>NC_035447.2:37029670-37655503 GCF_002127325.2 Helianthus annuus | reverse complement strand
TTGTCTCTTTTTCTTGCTACATACGTCCCCACGATGTCTCCAAAAGCTTCCAAACATTTTCTGAGTTCCCACGGGGTACATCCATCTGGAAGATTGGAGACGAACAACTTGATGATACCTCCGAACTGATTCATATTACCAGCCATGCCACGAAGAACCCAGAAACTCAACGGACACACCAACCGGCACCTCCCCAAAGACGTGTTAACGGGATTCGAATCAGACGCAAATGATAATCGTCGATATCAGACCCGCTAAGCCAACCCGGGAAAGACCGAATTCGTGTGTCAAAACGAGGACCAACGACGAAGAACACCCGGTCCCGGAGGCGAATGGAAGCACTGAGAGAGGGGTTAGAATGACAGGTCGAGCCGAGATGTGGCGACCTCGCACGATAACCCCAACACACAGCCAACGTCGAGCCGCCGGCGACACCGGAGAAGAATACCAACCGTGCCTCTACTACTTTCTAAGCATATTGTTCTACCTTCGCTAACGAAAACATGGATAAACTACATGATTAAGTTATATGTATTAGTAAGGTATCAAAGTTTAAATTCCATTGTCTCGTATTTTATTGTACCATATCAGACCAAATACATCTATTGAAGGGTCAATATATAAATGAGTATGCATAGTGGATGCAATTTCTTAATAAGTGAAATCACATGCCAACTAGGTTTTATATGGTATCAAAATCCATATATATAAACCCTAACCTAACACACAAGGCATTGTCGGTCATCATAATATATCATAGTAGACCACATTGATAACCAAGTTTGTCCTATTGTCTACCATCCAAGATTGCGTAATACGACCAACACTCATGAGTTTTACCACTATTGTAAGTTTGCTTACTTGCATTACGATTGGCATGGTGGAACTTTTCTTTAGATAAACGAACTTGTTTGATATCCTTAACACCCAATGGCTTTTTTGACCTCACAGATAACTAGGAAAAACCACGCATGAGAAGCCCTAATTTTGCAAAATCTGACGGCTACTTAATATGTTACTTATTTCATCTATATCAAAATAAGTGTGTGGCGCGTTTTAGGGAAAATAAGCATTAGATGATTTGAGAACCTACACTATCAATACAAACCAAGATTCTAAGAAAATAGAGTTAATTACACAAATGGGTCCTGTGGTTTATACTTAATTTCGCCTTTGGGTACTAACTATTTTTTTTTAACAGGTTTAGGTTCCATGGTTTCAATTTTGTAACACCTTTGGGTACTAACACCAAAATTAGTTAATTAATGACTAAAATACCCTTGCATTTTTTTAAGTTTATCAATGTAACACATTTGGGTACTAACACCTAATTTTATTTAAGTTTAAATCAAATTTACAATATCTATTTTTTTTTTTGTATTTTCATCTTTTTATTATATCTCTTAATTAACATAAAGTCTATTTATTTTTTTTCACATTTTTATTAAATTTCTTATTTAACATAAAATCTACTTGTTACACCAGTATTTTTTTAAATAGATTTTTTAAATAAAATCTAATAGCTAAATAGTCTTATGTAAATTAAATTTCTTACTCGTTTTAAATAATGTAAACCTTACTCGTTTTCAAATTTGGATTGAAATGATTGATAATAATAAATATCTTTCATGTAAAAAAAATTAAGCCTTTTTTTAACTCGTTTTTTTCGTTCATTTACATTTTACTATTTAGAAAGATATTTAATTTACATAAACTATATAGCTAGGTATTTTAGATAAAACTATATAGCTAGGTATTTTAGATAAAACTAAAAAATTTAAGCCTTTTTTAACTCGTTTTTTTGTAAAAAAAAGATATTTAATTTACATAAAACTATATAGCTAGGAGATTTTATGTAATTTCTAAAATAGTAAAATGTAAATGAACAAAAAAACGAGTTAAAAATGGCTTAAATTTTTTTGACATGAAAGATTATTATTATTATTATTATTATCATCAATCATATATATCCAAAATTGAAAACGAGTAAGGTTTACATTATTTAAAACGAGTAAGAAATTTAATTTACATAAGACTATATAGCTAGTAGATTTTATTTAAAAAATCTATTTAAAAAATACTGGTGTAACAAGTAGATTTTATGTTAAATAAGAAATTTAATAAAAATGTGAAAATAAAAAAAAATAAATAGACTTTATGTTATTTAAGAGATATAATAAAAAGATGAAAATACAAAAAAAATAAATAAATAGATTTTGTAAAATTGATTTAAACTTAAATAAAATTAGGTGTTAGTACCCAAATGTGTTACATTGATAAACTTAAAAAAATGTAAGGGTATTTTAGTCATTAATTAACTAATTTTTGTGTTAGTACCCAAAGGTGTTACAAAATTGAAACCATGGAACCTAAACCTGTTAAAAAAAATACTTAGTACCCAAATGCGAAATTAGGTATAAACCACAGGACCCATTTGTGTAATTAACTCAAGAAAATAAGTTATCATCACTTATATTACCTGATATATAGTTAAAATGCACGATAACATCTCCCCCAAGTCTATAAACCAAGCTAATACCTAGTTTTGGTACTCAATTGCTTCATATACTTGTAGCTCAAATGTAAAAAGAGAAGCAAGATATAACATAAAACAAAGAAACTGTGTTCTTACAACGACATTTTTCTATTACATGTCTGTTATTGGAATAATGCTAAAATATCGATAATGTATATATAATTTTAATCATAATGAGAAGTTATACATACAATCAAGTCAAGGGTAAATTAAAACAAGACTTTGGAAATTAGTAAGAGCAGCCCCAATAAGGCCGGTTTTGGGTGTTTTTGAGAAAAAAAAAAGAGTGAGCTGGATGAGAGAGGGTGTCGAAGGTTTTGGTGAAAAATAATGATGAATTAATTATGTTTTTGTCTCTATGATTTGTTGAAAATAACTATTACAATCCATTAATTTAAAAATTGCTAAAACATTCCACGTACTTTCACTTTTGTAACAATTACAGTCCACCCACAAATGCAACAAGTTATTCTGTTAGTTTATTAGAAAGAGTTAATTACGTTTTTCGTCTCTGTGGTTTGTTGAAAATAACCATTATATTAGTTTAAAAATTGCTAAAACAGTCTCTGTACTTTCACTTTTGTAACAATTACAGTCCACCCTTACTAACGTCATCCAGTTATTCTATTAGTTTATTTGAAATGACCATAATACCCCAGTTAAACCTACAATATAAATAAATGAAGACTTAATTACGCTTTTCGTACATGTGGTTTGTTGAAAATAACTATTACAGTTCATTAGTTTAAAAATTGTTAAAACAGTATCAATACTTTTCACAACTTCCACCATCAACTCACCAATAATGGCGGTTAACAACTTCATCTACTACCATCCTTCACTCTACTATTCACACTCTCTGTTTTTTTAGATCCAGCCGGAAGATCACCTACTCTAGCTACACACCCTCTCCACTTCATCCATCTTCAACATCTCCCACCACCACACACACACCCCTAAATAATGACCACCTCTACCACCCATTCTGTCCACCACCGTCATCAAACTACCACCCACCCTACCTCCACACCGCACCACACCCCATGACCATTCTCTTCAAATAAATCATCGGCCAAGTCCTTTTTCTACCGATGAATACTACCAATTCCGGCCACTGCATAGGGCACTGCCCAGACTTCATCAGTTCATCTCCTCCTCTCAAGTTTTTCGTGTTGGCCTCAAGTTTTCCTACCAGTGATGATTGTGATAGGGAAAATTAGGCAGCTGATGATTTCGATTGTGATGGGGAAAGTTAGATGGTCAGCGATTTTGATTCTGGTGTAACCGGTTGACGGGGGATGATCTGACATCGGTGGAGGTGACGGTGGATATCCGGTTGACGGTGGTACGTCGGAAAGGGAGCGGTGAGGAAACTGAGTCGTTGGAACAGAGTTGTGGAGTCGAAGCAGTTGATGTTCTGGCAAGATCTGAAGAAATGGGGAAAGCGAAAAGTAAAGTGAATGATATTGGTACTGTTTTGGCAATTTTTAAACTAATGGACTGTAATAGTTATTTTCAACAAACCACATGGACGAAAAATGTAACTAACTCTCTATTTATTTTAATTTTAATAGCGAAGACATTATGGTCATTTCAAATAAAACTAACAGAATAACTAGATGGCGTTAATGAGGGTTGACTGTAATTGTTACAAAAGCGAAAGTACAGAGAGTTTTAGCAGTTTTTAAACTAATGGACTGCACTGGTTATATTCAACAAACCACAAAGACAAAAAAACGTAATTAACTAGGCAATGTGACAGGGAAGGAATAGAGAAAGTTGGTTTCAGTATGTGAGAAAATGGTGTGAGAAGGACATGAAGATGTTGTTTAGGTAGGTATCATAAGAGCACTTTTTACCCTTCTCAGAACCGGTCATATTAGGGTTGTTCTAAGAGTCATGTTCACTTAAAAACAACTTTTAAAAATCCAAAACCAAAAAAAATAGAAATAATTAATTCTTAGATTTTATAATACTTGTATAAAATTATCCAAGTTTGTCAAAATCTTTAGAAATCTTCTATATCAAGAGTATTTCCAACATAGCTACTTGCATGGAATGCAAGCAACGTGCTTTTTTGCATCTTACCTAAGACGGAAATTTACACATCATTCCATATATGTAAAAATTCCCAAATTGTTTGAATTTAATTCCCAAGTTTCGGTTAGGAATGTTATATAAGCTAGAAAATAAGTGTACCAAAAATTTGCATTAATTCATGGGCAAAGAAAGCACTAATACAGTCTTGGCACCTTTGCACAACTAAACTAATTTATACACATATTGTTTGAGTGATCTTGATTATCTTTCATTCTCCATATTTTTTATATAAGATTAAGAAATCAAGAGAAGAGGCTGTGTGAGATTAATTAAAAATTTCCATAAAACACTCATATGGTGATCTTTACTAGACAATACTTGATAATCATAACTATTACATATTGGTGAGACGAGATTCGATAATCACTACCATCTTAGCAAAGACGAGATATAATCTTATGGATACAACTAATGAAAACATTATCGATGATCAATACAAACATTGATACATTGAAGAATAAACTCTGTTGAAAATCGAGAAACGGACGTAAGATGGTTTTCGTAATATCCATCTAAGTCACTTTATACATGGTGTTATCTTTCTTACCATACACATTTATTACTTGCAACCTTCATATTTACAAGAGATTAATAAAATCAAGTTTAAAATAGAAAATAACCTATTCACTCCTCTTGGTTTCGTACATTCAATATTAGAGTAGTTCACTAAAAACATATTTTTCGATATCTAGAGTTCAATACGTTTCCATACTATAAATTTTCAACAGTTGTATGCATAGAGCGGGTGTACGGTGTACCCAATGCTTAGGGGGATTTCAAAAAAAAAAAAAAAAAAAAAACTTGATTTCTCACTTTTAACCCAAACTTATTTGATTTTTTTACTTTTAACCCAAAAGTTTTCGTCTTTTGCAACTTAACCTCACAATTTTTTTACTTTCAACTTTGGTCCCTTATATTTTACATCTTACGCAAATTTTTCGTTTTACGTTCCGTTTTAAATTCTGCGAGTTAATATGGCGCAACGTGTGTGCGCTTCAACATTTTTATGTTGTCTATTTTTTCCAGTTTGATAGGTTCGTTGCAAGGCACGAGTCCTAGGTCAACTTAGTTATTCTTTTCTATATTTTACGTTTCGGTCTAAGTTATTCGCATTAACACGCAACAAGTTTAGTGTTGATGGCCCCGCCGCAACGCATGGGATGCTTAATACTAGTTGTTACACATATTATATCTTTTACACCAAGTAACTTATGTAAGGAATCTTAGAGGGTACTTCATATCAAATTGAGAGCCATTTGGTACCATCAATGAAAGACTTGAATACATAGCCTTCTTAAATATGGATGAATATTGTAGTTAGAGGGTACTTCATATCAAGTGGAGAGCCATTTGGGACCATCAATGAAAGACTTGAATAAATACCCTTTTTAAATATGGATGAATAGTTAGAGGGTACTTCATATCAAGTGGAGAGCCATTTGTGGCCATCAATGAAAGACTTGAATACTAAAGCTCCTTAAATATGGATGAATATTGTAGGAAACCACAAAGTGTATGAGGTTCATGGAAAAAGATGTAACCAAGCTCAAGAAAAAGAAGCTAAAGTTTATTGCCCTCAAAGCAAAACACACCAAGAAATCATGTCATGAATATGAAGCCGATGAATCCAAAAAATAAAGACTATGGGGCTGTTTCTTTACCTTTTAATGAGGCCTTTAATGGTTCAGACCTCTTACTGGTTCAATACTTAATGGTTCAGACTGTTTGTTTCACGAGCAGATGTCTGAATGGTTCAGACATTTGCTTCTGAATGGTTAAGCATTATACTGAGTCTGAATGGTTAAGACCTCTAATCTGAATTGGTCAGACATTTGCCTTTGAACGGTTAAGCATTATACTAGCTCTTAATGGTTTAGACCTCTTACTGCTTTAGCACTTAATGGTTCAGACCTCTTACTTGTTCATGACTTAACCATTCACAAGTTGCCAAACAGCTCCTATGTCATGGTAGTTATCTCAAGAGAACAACAAGATATGTGAGTTACATATATTATGTTTTTTTAATAAACCATTTTGGCGTCCATAACATTATAGCTTAGTGACATTTTAAGGGTGGAATAAAAAACTTAGAGACCATTAGGTCCTGAGATAGATTCCCATAAGGGATTTTTTTTTTAAATTTATTGGGTTTCCTCCTGAATTGGTATATAGACATTATAGCCTACTGGAAATGGATATAATCGGATAGTGACATCATGATACTTTAGTGGTTCGTCAGTGATTCAAATTTACTATTAAAAAACAAACCATTTTGGCATTTACACATTCTGACATGTCTTTGGTCTATGCAATCCAACTCTAAAGTTTCTTTTGGTATTATGATTACTATTTTCACTTAGGACTTTTTATTTGACACGTCTGAAGGAAGTTTTTAGTGAAATTATCGTACTATTAGTATTTATTGGCTTTTAATTTCTGTTAGTGAAGAGGTATGGTCTTAAATTTTGTACCGATTATATGAGCCAATCTTAGGTCGGTGCGAGACCATACCCAAGATAAACCAAATTGATTACTTCCCCGACCTTGCGCCGACTACACACATGTGTTCCAAGTCGCGCGCAGGGTCAACACCAAAACAAAATCAATTCTGACACTAAGCTCCTTAGATAAAAGACCTGGTTTCCTTGACCTTGCGCCAACTGCACGGGACATACCCGAGTCGCGCGGAGGCAAGAAGCAAAAGGTTAACATCGTACAGGAGACAAAAGGTACAAGTGGCAGAGCAGTGGGCAAATAAGCGTTCAACATGTTGTATCTGATCGTGCTGCACGATGGACAATCGTACATGAGACAAATGGTACACAAGGACGCACACGTGGCATCAATCAGTGTGCGCCGACCACTGCTCCACGATCTCCACTTAACTGCTGATGACAAACCAGACAACAAGGACAATCGTCAGGACACGTGGGTCCATTCAACATGCACCAACTACCCTCTCACCTGGAATCACTAACAGTCATGACAGAGGGAGCAGAATTGATATTCCTTGTTGTCGTCCTCAGGCCCAAGGCCCATCAACCCATCTCCTTCGCAAACCACCTCAACTATAAATAGCGAACTTCACCTCCAGGTTTAAGGATCACTCTTTTGCTCTCTCACTTAACACACACATTAGCATCCTCAAAACAATTACTCATTCTCACGTCGGAGGGTGGTTACAAGAAGAACCCCTTATTCTCCACCTTTTAACGAGCTTCGGTGTGTTGATTGTTTTACAGGATCATCATCGCTGTTTAGACGAGAACGGAAGAAGATTAACCTTGTTTGGACGAGACACAAACCAGAAACTAATCACCAGATTAGTTTGGTGTCTCTTCAATTAGATATTGGTTAATTTTGGCTTGGTTTTGATCCCAATTCTATCAAATGAAGAAATTTATTTTTCTTACAAAATTAGATGGAAATCTTTTTACAAATTTTATTATTATTATTATTATTATTATTATTATTATTATTATTATATTTTTATAGCTTTAACTTTAATAAAATTTAAAGTATATCCTTGTGAGGTATTTATTTTTATCTATGTTTTGATAAGAAAAAAATTGAATTTGAGTTGTGAGTGGTAATGTACAAGTAATCGAAGTAAAAAAATACATGTTATCAAAGCTAACTCACATATATTTTTTTATAACCAACGTCGTTTACCTTTTCGTTATTCTAATAATATAGTGTAATGTATTATAAATCTTTGAATATAGTGTTATAACGTGTTTATTATTATTATTATTATTATTATTATTATTATTATTACTACTATCTACGTTTCAATAAAAGTTTTGCTCAAAATCAGACGAGTCAAATGTAATTGATTTTTTGGTTCTTTATTATGACGAAGCAACATAGATAATATTTTATATATAGTAATTTACAGAGAGTATCGGTATTGTACCGGTACCATGACGAACCAAATTGATACCGTTCTAGCAACATCGATACCCTGCCGATTTCGACTGAATAACATCGGTACTATTAGGACTGTTACCGGTATTAGTTTTTTATGGTTTTCGACCGATGCAAAACATGTGTCAATGTTATTTTGGTCATATTATAACTTTATTTTTTTGTTATACCGTAATGAATATAACCGATACCACCCAAATACTCGCCGCAATGCGCAAGAAACTTTACTAGTTATATTAAACTACAACTATAATCATAGTTCTTATTATATTATATTCTAATATAAGGTAAATGATCCTGTACAAAGTCATACTTTTGTAAGAAGTATGAGAAATAATTTGGTGATGACAAGTGTCCTCTATCTTAATTAATTCAAAAGGGTATATTAGTAATTTACCTTTCTTATCAATTAAATGAGTTTCAAGATAACTGAAAAAAAACTGTCGTCCTATTTTTTTGCAAGATCCAATTCCATTTTCATCTACGTATCATTTCTTCATCATGTTAATCGCAACATCTTTTAATCGTATATTGTTCATATCTTCTTTTCATCATCTTTAAATTGCAATACAATGTTTTTTGGATTCCAGAATAAACACCATGACTTAAATCATAGTCAATATCTCCAAAATGTATCCAGATGTTTTAAAACACCACGCCATGAACAATGTCTACAGAGAAAACACCATGACTTAAATCATACTCATGGTGTTTTAAATTCTGGGAATGTTTTGTATTGATTCTCCAGATGTTAATACACCATGGATGTAATCACAATACAATGTTTTTTGGATTCCAGATAAAACACCATGACTTGAATCATAGTCATGGTGTTTTAAAATCTGGGAATGTTTTGTATTGATAAAACACCATGACTTGAATCATAGATGTTTAAAACACCACGCAAAATGTCTCCAAATAAAACACCATTACTTGAATCATAGTCATGGTGTTTTAAAATCTGGGAATGTTTTGTATTGATAAAACACCATGCCTTGAATCATAGATGTTTAAAACACCATGCCATGAACAATGTTTCCAGATAAAACACCATGACTTGAATCATAGATGTTTAAAACACCACGCCATGAACAATGTCTCCAGATAAAACACCATGACTTGAATCATAGTCATGGTGTTTACGATTTTTATACAATGTCTCCTGATAAAACACCATGACTTGAATCATAGATGTTTAAAACACCACGCCATGAACAATGTCTCCAGATAAAACACCATGACTTGAATCATAGTCAATTTATCCAGTTGTTTTAAAACACCATGTCATGAATCTGATTACAGTTCTCGTTATGATAATGTATGACGAATATGCAACCAAAGACCTCCTACAATTAAGGTGAATCATTAATTCCGATATTTAAGGAAAAAGGAGCAAATGTAGGAGTTTTTTGGTCGTGTATGATATGGTTACCATATTTCAAACATTGAAAAAGACACTATTGCCCTTCAATTTTACATAAGGTCCCTCTAATTAAAACACAATTTACATTTTTATACCCTATTGATCTCAACCATTAGATCAAATATCCAATGGTTTAAAACACTTCTTACCCTTCTTACATTTTAGACACTTTTTACCATATCCCTACCCTCTAATATAATATAATATGATATAATATAATATAATATAAAATAACATAACGTAACATAACATAACATATATATTCATATGCAGTAACTAAGATAACATAACTTAAAATAACATGACATGATGCAGTATAATATAACACGATTTTATAATACTAAAGAGCACTCGCGCGATGCGATGGAGTGGTCAATTTCACTACAATAATAAAAGTTAACTAAAGGTTCAAAAAATAATAAGATAAAATGAAGGTGTCGGTTATCAGGAGGCTAAACAACTGCTACATTGAAAGCAAGGAGGTAATCGGTCTTTATGTTAGAATGATGGAGGATTAAATTTCAGACTTTCATTATATAACTAATATATCGTATCGTCTTAATATATATCGCGTCTTAGTATTTAACGTAATAAATTTTATGCTTTCACTTAATAACCCAATATATCGTATCATCTTAATATCGTCTTAATATTGTGTGGCAATTATATTTTTATCCCAAAAAACTGTATTTTATATAGTATAAATAATAATAATAATAATAATAATAATAATAATAATAATAATATAGATAACTTAAAAAAAAGTAATAGACAAACTTCATTATAGATATAAGTAAGTAATAGACAAACTTCATTAAATTTCAATTGAATGCCTTCTATTAAATTAGTTTTAACATGACTATGAATTTACAAATTTTATCAATCTAAATGCATTAAACGATAGTATGAGATACATATAACGTAGTATAATATATTACATTGTTGAATTGTGATGTATTTGATATAATATGGAAGCATGAAAAAATTGGTATTATATATTATTATAATAATATGCTATACTAAAATGATATAATGTAAGGCAATTACGTAAATTGACATAAAGTAGTGTAGCAGGATATCATATAACATAGCATATTAAGCATAACACACAATAATATAACATATCATAACACTGAATATAACCTCTTATTATGTTATATTGTCATAACTTCAAAATTCATTTCACATATGATACGCATGATATCATATCATATTACCGCACATCATCATATTGTGTAATATATCAACATATCATGTTGTATCGTGTGATATAATACAAACCCGTATATTTACTATTCTTACCAAAATCGAAGTTTATGTTTTGAGTTATACTAATCTGATTACATGTGGTACATCCTTCCATTATAAACCCCGCCTTTCAAAAAATAATAATAATAATAAATAATAAAAATAAAAAAAAGAAACCTTGTCTTAAACAGCCAAAGTTGTATATGCAAGTTGTAAAGAGCGAATGACATCCAATTGTGAATTTGTACTTTGAGTAGCCGAAAAGGCTAAAATATTGTGTGTACCATATCTTTCCATCATTATTCTATCTACTACTTCCATACTTATATATTTGCTTCAATTCTATCTACTACTTCCATACTTGTATATTTGCTTCAAAGTTCAATTCTATCTACTACTTCCATACATATATATTTGCTTCAAAGGTGCATAATATTAAAATTAAAAAAGCTATAATTTAAGCGGTTTTTATTATCTTGCCTAATATTATCTCTTTCTATATAATTTGTGGGTTTTAAATAAAATTATTGAACACATGGAGATGCTCATCATGTTATATATGTTCTTAATTAACTTGTTAAGATGTTTTATTTTTCCTTTAAATTATAATGATTTGCTTTAATATTATCGTAACTAGTGTTTTAGAAATAAAAATTTATTATTTATAAATCCAACTTCTAATAAACAATTCTAAATAATGTGAAGTATAGTATTAAATTATAATATTTTTATTTCGAAATTCATATAATACACGAGTTTGTAACCTAGTTTATAAGTATAAAAATATTAATAGTTGGCAATTACCATCCACTTTATATTTTGAAACTAAGAGCATTCACATCTTTTTCACCATTTTTACCTTGTAATTATATTAAAAATAACTATATTTGCTTTCTTTTTTCAATTAATAATAATTTTTTATACCTTTATCATTACGTTTATCTCTCTTTCACTCACAACACTTTTAAAATATATCAAAAATTATTTTAGGTAAACAATGTCTACTCAAATATACAAATAAACAGTAACATTTTCTCTCTACTTCACTTACAAATACTATTTATAATAATAAAAAACTGTCACAAAATTTAATGAAAGTATTGTGAATGCTCTAAGTACAATGATATTCAAAGCCAACAGGGATATGTAAATAACCAAAGCCTACTCTAATAGTTAAAAAAAGAAAATTCGAAATCAATATTCTTTTATATATAATAACATAAATAAAAGATAACAACTTATATTAAAAATAACTATATTTGCTTTCTTTTTTCAATTAATAATAATTTTTTATACCTTTATCATTACGTTTATCTCTCTTTCACTCACAACACTTCTAAAATATATCAAAAATTATTTTAGGTAAACAATTTCTACTCAAATATACAAATAAACAGTAACATTTTCTCTCTACTTCACTTACAAATACTATTTATAATAATAAAAAAGTGTCACAAAATTTAATGAAAGTATTGTGAATGCTCTAAATACCATGATATTCAAAGCCAACAGGGATGTGTAAATAACCAAAGCCTACTCTAATAGTTAAAAAAAGAAAATTCGAAATCAATATTCTTTTATATATAACTAGAATTACGACCCGTCGTAATGCGGGGGGTATTCTTTAGTTATAACTAAGTCGATTTAGAACGCGCACGTTATGTTGAACCTGTCAAACAGGAAAAATAGACGATGTAAAAACGTTCACCCACACACGCATGTTGCGTCGTGTTAACTCGCGTTAGAACGAAACGTAAAAACGTTAAACCAAAGACGCACGTTGCGATGTGTTAAGTCACAAAATATCGAATGAACCATAAAGCGAAAAAAATTGAAAAATCCCCAAAGCCAAGGTTACAACAACGAAACAACCATATGAATAACCATTTTTTCTTTGAAACCCCCCCAAAAGCCAAGATTACAATACATAAGTAAAAAAAATCAAAGTGGTTAAATCGCAAAAGATGGAAACTTTTGAATTAGAAGTGAAAAATCAAATTAATCAAAGGGGTTAAATTACCAAAGATAAAACTTTAAACTTAAATTGTCAAAGATTAAAACTTTAGGATTAAAAAAGAAATAAAGATTAAAACTTTAAACTTAAAGTGTCAAGGATTAAAACTTCAAGGTTAAAAAGGAAAATTCAAATTTTTTTTTTGAAAAACTCCCAAAGCTAAAGTTACAACAACCTTAAGCACAAGTTAGTTACTTATTTATAGGTTAATAATAACATAAATAAAAGATAACAACTTGCAAGGGTGGTTGGCATGTTTTGTGCTGTCTCGTGTTTCCCCGTACGGAAAAGTAATAGAGCAACCATGTGGGGGGGAGCGATCTACGGGTCTGTCCCTAGATACATGTATATCTTATATCTTATGAGTGGAGATACATTATTATTATTATTATTATTATTATTATTATTATTATTATTATTATTATTATTATTATTATTATTATTATTATTATTATTATTATTATTATTATTTTATTTCTAGATTTTTAGTATGAAATATAATACTTTATAATATATTATCTAATAACAAAAACAATGTTAACAATAATTTTGTAATCACACACACATATTATATACATAATAATAGTTCGGATCAAATAAAAAAAATTCATGAGCAGCAAAGCGAGTGATTTGAGTCGTTGATCTAACTTTGGTTCAGAGTATGACGTCGGTGAATTTGTAAACAATAGGAAAACTAAAAACGGCTGAAAAGACAAAAAAAAGTCGGATGTAATGTTTATTGTTTTTCTTAAGCGGATCAAGTTTATCTTACTAAAATCTCGACCTAAGTTGAGTTTAAACGAGCTCGGTATTGAACAATTTTTTTTGACAAAACAGTACTTTATTCAGTCACAAGACCCAACACATAACAATACTTTATGAGTTACATAAGTTAGAAAGGAAACAAAACAGAACTCAAAACAAACATGTATCCATCCAGCGACTAAGATAATACCCACCGTCTCCATTCCAATTCTGATATTTTCGATCTATTTTTCTGCCACAAAAATGCCAACTCCTTTATGTCCCCAAGTAATTTGTAAGCTGGTGAACTTTTTGTAACATCCCAAAAATGGGGTTGGTAATTTAAACCAAGTTAATTGTGACGAGCGGGTAATTATAGTTAGTGGTAAAAGTTAATCCGATAAAAATTAGGATTCTAATTATATAAACCTAATTTTAAATAAAAATGAATAAATTTTTATAAGATAAAAGTTTATAAAAGGCCCGAGCTACCAAGACATAATTTAAGTCGAGTAGTGGCATCCCCAAACTTAGTAAATAGAATTATCATGTTCATTTTATAATTGCCATGAGGTACATAACTAAAAACATAAACCTAGTTAACGTTGTCGGTTGTGGAGGTGAGTTATAAACAAACCAAATACAATCAAACTACAGGGGCTAAAAGGGGCCATGAACAAAAGACATGGGTATTTAATTGATGAAAACACAAAAATTACACACAAGTCGTGAGTTAGAGGGAGGGAAAAGGGAAGAGCCCTAACAACTTTCAAGCACAAATTTAGGAATCAAGTGGATTTTGATTGCATGTTTGAAGGTTCTAGCTCTCTAACATCATTTAAACCTACAAATCACAAGGTATGTGATGATTTTGTGTATGAGTTTTTATGTTAATTAGGTTTTAATCAAATGATGAAATTGAAGTTGTTGGTATGTTTATAATCATCATACTTGTTAGAATATGTGAAATACTTAGACTGTTTAGAGGTTTAAGTATATATTCATACATGTCATAAAGTGGGTTTTTTTGTGATATGATGAAATTGATGTTGTTATGATGTTCATGATTATCATATTTGCTTGTATGTGTAAGATACTTGAAACAATTAAAGATTCGAGTAAATGCTCATATATGTCATGAAATAAGTTTTGATGCCATGATGAAATTGATGTTATGATAGTGGCTTGATAATCATGTTTACTAGTTATGTGAGAAGCATGAATAGTTTGGATCTAAGGATGAATGTCCAATTGATGAAATGGGTTTTTGCATAAGATATGAAAACCCAAAATTCTAGTATGATTGTTTGATGAATTAGTATACGATGACTAGAAACCGTGTTAACATGATGTTAATAAATCATATGAACTTGTTGAATCGAAAGAAATGAGATGAATTTGGTTGAGGAATTTAGTTAAAATGGTGGTCTAAATATGATACCCTCCAAATGTTTGATAAAGTGCTTAAATGGGTTTTATTGATTTTGTTAGTGCATATATATGTCAATTGGTAGTTTGACTTTTCAAAAGGCAAATTGACCTATAATAGAATCAAATGCGAAATATGGTATAAAAAGTCTATAAGGGTGATATTCATGGTATTGATGACTAATCTAACCATTTTGTGAATATTGTATTATAGTTTGACTCTTGACAAGCTAGGTGGAAGCTTGTAATGGAATGGGTCAAGCGGGACAAAGGCACGAGAAAGCATGAATGGACGCAAGGTAAGTAAAGCTTACACCTCTTAAATAAAATCTCTACTTATGTAATTGGTTAAGAATAAAATGATCAAAGAATCAGATGAATTTTTGAAATAAGTTGTTCTAGCGCGAGCCGATGCGGGTCGAACGACATAAAATGGGAAGAAACCATATATTGATGGTAAACAATGAGTTTTGAAAAGGATATGATGACGGGGGTAGCCCAAGACTAAATAAAATAACTAAATATGTAAACGCCCAAAAGGTTAAAGGGTTCAATGGTTGGAAAAGCTGAGAAGATAGAGTAAAGCAATACGGGAACAGTAAACAAGTCACATCCCCAAAGAGTCTCACCAACCACAGCCGTAAAAGCAACGCAGGTCCACAAAGCACACGTTATTATCCAGGGGTCAAAAGGCTTCAACCCCCGAAAGGGTAAGCCCCTCGCTGCAAGCTAGTTCACTAGTCAAATGAATGCCTCTTTGGGAGATGTCTTCTCCTATATAAATGACACTTCATTTACTGAGTTGGGACATTCGGATCAGACTTGTTTCCTTAAACTCTGGTCTTTCACATCGTGTACTTGCTTCATGCAAGTCACTCTCATTCACATCTCACTCACGCTTATTCTTTTTGTTTCTTCATCCTTTTCTGAACACGCTTCAGAATAGGATCTTCAAACAACAAAAACCAACTAGTGAACCTCCTTCCACATCTTGCAAACGTGGGGGGACCCCACGACCTGCGTTAGGCAAGGTTAAACCCTTTAACCCTTCGGCCTAACCACCCTCGCTGCTACGTTTGGTCTATTATTTGTTGTCTCAACAAGTTGGCGCCCACCGTGGGGCTACGCCGCTATTTCTCCTCAAAAAGACCTAGTAGTGTAGCTCTTCTCTCTTGAAATCGCCATGTCTGAAAGTGGATCCCTGGGTGAAGTGAATCAGGTACCAAACACTTCAACTCCGGGTAGCAGCCAAGCTCACGTGGCTATTCCAACCTCTTTCTCAACTCCGGGGAGCACACCCGAGTTTCTTACCTTTAACACTCCAACTCCTTCTAGATCCGGAGTTCCTTCCCCTAATGTTGGCGTCACTGACACTCCAACACGTATTGAACTTACTCCCGAGGGAGTTGCCAACAATTTTCTTGAGTTGAGGACTCTCCTCAACCAGTATGTGAACAAAGAGAAGGATAAGGGAGTGAGGATTCGTCTAGACTATGACGAACCTGAACCAACGCTGTCTCCCGGGCCTCCCATTCCACCTTTTACAACCAGGAATGAAGCTGATGTGTGTAAAATGCAACATATAAAATACATCAAATAAGACATAAAACTAACCCTTTTTAAGTACTAATGTTGGAAAAAGAGTGCTTTTGTCTTCCTTTTGTATTTTCAGGATTAAATGAGCTCAAATTCACAAAAGAAGCAAAAAGACAGCTAAATCTAACATAAATACAAGAAAAGGAACATAAGTGGATTGCCCGACCCCTCAACAGCATCCTCCCAAGCAAAATAGAGAAGACAGAAGACTGAACACGCCCCGTGCTCAGCCAGCACGGGGCCGTGCCCAAGAAGCAGCAGAAAAGACAAACCTATAGAAGCTTCTATTGCCCACCACGGGGCCGTGTCCAGTGAACACGGGGGCGTGGCGAAAGTACAGGGGATGATGAAGTAAAATTCGGGGTTGGGAAGAGAATAGAGGACGACAACCCGGTCAACTACATGAAGGTTATTGATTCGAGTTTGGATGCTGCTCTCCGACGGTGCAACATGGGATGCCAAACCTCCCACTCAGAAAATATATAACCTCACATTGGGTCTAGCCAAGGACCCTTATAAACGTGGCGCACCATGGAGGCATTCCGCGGAACTATCCTTAGTCTAGTTTAATCTTTTAGTTTTAAATTGCAGGAATAAAACACACTCATGGTGGTAAAGGATGAAAAGGGAAACGAAAAACATGGACCCATGCACAAGAACAAGGCAACCCGACATCAATTTCTCCAATACAGAAGGTTCAACACGGGCCGTGTCCAACCAACACGGCCCCGTGCTGAACTGATGTGCGTGAAGTGTGTTATAATTTTGATATATATTTAAGCCCTTTTTACACTTTTAGCCAAGTTTTAAATTTATAAAACACGATATTCACTAACACTAAACACACATATGGGCAAGTGCACCCATCGTGGACGTAGTATAGTGTTGGTAAGATACCGAGGTCGTCCAAGGACACAAGAGCTTTTAATACCGGTTTATCCTCAACGTCTAATCAAATCAAAAGGTTAAAAAAATGTTTTAAACTAAGAAAAATAAAAACTAACTAAATGCTGAAAAATAAAAATAAAATAAAAAACAGATAGACAAGATGAATCACTTGGATCCGACACGTGTATTAGTATAACCTTTGATTATTTTCGCACTTTTGCACTTGTTTAAGAGATTATCTTAGTTATTGTAGTAGGCCCCTCTTTTGAAGGCGACGTTACCCTCAACCCAGTAGTTTGAGTCAGCAAGGATACAATCCTAAAGGGTCGGATTATTGAAAGATAATGAATTAAGTTATTAATGCAAATTATGGTAGGCCCCGCTTTTGGCGGTGACGTTACCCTCGGCTAAGTAGTCTGAGTCAGCAGGGATACAGTCCTAAATAGCCGGGTTATAGTATTAATAGTAGTTAACTTATGAGGGGGTCAAAGAGTTTGGATCCCCGCCATCCAATACCTATGGGCATTGAAGGAGATCCTACTAAAATTGACCCAGGTCCCAAGCAGGACCTCTAAACGCTGAACAAGGGCAAGACCCTTACCAAACCGTTCCCTTAACCCCCGACCAGGTAGCCAACATACCTCCATATAGACCGTGGAGATATGAATGGTGAAAATCTTTTATTTTATATAGACAGTAAAATAATGCCAAGACACCACGGACAAACGATAAGGAAAGATCACCTTCAACATAAGTAACTAGTTATTAAAGTCATTAATACAAAACCAAATAAAAAGTGCAAAAGATTAAAAATAAAAAGTATTATACTAAACATTTGTCTTCACCAAGTGATGTAAGAGACTTAGGCAAACATGGCCTTGATTGTCAAGAACTCTTACGATCAATCTTGGATCCCGAGACGACTCACACACTCTACGATGGATAATGGATGATGGTGGTGGATGATGGTGTTATGGTGGTGGTGGGTGGTGGATGAGGTGTGGGAGAGGTGGTGTGCCAAGGGATGAGAGAGAATGAAGCCAAGCTCCTCTATTTATAGGCTGAACAGAAGGCTGGACACGGCCCCGTGGTGGGCAATGGAAGCTTCTACTGGTTTGTCTTTTCTGCTGCTTCCTGGGCACGCCCCCGTGTTCGCTGGACACGGGGCGTGTTCAGACTCTGTTTCTTCTCCTTTGCCTTGGGAGGTGCCGTTGAGGGTCCGGGCAGTCCACTTTTGTTCCTTTTCTTGTATTTTATGGTAGAATTAGTTGTCTTTTTGCTTCTTTTGTGATTTTGAGCTCATTTCATCCTGAAAATACAAAAGGAAGACAAAAACACTCTTTTTCCAACATTAGTACTTAAAAAGGGTTAGTTTTATGCCTTAATTGATGTGATTTATATGTTGCATTTTACACACATCAAATACCCCCACACTTGAACTTTTGCTTGTCCTCAAGCAAAACTCTTTAAATGTGGCTTACACTCCCAAATGGAATAGGTAGAAGAGAAGTTTTTTAGCTTGTCCTAGAGTGTCGGGAATCCAAGGTTTTTATAGGTTTTATTTTTATTTATTTACAATCCTATTCGTTATGATTTATTTTGAACGTTTCATAAGATGAATTACTTATTTGGGCATAGCATGCCTTATTAAAATTCCATTTATATACAAGTTCACATACCTCACGGGAGATCACTCAACACTCGGCCGAAGGTGTATATTTTAGTGAATCACTCGAGAGCGGCACGGAACTTACGTCTTCCATAGGCTTGCCAAGCAATCAATCCTCCTCCTTTTTAACTTTTTACCTTTGTAAGTATCAAGAGGACTTTTTGGGTGAAAGCTTGGGTTTAAAGGTGGGTGGTTGGTTAGTGGTTAGTAAAAAGGGCGAAAATCGTAACAAGCGTCGGTTTTCGTGAAGTACCTTGTTTTTAGTGACTTTTTATTTTGAAGTATTTCTCCAAACAAGCTCTTATAGCTTTTGTTTGTTTTTGACTTCATCATCATCATTTTTTTTTTTCAATCGTCACATAAAAAGGTGAGTTTACGAAAAAGCGAACTTGTTACTAAAAAAAATAAATAAAAAGGTTTTTGGTGGGTAAAAAGGGTTTTGGGGTAATGAAATGAAAGGTTTAGGCTCAAAGGGGCTATCTAGGGGGATTTTGGGTAGGTAAAAAAAAATGAAAAATAATGGTTTTGAAAAAAAAATGGTTAGTCCTAATGCCTCCATCATTTACTTACTTGGGTTTAAGTTGGTAAGGACCGGGAATGTATCGTCGTGGCAAGTTCTAGATTTGTAAGGACCGAGCGGCTATTCACACAAGAAACGAAAAATGAGCATTTAATCTAAATATGTGTATTTTTATGCTCAATAAAGGCTCAAAACTCACTTTTGTGGGAATGGGTTTTTTAATGTGACCAAGCATATATAATCGAATTTTAAACTAGACTTGTTATACCGTGTCATAATTTTCTTATGTTGGTTCCTTTTTTATCACGACGCTATCGGTTGTAAACTTGTAAAAATATAACCTTTTTAGAACTTGTTATTCCCAACTTAAACTAAGACAAGTAAATAAAAAAATGAAAAAGTTTTTGAAAAAAAATTTGGGGTGTTTAGCGGTTCCAATAGAGTTTTGTGTAAGGCTTGTGTTTAGGATTTTGCAAAATTTCAAGGTTTTAGCATCCCCCCCACACTTAAATTACACATTGTCCTCAATGTGTCCAAAAATAATGTTTTTGTTTGATTAGAATGTATAAAAGTGGGTTAAAAAGCAAAGATTTATGTTACTGGCATCCTGGACACGACCCCGTGTTCACCGGGCACGGCCCCGTGGTCAAGTGCCAGTAACAAAAATTACAGAATTGAAACAGAAGCCTGGACACGGGGGCGTGTCCGCTGAACACGGCCCGTGTCCAGTTACCTGAACTGGGTGATTTTCTGCAGGGGCTCAGCACGGGGCCGTGTTGGTTGGGCACGGCCCGTGTTGAGCCTTCTGTGATGGAGATTTTTGTCGGGTTGCTCTGTTCTTCGTGCATGGTTCCATTTTTCTTGTTCCCTTTTTCATCCATTACCACCATGAGTGTGTTTTATTCTGCAAAAACTAAAAGATTAAACTAAACTAAACTAAGGATAGATCCGCGGAATGCCTCCGTGGTGCGCCACGTTTATAAGGGTCCTTGGCTAAACCCGATTCCCGGTTATATATCTTCTGAGTGGAGTGCCTTGCTTCCCAAGTTACACCGTCGGAGAGCGGCATCCAAGCTTGAATCAATAACCTTCATGTAATTGACTGGGTCGTCGTCCTCTATTTTCTTCCCAACTCCGAACTTCACCTCATCGTCCCCATACCTCAAAGTCAGTGTCCCGTCATTCATGTCTACCACTGCTTGTGCTGTGGCAAGGAAGGGTCTCCCTAGGATAAGGGGGACCTCGGCGTCTTCCTCCATGTCGAGTATGACAAAGTCAACTGGATAAACGAATCTGCTTACCCTTACCAAGACATTCTCGATGACACCTTGTGGGAACTTGACTGATCGATCAGCGAGTTGTATGCTTATTTTTGTAGGGCTCGTGGTTCCCAAGCCAAGCCTTTTGAACATCGATGAGGGCATGAGGTTAATGCTAGCCCCTAAGTCGGCCAAGGCATTGCGAACGGGTGATTCCCCTATTGAGCATGGAATCGTGAAACTTCCGGGATCAATTTTCTTTTGGGGTAGTTTATTGAGTACGAGGGCAGAGCATTCTTCGCCTAAATTAACTAATTGCAAATTTTCAAATTTCTTTTTATGTGTAAGGAAGTCCCTCATAAATTTAGAATATTTGGGCATTTGGGTTAGGACTTCGATAAAAGGAATATTGACATGCAACTGTTTTAACAGACTTTCGAATTTTGCGAACTGCTCATTGGTCTTTTGACGAATTAACCTACCGGGGTACGGAACTCGAGGAGCCTTGGTAGGCTCTGGTGATGGGGGAGAGTTCTTTTCTTGCAGATGTGTTGGCATTGTTTCTTCCGTTGGTGGAGGTACTTCTGCAGGCCCCACGGTGCGGTTTCGTAGTGTGATGAGGTGAACTTGCGCCTTTGGGTTTGTTTCGGTATTGCTAGGTAATGCGCCTTGCGGTCTCTCGGAAAAATTTTGTGCTAGTTGATTTATTTGTTTTTCTATGTTTTGAATGCTAGCTTGTTGATTCCTAAAATTAGATTCTAATTGTAGAAATCTCTCCGAGTTTTTCTTATCAGTGTCGGAGACGAGGCGAGATATAGTATCTTCGAGCCTTTCTCGTCCACCTTGTTGTTGAGTGAAATTTTGTGACTCATTTCTTGATTGCTGAAAGTTTGTTCGTTGGGTTTGTTGGTTACTACTATTGCCGGTTTCCCTCCAACCAAGGTTTGGGTGGTTTCGCCATCCTTGGTTGTAAGTTCCCGTTGGAGGACCCGACGGCCTAGGTCTATTATCAATGTAGTTTACCATTTCTTGCTGATCGTCCGTTTCTTTCATGCAACTCCAATTTTCATGTGACCCACCACACCCTTCACAAGCCATAACCGAGACTGTTTTTGTCATTTCTAATTTTTTTATTTTTGAAGAAAGGGCCTCGATTTGGGCTTGTAAAGAGGTGCTTTCGTCGACCTTATGGGCGCCCGGGGCGATAGACTTATTTCCCCGGGGAGTGTGCCATTGAAAATTGGTTTGAGCAATTTCCTCAATCTGATTATATATTTCGTGTGGGCGTCGATTACCTAAAAGTCCCCCGGAGCTAGAATCAAGTGTCTGCCTAGTGTGTGGCAACAATCCATTGTAGAAAGTGGATACTTGTTGCCATATTGCGAGGCCGTGATGGGGACACTTGCGTAATAGCTCCTTGAACCTTTCCCATGTTTCATATAAGGATTCCCCGTCCTCTTGTGAGTATGTATTAATTTCAGCCATTAATTTAGCAGTTTTAGAAGGAGGGAAATACTTATATAGAAACTTTTGGGCTAGTTCATCCCAGGTGTTTACCGATCCAGCTGGGAGGGTGTTGAGCCAAGCTTTCGCTCGGTCTTTTAGTGAGAATGGAAACATACGGAGGCGGATGGCGTCGTTTGATGCTCCATTGATCCGAAAGGTATCACATATTTCTAAGAAATTAGTTATATGTAGATGAGGATCCTCGTCCGCAAGCCCGTGGAAGGTTGCGGAGTTTTGGAGCATTTGTATCAAATGCGGTCGAAGTTCGAAGTTATTGGCTTCGACATTTGGAGCATTGATAGCGGCGCCTAGATTACCTATGGTGGGCCGTAGATAATCCATAAGGGTACGTTGGTCCGCCATTGGGGGTGGATCACCCGAAACCTTCTCTTGGTTTTTGGCTTTTAACCTTTTTCTAAGAAAGCGTTCGGGTTCTTCTAGCGGTTCCTTTATGTCTTTATTGGAACTGGAGCTCATACACTATGTGAGGATGGCGTCGGGTTCCAAGTCCTGCAATAAAAACAGAAAAGAATGTTGGTCAGAAGGTTCACCACGGCCCCGTGTTGAGCGAACACAGCCCCGTGGTCGGAATTACAGTGATTGTTTTTCAGATCCCAGTTACTGGAAGTTGGACACGGCCCCGTGTTGCACCGGCACGGCCCCGTGGTCAGCCTTCTGTAACTTAAAAAAACAAAAAACTGCCAGTAACGTTGCTGAGCACGGCCCGTGTCCGACCAGGCACGGCCCCGTGCTGAGCTCTGCAGAAGCTGAAAATCTAAGAAAAATCCTAAAAAATTAAAGAAAAATAAAAATATGATTAGGCCGTTGATTCCTAACTTTCTTAAAATCCTTGTGTCCCCGGCAACGGCGCCAAAAACTTGATGTACGTGAAGTGTGTTATAATTTTGATATATATTTAAGCCCTTTTTACACTTTTAGCCAAGTTTTAAATTTATAAAACACGATATTCACTAACACTAAACACACATATGGGCAAGTGCACCCATCGTGGACGTAGTATAGTGTTGGTAAGATACCGAGGTCGTCCAAGGACACAAGAGCTTTTAATACCGGTTTATCCTCAACGTCTAATCAAATCAAAAGGTTAAAAAAATGTTTTAAACTAAGAAAAATAAAAACTAACTAAATGCTGAAAAATAAAAATAAAATAAAAAACAGATAGACAAGATGAATCACTTGGATCCGACACGTGTATTAGTATAACCTTTGATTATTTTCGCACTTTTGCACTTGTTTAAGAGATTATCTTAGTTATTGTAGTAGGCCCCTCTTTTGAAGGCGACGTTACCCTCAACCCAGTAGTTTGAGTCAGCAAGGATACAATCCTAAAGGGTCGGATTATTGAAAGATAATGAATTAAGTTATTAATGCAAATTATGGTAGGCCCCGCTTTTGGCGGTGACGTTACCCTCGGCTAAGTAGTCTGAGTCAGCAGGGATACAGTCCTAAATAGCCGGGTTATAGTATTAATAGTAGTTAACTTATGAGGGGGTCAAAGAGTTTGGATCCCCGCCATCCAATACCTATGGGCATTGAAGGAGATCCTACTAAAATTGACCCAGGTCCCAAGCAGGACCTCTAAACGCTGAACAAGGGCAAGACCCTTACCAAACCGTTCCCTTAACCCCCGACCAGGTAGCCAACATACCTCCATATAGACCGTGGAGATATGAATGGTGAAAATCTTTTATTTTATATAGACAGTAAAATAATGCCAAGACACCACGGACAAACGATAAGGAAAGATCACCTTCAACATAAGTAACTAGTTATTAAAGTCATTAATACAAAACCAAATAAAAAGTGCAAAAGATTAAAAATAAAAAGTATTATACTAAACACTTGTCTTCACCAAGTGATGTAAGAGACTTAGGTAAACATGGCCTTGATTGTCAAGAACTCTTACGATCAATCTTGGATCCCGAGACGACACACACACTCTACGATGGATAATGGATGATGGTGGTGGATGATGGTGTTATGGTGGTGGTGGGTGGTGGATGAGGTGTGGGAGAGGTGGTGTGCCAAGGGATGAGAGAGAATGAAGCCAAGCTCCTCTATTTATAGGCTGAACAGAAGGCTGGACACGGCCTCGTGGTGGACAATGGAAGCTTCTACTGGTTTGTCTTTTCTGCTGCTTCCTGGGCACGCCCCCGTGTTCGCTGGACACGGGGCGTGTTCAGACTCTGTTTCTTCTCCTTTGCCTTGGGAGGTGCCGTTGAGGGTCCGGGCAGTCCACTTTTGTTCCTTTTCTTGTATTTTATGGTAGAATTAGTTGTCTTTTTGCTTCTTTTGTGATTTTGAGCTCATTTCATCCTGAAAATACAAAAGGAAGACAAAAACACTCTTTTTCCAACATTAGTACTTAAAAAGGGTTAGTTTTATGCCTTAATTGATGTGATTTATATGTTGCATTTTACACACATCATGAACCCCTTGCAGAAAAACGCCCAGTTCAGGTAACTGGACACGGGCCGTGTTCACCAGACACGCCCCCGTGTCCAGGCTTCTGTTTCTTTTCTTTAATTTTCGTTACTGGCACCTGAACACGGGGCCGTGTCCGGTCCCCACGGGGCCGTGTCCAGACTGCCAGTAACATAAAATCTTTGCTTTTAACACTATATTACACATCTAATCAGCCTAAAATTTTATTTTTGGGACACATTGAGGACAATGTGTAATTTAAGTGTGGGGGGGGGGGGATGCTAAAACCTTGAAATTTTGCAAGTCCTAATAATAAGACTTACACAAAACTCTATTGGAACCGCTAAACACCCCAAATTTTTTCAAAAAATTCTCATTTTTTTTACTTGTCTAAAGTTTAAGTTAGGAATCCTAAGATTAATAAGGTTATATTTTTACAAATTTACAACCGAGAGCGTCGTGATAAAAAGAACCAACATAAGAAAATTATGAAACGGCATGACAAGCTTAGTTAAAATTTGATTATATATACTAGATCACATAGAAAAACCCATTCCCACAAAAAGTGAGTTTTGAGCCTTTATTGAGCATACAAAATTACATCTTTAGACTAAATGCTCATTTTTCGTTTCTTGTGTGAATAGCCGCTTGGTTCTTACGACTCTAGAACTTGCCACGGCGATTCATTCCCGGTCCTTACCAACTTAAACCCAAGTAAGTAAATGATGGAGGCATTAGGACTAACCCTTTTTCTTTCTACACCATTATTTTTCAATTTTTTTTACCACCTACCCAAAATCCCCCTAGTTAACCCCTTTGAGCCTAAACCTTTCATTTCTTTACCTTAAAACCTTTTTACCCACCAAAACCCCTTTTATTTTTACCCTTTATTTTAGTAACAAGCTCGGTTTTCGTGTGACTACAAAATATATATATATATATATATATACATATATATATATATATATATATATGAAGATGAAGTTAGAAATAAACAAACAAAGCTCTTAAAACAAAAAGCTTGTTTGAAGAAATACTTCATTAAGAATAAAAAGTCACTAAAATAAAATGTTTTACGAAAACCGATGTTTTTTACGCTTTTCGCCCTTTTCTACTAACCACTAACCCATTCACCCACCTTTAGCCCAAGCCTTTACCCAAAAAAGTCCCCTTGATATTTACAAAGGTAACAAGTTAAAAAGGAGGAGGATTGATTGCTTGGCAAGTTTATGGTAGGAATAAGTTCCATGCCGCTCTCGAGTGATTCACTAAAAATATACCTTCGGCCGAGTGTGAGTGATTTCTCCCGTAAGGTATGTGAACTTGTATATAAATGGAATTTTAAAAAGGCATGTTATGCCCAAATAAGTAATTTCTCCTATGAAACGTTCTAAATAAATCATAACGAATAGGATTGTAAATAAAAATAAAACCCAAAAGGATCTTGGATTCCCGACACTCTATGACAAGCCAAAACCTTCTCTTCTACCCATTCCATTTGGGAGTGTAAGCCACATATTAAAGAGTTTTGCTTGAGGACAAGCAAAAGTTCAAGTGTGGGGGTATTTGATGTGTGTAAAATGCAACATATAAAATACATCAAATAAGGCATAAAACTAACCCTTTTTAAGTACTAATGTTGGAAAAAGAGTGCTTTTGTCTTCCTTTTGTATTTTCAGGATTAAATGAGCTCAAATTCACAAAAGAAGCAAAAAGACAGCTAAATCTAACATAAATACAAGAAAAGGAACATAAGTGGATTGCCCGACCCCTCAACAGCATCCTCCCAAGCAAAATAGAGAAGACAGAAGACTGAACACGCCCCGTGCTCAGCCAGCACGGGGCCATGCCCAAGAAGCAGCAGAAAAGACAAACCTATAGAAGCTTCTATTGCCCACCATGGGGCCGTGTCCAGTGAACACGGGGGCGTGGCGAAAGTACAGCAGGCGCATTAATTGTAATTGTGAATTACAATTAATGAGGAGAGAGAGTGTCAGACAGGCACGGGGGCGTGTCCAGCGGACACGGGGCCGTGCCCAGCCTTCTGTTCAGCCTATAAATAGGAGTGCTTGGTTTCATTTCAACTCATCCCTTGGCACACCACCTCTCTCACACTTCATCCACCACCCACCACCACCATAACACCATCATCCACCACCATCATCCATTGTCCATCATAGAGTGTGTGAGTCGTCTCGGGATCCAAGATTGATCGTAAGAGTTCTTGACAATCAAGGCCATGTTTGCCTAAGTCTCTTACATCACTTGGTGAAGACAAGTGTTTAGTATAATACTTTTTATTTTTAATCTTTTGCACTTTTTATTTGGTTTTGTGTTAATGACTTTAATAACTAGTTGCTTATGTTGAAGGTGATCTTTCCTTATCGTTTGTCCGTGGTGTCTTGGCATTATTTTACTGTTTATATAAAATAAAAGATTTTCACCATTCATATCTCCACGGTCTATATGGAGGTATGTTGGCTACCTGGTCGGGGGTTAAGGGAACGGTTTGGTAAGGGTCTTGCCCTTGTTTAGCGTTTAGAGGTCCTGCAAGGGACCTGGGTCAAATTTAGTAGGATCTCCTTCAATACCCATAGGTATTGGATGGCGGGGACCCAAACTCTTTGACCCCCTCATAAGTTAACTACTATTAATACTATAACCCGGCTATTTAGGATTGTATCCCTGCTGACTTAGACTACTTAGTCGAGGGTAACGTCACCGCCAAAAGCGGGGCCTACCATAATTTGCATTAATAACTTAATTCATTATCTTCCAATAATCCAACCCTTTAGGATTGTATCCTTGCTGACTCAAACTACTAGGTTGAGGGCAACGTCGCCTTCAAAAGATGGGCCTACTACAATAACTAAGATAATCTCTTAAACAAGTGCAAAAGTGTGAAAATAATCAAAGGTTATACTAATACACGAGTCGGATCCAAGTGATTCATCTTGTCTATCTGTTTTTTTTATTTTATTTTTATTTTTCAGCATTTAGTTAGTTTTATTTTCTTACTTTAAAAACCTTTTCTAACATTTTGATTTGATTAGACGTTGAGGATAAACCGGTACTAAAAGCTCTTGTGTCCTTGGACGACCTCGGTATCTTACCAACACTATACTACGTCCATGATGGGTGCACTTGCCCATATGTGTGTTTAGTGTTAGTAAATATCGTGTTTTATAAATTTAAAACTTGGCTAAAAGTGTAAAAAGGGCTTAAAATATACATCTAAAATATATTACACTACACACGCATCAAAGCCGGCCCATGTAATCCTCCAAACCCTGTTCCATATTTGTCTACCGTGACAAACCCTACAACATATCCCCTCTTTTCATCTCAGCCAGTTACGAGTGGTGCTCCTTTGGGCCATGAGCTGACTTTGGATCAGATCCTACATTCCCCAATATCAAGCTTTCCAGCTTCTACAGCCAATTCGTGGGAACAGGCTCTGTCTGTGCTTCCATTGGCACGAAGTGCAGTAATGAGCACCCCTCTTGGAGTTAGCTGCCCAGCCACATCCGGAAGCCTCCAAGGCTTCAACCCTATGACCTAGATGATGACTCAGATGATGGCCAGCTTCCCGTGGCAACATTTTATCAATCAAGTGCTAGCCACCCAAGGGAACAACGATGGTAATAACAATATAGGTACAAGGGTCGAAGAAGACTTGGCCAAACCCTATAAGCCAAGTAACCTTTCATGCTTCTCACAGCAAATAGCCGATTATGATTTTCAAACAAAGATCAAGATGTTGTCCCACATCAGGACGTATGATGGGTCTGAGGACCCAGAGGACCACCTTCAGATCTTTACCGGTGCAGCAAGGATCGAGAATTGTCAAATGCTGAATGTTGTCTAATGTTCATGCAAACCCTTATCGGATCTGCCAGGATCTGGTTCAACGATTTACCTGCTCGAAGCATTCAAAGCTTCGATGACCTTAGCAAGGGTTTTCTGGCCAACTTCTCCCAGCAGAGACGATATGTCAAAGATGCAACAGTGATTTTTCAAATAAAACAACGTGACAATGAAAGTCTTCGTGAGTTTATTGAACGATACAAGAAGGAAGGTCTAACCTATGTAGGGGCAGATGAAAAAATGAGGGTAGCCGGTTTCATGAACGCTATCACTTCGAAATATCTCACAAGAGATTTCAACAAATCCCTGCCTAAGACCTTGGAAGAAGCCCTCGAGAGGGCGGAAGCCCACATTCGGGGAGAGGAGGCAGTTGACATCAAAGAACAAAGGAAGAGAGGGTCTAGCTGGCGAACTAATAGCCCAGTCAGAAAAAGAAGGAACTACAACTCCTATGACAGACGACAGAAGGGTTCAGACCATCGAAGGTCTGAAGGCCGGAACCCTCCAACCAGGGAAAAAGGCATGAGCTTCACACCCCTCACAAAGACTCCTCAAGAAATCCTTGCAGCAGAAGAAGTCAAGCAGAACTTTAGGCCTCCTAGGCCTCTCCCCAAAAGCAGGAAAAATGAGAACTCCACACAGTTCTGTGAGTTTCATGAAGATAAGGGTCACCACACCAACGACTGCTTCCAGCTCAAGAAAAGAATTGAAGAAGCTGTTAAGTCCGGGGAACTCGCTCATTTGGTGAAAGGGGTTCGGGACAAAATGGCTGAGGGAAAGGGAAAGGAAGTCAATATGGTGAACTCTGATGAAAGGGTTCCTCATAAAAGACAGCGGTTGGAAGCTTGGGAGCTTCAGTGTGTTTGCTTTCCCCCAACAGAAAAAGACCCTCTTTCAAGCCCTCTTGTTGTAGAAGCTACTGTGGGGACGTTGAAAACATATAGGGCATACATAGACACTGGGGCGGCCACTGAAATCATGTTCGAGAAGTTCTTTAACCGCTTGAGTAATGAAGAACATTCAAGGCTTCAACCCTCTGGAACCTCCATAAAAGGCATTGCTGATATCCCCCTCAAGCCTTTAGGATAGCTGACACTAAATGTCTGTTTTAACGAAGGACAGAAGGAAAGAATCCAACCACTCACCTTCGTGGTTATCAACATACCTTCAAACTATGATGTGATCATAGGAAGACCGGGACAATGTGCCTTCTACATAGACGTGTCCGTTGGACATGGCACGGTGAAATTCCCAACCAAGAGGGGGATAGCAACCCTTCAACCCTCTCAGGAGGCCTACATGGTTGAAGGCGAAAGTCCCAGAAGTGAAGAAGACAAGCAAAGGCTTATCATAAATCCTAAGTACCCTGAACAAAGAATAAGGGTCAATCCAAGCCTTTCACAAGAGACTCTCTCTTATCTGGAAAAATTGTTGACACATTACAGTGATGTCTTCGCTTGGTGTCCAGAAGACATGACAGGAATCCCCCGAAATGTGACAACTGTGTTATGTAGTCGTGGTTCGATATAAAACAATGTTGGTTATCAACAAAACAATGTGCCTTGGTGTTATTATATGTGTTTTTGTGCTATTATATGTGTTTTTGTGTTATTACGTGTGTGTTTGTGTTTGGTAAGTTTTCAATTCAATTCGATTCCGATTTCAAGCTCTAAATCGCTTTCTGGAAGGTTATATGCGCACGGATGCGTAAATATAACCAGTTTAATGCAACAAACACTCTGGAATAGTGAAATAGGCTTAACGTACCTTAAATAACCTCCACATAACTTAGAAATAAGTTTTGGATGGTTTGGTGTGTTAAAATCAACTTTGTTCGATCGCAGGGACTATTTGTGTCAAACTGCGAAACTATACCGATTTGTGTAGTAACGAACAATCCGGAACTTGATCATAAGTTAAACATACCCTAAATATCCTTTACATAGCTTAGAAATAGGCTTTGAGGAGTTCGGTATGCTAAAATAAACTTTATTGATCAATAGGGACTAAAAGCGTCAAAAAGTGCACAAGTTTGCATTTTCGCGCATATTTTGCGTTCTGAATATATCCGGACATCCAAAAATTCATGTAATCATTAAAATATTATTTTTTAGTGTTTTGCATGATAAAATTTCATTCGTCGCTTAATTTGGATCGTTTTTGCGTTCATTACGACTTCCGTCGTAATTAACCGAACAACGCAACCGTACAACCAAACGAACCGACATCCGAGATATTTTTGAGCATGTTTTGAGTTCCCTATACTTTAACTTCATTTTAGAGCCTTTAAATGAGGTTAACGGGGCTTAAACGTGTCAAAAATGAGCCGAAATGCAAGTTTTTGATGTACAGGGACCTGTTTTGACAATCTGCCAAAGTTGGCCAGGCGGCCCGCGTAAGCCAAGCTTAATTCTTACGCGGGGCGCGAGAGCCTGTCAGACAGAAACTTCAGATTTTGCAATCTGGGTCAAATTCAGGGGTTTTAATGCAATTTTTGCAATACCATGGGCTAAATTTGATGGTTTTCTTGTGCCCCATTGTTTAGCAATACCATGGGCCCAAGTGGAGGGTCTAGATCGAAGCTCGCTTCCCGATAAACGATCCTAACGGTTCTAGCTCTCCTATAAATACCCACCTTCATTTCATTCATTCCTCACTTGAATTCTGAGATTTTCTCTAAGTTGGAGTGACTATCACTTCATACATGAGAAATACTTGGAATTCAATCTTGCGGGGACCCTCTGTAAGTATTCTTTCGCGTTTTTCGTTCGTTTCTATCATTAAAGTCAAACTGCGTTTGACTTTCTGCATTAACCAGTCTATGGTCAATGCGAAGTTCGTTTGAACTTCATAACGTGAGCGTAATCACGATGGTCATAGTCCCTAGTGACTATACCTACTGATTACCACGTTATCTAGACTCAGTGACGAGTCGTAGTTTCGGCCAAAATGCGTTTTCTCGCGTATTTTGTAACCAAACTACTCTAGGATATCAAAACCGTTTGGTTTGATATCAAAACCTGTTTTCTAACTTAACTAAACATGTTCTAGCATGTTTAGCTCGTCACTTTTTAGATTAGTGCTTATGTAGAGTCGTAAGTCAAGCGGACTAAACACCCGCTTAGACTTTCGAACACGACCCGTTTGATCAATCTTTAGGATCCGACCAAACATGTTTAGTGACCATAGTATCATAGGGAATAACCTTCCGAGGTTATACCTTATGGTCACCTAGTTTAGGTAGTTGTATGATAAGTAGTTTATATGCCTTAGGTAAATTACCAAAATACCCTTTTTATGCATAATTGGTAATTAAGCATATGTAACCTAAACTTTTGTCACGTAACTGATTATGTAACATCATTAAACATGTTTTGGAATATAATACTTGTCATAGGACTAGTTAGACGTCTCGAACGCGCTTTTGCGCGCACGACGTGTTAAAGTAGCGTGAGCTACCTTAATGGGTCGCAATGGGTCGAAAGCACTTAGGTTAGGTTTCAATTTTAGAATGTAAGCTTTGTTAAACCATATCACATGAGTTCCAACACTCATTTGGTTTACAAGACCTCATTCTATCCGATCTTCCGATTTAGGCGTCTATTGTTTGACTAGTGGTTCGATTACTAGGTGCTGTTTGATTGCTCTGGTTTACTTGAGTTTGCTTGAGTTCTATTGATTGAAGATACTTTGCACTCCATGTGAGTACATAGTTCCCCTATTTTACTGCTTTCAATTGTTTTGGGGTGATTCATATGTGCTAAATGTTTTCAAGGATTTAACGATGGTTTTCAAAACGATTTTCGATATTATAACGATGATTTCAGAAACGATTAAAACGATTTTTACTAAACTAATAACGATTTCAATAATGTGAATGAAACTTGATGGTTGTAGTTACATAACAAATGACTTTCATTAGCATTGATCAAGCCGACCAGTATTAGGTTATGGTACCATAGGATCTGACAAATCCCGTTACTTTACTACACCCATGGTTATGTGTGGGGGTTGTGGGTAGCGACTGAATCTGATGTTTGTTAACTTACCCTTTGGTGGTTTGTTAATTCGAGAAGCGAGAAGCGAGGTGATCGAGTCACGAAGGTTTGAATGTTGTTAGCGAGACGACCATAAATAAGTTTTCACAATTAAAACGAGGATGATTTTAAACGATTTAAACGAGTTAACGATTTGGAAACGATTTGAACAAGTTATACGAATTGGATAAACGATTGGTTTTTAGTTAGTGTATAGATAACGGGACGGGTGTAATATGGTGAAAGCATGGTAGATACGCCGCTGGTACTTCTTATATATAAGTGTTTTCAATATATTACATACCGTGGCGTTATTTAGTTCACTTGGGTAAACGATTTTGAAACGATGTCACACAAACGATGTTTTCTAAAGGTTATATACCATACGAGTTTTTAACGATTTTTTACAAGATGTTTTACAAGTTGGTTTTCTAAAACAAATGTTTTTGGGTTAAGAAGCATGGCTATGTGATTTTACAAACTATAACCCACTTGATTTGAGTTGGTTAACTATGTTGCAATACACTTTTCAAAACAAGGTTTGTATTTTGACTCTTGTAGTCTAATAAAGTACTGCAACATATAAACGAGCCATGATTCTGATACTCTTATAAAACCTATGTACTCGCCAGCATTTCTTTGCTGACTAAGTTTTTACATATGTTTCAGGTGTTGATGCTTGATTGATTTCTAGGATGCATGCGTCACATAGGATCTGGACAAGGCCTTAGTGACATAACAACTATGATAGATGATATAAAACTAGTTTGTTCTATGTGTTAAGACAAATGAAATGATTAGTTTTATCAATAAAACAAAACTATTTTGTATCCATGGTTGTGAAACAATAGCTTCTGTTGCAACACTCCCCGACGTTTCCGCCACGGTTTGTTGTCCTACGTGGTCGGGGTGTGACACGAAACATTGCTAAGCACGAGTTAAGAATACCACCCGATGTTAAACCCATGGTCCAAAAGAAAAGAAGCTTAGCACCCGAAAGAAGCCTGGCTGCTTGTCAGGAGGTAGAGAAACTCGTATCGACTGACATTCTCCGAGAAGTCAAGTACCAATCATGGGTTGCAAACCCAGTTATGGTCAAGAAACCGGACAACTCTTGGAGAATGTGCATAGACTTCAAAGATTTCAACAAAGCTTGTCCTAAGGACTGCTATCCGCTATCGGAAATCGACCTCAAGGTTGACTCGCTCACCGGTTACCTTTTCAAATGCTTTCTTGATGCTTACAAAGGGTATCATCAAATACTTATGAAAGAAGAAGACGAAGAAAAAACGGCGTTCCACACTGACAAGAGAATCTTCTGCTACAAGAAGATGCCCTTTGGACTCAAGAACGCTGGAGCAACCTACCAACGTCTGGTAGACAAAGCTTTTGCAAGCCAAATAGGTAAAAACATGGAAGCTTACGACGATGACTTGGTAATCAAAAGCAAGACGGAGTATCAAATGCTTGATGACATCCAAGAAACTTTCAAAAATCTCAGAAAGGTTAACATGAAACTTAACCCTGAAAAATGCTCATTTGGATTCGAAGAAGGAAAATTCCTGGGTCACATTGTCGGGAAACAAAGCATCAAGGCCAACCCAAACAAAGTAAAAGCTGTCCTCGAAGCCAAGCCGCCAAAAACCAAAAAAAAGGTTGAAAGCTTAAACGGGAAACTTGCTGCCTTGAAGCGTTTCACCTCCAGGCTGGCCGAAAGGTCCCTACCCTTCTACAAAACACTAAAAAATTGTTCTGATAAGAAGGATTTCAAGTGGACTGATGAAGCTGAGGAAGCCTTCAACCAGATGAAACAACATCTTGCTTCTTTGCCAGACATTGCAGCTCCAGAAACGGGAGAGTTAATTTCAGTCTATCTATCGGTTGCTGAAGAGGCTATAAGTGTAGTCCTTACAATCGAACGAAACACGGCTCAGGTACCTGTTTACTTCTTCAGCAAAACTTTAAAATTGGCTGAGACCAAATATCCTCCCCTTGAAAAACTTGCCCTAGCCCTAGTTCAAACAGCTAGAAGGCTTAGGAGGTATTTCCAAGCACATCCTATACAAGTGGTCACTGACCAACCTGTTAAAAATGTGCTTGAAAAACCTGAGAACTCTGGAAGATTGGCAAAATGGGCGGTGGAGCTAGGTGAACACAACATCACCTATGTCCCACGAAAAGCTATTAAAGCACAGGTCTTGGCCGACTTCATTGTGGAAGTCCCAAACCAAATAATTAACAAAGTAAACACTACCACCGCTGAACCCTTCAACCCTGAAGCTTGGAAGCTCTTCACCGACGGAGCTTCAAGCGTTGAAGGGTCAGGGGCTGGGCTAGTTTTGATCAACCCCGAAGGGTTGGAATTCACGTATGCCCTTCGTTTTGATTTTCAGACCACCAATAATGAGGCTGAATACGAGGCACTGATCGCCGGTTTAAGGCTGGCCAAAGAGATGAAAGTCCAAAAGCTTGAAGTGTTCACAGATTCATTACTAGTCTCAAGCCAAGTCAACGATAGCTACGTAGCCAAAGAACCCAATATGAGAAGATATAAAGAAAAATCCAAGGAGTTGATGAATACCTTCCAAGCATGCAGTATCAAACAAATTCCCAGATCCCAAAACAAAAAGGCTGATGCCTTAAGTAAGCTAGCATCCCCCACCTTCGCCCACCTCACCAAGAAGGTGTTGGTAGAAGTGTTGAAGGCTCCATCGATTGATGAATTGGAAGTTCAAGATGTAGTCACCGAGGAAGATCCAAATTGGATGACTCCCATCAAAAAATTCCTTCAAAATGGTGAACTACCCAATGATCAAGTAGAAGCTGAAAGGGTTAAAATCAAAGTAAGGAAATATGTGTTACAAGGAGAAACCCTCTACAAAAAGGGTTACCTTGCCCCCTTGCTGAGATGTGTCGGTCCCGAGCAAAGTAAGTATTTGATCAGAGAAATTCACGAAGGCGTATGTGGAGCCCATTTCGGAGCTAGGTCGGTGGTTGCAAAACTCATGAACCTCGAATATTTTTGGCCCTCGATGCATCGTGACACCACCGAGCAATTGAAGAAATGTGATGCTTGTCAGATTCATGCACCAATCCCAAAGAATCCCAAGAATGATCTTGTCCCAATAACCTCGGCATGGCCATTCCATAAGTGGGGAATGGACATTGTTGGACCATTCCCTCCAAGCAAAGGAGGAGTAAAATTCTTGCTAGTGGCAATAGATTATTTCACCAAATGGCCCGAGGTTAAACCCCTCACAAAGATCACAGGCAAACAGGTCATCGACTTCGTTTGGGAGAACATCATCTACCGTTATGGATTGTCGGGAGTGATTGTCACCGACAACGGGAAGCAATTTGCTGAAAAGCCTTTCAGCGTTTGGTGCAAAGAGTACAGGATCAACCAGATCTTCAGCTCAGTGGCTTGCCCACAATCAAATGGCCAGGTTGAAAGGGCAAATTGAAGCATAGTGGAAGGTATCAAGACAAGATTAGGAAGATATGAAAGCAACTGGCTCGAAGAATTGCCTAGTGTTCTATGGGCAATTAGAACAACTGAAAAAACAAGCCACAAGAAAACACCTTATAGCTTGGTATTTGGATCCGATGCTGTAATCCCCGCTGAAATAGGGGTTGTAACCCAACGAATTGTCAACATGGATCCCGAAACAAACCAAAAAGAGACCATGTTGAATTTACAACTCCTAGAGGAAGCCCGAGACCAGGCCGCAATTCAAGAAGCCAAGTATAAGCAACAAATGGAAGCCTACTACAACAAGAAAGTCAAGAATGAACGATTCAAGCCAGGGGACCTAGTCCTTAGAAACAATGAAGCTAGCAAAAAAGAAAATCAAGGAAAGCTTGGCCCAAAATGGGAAGGTCCATACACCATCCTCGAAGCACACAAGGGTGGATCCTATAAGCTAGCAGATTCAGAAGGCAAAAGGCTTCCAAGGCATTGGAACGGCAAAACCCTGAGAAGATTCCATATTTAGACAGGAAAGTTTGGGTTGTATCAAAATGTATCTCGAACAACACTATCAAAACCTTTTGTAAAAAGCAAGTATTGCTTGAATGAATGAAGTTGTTTTATCAAACTTGTCTTTCTATCCTAAGGTCAGGTTGAGAACCTAGCAAAAAACTCCATGGCAAGGGCCATGTAAGGGGATGAGCTCCCAGGCCACATCGCTCAATAGGTTCAAGGGTTGAATGAACCTATATAAGGGGTGAGTTCCTAAATCAATACAACTCCATGAGACTTACTAAGCCAAAACAAAATTGTCTCATAGACAGGTCTGAACAACCTACACCAATCGTTCCTTAAGCCTTAGAAATATAACCAACAAACAGGCTTACGAAGTCGAATAAATCACAAAGAGATAATAAAGAGGATAGGTGCTATGTCTTATTGTCAAAAAACACCAAGGCCAAGTGTCTGCAGCACTGAACCCTTTAAGGTGTAAAAAACATAAAGACAACACGAACTCAACAAAGACAAAGTTACAAGAGAATGAAAATTATCCAAGGAAAAATACAAGCAAAAAGAAAATCCTTTAGCAAAAATACAAACCAAATCAAGTCATAAAGAGCCCGCAAAGCTTCAAGCCACCTACGTGACAAGCTCGAAACCTTGAAGGTTTCAACCCACCTACGACTAGCCAAAAGGCTTGAAGGGTTAAAGCCAATCAAACTAACTCAACAAAACAGGCATAAGTATAAAAACATAACAAAAGTAGCATAATTAACCATCATACCATAGCAAAGAAAGTCATAAAAGACTTTCAAATAAAACTGAAGGCAAGTCCTAGTAACTTGCAAGTTCAACCATTGTTCAAAAGGCCATACAGGCCTAACACACAACCAACAGGAACCTTAAGGGTTCCTGGAAACCTAATATTGTTCAAAGTAACATTACAAATCATAAATTGTTATGCTAAGAAAGCTACGAATAACCATTAAACAGCGGCAGAAGGCTTAGAGACCCCAGAACCTTCAGCTTTGGCCTTCTTCGCCTTCTTGGACTTCTTAGCCTTTGCACCACCATCACCACCCACCGCTGAAGCCTCCAAGCCCGCATCCTTCGAAACATCCGGCACACTTGAGAAAGTATCATCACTATCTCCGGAATAGGATCTTTTCTTCGAAAGTGAGCCCAAAACTTCCGCACAAACCTTTTCATTAAGGCCCTCCGGTTTCAAGTCTTGTAAAACAGATAAAGGCTTACCAAAACAAGAGGAAACCTGATGAACATAAGGATAGGTCAGCCTTTTCCATCTGTTCAACTGAGCCTTTAAAAACATCAGAAGCTTCGGGACGAAACAAGGGGGACTTTTCCAAAGGATGTCCAGCTTCATGCAACTTATAACCAGCAATGAGGCCTTGGTGTTTTCCCAAATTGAGCAACTTTGTATAAACCTCACCAAGAGCGGAGTTAAATTCAGCAGAATGAAGCAGATAAGTGACAACTTGTTGAAAGCCCTGCTCAATCAACCACTGGTTATCACTAGTTGCCCGGGAAACTAAAGCCTTCAAGCTCTCCTTTTCCTCATCAAAGGCTTTCTGAGCAACAAACAAAGCCTCCTTGTCTGCCTTTAGCTTCAATCGATCGGCCTCAAAACTCTTCTTCAAATCACTCATCTCAATCTCATGCTGCTTGGACAAGCCTTCAACCTTTTTCGACCAAGCTTCCTCCTTCTCAGCAAAACCACTTATCTCCTTCTTCATCGCTGCCATCGAAGACTTCATTTTGTCTTTCTTCTTAGAAAATTCTTCGTACTCTTGCATCCTCTGACGAAAACGGGCAACGCCCTGAGGAAGCATGGGCTTAGAATCATACGAGACAACATCACATCATCATCCATTTCAGAGATAGTATTATGAACCGAAGGAGGAGCAATATGACTCAAGGCATCTTCACAAACAGCAGCGTCTTTAAAACAGTCGTCAATTTTCACTACCCAACCTGGCACATAAACCGCATCCGGATCCAACCCTTCAACATCCATGCTTGAAGAACCCTGAACAGGAGTAACAACAACCTTCTTGGCTGAAGCCTTTTTGCCATGAACAACCAGTTTCTTCTCTTTCTTAGAACCCGCTTCAACACCTTGATCCCCAGACACTTCGACATCATCACTCAACTCCACCGGTTCAGTAGAGGTGGATTGAGGAACACCTTTTAAACGACGAGTAGATCGCCGGGTCGAAGTCTTGGGGACAAGAGGTTTAGAAAAACCTTTCACGTTGGAAACACTAACATACCCAATACCCTCAAACCTTTGTTCAGCACCTTTAACCACAACATTCTCATCAGGGATAACAGAAACATCCCCAAAAACCACATCAGAAGTGTCGTCACTCTTAATGAAATCCAAGGCAGACATAATTGCAAGCAACAAACAGACAGAACATAAGACATAAATTAAGAAAAATACAAGAAAAGTGGAAAAGAAAATGCATACCCGTGCCATCCCTCATCAGAACCGGATCGCGATTAGCTTTTTCCCATAAGTTACTAACCCCTAACAAGACTAGCAAATGCTCAGGAAAGGGACGAACCCTTGAAGGGCATTCCCGGATGGCTTTCAGAAAAGCATCATTCAAGTCAGATTCAAGGGGTTCCGGTTCATTGAGAACAGTATCCGGGTGCCTCCACACCATTTTAAATGGAACAATAGTATCGGAAACCCAGAAAAAACGATTCTTCCAAGTCCCAAGTGTTGTAACCATAGACGAAATAAAGCAAGAATCAACCTTGGATGTTTCAAAGGTAAACCAATCGCCATTTTTGGCCAAACGGAAAAAACGGCGAAAAAGCAATAACGAAGGATCATATCCGAGGGCACGACACAAAACCTCAAAATGTAAAACCCTAGCCATGCCCTTCGGATGAATCTGACCGAAGGAGACTCGATAATACTCCAATAAGTTCAACACAAACAAGGAAAACGGATAACAAAGGTTTGAAAACTCGAAATGATGACAATAAAGAGCAACAAAACCAACCGGACATTTGTCAATCGAAGCATCACACGCAGGAGCCGTAGGTTTAAATTTAGTCCCAATACCATATTCCATACAAAACAACTCTACTTCTTCCTGGGTTAATCGGGAAAAAGGATTTTGCTAAATCCTTAAGAGCACCCATTTTTGCAAAGAAAATATGAAGAAAGTAACGAAATAAAGGGAACCGAAACTAACCTTGAAGAAAGGGAGTTGCAGAGTGAAACTTGATGGAATTATGTGGAAAGCAAATGAGAAAATGAAAATGTAATAACCCAATATAGGGGTAATAATGGTAAAACAATAAATCCTGAAAAAACCGCCACCCTACGAACTGCCATACATCAATCAAATCAGTTGTCAGACATTCAAAATTCAAACATTAACTGCTGACAACCTTTCAAGCCTTCAAGCACTGAACCCTTAAAACCCTCAGGCAATAAAATAGATGTATAAAAGTCAGAAGTCTTTGAGATATTCCCAAAAACTCTGACTTGGGGGGCTGATGACGGGGGTAGCCCAAGACTAAATAAAATAACTAAATATGTAAACGCCCAAAAGGTTAAAGGGTTCAATGGTTGGAAAAGCTGAGGAGATAGAGTAAAGAAATACGGGAACAGTAAACAAGTCACATCCCCAAACAGTCTCACCAACCACAGCCGTAAAAGCAACGCAGGTCCACAGAGCACACGCTATTATCCAGGGGTCAAAAGGCTTCAACCCCCGAAAGGGTAAGCCCCTCGCTGCAAGCTAGTTCACTAGTCAAATGAATGCCTCTTTGGGAGATGTCTTCTCCTATATAAATGACACTTCATTTACTGAGTTGGGACATTCGGATCAGACTTGTTTCCTTAAACTCTGGTCTTTCACCTCGTGTACTTGCTTCATGCAAGTCGCTCTCATTCACATCTCACTCACGCTTATTCTCTTTGTTTCTTCATCCTTTTCTGAACACGCTTCAGAATAGGATCTTCAAACAACAAAAACCAACTAGTGAACCTCCTTCCACGTCTTGCAAACGTGGGGAGACCCCACGACCTGCGTTAGGCAAGGTTAAACCCTTTAACCCTTCTGCCTAACCACCCTCGCTACTACGTTTGGTCTATTATTTGTTGTCTCAACAGGATACTTTATGGTGTAAGCCATTATGGGTCAAACAAGTAAAAATAAGTTTTTGGTGAAAAACGCTTGCTGGCACGAACCAAAACTGGTCAAACAAGTAAAAATAAGTTTTTGGTAAAAAGTGCTTGCTGACACGAACCAAAACGGCCAAACAATTTAAAATAAGTTTTTGGTAGTAAGCACTTGCTGACGTGAAACAAAACAGGTCAAACAAGTGAAAATTAGTTTTTGGTAGTAAACACTTGCTGACGCAAACCAAAACGGGTCAAAGTAGTAAAAATAAGTTTTTGGTGAAAAGCCCTTGCTGATGCGAACCAAAACGTGTCAAACAAGTAAAAATAAGTTTTTGGCACTACACGCTTGTTGGCACGAACCAAAACGGGTCAAGCCAGTAAGAATAAGTTTTTGGTGAAAAGCGCTTACTGACGCGAATCAAGACGGGTTAAACAAGTAAAAATAAGTTTTTGGTGAAAAACACTTGCTGACGCGAACAAAAACGGGCCAAACAAGTAAAAATAAGTTTTTGGTAGTAAACACTTGCTGACGCGAACCAAAAGGGTCAAACAAGAAAAATGGCGAATAATCATATATTGGTTATTAACTTCATGAATTTTAGAAACGGGACCCTATTATGCGAACCACAATGTGTCAAATGAATAAAATGGTAAGTAATACCGTTTTGCAATAAACAATGCTTGGTTATACCATTATGCAAAAAGGGTGAGCCAAGAAACCGGTTAAACGGGTCAAAAGGTGATGTTAGCACCATTGAATATAGTATTTAATGCTTTGCTTGTAGAGTTTCATACTTACAGGAAAGCATAAGGTTTAGGCATGCATTGTTATGAATTAGAATATAACCTCGCAAGGTATTGCTAACGGGTCATTGCTTTGACCAACGCCATGTATGTGAATGAGTTAAACTCTTGATGAGGGCTTATGGTCTGAACAGAGCCGGTTGAGTCAAGGGTGGACACTAGACCACCTCGAGTGAGGTATGTCTAGTATTTTGGTAAAATGGCCATTAGAGTCGAAGACATGTTCATGATGCGAAAATACGACTAAATGAGTTTTAAAATACTAGATTATGTTTTCTATGTTCTTAGGGACATAATATTTCTAGAAGGGTAACGGGTTAAAAGTGCCCATTAGTGTTAAAATAAGCTTTTAAAAGTCCTCCGGTCGTTAAAGGATTAAAATTGACCAAAACGCCCCCGGATGACAAATTGGGCAAACTACCCATAAGGGTAGACTAAAAAATGAGTACTAGAATTGGGTTGATCCTTCCGGTAGCATAAAAGTGGGAGACGTAAGCTTTTTGGCTTAATGTCTCCTAACGGGTCGGTTGGGTAATTAAATTCGAACTGAAAAGTGATTTAAATGCTAGAGGATTTGGGTTCGGATCAAAGGTTTGAACTCTACAAATGTGGGGGAAGGTTCAAAAAATGATAAACTTGAAGTTGGGTCAAGTTCGCTGCAAAGACTTCGAAATTTTAGCTAGGTCCTGCGCAGGGGTAAAAACTGCCAGTTCTGAAAATATACTGGAAACAAGGCCTTTTCGCGCCACGCGAAGGGACAATTGTGCTCCGTCACATGGTGCGAAGAAGCCCTGTTTCAACAAACTTGTTTTTCTTCGTTAGATTAAATCGCGTTGATTATTCAACTTAAACACTAATGGTTTTTAGTGTTTATGATAGGTTTTGATGTAGCGCGTGATACGTAAACGAAGATCAAACACGTTGATTCAAAGAATACCCGTGTGTTCTTCCCCAACCCCCAAGATTCCACCCAAAAGGCACGAAATTTGAAGTGAAAAATCAATTATGTCAAAATTCAAGTCTGCCCATTCATATTACTAGAGGGACATATAAATAGAAACCGAAATTCGAAATAGGCCTAAAAAAGATAACGGGCCAAACACACGGCCTAAAACAAAATGCCCAAAATAGTTCAAAAAACATAAAAATGCAAATAACTAATAAAAATAAACGTTTTTTGGCCTGGACAATGACCCAAACCGCCGTAGGCCGTTTGCAGCAAGATGGAGCTCGTTCACACGTTCGTTTCGCTTGGTCGCACGCCCAAAACGGACCCCCGTAGCCCAAGTTAGAGCCATTTTAGTGAAGCCCCTTTTGTTACACGATCTTGGGCCTCCAAATACAAAATAGCCCGCTCTTCCACACTTGGGCCCGCATCATTCCCCCCCTGGATAGACAAAATTCGCTCTCGAATTACCAACAGGTTCATCATCAGAAGAATCTCCATAATAAGGCAACAGATGCTTCGCGATAAACACATCAGAACAACGAATGTGACTAGGCAGCTTCAGACGATATGCATTCGGATTGATCTTCTCCACGATTTCAACTGGGCCAATCTTCTTTGCTGATAACTTGTTGTACTCCCCAACTGTAAAACGATCTTTAATCAAAACAGCCCAAACAAAATCACCTTCCTCGAACTCAACATGCCTACGCTTCTGATCAGCAACTTGCTTATACTTCAGATTAGCTCGGGTTAAATGATCATACACAGCATTATGAACTTCATGTAAGCCCTCCATAAAATCTTGAACTTTCTTAAGAACAGATCCAGAAAGAGGGAGAGACATCAAATCAAGTGGTCCCCGGGGCTGAGATGAGTACACTATCTGAAATGGGCTATATCTGGTGCTCCGATTAACAGCATGATTATGAGCAAACTCAACTTGGCATAACTTTTGATCCCATTCCTTCACATGATCACCAACCAAACACCTCAGCAAATTCCCAAGTGACTGATTAACAACTTCAGTTTGCCCATCAGTTTGTGGGTGATAAGCACTACTAAAGTTGAGTATTCACCATCTTCCACAAGCTACGCCAAAAATGACTTAGAAATCGGGTATCCCGATCAGACACAATAGAAGAAGGTAGCCCATGCAAACGGTACACATCACGAAAAAAGAGTTGGGCTACATTAACAGCATCAGTCATCTTCTTGCAGGGAGTAAAATGGACCATCTTAGAAAACCGATCGACCACAACAAAGATGGAATCATTACCTCTCTGAGTACGAGGTAACCCTAACACGAAATCCATACTAATATCAACCTAGGGCTGTGAGGGAATTGGCAAAGGCATATACAGACCTGCATTGGTAGCCGTCCCCTTTGAAACCTGACAAATACGGCACCTCTTCACATAACGATCCACCTCTTTCCTCATAGTAGGCCAATAATAAGAAGCTTGAACCAGCTGTAAAGTACGGTCACGACCAACATGCCCTTCACCATGTAACTCCTTAATAATCTGTAAGCGAAGACTAGAATCGGGAATACATAGCTGATTCCCCTTGAACAGAAAACCATCATGCAAAAGAAAGTCTGACTTCTACCCAGTTTCCACATCCTGCAAAATAACTAAGAAATAAGGGTCAATGGCTAACTGTTCACGAATGACCTCCAGACCCGGCACATCAACCCTCATAGATACAAGCAGATTACTCCTCCTGCTTAAGGCATCAGCAACCCTATTTGAAACACCAGTCTTGTGTTTGACTACAAAAGTAAACTTCTCAAGAAAGGCCAACCATCGCCCATGCTTATGAGATACCTTGTCTTGAGTACGAATATGCCTTAGGGAATCATGATCAGTGAATAAAACAAACTCCTTTTGAAACAAGTAATGACGCCAATGCTTTACAGCTTGGACCACTGCATAAAACTCTAGATCATAAGTATTGTACCTCAACTTAGGCCCAGTTAACTTCTCACTAAAATAAGCAGCAGGTCGACCACCCTGACTAAGAACCCCACCAATTCCAACCTTTGAGGCATCAATATGAAGTTCAAAAACTTGAGAAAAATCAGGCAATACCAGAATTGGTGCTGTAGTGAGCTTCTCTTTCACAACTTGAAAAGCCAACTCTGCCTCATCTGTCCATACAAACGTCTTCCCCCTCATACAATCTGTCACTGGGGCCATAATAGAACTGAAGTGTGGAATAAACCGTCTGTAAAAAGAAGCAAGCCCATGGAAACTACGAACTTCAGTAATGGTAGTAGGAGTTGGCCAATTTTGAACAGCCGCCACCTTGGATTCATCAACTTGTATCCCATCACCAGAAATAACATACCCCAAGAATAACACTTTAGGGGTCATGAACACACACTTCTTGGTGGCTGCATAAAAACGGTCCCTGCGAAGTAAGGCCAAAACCTGCCTCACATGCACAACATGGTCGCTGAAAGAAGCACTATATGAGAATGTCATCAAAATACACAACCATGAACTTCCCAATAAAAGGTCTAAGCAACTGATTCATCACACGCATAAAAGTACTAGGTGCGTTTGATAAACCAAATGGCATCACCAACCACTCATACAACCCTTCACGAGTCTTGAAGGCAGTGTTCCACTCGTCACCCGGTCTAAGACGAATCTGGTAATAACCACTCTTCAAATCTAACTTCGTAAAAATAGTAGCACCACTAATTTGATCAAGCAAATCATCAAGTCGAGGAATAGGAAACCTGTACCTCACAGTAATCTTGTTGATTGCTCGGCTGTCAACACACATATGCCAAGTGCCATCTTTTTTTGGAGTCAATAAAGCCGGAACAGCACAAGGGCTCATACTTTCACGAACGTGGCCCTTAGAAATCAACTCCTCAACCTGTCTTCGCAACTCTTCATGCTCAGCAGGGCTCATCCTGTAATGTGGTCTATTGGGTAACTGTGACCCAGGCTCCAAATCAATATGATGTTGGATGTCACGCAAAGGTGGTAATCCATCAGGCAACTCAACAGGAAAAACATCAGAAAATTCCTCAAGCAACGGAACCATAGCATCAGGAATTTTGACTTCCTCGGGCACTGCCTTCCCTATCAAAATAAAAACATTGTCTGTGTCCTCCAACTCATCTTGAAACTGACTGATGGTCAACAAAGTACCCGACTGTTTTGTGGCTAACTGCTTAGGCTTGCTAGGAACAAGAGTTATCTTCACACCACCAAACAGAAAGCTATAAGTATTGGACCGCCCGTTATGCTCTATATTACGTTCATACTCCCAAGGTCTACCCAACAGTAAGTGACACGCGTCCATATGAACCACATCACACACAACGTCATCTTTGTATGTAGACCCAATAGAAATAGAAACAAGGGCTCTTTTAGATACCGTTACTTCACCACCCTTTTTAAGCCATTGAAGCTTACAAGGCTTGGGGTGACTTTCTGTTTTCAAAGCCAACTTCTGGACCGCCTCTTCAGATATCAAATTATCACAACTTCCCGAATCAATAACAAATGTGCATACCTTTACCAAAATGGTACATGTTGAGTGGAAAATGTTATGCTTCAGCCAGTCATCCCCATCCGCCTTTGGTGTATAGCAAGAGCGTCTGACCACCAAGTTTACCCCAACATCACCGGTCACAACCTCTTCTTCATATTCAGTTTATTCGTCGTACACTGGGTTATTCTCATACTCTTCATACTGATCATCTTCAGACTCAGCAAATAAGTGTCTCTTACCAGCCCTCTTACACCCAGCTTGACGATGGCCCGTTTCACCACAATTGAAACATCTCGGACCACTACTACTAGCCCCCTTAGAAGTAGGCCCGGTATTGTTAACCCCCGGCCTTTAATGACTAGGCCCGCCACAAGGTGCCCCACTGCCCGGCCCAACGTTTCCTCCAGCAGGGGTAAATGAACCGCATACCCGACGGTTTTGCTTCTCAAAGGCCAACGCCCGTTGGTGTGCCTCTGGAATGGTTAACGGGTCAAAAAGATTCACAGACTCCATGATTTGAACCCTCAGACCCCCAATATACCGAGAAACAAGTTGTTCCTCCGGTTCTTGAATATTATTCCTAACAATCAACTGGTAAAACTCTGTGGTATAATCATCAACCGAATTAGCCCCCTGTTTTAAATTTTGCAGACGTTGGTACATCAACCATTGAAAATTATGAGGCAAAAAGTTGGACCGCAAGCACTTCTTCATCTTGGTCCATGTCACGATCCTTTACTTTCCGAGCCTATTCCGTGTTAACTTCAATTGTTGCCACCGCGCAGAGGCCCTACCATGTAACCTGGTAGCGATCAGCCACCCGCTTATTTTCAGGCATCTCCTTGTACTCAAACACTTCCTCCACGGTAGCCAACCAATCGATGAACCCCTCCGGATTCAAACTAGACCCATCAAATTCTGGAATATCAATCCTTATCCCAGAATCCCAACGCCTGTTACCCCCTCCACGTTCACCCCTTGGTCGCCCTTCCTGTTCGTCTTCAGAAGTCGAACCATCACCAAATGGGTTACTGAAATCAGAACCAAACCCGTCATTGGGTCCCTGCCTCCTACGATTAATCAAGTCGGCCATTCGGTCAGTCAACTGATCAACCACCTGATCCAACCGTTGATCCACTCTCGCCATGAGTCGTTGCTCCAACTCTCGTTCATACACTTCATCGAGAGGCCTGTTGTTGTTTCTCCTCGGAGGCATTTTGAGCCAGGAATTCGGCTCTGATACCAACTGATGTAGCGCGTGATACGGAAACAAAGATCAAACACGTTGATTCAAAGAATACCCGTTTGTTCTTCCCCAACCCCCAAGATTCCACCCAAAAGGCACGGAATTTGAAGTGAAAAATCAATTATGTCAAAATTTATGTCTGCCCATTCATATTACTAGAGGGACATATAAATAGAAACTGAAATTCGAAATGGGCCTAAAAAAGATAACGGGCCAAACACACGGCCTAAAACAAAATGCCCAAAATAGTTTAAAAAACATAAAAATGCAAATAACTAATAAAAATAAGCGTTTTTTGGCCCGAACGATGACCCAAACCACTGTAGGCCATTTGCAGCAAGATGGAGCTCGTTCACACGTTCGTTTCGCCTGGTCGCACGCCCAAAACGGACCCTCGTAGCCCAAGTTAGAGCCATTTTAGTGAAGCCCCTTTTGTTACACGATCTTGGGCCTCCAAATACAAAATAGCCCGCTCTTCCACACTTGGGCCCGCATCAGGTTTTCTCTAAGGCAGGAACCGAACATAAGGATGACCAAGCACGCGAAAAACCAAACACTCATAAACCGCCAATTCCGCAGGAGCATTCTTTCGGGAAAGCTTAAGCATGATCACGCGTAACAAAGTTTTATGTATTAAAAACATTATTATTGTCGATTGTAATTTAGGTGTAATAAATCGTTAACCTATCATGTCAGTTCGTCTGGGTTGTCGGTTAACCCAGACGTGTAAAAAAAATCTAGGACCTAAATACCCAAATGATTAAATTATTAATAACATGGGTTAGAGTGTTACACTTTTATTATTGAAGGTCTTGTCATTCCGGTTTAACCACATGCACCACAAGGAGACATAATTGTTCTCACTACCTTTCGTTTTCTCTTTTATAGTGAACCTAACATTTATGAACTTTAATAGGGAGTCCACACCTTCAATGCGTCGACTTGGGGCTAGGACAACCCACCTCTTAATCTCGAACCAGATTACTTTTGCGGATGGGTATAATACTAAAACGTGAGATGCGTTTTCCAGTGAAACTATGACATACGGAGCAATTTAGGTCGGGTACGGGCATGCCTCTCTTTTGCTAATGCATCCTTACTAGTTTTTCTCTCCCTAGCTCTCCAGATGAAATGGTTTATCTTTGGTGGAGCCGTGTGTAACCATTCAAAGGATAAGTTATCAAACATGATGTTTCCGCCCTGAGTTATGGTCACCCTGATGTCTTTGATAGAAAATTCAGAATTTGATCCGTTATCTTCATCTGGTTTGTGGTAGTCACCGGTTGAGCGTATTCATTCTCTTCCGCCATAGCATTGAGTTGTGTTTTCCATCTAAACTTCTAATCAGTTTCAGCTCCTATTGTTTCACAATAATCGATTACTTTCACTTTTTTTATTGCATTCTATCTTGAACAAGTTTGGCAACACATCACTGAGCGGTCCCAACCCAGTCCAATTATCTCCCCAAAATAACATTTTGTTCCCTTTTCCCAACTTTCCTCTAAAAAGATGCATTATATTCAGTCCCCATGTTAAGAAGTCCTTCTCGATGCTGTAGGTTTTTCTCCATACATCTGACAACCCTTTTTTGACCTAGATGACTTTATAAAACTTTGTTGAACCATGTAGAGCCTGAATTATATTAGCCCAAATCTGATTCTCACTATGCTTCATCCTCCACCGCCTTTTACACAATAGTGCCATGTTGAGTTCTTTGATGCTTCCTGTCACACCCCAACCGATGGCGGAAACATCGGGATGAGACGAACAAATTGCTCAAAACTTCATAACACTATGTGAAAACATAATTTAAATTCAAATTTCATTGCAATACTACATTGTCATACAAAGATTCAAATAAAAACAACATTGTTTCAAAATATAACATGAAAATGATAAATTAATCTAGGTGTGTATCTAGGTCCACCTAAATTGCGTTTCTTCTCATATCATCATCTCGTCTATCAACCTGCAACATGTATTAAAATATATCAACAAAAGTTGGCGAGTATACAAGTTTTGTTACATAGCATAATATAGAATAAAAAGTTTCACAAACTCATATCCAACATGAACAATAATATGCAAGTTACTAATATGCTGAAACGGTGTACTATATGTTCAAACCCAAGTATACAACGCGTTAATTTTGCCTATCCCAAAGAATAATGGGAGGTTAACATGTTTAACTTATAAATACCTCAAGTTTCGTGGGCGGTGCGTTAATCCTATAACGCTATAATTGTTAAGGTAGGCTAGCAAAGTTAATGAGCATATATCAACACAAATAGTTTACATAGCATACAAATCTAACAAGCATCATATCGTTTCATGTAAAGCATGGATAGAGATTAAAATAGTTTAAGTGTCGTGTGATTTGTATAGCATACATGTTGCACCCAAAGTGTTAAAAGTAAAACGGGATCGAGTATACTCACGGTTTTGCAAGCTTTCCACTTGATATCCCATGAGTGTTTGTTGGTTGATTAGAGTGGAACACCGTGTCCTTCTACACGAAAAAACATAGGTGTGTGAGTTTGGGGAGTTAATGGAAGATTAAAGATTCGGAGTTCAAATTACATGAAAGTATACATATGAGAAAGTAATCACCTAGCACACATAATACTTGTTCTTGACACTATGAAACTCAAAAAAGTTAGAATGTTTTCATGGGTCAATAATGCCCATTAGAATCGTAACAAGTATCATGGTTTTAGATGATGTAACTTAACACCTTGACAAATAACCACTAGGTTATCATCAAAGGTTTGGTCACTTAGGTAATATATATGTATTATATAGATATCATATTGTCATATAAGTCAAGCACAGGCATGAGGTAGGAGGATGAATACTCTATTTAGGAACCTCTTTTGTATTTCACATAAGTCATGTATGAGGTAGGAAAGACAAGCCTTCCATTTAGGAACCTCTTTGGTGTCCACCACTACACATGTTGTCATAGACAACAAGGAGGGTCATGAACATACAAATAAGAATGAAATAACTACAACTAATCTAAGAAATCATCAAGTGATGTGTGGATTTTCAAGTATGATAGCCCAAGCTAACCTTATAATCACACAAACTTCAAGCTTCAAGCTTGTTCATCACTTGTGGGTTAAAACCCTAACAAAACAGAATGTGTATGAGGTTTAAACCTCTAATTTTACATGTCACAACCTTGTTTTTAAGCCCAATTAACCATATATTTGATTATGAGCATAAGGATATAGGAATGTGTATGAGAAACCTCAAGTTTAAATAGTTTAACAAGTGTTTAAATCAAAACAGAAAGTTTTCTTCACTTTGAAGCCTGTTTTGGTGATGTTCTAGGCCTTGGTTTTCCATGGAAAACCTGTGGAAATATACCTAAGGTTGTTCAAAGTGATTAGGAAGAAGAATCAATGAAAAATGTTGAAAATGAAGAAGTTATGCTCACTTTAGTGACTAGATACGAATCTGATTATCTTCTGTCTTTTGCTATTGATTTCAGCTGATTTAGGAGTGATTTGAGAGTGAATTTGTGAGTTTGTAAAGTGGATGAAGTGTGGAAATGAGTTGGCTTTTATAGGCAGTCATTAGGTTAGTTGGTTGGTGCTTAATTAATGCAAGAAACACAAAAACAAACCAATAAAACCACACATTTTGGCCAATCCCGTAACCAGCTGTGTTTTCTGCGGATCTGAGTCCGTCGCGGGGTGCGACTCGCCCAGATGGAGTCTTCGCGGGCCACGAGCCCAGCCAGGTCGTGTGTTTGTTTGATTTTTGTTATGTTTAGTCCTTGTTCTTTTATGTAAGCATGTTTTAAGTGTATTTTAGGTGGTTTAAGCATAAATTGTCACATGCTAAGGTATGTAATGAAATTAGAACATAAAGGCAAGTATAAACAAGTATAAGGACGTATGTTTGTCGAGATTTGACATCGAAATCGCATAAATTAAGCACATATGTCACATGTTTGCATGTTTATCGTATTTCGCATAAGTTGTGAATAAAGTGTCACATGATTAACAAATTCGAACGTATGAACATGTATGGGATGTGTATAACATGAATATGAAGAAAAATACGAATTTTATTATGATCCAAGTCTCGGATTTTACAACGATTACAACGAAAAGACGAATACAAGAATACAAGCCTTCCAAAAATAGAAATACAAGCGACGGTTTCTAAATATGGAAAGTACGAAAAAGCTGGGCGTTACACTTCCAACCCCCAGCCTGCCATTATCCTTTTTTTTTGCAAGAACCCGCTCACACGCTATCCACTTTATCTTATTATTGAGTCCACCTCTACCTCACAACAACCTTCTTTTAATTCCTTCCAATTTTTTAATACCTTGTTGGGTGCTCCAAAGATCGAAAGTTAGTAATTGGGAAGACTTCCCAAAACCACTTTCACCAATACTAACCTCCCGACGAATGATAATGTACGTGCTTTCTAGGATGTTAGTTTCTCTTAAAACTTATCAATCATAGGCTTCCAAAATCCAATGTTTTTCATATTTTCCCCAATCGGTACCCCGAGATAAATAAATGTCACTGAACCTACTTTACAATGGAATAATGATGCCATATTCGCCACCTCCTGTTCCGCTAACCTAACCCCATAAACACAACTCTTCCTTAGGTTCAATTTGAGGCCTGTGTGTAGAGAAAATATTATAAGGATTTTGCACAGGTTTAGAAAATTAAGTCTATTCCACTTGCCCAAGAAGATTGCGTCATCTGCATAAAATAAATGGGTTAATGCAAACCCATTATTGGGGAGTTGTACCCTATTAAATAGGTCAATTTCGACAGCTTTGGTCACCAATTTGTTAAGGATTTCTATTGCTAGCAAGAAAAAAAAACGGGAATATTAGGTCGCCTTATCTAAGGCTCCGATTAAGCTCGAACTCACTTGTGGGGGAGCCGTTTACAAGAACCGACACCTTACAAGAGAAAAGGATACCAAGAATCCAATTTTTCCATACGAGTGGAAATTCCATGTGTGTCATGACCAAGAGAAGACTTTTCCAGTTCAACGAGTCATATGTCTTTTCAAAATCCACTTTAAAAATCATGTTGTTTCTTTTAATCTTTATTGCCTAATTCGCCACTTCATTCACAATTAGAGGCGGTCCATCAAGGATATGTCTACCTACAATAAATGTCAACTGGATCGGATCAATCACTTCCCCCATTACCGACTTTAACCGATGCAAAAGAGCCTTGGCCACAATTTTATGCAACTATACCTACCAAAGATATTGGCCGATAATCCCCAATAGAGCACGGGTCTCAACATTTGGGAATTAGAGCCACAAACAAGGCTCCACAAGCTTTATTTATCACACTATCTAGAGGTGTAAAAAAAAACCGGTTTTAGAACCGAAACCGGGAAAAAAACCGAAACCGTTTTTTTTTTTATAACCGGACCGGTTTTATAACCGAACCGCCGGTTTATGACCGGTTACTACTCTTGATCTGAAAAACCGGTTAATAACCGAAACTGGTTTTAAAAAAACTGGTTAAAACCAGAAAAAACCGGTTTTTTGGGAAAAACCGGTTAAAAACCGGTCATAACCGGTTACACCGGTTATTATTTTGGACTTGAAAAACCGGTTAGTAACCGAAATCGGTTATAAAAAAAACGGGTTTTCGTTTTAGGTAGAAAAAACAGGTTCGGTTAATAACTGAAACCGGTTCTTGAAAAAAACCGATTTGTACACCTCTAACACTATCTCTAATATACATATGTTACGTTACGTAACACATATAATTACGATACAAATAAGCAAATAATACATATTATATTTTAAATTAAATTATTATTGTAAATACTTAAAAGCGAATTATATATGTATATATATAAATAAATAAATATTCAATGTATAATAAATGAGTTTGAGCCGAACTCGACTTTGGAAAATTATTCACGAATTAGTCTCAATTTTTTATAATATTACTCACGGCGATCCAAACTTAAGAAATTATGATTTATTGAAAGAATTAAATTTTAGTTTAAGTAAATTTTTTTATATATTTTCCGAAATAAATACCGACGTCTATGGTAAATTATTCCCATGTGATTAGGTGTTTTGAAATGCAAGCAACATTCATAACTGAAATTGATGAGCACAATAAGTGAGGTCCCCTCAAAACTTTTCAATATTTTTAATATCTTTTGAAAATTAAGTTTGAACTGATTATATCACAATGAATATTTCTTTTTGTATTTTTGTTATTTATATATAGTACATGATCATGTAAATACCTCAAGTATCTTTGTTATTTATATATAGTACGCATACCAGAGGTGATTGGGACGTTTTTGTATCGCGATTCGGTACAAACGATCTGGTACGCGGTTTACGGGGCTTTTAGCGTTTCCTGTGACTATGGTCCCAAACCGTAAATGCAAAAATGGCGAAATACCACACCATGCGTTAACATGGTGCCAAACAACTGAGGCCAAGTAGCACGAGGTGAACAAGTGAACGGTTCTTTCATCATACTCGCCGCATAATCTGCAAGCCACATAGCCAACCTTCATATTTCTTCTACTTAAGGCTGTTAATGTCGGGATACGATCCATCTCTGCTTTCCATACTAAAATACTGACTTTCTTTGGAACCCAAGTGTTCCATTCCATAACAAACAGGGAAACCGATGTGAGGCGCTTGTATGCCCGACTGTATGAGCACTTTTTTCATTGAGGAAACCGAGAACATGTTGCTGTCATCTTTCGTCAAACCCACCTGTCTGGTTGTTGAGACAACATGACCTCCTATAACAGGCAAAGTCAAGCAACCATCCATTTCCAAGTTATATTTTGGCCGTTCCTTGAGTTGTGGTTTGATTAATCCTGTGGGACTTAAACTAATCCACCATTTCACAAGGGTGTAGTGGTTTAACTAAAAATAAAAAATAAAAAAAAAAGTTCAAAAAATATGTGATTGGTTGATTGGGGGTGCACCCCATCTCTTCACGCCCGCCATTGCAATGGCGGAAAGCCCCTTGGCGCCGCCCCCAGCTTTGCCCCATAATGGTTTGGCGATGGTGAAGGGTGACGTGGAGACCTGGGCGCCTCCACTATGCATGGTCTAAATGTACGTAATGGTTTATCATAAAAATTAAATAAAAAAAATGAGCGGTAAGTGTTTGAATGTGATTTGTCAAAAAAAAAAAAAAAAAAAAAAAGACAAAATGGTTTCACCTTTTACCCTCCGCCCCACTCTCGTCGCCCCATGCCAGTGCCCTTAACCCCCTTTCATGCCTGGGTATGGCAGTATTTCACTCCCATTTGATCTGTGGAGGCGTTGGGCGCAAGGCAGTATCCATTGGTCTAAGGTACTAACCACCGGTTAATATGTCTCTCTTTGCGATAAGCGAGGCGTTAGATGTCAGTATCTGAGCCGGAAGACTTTTTCATGGCTGGGTACTGCAGTGCTGCAATGCAATTACGATCGGAAACCTAAGTCAACGATCCAGTCCAGAGCTGCGAGCTCTGGACTTGACGAATAGGGGTCAACCCTTCACCAACCTTGGCCCGGGTACATAACCGATCATCCACCTTGGAGGTCCTTTGTTTCTTCCTTATATTATGAACAACATTAACAAAAAATGAATAGATTCCAGACAAACATAATACAACTTAGTGTTGCTTTACATCTATTTTCAAGTTTACAAAAACAATACAGAATTGATTCACTTGTGTGGCTTTCTAAGCAGTAGAAGAAGGTTCAGGTGACTCATTAGCAGCTGCAGCCGCTCGTTTCTTGGCAAAATATTCATCAGCACGGGCCAGATTCTTGGCGACTGATGGTTTGACCCATTTCTTTCGGCCTGGCAACACGGTCAATGAACAACCTGCAGCTTCAAGCTTCTCCTTAGCTTGTGCAGAAAAGGCGCGGGCCTTGAAATTCAACTTTACACTCACTTCACCGTCACCGAGAATCTGAAAATAAACAAAAAGTTGTCTGAATTTGTTGCATTTTAAACAATGAGATAGTATGGATTATATTTTAAACCGAAATATAAATCGAACGAGATTGAAGTTCTGAACTTGAACTCGCTTTAGAGACCAAACCGATGTTAGTATTCAGTTTTTTAGTATGAATTTTGAATTTGTGATAAATTAGTTTACAGAAAAATCTCAGTTTTTTAAAGAACAATTATTAATGACTAAAAGTAATTATAAAGATACTTGTTTTAGTCAGTTTAGTTCTCATAACCCTTTTGGTATCATGAAACTTTCTATCATTTAAAGCAGAATAACTACATTTTTAGTAACAACTGCTGATAGACAAATATATGCGTATACAAATATAAAAAATGTAAAAGTTATGTATGACAGAGAATTAAGGACTATAAATATACAAAGATGCATTTTTATTTAAAAAATCAAAGAAAGAAAAAAAAAAGAAGCATCTTAAATATCGGTCAAAAATCAAGTATAAATTTATTTTATCAAGAAAAAAAAACTAAAAAATAATGGCACCCAAAGCCTCTTTAAATCATTGGTGGCAAATATGGTCTTTTGGCATTGTTTAGTAACCAAGGAGGGTTAGCAAATTTGTTCTTTCAACCTAAAGTTAGACCACCTAAGCATTTGAGCCTGTATGTGACCGTGTATGGCCATGTAATAAAATTTTAGCCATGCGCGTGTAAATACTTGTTATTGCGTTACATGATTTTGTACCTTGAGAGGAAGTCTCCTTTCTCTTCCTGACGGATTGATCAACCCCTTCTCTTTTAGCGACTCGAGTGAAACCTCTTCACCCTCTTGAAATCCAGCAGCTTCTATGTCTTTCAAATTCACCGGAACATATTTCGATAGCCCAGCATGCATACCTTAATTCAGTGGAACACAACTTATGAATAGCCCCAGCGGAATAAAAAAACTGGTTCAGGAACCGGACCCGATATTGAAACTGGCTTAACTAGAACCGACTCAAAATGGAACAGATACTTATGATTAAGTGATTAACCTTAATGGAACAAAAAAAAATGGTTAGGGAACCGCAACCGGTTGATAGCTCAGAACTGGAACCCTTGGTTTAAAAAAGCGGGAAGCGCACAAAAGCGACGAGGTCTAAAACCGAGGCGCAAAGCGCAAAAGCGGTGAGCTTTTCGTACACAAGGCGCAAAGTGATTATATAAATTATTTTATACATCCCAAAGGTTTTTAGCATCCCCTACCTTTGATTTAGCTAAAATTAAGCTGTAAATATGTTTTAAAATGAAAAAAACAGAAATGTGCAGCATAAAAAGCCTATCGTACAACACTCGGCTGCACAGAAACACTCCATGTACAAAAGGTGCGCGCCTCACCTGCGCCTCAGGTCAAATTTTAGCCTAAAAAGCGCGCCTCACCTGCGCCTTTTGTACACCCTGCGCCTTATATCACACAAATCGATTTGGTTTGCGCCTTAGGTCGCCTTGCGCCTAGGCGTGCTTTTTTAAACCAAGCCGGAACCGATATTGAAACCGGTTTGACTGGAACTGACCCTAACCGCGGTTGTAATCGGGTTGGGAACCTATATTTTAAAACCAGTTTGGAACCAGTCAAACCTGAACTGAGCCGATCCATACCCCCCCCCCCCCCCTTTTCAAAAACCGGATTTGACTAAGTTGACCCAACCTGATCTGGTTTGAGAAAAAAAAAAACCTGGTTTGTGCACCTCTAGCCCCAAATTCAACTAAATCCAGACCACAATAACCAACTCCCAAGTCCCACCCAAACATTTCATCAAACACTTAGGTGTGCATAACTCTAACCATCAAACCTCAAAAATCCATTAAAAGAATCACTTTAAAACACTAAACAACAAGATATTATTAATTACCTCCAGCAATACCCCTCAACTTAGGAAGCCGCCGGTAAAGCGGCATCTGACCACCCTCAAACCCCTTACGAACACCAGGCCCAGACCTCGACTTCTGCCCCCTCATCCCAAACCCACAACTCCCACCTTGACCCGCAGCGTGCCCCCTACCCTTTCTCTTGGCATTTTTTCTGGAGCCCGGTTGAGGGCCCAAATTGTCAAGGCGAAACCGAACATTGGAACTCACTACAGCTGACTGAATCTGAGCAGCAACAACCAACAGTTTCCGCGGTTGAACTCCATTTTTGTTCTTGTAATTCGGGATTGTAGGGAATTGACAAATGCTGGATTTGAGATTTCTCACATTACCCTGGTTGTAACACATGAAATTGTGTTGGAAATCAATCTCGAGAATCAATAAACATAAACACAAGGAAAATGATTTTTATGCGAACTCTCGGTTTCAACTCTTTTGTTATTGTAAACTCAAAACAGCTCGACAACTAAAACTGAATACATAACAGACAAACTAATCCTAACCCAAGTCATATGCAATTTAAATAATTAAATAAATCTAACCGATAAAGCTAAAGATTTAAACTAGTCCAAGTTTTCTGACTCAAACAAACATTTCAACAAACACATGGAGTGCATACATACTCTTAACCATCAAAAACCTTAAAAATTCACCAAAACAATCATGCTAAACATTTAAACTAAACACATTATTTAAATCTTTACTTTATTACATTCTGTTTTCATCTTTTATCTTTTCAAATAAATTGATCAGAATTATGTCTAACATATTGAAATTTAAGAGTAAAATACAGAGAATAAGGAGGAAAGTACCTTGAAATTGGAAGAATGTTGGGTGAGAAATGAGGAGGATGAGGGTAGAGAGAGAATAGACGCCATTGGAGAAAGCTCGAGCTCCTGCGAGTGGGTTTTGTGTTGAAGAGATAATGTTAAAGAGGATAATGTTCTTTTTGGGCTGCTGGTATTGAGAACGGGTTTGGGCTAACGGTTTGGCCCATTACTTAGTACATGTTTTGGGCTAAAAAAGATTTTCTGACTTAAAAAGCTATTGAAATTATGATGAAAAAAACCGGATATGAAATAAATATCCGAAACCGGATATTAAAAACATTGGATATGGTTTATCCTATGGGTGCATAAAAAACTCGAACCTGGAAAAAGAAACCCGGGCCTGGCTTTTTTTTTTTTTTTATATCAGAGTGTTGTAAACCTGAACCCGAACCTGACCCATGGTAGGGTAGGGTCCAGGTATGGTATGTGATGTGATGTGAGAACCCGAAACCCATTTGATACCCGGGTTTTTTTTTTTAATATTTATCATACGCAGACCGGGTTTTTTATAATATCCGCAACGGGTTTTTGGATACCTGATATTGTTGCACCACAAAGCTGATGTCCAACGCCTTTTTTAACGACTATAATGCAGTTATGCAGCCGTTTGACATCGATTTCGGGCTGATTTGAGCCACCCAAGTCTCCTGCAATTGCTATACATAGGGGCTGTTTGGCTGAGCTTTTCAAAAGAGCTTATTTGCTTATTTGCTTTCTGAAAAGCAAATAAATCAATAAGTTGTTTTGAAAAGCTCCATTTTAAAGCTTTTCAAAAGAGCTTATTGACTTATTTGCTTTTCAGAAAAGCAAATAAGCAAATAAGCTGTTTTGAAAAGCTCAGCCAAACAGCCCCATAGTAGTTTCATACTTTAGTTAAGTTACACCACTTGAAATACATCGAAAAATCACAAAAAAGCTCTTAAAATGTTTCTAGATCTGTGTGTCACACCCCAACCGATGGCGGAAACATCGGGGTGCGGCACTAAGCGTTCAGATTGCTCGTGAGTTTCCATAACACTATAGTTTCATTAGTAGTTAATCAAGTTCCATAGCATTGTCTGAGCATCAATCAAAGTTTCACAACCACAAAATATCACGTACATAACATCCCACATATTGTTCAAAAGTTTCTAAATTAACTAAGATGTGTTTCTAAGCAGCATCCTAGCAAGTTTCTTGATTTCCTCGGCTACTATCAACTTGCAACATGTATTAAAATACTATCAACAATAATGTTGGCGAGTATACAAGTTTGAGTACGTATAGTATAATAGTTTAAAATGTTCCAAAAACTCATATCCTGCATAAACACATATATCAAGTTTCACCATGCTATTAAACGCAGTCCAAGTGATAGCCCAAGTTTCCAATGTGTTAACTGCTTCCCCAAGACTCAAGGGAAGCTGAAATGTCTCCTCCTAGCGATACCCCCAAGACTAACGGGGAGGTGCATTACCCCTATAGCGCTACCATTGTTAAGGCGGAACTACACACAAGGATTAAACGTTCACATAGCATAAAAAGTCTCAAGTTTCCAAGTATCAAGTTTCATATTTACAGCGGACAGAGTATGTTTCTAACAAGTGTCAAGTGTCAAGTTTATAGAATACATGTTACATCCCAAAAGTGTTTAAAACAAAAAGGGATCGAGTATACTCACAGTGGGTGCTAAGTATCAACACCAACTATTTGGATCGAAGGGAGCGCTGGAGTTAGCCTGATTATAGTATAACAGTGTAAGCGTCGAACAAAATGTGGAATCGTGCGAACATCGAATAAAAGTGTCTGACCAGCCTCCTGATCTGATGGTCATCCGGACGGATGGTCATCCGGTCGGATGACCATTCGGCCTAGGTGGGACCCATCCGACCGGACGGTCGTTTGATCTAGTGTACTTGCAAAATGTTCCAAACTTTTGAAGTTTTCGTTGTAATATAAGTTCAAGTCGTTCGATCGAAAGGTCATCCGGACGGATGACCGTTCGATCGGATGACTGTTCGAGTAAAGTTTCATAGTTCAAAATCCTGGTTCAAATAGTTTAAGTGCTGAAGGCTACGGGGAACAGGTCGTTCGGTCGGATGGCCGTTTGATCAGAGGATTGTCCGATCGGTTGGTCATCCGGCTGTTATGATCTTGTTCCTTTGAAACCTTTGTAAGATTTCTAAGTTTGAGTTTAACGGAGACGATGTGGTAACGTACCAAGACAACGGAAAACCCACCAAGGTTCAGCTCGTCTGATCGGATGGGAATCACCCCGTTCGATCGGACGACTGTTCTTGATGAAGTTTCATGTCTGATACGTAATTTGGTCATCTCTTCGGTAGAAATCTGTTATCGAGCCGAATTTAGACTAAGGAACAAGTCCTAAGCCTGTTTTGGCTACAGGTTTCACCGTGTTTGAGTAGATCAGTTAAGAAAGAATGAAATTATCCGAAAATGTTTAGATTATGTAAAGATTCGTAGTAAAAACGTGTAGAAATCCCTCAGATCTGGACTAAATCTTGACGGAATGACATCACACAGCTGATTGTACAAATAGCCATGATGATGTCATCTTCATGGTACCCAAATCGGGTGATTTCATGGTAAAAAGTAAGATTTTGATGAAGAATCTAGTGAGAAAGTGTGTAAAGATGAAAGTTGTACAAGAATTACGGAGAAAACTTACAAGAATCGCCTGAAATTGGAAGAAAAATGCCTTAGAACGAGAGTGAGTGCATTTGGTCAGAGGAGGCTGCCACATCAGGTGATGTGACAGGGGTATTTATAGTGCAGAGAGGATAAGGCGGTGCAAATGTGCTGGGTCGGATGGTTGTTCAGTCGAATGGACTTCCGATCGGATGTCCATTCGGACAGCCGAGTCTCATTTGTTAGATTTCTGATTTCGGTTCGATTCACGAGCTAGATTAAGTGTTGCGTTGCGTATTTGTAACACCCCGTGTTACCGAATGTCAAAGTCAAAGTCCAAGTCAAGTTTGACTTCTTTGACTGTAATTAGTCTATTCTATGTTTTGTTATTTGTATTATGTGGAGTAAGTGTTGTACCTCTCGACGACCTTCAAGTCAACGAAACGCTGCATTTCGTGGAAAAGCCTGTCGAAATCATGGATCGCCAAACCAAGCAACTCAGACGCTCGTGCATCCCTATCGTGAAAGTCCGATGGGAAGGCAAACGAGGCGCGGAGTTCACTTGGGAACTCGAGAGCGACATGAAGGCTAAGTACCCGCAGTTGTTTAAATGAAGATCTGAAGCGAGAAATTGGTAAAACATTCACGGTGTTGTGATTTCGGGACGAAATTCCCTAAACAAGGGGAGGCTGTAACACCCCGTGTTACCGAATGTCAAAGTCAAAGTCAAAGTCCAAGTCAAGTTTGACTTCTTTGACTGTAATTAGTCTATTCTATGTTTTGTTATTTGTATTATGTGGACTAAGTGTTATTAATCAAAGAATCGAAGTAATCGAATGTTAATCGACGCGAAACGCTTTACGACTGTGAACAATAGGAAGTAACAATGCGATAAAGTTAATCAATCAATAATCAAGTAAATCGAATCATCAATCGTACTCGAAACTCGTATTATGCAAATTTGGTATTATATTACGTGTGTGTGTGCCTTACGTGTTACCTGTGCATGCTTACTTTATGTTATGTGTGGTGATCAATCGAATCGAAACTCGAAACTCAATCGAACTTAATCGAAATCGAATTATGATGAATGGTAGCGAAAAGATAGTGTGAAATATAGATGCTTGTATGTAGATATAGTGGTTGGGACTAAAAGTAATTTGAATAGGAAACTCTATCGTACTCGTATCGTCTTCAATTGAAATCGAAATATTAGAAATCGTCGCACCGAACACTCAAAGCAGGCTGTGGATCGATCAGGCTCCCAGCCGATCGAACAGCCCAGCCGATCGGACGGACTGTCCGATCGAGCAGGCTGTCCGATCGGGGTGCCTGGCCGATCGGCCAGCTCTTTCCCATTTTGGAAGCCTATAAATAGGCCTGTCATTGTCATTCTTTCCACTTTTGGAAACCTTCTGACCGACCAACTCGTGTTGTTCACTATTTCTCAGATTTCTCTCAATCCCGGTAAGATTTCATCCTAAATCTTGTACGATTTTGATCTATGCACACTCCTATACCTTTCTATCTTTCAAATCTTGATTTCTAACCGTGAAATCATCAAGATCTAAGTATTCTAGGATGATGTCATCATGGTGTTCTTCAAGAACTTCATGTTTTGGCCTCAATCCACCAAGAATCACTCGGATCTAGCCGATTTCCACATAAACAAACTAAGATCTATCACAGATCTGAACATTTACATGGTGTGAAGGATTGAAAGAAGGATTTCCAACTTTCTTTCAACTCTTTTACACTCAATGCCTTCAAACCGGTAGAAACGGAGCTTGAGCCAACTCACTAATCATTCTCATGGTTGTGTGGTTCAAGATTCGGATTCTATCTACGAGGTTCACCGATTTTGGGTTAAACGTTAAACTACCGTTCTGAACCGTTCACCGGCCGGACTTGGGTGATTCCTGTCCGAGCAGGAGAAACAAGTAAGAACGAAGGTGCCATGGTTCAGCTCATTGTCAAAATACCTCGATATAACGTCAAACAATCAGAACAGCCAAGTGTTAGACGAACAGGCCGACCAGGTCAGAATGCTGACCAATCGAACATGGTGTTCGAACGAACAGCCCAACCGATCGGACATGTCAGCCGATCGACCAGGCCAGCCGATCGGCTAACACATGGCCCCACACTTTAACAATTTCATGAAGACTAGTATTGATCGAAGTGCTCTTCGATCGAACTACGGTTTGGGTTGAATTACTCTTCGGATCATGAGATACTATGCTTCAACACTCAATCGATTTTCAACTCGTTCGATGTATTGGAGTGCCACCCGATCGAACATGTTGTTCGATCAGGTGATATTCTGCTGAGGACTCACCACTGAAGTGTCTAACCGATCGGTTAGGCCGGCCGATCGAACAGACCATTCGATCGATCGACCTGAAAGGTAAGAACACTTCAATGTTCTCAAATACTACAACGAAAACCTCAAAACGACAAGCCATCATACACAAACACATCCTACTCAAAGGAAGAAACAATCCACTCGAACAGTCCAACCGATCGAGCCTACCGGCCGATCGAACAGGCTGTCCGAACGGACTGTCTAACCGAACGAACAACCCGTTCGATCGAACCTGCAGTTCGATCGACCAGGCTGTTCGACCCATCGTCACTTGTTTCCATTTAACGCGTTACTCATCGTTATACTATCGAACTATTCAGGCTAACCCTACTCTCAAGCGCTCCCTTCAATCCATCAATCAATCGCTGTGAGTATACTCGAACCCTTTTTGCTTTAGCACTTTTGGGTGTTACATACGTTACTTATCAAAAATCACAATCGAACACACTACTCAATTATTTAAACGCTAATCGTTCTGCATGTATTACGTGACTAAATGAATGCTTGTTGTTATGTTTACACGTGGAATGTTGTCTACCTGCCTTAACGACGTAGTACTATAGTTTGGACTCAGCACCCGTTCACACGGGGGTTGTTAAGGACAATTACTTGCATGGATTACGGTGGTAATCATGTATTGCGAACTGTCTCGGACAGTCAACCCGCGGTCATTGGTATCGATAGATCCATGTCGATAATTAACATGCTTTGTTTTCCTCTGCTTACGTGCTGGTTATGCGTAAACTATTCGAACTCTATATGCTATTATCAAACTTGTATGCTCACCTTTACATTTTATGTATTGACTTTATTTTAACGTATGTGACAGGCAATTAGGATGCTTATCTGCTAGGAAGGCGAGCTTAGAATAAGCGTCTAGAGCATAGTTGTCTGTAGATCTTGCAGATAGAGTCTCTAGAAGCAATTGAACAATTTTTATATTTATATTAAATCTGAGTTGTCGGAACAGAATATTTGACTAGCTGTTATCTGTAATAATTTGTTTTATTATTTGGGATACGGTATGGGACGTATTAATTAAACTAAATAGTACTGACGATTGTTGTGGAAACTTCTGGACAATCTGTTTCGCTCAGTGCCATGCCCCGATGATTCCGCCATCGGTTGGGGTGTGACAGTATATTGTGTAATATCATAACATGATGAGATTGTATAACTAACACAAAAGTTTCCATGTTTCAAGTCTACATAAGCTAGCTAGTAGGTGTCAAGTTTCAAGTTTCTCGTTTAACAAAGCCTCAAAGTTTCTCGTTCCAGAAGTATCAAGAGTCTCGTTCAATAAGCATCAAGAGTCAAGAATCAAGTGTCGAGTTTCAAGTATTAAGTTTCAAGATTCGTAGCGTTTAATAAATATTAAGCATCAAGAGTCAAGTTTCAAAGCATCGAAGAGTCTAGATTCAAAGTTTCAAGATTCAAGTATCATAAAGTTTCACGAATAGTCTAACATAGTTAAGTTTCAAATAGTATAAGGACTAGACTTGCCAAAAGTTAAAAGTTTAGGGACGCAGGGCGTTACACTGTGTTTAATGCAAAAAAAAAAAAACTAAAGTTAAAAACCTCACCTATACCCGAAACAAGGTTTTTTTATACCCGCAAATAGGGTATTTTATAACCCGGGTATTGAAAACCCTAACCCGGTACACCAGGTATGGTTTTCCTGGGCAATACCCGGAACTGAACCCAACCCGAGTATTCCCAATACCCAGAAAACCAATAACTGGTCATACCCGTACCCGGGTATTCAAAAAACCCCAGTTATGTGCAGTGGCGGACCCATAAATTTGTTCCTGGGGGTGTGGAAAACTTTAAAGATTTTAGGCCCCTAGCTATATAAAAAAATTCGGTTCATAGCGGGTCGGATCAGGTTGGGTCGTGTAAAACAAGTAAACATAAGCAAACAAAGTTTCGCGGGTCGGATCAGATCGGGTCAATTTCAATTTTCAAACAATCAAAACCTATTTCCTAACTTCCTATCACATTAACAAACAAAGTTTCAAGTAAAACAGTAAACAACATAAAAAACCATCATAAGTAAGGGGCTGTTTGGCAACATCTGAATAGTTAAGTACTGAACTAGTAAGATGTCAGAACCATTAAGTGTTGAATCAATAAGAGGTCTGAACCATTTAGAGCATGTATAATGCTTAACCGTTCATAGGCAAATGTTTGACCAATTCAAATTAGAGGTCTTAACCATTCAGACTTTGTATAAATCTTAATCATTCAGAGGCAAATGTCTAAACCATTCAGACATCAGCTTGTGAAACAAACAGTCTGAACTATTAAGTGCTGAACCAATAAGAGGTCTGAACCATTAAGAGCCTCATTAAGAGGTAAACAAACAACCCCTAAGTAAAGTAACAACAAAAACCATCAAAGTTCAAATCCTACCTACTTCTATTTCTCCTAATCATTAAATAAAACAACAAAAAAACTTATCTAAGACATAGCTAGCTCTTTAATTAGAAGAATCCAACAAAAAGTGTGGTCCATCCCTCTTCCTCTTGAGAAATCCTGCCATAACTTCTCTACCCATGGTTATTATCACATATAAATTGCTTCATAAGTTCATAAAACAACACTAAACACTTAAACAAAATAAACAATCATGTTCAACCAATACTATAGTCCATAATTTTCAATTTTAATTTTCAAACATTCAAGCCTAGTTTTAAATGTTGATTAGTAATCATATAAACAAACAAAGTTTAAAATAAAACAAAAAAATCATTAACTGCAAGTCTAGAACAACTAAAATAACATAAAAAGATCAAACCCTTATACATCAATATTTTCTCCTAATCACCACATAAAACAATAAAAAAAAACAATCAATAAAAAAAGATATTTTTTTGGGTTGGGTTTGGGCTTAGGTTGTCGGGTTAATAAAATTAGATTGTTGATTGGGTTAAGTAAAGTGAATAAGTGGTTAAATAATAATAATTATACATATTGTGTTATGTACTTATATATTCATAATAATAATAATCATTGTTCATTTATTTTTTTTTATAAATTCATAAAAAAAAATTTCTAAGGAGGGCGACTGAAAATTTTCAAGGGGTGCGATTGAAGATATCTAAGGGGTGTGGTTAGGATTTCGATGAAAATTAAGACTAATATCTTTTTTTTAAGGGGTGTGGTCGCCCACCCACTATTATGTGTAGATCCGTCCCTGGTTATGTGCACCACTAGTATATCCACTTCTATACGTGACCTACCCCTCGGTTTTCTGTAGGGCATATAGTATATTGGCTTTCGAACTCGACCCCGAACTAGTTATAACCGTTGCACCATTTTCATAGCCATTATTTTCATGTAAGCCACTTTACCATTAGACGTGATTATGTTAACAAGTGGAAAGATGCTAAGAAAGGATTGATTTTCAGATTTGAAAACTTAGAGACCGATAAAAATTTAACTTGCAATATTTTGTCGGCTTAACACGGTTTACCTGAATCAATAACCCAATACGTAGCAAATGATCAAGTGTAAGATTACATTTGAAATTTTTTGGTATCCCCATACCACAAATAATTTATTTCAAATTTTAGATAACATATTTAAAACTTTTACATTAAATATGCTTATTTTATTTCACATATCAACCAAACATAATAATTAAATATTTTATTTAACTATGCATATTTTATTCTAGATATTTTATTTTATTTTACATATCAACCAAATATAACAATCAAATTATTTTATTTTACATATCAACCAAACTAAGGAGATTCTCCCGCGCTTTGCGGCGGGTACCGCTATCGTACTAAGTTGAATTGAAACCGTTTGAACAACATATCGGTACGATACTCACTCTCGTTGTAACAATCGAAAGACAAAACCCAAAAATAAAGTCATTATATGCCCAAAAGAATATCGACGCATATTTTACATAAATCAAAAATCATAAAAACGAATATGAGCAATGTCTTCCGAAATGAATATCAGTATTCATTCCGATGGTACAGATACCGGTACTGATGCTCGATTGGAATTGACGTGGTAACAATACTCGCTATAGCTTATGATGATTAAAAATACTCTATACTACCATCGGAGTTGTTCACACGGTATCAATTCAATTTGTCATGGTAAAAAACAAATGGTATAAGTTCGGTTCGTCAAGGTATCAGTATGGTATTCATACTCGCTATAGTTTATAATATAAAAAGATACTATATACCACTATCTAAGTTTCGCATGGTATTTGTTCGGTTGATCACGGTAAAGAACAAATAAAAATCAATTATATTGATCCGTTTGATTTTGAACAAAACTTTTAGCGGAACGAAGACAAAAATAAACATGTCGCATATGTTCTGAATTTTATAAAGTATTACATTGTATTATTAGAATAATGAAAAAAGTAATGTCAATTTATATATAAAAAACTAAATGTGAGTTAGGTTTAATAACATGTACGTTTGTACTTCGATTACTTCAACTTTACCACTCACAGCTCAATTTCAGAAAAAAAAATGTATCAATACGTAGAAAAATTTAGACACGTCGCAAATATTGTATCTTAATAGTTATAAAAGAACATGCAAAATCAATTAAAAATATATTAATAAAATAATTAATTGTTAAAAACAAAAATATTAAAATAATTTTAAAATACTATTCATGATCACTTTCCATTAATATATATATATATATATATAATGTAATTTTAGTACCCGTGGTTTGAGCCATTTTATAAATTTAGTTAAAGGATTCATTTTTTGTATGTGGGTCTAAAAAGGTTTTACCGTTGTCATTTTAATCTATTGGGTTAACTTCACCCATTTTCTCAGTTAATAAGAATGGCAATTCGGTCATTTTATATGTAATTCTGTTAATTAGAAAGGAAATTCGGCCATATAAAATGACTGAATTGCCCTTCTCGTTAACAGAAAAAATGGATAAAGTTAACCCAGTGGACTAAAATGGCAACGGTGAAATATTTTTAGACACACGGGCGAAAAATGAAACATTTGGCCTAAACTACCCACAAGGACTAAAATGACATTTAACTCGTTATTTTTTCCGTTGACAGATAATGTAACGTCGTTTTTTTAACCGTTTATCTGTGAGTGTTTCCTTTACCAAATAGTTTAGTAGGGGAGGCTTCGGAGCTTGCTCGGAAAGAGCTCATTTAATATGGTTATGTTTGAAACTGACTCGGATAGAAAATGAACCTTGTTCGGCTCGTAACAAGCCGGTCCGGCTTGGTTTAGCTCGCTTAGTCGGATTATTTTACTTGTAATATATTTTATTTTTATAAACGTTATAATATATTACAAAAAATGATTATTATTCACATATATTTAGAAGTGTAATTTGATATTTATGACATATTTGAAGGTTGATATCATGCTAATGAACTAATAATATATTTTGTTGAAATTTAAAACTTATTTTGTGGTGTTGACTTGATTTTGGCTTATAATATATTAGGTTAACTTATTTTGGATATGTTCTTTTGGGCTATTGAATAATATTTTAAACTATCGAATTTTGAGGGCCATGTACTAATTTTTCTTATTAAAATCGAGCTGAGCCGAGCCAGCTCAGTTTAAAACCAAGTCGAGTCCAAGCTTAAATTTTCAGTTCGGTTTCAAATCCAAATCGAGCCCCAGCTTGACCTGACTCGACTCATGATTCATGAACAACCCTGAGACACCAATAACACCGTAACTAAACAAGCGACCAATTATAAGCTACCAACTCATTTCATAAAATCACTTACATTATTCATCAATTTTCCGAGACAAGTACCGGTTGACACAAAACTTATTCAACTTAAAAAGTAAGGAAGTAATTATTATTATAATATCAAAATAATAAAAGTATTAAAAAACTAAATATATATCGAAAATATTAAAATATAAATTACTGTTCAAAGGCTTTGGAATTTAAGATAAAATAATAAAATAAAATAAAATAAAATAAAATAAAATAAAATAATAATAATAATAATAATAATAATAATAATAATAATAATAATAAAGGATAATATAATAATTAAATATTAATATATTTTATTTAAATTTTCATTTCAACCAACTCCATTTTTTTAACTAAGGAAAACAGAAGAGTTGCAGGTGAAAGGTACGTTACACTAGTCGAGCCATAGTACATATAAAATAAAGAGTTAATTACTGTTTTCGTCCCTGTGGTTTGTCAAAAATCACTATTTCAGTCCATTAGTTTAAAAATTGCGATTTCAGTCCCTGTGGTTTCACTTTCGTAACCATTTCAGTCCCTGTCGTTTCACTTTCATAACCATTTCAATCCATTTATTCTGTAAGTACAGGGACTGAAATGGTTACGAGGTGGACTGAAATGGTTACGAAAGTGAAACCACAGGGACTGAAATCGCAATTTTTAAACTAATGGACTGAAATAGTGATTTTTGACAAACCACAGGGACGAAAACAGTAATTAACTCTAAAATAAAAGAAAATAAATGCTTGTGTTTTAAAAAACTGCCTTTCCCAAACAAAACAAATATGGTGGTTTTCAATCATTTTTACTTTATAAAAGAAGCCTCATTTGTAGAAAAGAAAAAGTAAGTAGACAAATGTATTCAAATTGAATTGAATAAAAGAAGACCCACTTACAGAAAAGAGAAAGTAAGTAGACAAATGTATTCAATTTGATTGATATACCTCTTGATTGATCCAATATATTACAAACATTTTTTTTGTTATATACAGGCTTCAAAACTCAAAAGGAGGAAAATTGCCTTCGATTAATACTTAACAATGAAAACATGTGATTCTAAACGAATACAGAACCTTAACCTTCAATCGACACACTATTAGTTGCCGTAATTGTGGTGTGGACAATTTCTTAGAACTTTGTAATTATGATATTACACCACTGAACAATCGACCCTTGATAAACCGAGCTTTTGAAACTATTAAAACCTTTGTAAACAATGACTAACCATGGCGAAGATCAAGAAGTATGAACTAATTGATGCCAAATAAAGTAATTACTTAATTACTATACATCCATTATACTATTTCACATTTTTAAGAGATACGTTTTCTTTCTTCGTAAGACTGTCTCCATCACCTAACACTTTAAGAGCGCCTTGCTCGTTTCCACCTCATCCTACCCACACCAATTTTTCTACTCTTCTACTTTCTACGACATCACTCTCTCTCTCTCTGACCCTCTCACCAATCCAACCCTTCACCACCCTTTGAGACGTGCATTTCACCTGTAGACACCACTCCATCACCGCCCTTGGAAGAGCGTTACCACATGGTCTATAGACGGGCTTCCCTCGACCAGGTCGAAGATACTCTAGTCATACTAAAATTCTAAAAAGTACTAAATTCATTAATTTAAAAAAAATCTCTTTGGTTTTTATTTAATTACAAACCCTAACACAAATACCCTAATTATAATACAAATATTATTTAATCATTCCTCATCAACTAAAACTACTCACAATTTCTATTATTCTATACTCCACATAATCAAACACCATCCACTACCACATTCCACCACCGACAACTTCCATCGGCAACAACCTCAAAACCCTCGTAAAATCCGGATCCTCGTCCACATCAAACACTCACCGATCAGAAATCAAAGGCCCATGTTTTAACAAATCATATGGGGCCCACAACCCATCCAACGGACACGCCCGTTTTGAATCCAATCTCAACCACGGCTTCCCTTTCCCACTCCAATGGAGCAAACTGACCCGACCCGGATGTAAATCTCTACACAACCCTTTTACATTATCCCCACCCAGCCCGTGCTGGTTCCACCGGTGCTCTACGGCCTCCACATCCCCTGCGAACACAAGCAGAAACGGCGGTAGCGAACCGAGCTCGTATATTCGGTATATTTTTTGTATCTCCATCCATCGTTCGAGTTTTTCGGTTACCTTTACAGCTCTCCATTTTACCATATCAATCACCATTACGCCCGTATTGAAGTAGCATGGCTTTGCACGGGCGTGCTTGAACACACGCGCGAAACTCGGGTTTGACCAGAAGTTTTTTGTGAAGTAGTTTGTGAAGTTTGCGTGGCAGTATTCGGGTGCGCCGAGCACGTGCGAGTTGAGTTCGATCTCCCAAAGCTTTATGACGTCGTCCACGATGATTACGTCGGAGTCGAAGTAGATCACGCGGTGGACGGTGGCGGGGAGGAGGTCGGCGAGGTAGATTCGCGCGTAGTTTAGCGGTTGGTCGAGTGCGCGGCGGATGGAGGTGGAGATTTTGTTTTTGACACGGGCTGTATTGAAGTGGTGGAGGTGGAAGTTGAGGTATGGGAAAGTGGTAGTGATGGTGCGTCGGAGGGCGGTCGAGAGACTGTTAGTGGTAAGGAAGTGGAAAACCGTGTTTTCAGGGCATGTGGAGTGTTGGATAATGGAGAATACCGCCGCGATTGATCCGCGGAGGTATGTCGCGTCCAGGGTCATCGCGATGTGGATCAACGTGTCGTTGCATTCGTTTCCATTGCGAAACGCGGGTGCTTCTTGGAACTCGGGTAGGCGGAGTGCGGTGACTGTGTGGAGGAGGATGAGGATGAGGAGAGTGGTGGTGGTGGTTAGGAGGTGGAGTTTTGGTGGCATGGTGGTGTGAATTTGGAGGTGTATGGGAGGATAAGAAGGTTGAGGGTATAAATGAAAAGTTAAGGAAAGATGTGGGGTCATATGTGAAATATATGGTAGTGGAATAGAATAAATAAAGAGCCAGACTGGAATTTGGTTTTGGTGTTTTGTGTCCCGTGATTAATGTTGGGTGGTGAAGAGCATGGATCTTGTGTTATTACGTCCATGGAAACTTTTAATGGGGCTTAGCAATCATAAAGGTAAAGACAAACATCGACGGTGACAATCATCCTAAACTTATTGTGCCACAAACAAACTCGTGTAAATAGTTATATAAAAGGGTGTTAACCACCGAGCCAAAGACCAAAAACGACATAAAAACATGTTTAACTGAGGAGTTCTAATGAGATCCACAACTAATGCGTCTAAAATGTGTTGGTGATATTTGAGGCCCGTTATTAGTTATGAACCCAACGTCGCTTGTGTCCACAGTTGATGTGAAATTTGTCTAGGGTGTTGTTATATGTTGGTCTGTATTGAGATGCTATTAATGTAGTAATGCTCCATCTCTTATTTCGGGTTTTGGACCAGATGAGAACTCATCTTTGAATATTAGGAGCCTATAGTTTGAGGCTAGACCGTATGTGTTTGGTCATGCCGGTTCTATGCCAATTCTGGTTAGAACCGGCTAGAATTAAGGAGTACACACATCGCTTAACTAATCATATAAAAGTATGTACATACATACATTGTTTATTGCTTATGTATACCTGAACCATGTGTGTATATATACACATATATATTTTCTCATCTTTATATAATATGTTAAAAATGGTAGGCATCTTTGTTTGTACATTTAATGACTTCTGTCTTTATTTGGTGAGGAGAATAATATTTTATTATGAAAAAGGAATCATGAAATATTTAACAAAATCTCATGGTATTTAAAGCTTTAAACACGAGTGGTGTGTGTATATTTCTTTCTACATAGTGTCTTTTATTTTGACATGTTACAAAACAAGATCATAATCCAGCAAACTATATATGCAAGACAATCTTTTAATTACTACAATATACATAAACATACAAAAGCTACGCGTTTGCGACTAAAGTTTGCCACGCTTTTAGCACAACACCCGTTCAACCATACCAAGTCAAATTTTAAGGCACCATACCTCATTTTTTATCATATATAGTCGACGCTCACTACTACAAAAATAATTATCGATGACGTTAAAAGAGTAATCATTCACAAATCAGTCATTATACCTAGTTTTTCAGTAGTGGTTTCTTGATTAAAAAAAAACAAGTTAAAAATTGAATATAGATTTAACAAAACCACTTTTGTTTGTCATGTTTTACTAGATAAAAGATCATATAAAAGTCCTTATTAACAAATTTTAATAAAATGTTCCATTTATAATTGACGGTCTAAGTTTGAAAAGGTAAAAGTCTTCACTTTAACGGTTGAAACGGAAGATAGCATTAGCAAGTTGATTTTTCTTTTTCCAAATTCAAAATTATTTAAGGCAAGTGGTTGGAGAACTTATTCAAAATGTTTGAATCCATAATATTTAAATTCAAATAGTACGAACTATAAATACACATATCTACTTCTAATGTTTGAATCAATAATTTTTAAATTCAAATAGTATGAACTATAAATACACATATCTACTTCTAAATATTATTTAGAGTAAACTGTCATTTTGGTCCCTGTGGTTTGGGCACTTTTACCATTTTAGTCCAAATCTCAAACTTTTTAAATATGGGTCCCTGTGGTTTCACTTTTGTTGCCATTTTAGTCCAAAAATGAAATCAGACCAGATTCCTCTAATTAAACCCTTAAATTTTGTCTTTATCATCAGGGGTATTGTAGTCATTTTTGTTTTATTATACTCATTATTAATTAAAAATAATAAACCTAAATAAATCTTTGACCCTATTTAATCACATCATCTTCCCCATTTCACCCAAACCACTGCCACTCTCTCCCCCTTCTCACCACTGCCACCTCCTCCCCCCTCCATTAACACCACCACTGCACCACCACCATCCCCACCCTTCTTACTTAGATCTGAATCGACTTTTCTTTCAAGATTTACTATTTGCTCATCAGTTCTTTTTGCTCCACTCATATCTGAGTCGACACAACCGGAAGATCGTTGAGCGGATAGGGATGGTGACGACGGTAATGAAAGTGTGGTGGTGCTTGATGGTCGTTGGCGTGGGTTTGAGAGAATGAAACATCAACAGTAGTAGTGTTTTGGTAGGGCAACAATGGTGTAGGGGGTTGGAGATGGTGGTTGTTCGGTGGGGTGAGGGTGGTTCAGTGGTGGTTTGGTAGGGCAGCGGTGGTGCAGGGGGTTGGAGATGGTGGTGGTTCTGTGGGTGTAAGTGTGGTTCAGTAGTGGTGCGGCGGTGGTGGTTTGGTAGGGCAGCGGTGGTGTAGGGGGTGGAATGTGGTGGTGGATGTTATCCGGTGAACATAAGGTGAGAGATTAGGGTTTCGAATTGAGTGTTGTCCAGGCCGAGGATGGTGGCGATTTGATAAGAGAGGGGTGAAGAGAGGGGTGCGAGATTGGAGTAGAGATAGAGAAACATCGGTGACGGAACCTTAGAACTGTGGCTTTCCGAGCATCATCATCTTCTTCCAACAGTTATGATGGTGGGGTTTGGTTTAGGTTAGAGAGAAACAGATGATATTAAGAGAGAGAAACAATTGTGATGGTGGGGTTTGGTTTATGCATCTCGGGAAGATGATGTGTTGGTCAAACTGATTTATTTAGGTTTATTATTTTTAATTAATAATGAGTATAATAAAACAAAAATGACTAAAATATTCCTGAGGAAAAAGACAAAATTTAAGGGTTTAATTAGGGGAATCTGGTCTGATTTCATTTTTGGACTAAAATGGCAACAAAAGTGAAACCACAGGGACCCAGATTTAAAAGTTTGAGATTTGGACTAAAATAGCAAAAGTGCCCAAACCACGAGGACCAAAATGGCAGTTTACTCTATTATTTATAAAACTATTAAATATTATATTATATTATACTATATATTAATTAGTAAAGTCATGTATTCATTGACAAATAGAATGTTATCAAATATTAATGGTTCTCAACTTAACCCATCCATCCACATATATAAGTCGATTTTTGTACAAACGATTTTTACGTGTGAAGTATATGGAATTTTCAAGATGCAACACATGTACGTTAGGGCAAGTGTATGCACACCTGTTAAACTAAAGGTTTTAGACGTATCATTGTAAGACCATGAAGTATGGTGAGGATAGTCCCTAAAGGGACCATCCGCCACGTAGGCGCCAACTAAGCGAAGGTGGAGGATCATCCCCTTGGGGACTACCCAAGGGTAGAGGTGTAAACGAGCCGGGCCGAGCCCGAGCTCAACCAGGCTCGAGCTCGGCTCGTTAGGTTTTCATGAAGCTCGAGCTCGAGCTCGGCTCGGTTCAAGCCTACTTCTTTTAGCTCGAGCTCGGCTCGCGAGTAAAACCCAAAGCTCGAGCTCGGCTCGACTCGACTCGGCTCAAACTATTTTGAGAACAAACTTAAACGAGCTAAAAGCTCGGCTCGAGCTCACTTCAACATCACTTAAACAAGCCAAAGCTCGGCTCATCAATGTTATCATCATTATTAATATATAATATATAAAAAAATTAAAATTTTGTATGGGCTCGTTTAGGCTCGCGAGCCTAAACAAGCTTTGTATTTCAGGCTCGGGCTCGGGCTCGTTAAGGCTCGAGCTCGGGCTCGTTAAGGCTCGGCTCGTTCGAGCTTTTAACCGAGCCGATCACGAGTAGCTCTCGAACCTCTGAGCTTGTTTACACCTCTACCCAAGGCCCAAGGGTGTGGAGGGGAAGCCATGACTACCCAAGAGGGGCCCACCAAAATTAAAGCAGCCAATCAAATTAAAGCATGCAAGGAGAGAGAGAGAGAGAGATCAAGGAAGAGGGGGCCCACCACTTTGGCTCGTCTCCAGCGTCCGGGAGAGGACGCCACCGACGGGACCGGGCGGGTGGGGGCGGTGTGGAACGGTCCGAGACGGGGGCGACGAGGGGAGGACGGACCCCATACCCTTCGGCCTAATGGTTTGAATACACCCTTATAATTGCACAGTTCAGTGACTTCAGTCATGCATTACATCGGATTTTGAACAACTTGGATGCACTATTACATGTTAGATACATTGTTATAACTAGGTTTAAGGCTCACCGCATTATGGCAGGCCTGCAATCATACACGTTAATTTATCGACCCATTAAGCTTACTACAATCAAATACAATTCACATCATAACATTTATTGTTACTAAAAATATTACAAAATTTATAACCAATGTAAAAACTATTAAAACAACTAAACGTATTAATTCTTGTTAACATTTTTAGGCTGAACATGACGCGCATAAAGCGATTCTCTTCCAAACACACTCGGTTAGCTTGCTTAACTTCTTGGTAATCCTACGGTCGGACTTAATCAAATCTTCAAGTAGACGTGTAAGGCGCTCAAGAACGTCTATCTCATCAGTGGAGTTCGACATTTTTTAACCTGTCAATTTAGAAACGAATTAGCCTATAATTGTAATTTTTCTTTTCCGGAGGATTAAAAAGTAAAGTGATTATCTTTTTGTAGTTTAAAGGCTCATGTACATCATTTTAGCGTAAGACCTTTTAGATGTAAATATGTAATTCGTCATCGTTAATATTTCGTTTAACCTGATTACACCCAATAAACAAAAGCAATAAAACAAGTTAAAAAAGAATTAAAGTAATTGTCTGAAAATGCACGTGGCATGTTAAACTATTTATTTAATAGGCTCAGAAAGTTTATCTTAACCTGGTCACAGTTTTATAACATCATATTTCTAACGTCATAGTCAGTCAACACGTCATGCTACAACCACCAAGTAGTCAAATATACATATTTATATATTATTAATATGCAACAATCAATGCTCGATAACAAAACATGGCTGTAAGAAATATCACCCCGCCAAATGTCTTGCACTATCATAGCTATTATAACAATTTAGTATACAAAGTTTCAGATGTCGATAAAGCCACCTTCATCGATTATTTAATTTACACTTACCAGAATTCAACATGATGCTAACAACCAACAAAGCTCACAAGCTCAAAGTTGTAGAACGAAGCCAAACCCCAACAAAGCACACTTTTAGATACCCATACATAAAACAAATAAGAAAGCCAAAGGTACAAACACGTATGCATAAGAAAACAATAAATTTGGCTTTCTTACAAATATTTATTATCACTTTAGTCCAAAACTCAAACCTTTTGCATCTGGGTTCCTGTGGTTTCAGTTTTATTGTCATTTTGGTCTAAATATGAAATCAGATCATATTTGTCTTATAAAATCCTGCAATTTTGTCATTTTTCTCAGGGGCAAATCAGATCATATTTATCTTACAAAATATGGTATTTATTTATAAAAAAGAAATGATCATTTTGCCCCTGCGGAAAAGGACAAAATAGCAGGATTTTATAAGATAAACATGACATGATTTCATTTTTGGATCAAAATGGCAATAAAACTTAAACCACAGGGACCCAGATACAAAAAGTTTGAGTTTTGGACTAAAGTGGCATAAGTGACCAAACCACAGGGACCAAAATGGCAGTTTACTCTTGTGGTTATATTAGCAGCCTTTTTGTATGACTAAGGGATACATTAGTGTGACAAATGAAACTTCATATGCAGTTACTGAATTCATTCATGATGTAGAAATTGAATACGGGTTCAATTAAATAAGTTTTGGAGCATGTGGTGGTCACTAAACATATTTATCACTCACAAAATCTCCATTAGAAGAGTTTGTTCAGTTGGCAGATATTAAGAGCGATAGTCGGCCTTATTTAGCATTTTTATTTTTGATTCAATTTGATATAGAGAGCATCAAGTTTTAATGTATGAATAGCTTTTTTCCATGCTTCTTATTAAGTTAGATTATTCTTTTGGTTGTATTTATCACGTCTTAAACGTTGATTAGGAAATAACACCCATTTGGGAAAAAAACCTCGAAATACTAGAAGAATTGGGGAAATATGTAATGGACGGTATTAGAAAGGGGAGATATGTAAATATTCGTTTAATAAGTTCATTAAGGATAGTAAATCAATAAGAGTAATTTTAATGAAAAAGGAAATATGTAATATATATGGTTTAGGAAGGGGAAATGTGTAATTGAATTCTATAATTGGGTAAATATGTTATAAGCCCTCTTAGAAGGGGAAATATTAAAACCCTGACGTTGCATGAACAAACAACCATAATCCTTAACAAAACGTCAAAACATAGAAGCTCAGAGACTTAGGATGACGGCAACATATAATACCAAGCCAAATCCTAAGCACCATCACAACAATGGCTCTCAGAGGACCAGTAAGTCAGTTTCATCGAGTGAAACAGTTTGCATTTCAGCAATGTCGCTACAAACAAAACTGTTTTGAATTAGTTAGGCTAATCAAGTTGTACATCATCTATCGACAACAAATTAAGACCATAATACAGTATGCAAATAACATTGCATACCCGCACAACCATAACTAACATCAAAACATCCATAAAAAAGCTCATAAGCTATAACGGCTGCAATCAAAATTACCAAGCCAAGCCCAAAGCAACATCATAGCTATTGGTCTCCGATGAGCCTTAAGTTATCTTCATCGACCCAATAAACAACCATCACAAAAAAGCTTTAAAATGATAACTATTGAGGGTTTAGATGGTGAAGGGTTTATCATTGAAGGTGGAGGGTTTGCACAGTGACAAGATCGTCAATAGTAAGAAGGTCTTTCAGGTTCAGTCAGAATCGGATACCACCCCCATGAAGTTCAAGTGTGGTGAAATTGTTTGAAATGGAGAAGATGAAATGGTTGTAAAAAAGTAATAGTGGAATGGTTTAAATAGAGATTGTAAAATGATTTAAATGGTGAAGTTAAATTGTATAAAGTAATTTTTGTTGATTGATTTTTTTTTCCTAAACGGTCAAATGACTGCTGAATGACACACCATCATTCAAACTATATCTGTTACCACTATGTGTCTATCTCAACACTCTACCTGATAACCTCTACCCGAGTGACTAACGTTGGTGTTGCTGGTCGAGTAGGGGCTACCCGATAGCACATCGGCTTATGGCCCACCCCCCTTATTCATAATACATTGTAAGTCTCGTTTTCATCGATGTGTCAAAGTTATATTCCGACGTCCAAGTTTAACATCATTTATACCATTTATCTAACAACGACAAATTAAGAAAACATATTCAAGAAACTTAAAATTCAAACCATATTTATTTAATACTTTATATTTTTACTTATTTTTTTTACTTATATAAATAACAATATAAATTTTCATTTCAAACATGGTTTAGAACATTCACAAACAAAGAACCTCGTGCACTTTCCAGTAGAAGTTGGATCCCACTCTTGTTCACACTTTAAATTACACAAGAAGGTAATACAAATAAACCTATATCTTTTGGTGCAAATTGCGTTTACTTCGCTTGGTAATTCACTTCCTGGAGGCATGCATGCAACAACCATTTTAATTATTTTTTTTTGTTTTTGGAAATAACAGATCGTAATATAAATACAATGAAAATAAAAACTTACCGTGCGCAGAAGCGATTATGTTTGCGAGTAGAAAAAAAAACAGAATCGAAATGTTCTTCATAGTTTGACTCTTTGAATGATTTTTCTGTCGAAAACAAGAACTGGGATGGATGCATATATACACATAGTGCGGATTGTCGAATTTAATACATTTGTTATCGACACGTAAAACACATATATGTCTATATCAGATTGCCTACATGCTTAACAAACGTACTGAATAAAAAGATATACTTGTTTAGGAAATCTCATTTATGTTTATTAATGCCATGCATCGTATCTTAATGTAAGACACATACATATACACAGACATATATATTTAATGTATTTATTAAATATACTTACTTAGGTTGAATAAGTAAACTTGTTAAAATCAATAGTTTATGTTAGGATTTTGCATATTAGATATCATTAGGGGTGCAAACGAGCCGAGCTACTCGTGAGCTACTCGAGCTCGGCTAGAAAAAAAGCTCGAACGAGCCGAGCTTAAACGAGCCCGAGCTTGAGCCCGAGCCTAAAAAACAAGCTCGTTTAGTAAACGAGCCCGAGCCCGAGCTTCGCTTATCGAGCTCGAGCCGGCTCGAGAGCCTAAACGAGCTTTCTGTTTATATATTTTATTAATATATTAAACATATATTTATATAATAATAATTACCATTTATATAAACATAAAAAATAACTTAATTATATGTACAATAATAAATATAATTAATATAAATTAATTAATAAATACTAAACGAGTCGAGCCCGAGCCGAGCTCGAGCTTGAAAAATTACCTTCGAGCCGAGCTTGGGCTTTAGAAATAAAGCTCGAATCGAGCCGAGCTCGAGCTCGGCTCGGCTCGTTTGCACCCCTAGATATCATCAGCCATCAGTTAAACAAAAATAATAAAGAAGGTTATATGTGAATGGGGGTCAAATTTTTACAAGTTGAGATCATTGGAGAGAATTTTTAAAGTTGGAATATTATTGGCCAACTCGTGAAACTTAGGCTTATTAAAATCCAATAACAAAAAAAAAATAATATTGTGAATGTAACAACAAAAAAAGTTCTACCCCGAAATAAAAAAAAGATGCAACCGATCAGAACAAATACGGCCGTCGTAGACGACACTAGGAGGCTGAGGCGATGGTGGTTGGTAGTGCGGTGTTAGAGAGAATCCAAAAGCTTCAAATTGAAGCCACATCCCAACAAAGAAAACCTTTAAATACTCACATATAAAACAAATAGCAAGCCAAAGATATAGACAGAACGCATAAGAAATAAGAAAGTATGAGGTACAAGACAACATATTGCACATTGATAATATAGAAAAGAAATTGTTTTAATCAGACCATTGTAACTAGTTTAGGTACACTACTATAATTAACATTCCATCAACAAGTTTTTTTTTTTTGGGTAAATTACACTTTTCGTCCTTTATGTTTGTACCGGTTTGCAACGGATAGCTTTTAACTTCAATAATTACAGTCACAATCCTTTATTTGCAAAATCCGTTACACTCTACGTCCTTTGGCCCTAACCTAGTTAAAATTTCCAGTTAAGTATGACATGTGCCTTACACATGATGGTAGATTGGTAATTTTACTCACTTGTATAAAATATTTAATAAATAGAACATTTATAATTCTGAACGTCGACTCTCTCCACCAAAATTGAAACCAATCACCAACCCACGCTACCAAATCCCTAGATCAAGAATTCAAGATCTTTGTGCAGATTTGAATGTTGATGTTTCAGGGGATGAAAAGAGTGAACGAGGGTTTCAGGGGTTTGAAGAGGTGAGAGAGGTTTGTCGGATCTGTTATCTGTCCATCTAAGGGTGGTGGTGGTCGTTGGATCCAGGGGTTGCCGTATCTGATATATGTGTCTCTCATCAACACGACCAAAGGAAGTATTAGCTCCAATCGAACCTCCTGTGGAACTGAACTGAACCCCTCACCTCACCTCGCCATGGCTTCAATCGAACCTCCTTGCAGGAACCTCCTTGCAGGAACTGAAGAGTGAATGGGAGAAACAAATATGAGATTGGAGTCAAATCTAATGCAATGGTCAACCTCCTAATTTGATATCAGATAAGGAAGTATTAGCTCCAATCGAACCTCCTGTGGGTGATTTGCGGCCCAAATATGCTACGCCGGCCTTAAATTAGGCGAATCAGAATAGGGTCACATTGAATTGTTCATCGCCTAAACCTAAATCTTGTTCTGCTAAGAGCAGTCCTCGAACCCAAAGAAGCAGGGGATTTAAGAACAGCTCTGGTGATACAGTCACATGAGGTGACTGGTTGTGAGTTGAAAGGGTATCATAAATGGCATCGGGTTTGTCTTTGGTGTGCTTGGTGGACGAATTTGGTGGTGGCGGTTTCTGGATACGGTGGTGGTGGTGGCTGGATGTTGTGGTGATGACGGAGGTTGGCTGAATAGAGAGAGAAAGAGGGAGAGAGAGATTGAGAAGAGAAAGAGTGAGAGAGAGTGAAAGAGAAAATGAGTATTTATATATGATCTTATTTTATTTTATTTATACTATATATTATTAAGTAAAAAGACTAAACTGCCCTTAAGTAAATAGACTTAACTGAATTTTAACCTTGTTAGTTCTAAAGGATGACCATTCGATCGAAGGGTCATTCGATCGGGTGGCTCGGGTGAGTGGGTTTCCGATTTCCGTTTCGTGCGTTTAGTGTTGCGATGCGTTTAAGCGAGTGTCGAATAAGCGACGCGATAGTTTTAAATAATAGTTACACAAATAATCATAACTAACATACAACAACATAGGTAACCTTGCGTTTCCAGTTCGCGGTGAGATTGTGTTGTGATAGAGTTGCGATTGCGTTTACGAATAACACCTTTAAACATAAATAAACATGCACAAGTAACACATAATAGCGCACACACGTAAAACAATATCCATAACCGCGATTCAAGTTGTGATGCAATAGCGATGAGATAGCGTTAAGTAGATTAGCGTTTAATTGCGTTTATCGCATTGTTACTCCACATATTACCAATTGTAAACAAATATAGCAGTAACTAACATACATCGATTACCGAGGCGGAGAGTACAAGTAATAATTAAGCAAGGAATGACAAATCTGATTAGCAATCTTTTCTTTCTTTGACTTTGATTTTGACTTGTACTTTGACTTCAAAAGTCGGGTTATTACAAAAATAAAGGCAAGTTTTGTTTTAGATACAAAATATACTTCTTACAAAATACATTAATGTCCTAACATATCATCATAACATAATCGAAGCACATGAGGTTCAATCAGCAACGGTGACATAGGGTAGTTAGCCCATACAGAAATAGGCATGTGGGTGACTAATAAAACTCATTCATCTTGTAACATGGTCATTTACGTTACTCTAAAACTGATCCATACACCTCCTTATTCATACCTCATGTACCATGGTGCTATGAGATTTTTAGATGTCGTTAAATCAAATAACCATTCATCACGGACGGTGCCACTATCATATTAGCCACAATGAAGGATTCATGGTCATTCTCTTGAAAAAAGTATTAACTTGCGTATCATAATGCAATAAATATGTATCATGATCCTACAACTTGTAACTTATAGGCATGTAAAACGACTTTTGCTAAAATCATAATCATAAACATTTTTCACATGATGTTATAGCTTGAAAACACGACATTTCTTGAATCGTTATCATAAAACATTTTGAAACACTTTAACTCTAGAACTTAAAAAATATATCATATCCCAAAGACAAACAATTCATATAAATAAAACAACTTTTAGATGATTCGTTAAAGTAAACAAGGTAAATATATTTACCTTATACACAAGTAAAATAAACCAAAGCAAATTCAAGTTATGCTTAGTCAACACAAAAACTTATTGTTGAATTATACTTCAGCTTAGATTTACTCAGACCATCCGTACCTAACATGAATGAGGGTGTGGGAGGGTGCCACATGAGCCCTTTGGGTGTGGCACACCGCCCCCAAGAGCGTGGTGGAGCAAGGTGTGGCATTACCACGTAGAACGGGGCTAAAACCCCCGTCAATCGCCGCCGGCCTTTCTCTATTCCGGTATAACAGCCTGAGCTTGGGGGGAACTCCATCGTGCTTCCCTCATATCGAGATTGTTAGCCGGATTCGAGTTGGTTGGTGGTGCCGGTTCGCCTGCTTTAGACAGTTCAAACCGTCAGGACCTATCTTCACCGTCGGCCTTTCACCTTTCCGGTATAACAGCCTGAGATTGGGGGGAATCTCACCGTGCTTCCCTCATATCGAGTTTGTTAGCCGGTCTTCGTGTTGGTTGGTGGTGTCGGTTCGTCTGCCTTCGATAGAAACAAACCGACAGGAAACAATACGCTCAATGGAGGGAGGGGGAGAGCCGGACGACGGCGGCCCGTGGTCCAACGTACAGAATCGGAAAAACTCCAGGGGTAGGGGTGATGGTATTGAGTGGACCTTCCTTGTTCAAAATCTTTCCAACAAAGTAACCAGAAATGTCCTTTGGCGGGCATTTAGACCATACGGGTTTGTATCGGACGTTTATGTGGCTCGGAAAAGAGACTCGAGGGGTAGATGCTTTGGGTTTGTCCGATACGTTGGGGTGGAGAATGTGAAAGAGACATTGATATCGATGAACTCGGTGATTATGTTCAATATGAAAGTTTCGGTTTCGTTGGCAAAATACGACAAAGATCATAAGAAGATTAATTATTCATCGGATATGTTGGGTCGGAATGTCTGGAGACCGAAGAACGGACACCAAAATAATAGTAATCAAGATGCTGAAAACTGTAATGGTGGTATTCATCCTTTGAAGAACCAGGTGCCTAACCAAGGACCGTCTGCTAGGTCGAATACTCAGGACGGGAGGTCGTTTGCTGATGTTCTGAAAGGTACTGATAGAGGAGTTAATAATGGGGCAAAGGTAATCACAGTGGGGGGTAAAGGGTCTTTGTATCCCCTCCATTGTGTTGGCAGATCGGTACTGGGAATTGCAAAGGAGGTTATGTCAGTTAGTAAGATGAGGCAAAGGATCGAAGATGAAGGTATGAATGAGGTTGGGTTGTCCTTCATAGGTGGAGTGTCATATCTTCTAACATTTAGAGATAAGGAGTTTGCTAAACTTTGTATGGAACTACATGAAGGTTTCTTTAATTCTGTGTTTTCTAAATTTGTACTATGGAATGGAGAAGACATCCCATACAGTAGGCTGGTTAACCTCAGCATTACTGGTGTTCCGTTCATGATTCGGGATAATACTATCTTCGATAATATTGGTGGTATGTTTGGAGAAGTGGTACAAAAGTCGACGTTCTCATGGCAGGAGGGTGACGTTTCGGGGGGCTCGGTGATGGTGGTAACCTCCCATGCTCCGAAGATTGAGGAAGCCGTGGTAATAAAATGGAATGAGAGAACATTTGTTAGCTGGGTGTCGGAATCATTACAGAAACGATCGCCGGAAGTTGATGTTTTATCGTTGTTGGGTTCTCAGGACTCAGAGTCAGATATGGAGTCGGAATCAGATTACGAGTCAATAGACATGGAGGATCTAGAGGAAGGTGAGATTGGACAGAATGATGATACCCACGATAGACGGCAGGACGATGCCTCGGATACCGGCCGGACGGTAGACGTACCAGTAGCTCAACGGGTTGATCAGCCAGTGGATCAGCCAGTGGAATTCGATAAGTCGGTGGGTCATCATGAATCATTAGGAGCCCAAGCGACTTCATCAGAGGATGTGGGTGGGAATTTGAAAAATTTGCATGGGAAGTCGCCTACTGTCAATATAGAAATGGGGAATAATTATGTGCATGGGGAAGATGTTTTGTCGGCTAGCGATAATTGTAATAATGTGGGGGACCCAAGGAACATAAACAGTTTTTATCAAAAAGGTGGGGATAAATGTTGTGGTCCAAACGAGACTGGGCTCGGTGTAGAGGCCTCAAAGCCCAATTCTGTATTTGGTGAAGATGGCCCAACTCCTTCTGTTAACTTGGGTAAAAGAAATCTTGATGAACGCAGCCCTCCTTCTATTGGGTCTATGCAAGGCCCTTCTCAAAAGTTTTTTGGTCAACCCAATAGGTCTGACCCGGTATCCTTAGACCTTAACACTCCGGTGGGAGAAGATTCAGGAAACGAAGTGTGTGGACGTGAGAAACTTGGAGTGGGTGATACCGACTCTGTCAATCAGGAGGGATCCGGGTCAGATGCAGGTGAGGATCAGGATCGAAGGAATCTTGGAGTCCGATCTGATGATGAAAGTTTAAGGAATGAAGTAGAGACTACTGTACAGGTTGGAGCAATGATTGGTGTCGATCTAACTGGATTTTTGAGGGATACTGAGGAGTTAATAGTTAAAGAAGGTGATGAAAACTGTTATCGATGAATTGTTTATCAATCAATTTAAGGGGGGTGCGCAGTAGTCGTAAGTCAGATTGGATCAAAGGGCTTAAAACTAGTTATGGTATACACTTTCTCGCCATCCAGGAAACGAAATTACAAGCGTCAGAGACGTTTAGGTTCAACCAGTTTTGGGGTCGAGCTGAATTCAAGGTTGCTGTAGTGGACTCTCAGGGCAGATCCGGTGGTCTTGCATGTCTATGGTCCCCAGCGGTGTTCAGGTGTGTAGACACTTACTATAATAGACACTTTATCATCGTGTCGGGTTTTTTGGTTCAGTCGGGGTGCAAAATTAATCTTGTTAACGTTTATGCTCCTAATGATGCTATTAGTAGACGTGGTGTCTGGATGGAAATTATGGGGTTCAGAAACTCTTTACAAGGGTTATGGGTCATGATGGGGGATTTTAATGATGTACGGGATGAAAGTGAGCGTATGAACTCAGAGTTTGTTGAAGCTAATGCGAGGGCCTTCAATGATTTTATTATTGCAGCCGGGCTAGTGGAGTATAATATGGGTGGTGGAAATTTCACATATATTTCGGATAATGGTAAAAAGCTGAGTAAGTTGGATCGCTTCCTTGTGTGTTTGGGGTTTAGGGAGAATTGGCCAAATGCGAGTGTGGTTGCCTTGGCTAGGGAGGTCTCGGATCATCGGCCTATTGTTCTCTCCACCGTTCAATCAGATTTTGGTCATATCCCTTTCAGATTCTTTAACTCATGGTTTGAATTTCCTGGATTCCTCGAATTTGTTCTCCAGAACTGTGGTGCTTTTCAATTCGCGGGGCCGGGGGATTTTGCACTTGCGATTAAATTCTGGTGGCTTAAAGACAAAATTAAATCATGAATTGGAAAAAGAAAGAAGAGATGGGATATATGGTGGGAAAAAGAGAAGACTGGAATTCATAGAAAATATGGCGGAAGAAAGAATTCTTGAGGAAGATGAACTGGCTGAACGGGCTGAATGTCGTAACTATGTGGCTGAATTTGAAAGAATCAAACAGTTAGATTAGCGCCAGAAATCGAGGTCCAAGTGGGCTATTGATGGTGATGAAAACACTGCATTCTTTCATCATATTGTGAATTCTAATATCAGCTCAAATAGATTGAATGGTTTATTGATAGATGGTGTATGGAATACGAATCCTCTAGCCATCAAAGAAGCATTGTATGAATTTTTCCATCATCAGTTTTCGGAACCTATGCCTATTAGACCGGAGCTGCTTTGTTCTAATATCGCTACTATTTTGGATCATGAGGCAACTTTGCTTGAGAATCCTTTTTCGGTGGAGGAAATTAAAGAAGCTGTTTGGGAATGTGAAGGTGAACGTGCTCCTGGGCCGGATGGGTTCAATTTTAAGTTTATTAAAAGGTGTTGGGTTGGCCTCCGGGATGATATGGTCAGGTTGTTTAACAAATTCTATGAGGAGGGATCTATTAATAAGAGTTGCACTTCTTCTTTTATAGCCTTGATCCCTAAGGTAAAGGACCCAGTTAGCCCAACAGACTTCAGGCCGATTAGTTTAATTGGCGTAATTAATAAAGTAATCTCAAAAGTACTCGTTAATCGTCTAAAAAGCGTGATGGGGAAGTTAATTTCTGAGCAACAATCGGCATTTCTAGCTGGTAGAAATATCATGGATGGTCCTCTTATTCTTAACGAAGTTTTCGGTTGGTTAAAAAAGCTTAAGCGATGTGGAATGTTCTTCAAAGTTGATATTAATAAAGCGTACGATTCGGTGAACTGGTCCTTTCTAAACTCGATTATGGCCCAGATGAATTTCCCTAGTAGATGGAGATCTTGGGTGATGGCGACTCTTTACTCAGCTAGAGCTTCGGTTTTAGTTAATGGATCCCCAACAAGAGAGTTTGATTGCTCCCGCGGTCTTAGGCAAGGCGACCCGCTCTCCCCGTTTTTATTTGTTATCGTGATGGAAGCCCTAACATGTGTTATGAATAAGGCAACCTCTATTGGTTTATTCAATGGTATCAATGTCTCCGCTGATGGTCCACTCCTGTCTCACCTCTCTTACGCGGACGATGTGATGTTTATTGGTGAATGGTCTACTTCTAATATTAATAACCTGAGACGGATACTTAGATGCTTTTATCTAGCTTCCGGTCTTAAGGTTAACTTAGCCAAGTGTAGCATTTATGGGATTAGAGTTGGTGACCAAGAAGTTCAACAAATGGCGAGTTATTTGCGGTGCAAGAAAGGTACGTTTCCTTTTATTCATCTTGGTCTTCCAATTGGGGCTAACATGAATTTGGCTCGAAATTGGAAATCAGTGGTAGATGTGTTTAGAAATAGGCTTTCGATTTGGAAAGCTAAAGTTCTTTCATATGGTGGAAGGATAACTTTGATAAAGGCGGTTTTAAATTCATTGCCAACCTACTTTTTATCCTTATTTAAAGCCCCGGCTAAAGTGCTAAGTGCTCTCGATAGGATTAGAAGGGTGTTCTTTTGGGGTGGCTCGGAAGATAAAGCAAAAATGAATTGGGTAGCATGGGAAAAAACGATTGCTCCGGTTGAGTTTGGTGGGTTGGGGTTCGGTTCCATTAGAGATACTAATTTAGCAATGTTGGCTAAGTGGTGGTGGAGATTTAAAACTGAAAAAAATAGTTTATGGAGAAGAGTAGTCTGGGCTATTCATCATAAGAGCAGAGTTTGGAATGATTTCCCGGTTAAAGTATCTATTGCAGGTCCGTGGAAGGCCATCATGAGTATTAAACCGATTCTTCTTGGTGCTGGTTTGGATTTAAGTGGATCCATTTATGCAGTTCCTGGTAATGGTGAAAATGTACAGTTCTGGTTAGATGCCTGGGCTGATTCGCAGCCTTTTTATATTAGGTTCCCTAATTTATTTAAAGTTGAAACAAACAAGATGTGCGTGTTGGTGGATCAGATGACTATTGGGGAGGTTGGGCCTGTTTTTTCGTGGGCCTGGGCCCAGCCAGAATTAGATGGTATTTGTCAAAATCAATTACTACAACTAGTGTCTTTGGTGAATGGGCTAAATATGGGTTTGGGTAGGGATCTGTGGAAATGGCAGAATGCTCCAGATGGAGGCTTTTGTGTAGCTGGGATTAAGAAAATATTGGGTTCGGCTAACCGTGTAGTTCCAGCAAAGGTATTTAAGTGGAATATCTGGGTCCCAAAAAAGGTATCTATTGTGGCTTGGAGGGCAGCGATGGAAAGGCTACCGACAAAGTGTGCATTGGCGATACGGAACATCTCGGTACAAAATAATTTGTGTGCTCTTTGTGGTGATTATGCTGAAACGTCCGAACACTTATTTGTTGCATGCCAGTTCGCTCAAATAGTATGGCAAAACATTGCGGATTGGTGCAACATACCGCCTATATATGCTTTCGAATTAAATGATGTACTATCTATACATGAAACATGCTCCGGTAATTCAACAAAGAAGAAGGGGATTCATGCGGTGGTGCTGGTAACTATTTGGAGCATCTGGAAGCTAAGAAACGACTCCGTTTTCAACAACTCGGTTCCGCACACAACGAAGATCCTAGATGAAATCAAAGCTATGTCGTTCCTTTGGGTTAAAAATAGGGCTAAAATGGTGTCATTGACATGGAGGGATTGGAGTCGGTTTGCTTTTTAGTGTCTAGATTTATGTAATATTACGTGGTTCGTGGTGTTGGTTCCTTGTAATTTGTATATTTGGCGGGTAGCATCTTGCTACATTTTAATAAAAATAATTTCTGTCGGCCGTTGAAAAAAAAAAAAAAAAAGAACGGGGCTAAAAAACTTTAATTTTTTAAATTCTAATCTATTTATGGTGATCTAGACTAAAAGTTAGGTATTTGGTGGGTGTCATGACTTATTACAAATGTTGACTAGTGAATAGTGATAGACATCTAGCAGTTAATGTTTTAGGTCTTCTTTTCCAAGAAATCATAGAAGTTACTCAATATTAATAGAGTTTGAGTTTGTAAAGGAAAAGAAGAAATGTGTAGGGAATAAGTGCATAAATGTTACTCACTTCAGTATCAAATATCAACAATATCTAACACATGAATCTAAGTACTTATTGAGCAAGGCCCGTGTAACTCATCAATGAAGTGTCCAACAGGACCAATTTAACACATCATACCACATTTTACCGGCTCTAAGGAGAACCCTTTTATGTACTCCTCCCCTTCTCCCGGGAGCCCTTCCTGAGGATATCGAGTCCGTATTTTAAATTGAATTGGTTTGGGCAAAAATCGTTATTGACTTTCTTCGACTGAAACCGAACTGGTTGGGCCCAAAAACCGGTTTTGTGCACCATTATCTTGAACCTCTATTGCAATGACTATGTGCAACACGTGTCATTCATTGTCACTTCAAAGCGACAAGTTTCCTAGCATTAGTATAGTGGTGCGAACCATCATTGTTGTAACAATGTTAAGCATAAGTTCAAAAGAGTGAAAGACTGCAAACTAATTAGCGCACACATTTATTGGTACAAAGAGGGACTAAACTATATATACACAACTTGTTAACGCTCCAACTTGGATTGGAATTTTCTTATGAAGTTTTGATGATAAAGGTCACTCCAGAGGCTCAAGCACACAATGAAGCATGTCACAAATTAGTTCCAAGGATAAAAATAACATTGGAAAAAGAAAATGTTTTGGAAATGCTATGTTTAATAAACAGTTACATGACACAATTAGCATCATAAAATAAAGTTGCCAATAATAACACAATACATATTTAATTATAAATTTATATAAAACTTTAAAATACATAGTTTTATATAACATGTCATAAATGTGTTGTTTCACCCTACTATAATTGATTTAACACAACCACTTAAACATGTTATGTGTGTCATAAACGATATATGCAAGTTAATTTGGACACGTTTTAATTGTGTTATTAATGTGTTGACCTATTTATGAACGGAACACTAAATTGTTAACTTTGCGTTGAGCCATGTCGTGTTAATGAGTTGTGCCATAAACCATCGAGCTATACAATTAATTATAAGGGTGTTCCTGAACAAATATAAAATAAATATATTAGAACCCCCTCAGAAGAGTTGGTGAATAATATAAATAAAAAGTTTGCAATCAGCAAGAATTTTGGAACCGGAAAGAACCAGAAAATACTGATGAGTTATTTTCATATGCTGTTGCATGTGACATTTAAAGTGAATATGACGTTGAGCTAAAACCTGTCATAAATTGTCAAAATAGAAATGAATACCATAAATGGAAATATGTTATGCAGGCCAAAAAAATAAAAATTAAGTTTACTCAATGAAGGGTCTTTGATCAAGAGCTTTCTTAGTGGTCAATGATATATATAATATGTTCATGGAATTATATCTTAGTGGCATCTTAAAGGTGACATAAGGATTAGGATCATTAGGTTCTGGGTTTGATTACCAAAAGAAAGAGTTTTTTTACAGATTTATTGGGGTTCCTCATGAATTGGTGTATAGGCATTATAGCTTAATGTAGATGGATATGATCGGGTGATTCTACTAGTAGTCCGTCAGTGATCTAAATTTGCCGTTAAAGAAAAATAACAATAAAAGGAATAGATTAGCTTGCTATTAAAAAAACAAAAGGTTAACTCATGAAAACAAAGTATTATTGGACGTGTGCGGAACACCCACAACATGAAGGAGAATCAAGTATATACCTCTATAAACTACACTTTACACTCTTTAACAACATAATATTATAAAGCTAGACTCTGATTAAATATGCATCATCAAAGACTCAAAGTGAGTGTTTTGTGTTATAAATATTGTTCCACTTGATTAATGAACAATTTTAATGATCAACTTGTTATCTTTTAATGAACAATTTTCATGGTCAACTTGGTCAACTTGTTGTTATCTTTTATTACGCTAATTAAAGCATGAGCAATGAACCAATGAATAGAAAACGTTAAGGTGTCTGGAGTGGGGGCGGTAAACTCACTCGGCACCGAACTTGATCCACCGCCAACGTTTTACCGCGCCGATGTTTACCCAATTGGGGGAGATTTTCGTTGAAGCATCACCGATTCGGTGAAGGGAAGGAAAGGGGAAGAGAGAAGGTGTGTGGTGGGGTCCATTTATTCTTAACCAATCACACATTTTTCCTTTTTTTAAATAGTTTACCTAAACACCAAGTGTTTAACCTCCGCCAACGTTTTTTAGCATTAGGTAAACAATTGACATGGCGCTATGTGATTGGGTGATTTGAGAGTTTACCTATTTCAAGTGTTTAATCAGTCCATATACCCTTATACCATAACCTATACCCTTATACTACAAATGCACTTTCATAAGTGATATTTTCTTCTCTCCATCTTGTTCTTTGCTTTTTATAAAGTTCTTAGTCTATAACTTTATATTGGTAATTAAGCCACTAATTATATTCAACTTATAACGATATGTTATTGTGTCGACTTTTAATCCACCATCACAGATGTTCTAGTACGCAACCCCCAACTTGTATTTATCATCTTAACACACCTTCGTTAATCTTAATAATCTTCTTGCTAGCCTATACATAAAAATGTCAAAAATATAAGACGAACAAATTCGTGAGCAACAAGAAGAAAAGAAAACTTGGAAATATTTGCACACGGTTTTCTTGAACAAATTCCGCCACTCATACATGCTAGACTCCTGGACGACGCTCATCAATATTAAATAATCGCGCAACACAAGTGGATTATCTAGCTAACCTCGGTGAAGAGTCTATTACGAAGCCTATAAACTAGAGTTGTTGATTGAACAAAGATATGAAGAAAACATAAAGGAAATCAAAGATAGCTCTCATGAGAGTTGAAATCATAAGTTAACTTGCTCCTTAACGCTCATAAACTTTTGGAAGTCGAAGAAACATCTTTAACTTCCTTGAACATAATAACTTTTTTTACTAGACCACCCATTAAGACCATTTGTAGTGGTTAATGCCCCTTAAGGACATTTTCCGTCACATCAACATCATAACGACCCTGCAAAAAATGTGTAATGGTTCCCTCACTCTTCAGGCCCCCATAACGTCCATTGGGTTGGTGTTGGGCGCGCTATCAAGTTCCTTCATGTCCCTATAATGTCTATTACGCATGGCGTAATTTTCATTCACTCCTTAAAAGAAATACCATTTCTTGCAACAAATTTCTATGGTATATTAACTAAATATAATCATATTGATATTTGTAATAAATATAGTATGAACATAGTCCACAAATTAAATTGATTACATAGATGAAAGAAACAAGAAACAAATGATAACCTCATGATGAAGAAGAAGATGAAAAAGTTGATGAGTTTTAAATTCATGCTGCCTCAATGAGGTGATGCTAGACCCACTATGTTTGTGGGTGATGTCTACACCCATCCCCATATGAATAGGGGTGCTAAACGGGTCGTGTTCGCGGGTTGGCGGGTTCAACCCGACCCGAACCCGAAAATTTTACACAAACCCGAACCCGACCCGAACCCGAAAATCGTATCATACATAAGAACCCGAACACGACCCGAAGTTTCGTAGGTTGACCCGAACACGACCCGTTCAACCCGAATTTTTTTATTTTTTTTTTCTGAAATTAATATATTAAAATTAAAATTTTCTTAAAAAACACAAATGTATATAATAATATCATATTTAAATTATAAAATCTATGTTAATTTCTCTTTTTAAGTTATAATCATTGCACAAAATACACATCCCATTTAATTTATAACATAAAATATATTGTAAAAAAATATAATATAGTATAAATGTGTTAAACGGGTCAACCCGCCAACCCGACTAGGTTGACCCGAACCCGACCCGTTAACCTAAACGGGTTCGCGGGTTCAACCTGAAACTGACCCGAACCCGTTTAGACTAAACCTAAACCCGCAAATTTCGTGTTAGGTTCGTGTCGGGTTTTCGGGTCGTGTCAGAAATTCACGCCCCTACATATGAAGATGACTTGTATATTAGTATAGCTACAATCACACATTCTTTATCTTATTTATATACATAATTGTATACTTAAAAGGATATTGTGATAAAATCAAAGGTAAATTTTAGAAATAAAAGAAAATGTTAATGTGTCAAACATAACAATAGTATCCCACACATGAATTGATTCCGAGTTTAAACGATGTATATATATACATATGAAAATAAGCAGATTATGTTATAAATCATCACACGTGCATCATCGAACATATACGAATAATAATTTGACCCTTTGATCATTTGTGGCAAAGAAAAGATAGTGAGATATTGGTCTTGTAACTTGTTTAGTAATGATGTTTCATTACTTAATATTCCACTGATATTTAGAGTTGGAAAGAAATCTCAAGTGGGAAGTGAAGCCTACAAAGTGCTTTAGTGACCCAAAAAGCACCACCACTCCCTTTCAAACCTAACCACCACCCCTTCAAGTCTTCAACCCCCAAAAATAACACGATATCACCTTCTATATAAGGAAACTACATATCCCACAACTTTCTTCAACACAAACAAATCTTCTTTACAAATCAAATCAAACCCACCTCAAGAAATCTTGACTAATCCTCCCTCCTACCATAGAATCATCATTCTTTCTCATAATATCATCTTGCATATTGAAGTTCATCTTTCAAGTCATCTGATTGAAGCAAATACAAAGAAAGAGATGAAGATGATAGGGAACAATAGCATGGGAAGTTCAACAGGAAGGATTTCAAACAAAGGATTTGTAGGAATGCTTAAAGAGCAAAAAGCAAGACTTTATATCATCAGGAGATGTATAGTCATGCTTCTATGTTATCATGATTGATTCATTCATCAAGGGCGGAAGCAGAACAAACAAGGGCAAGGTGGTCTATTGACCCTCTATCTTTGTTGAATTTCTTGTATGAAGTCTAAGCCTTATTTAAGAAAAACAAGAGTTGGATTCCCTGGTTGTAGTCGGTAGAGGAGATAACTTTATAACGGCTCACCAACAAAAGAATTCTTGTTTTGCATTCATTCATTCATTACTTTCTTTGAATTTTATCTTTGTATGATGTAAATAGAATAAATGACCATGGCACATGGGATTGGACAACTTGTGTAAACTGTAACCAAGTTACCAAATATCTGGGCTTTGATGCTTCTGATCTTTTTACAAAGACAAATATAGTTTATTATAGTTTATTACTTTGTTGTTAGTCAAAGGTGTTACGAGGGCCCACATGAGAGACGACATTAAATGATGTTAATTCAGATGATCATCGTAAATTCCACCAATAGCAAAATTAAGATAGGGTCTGATGAGGGTAAGATGTAGACAGTCTTACCTCTACCCCGTAGGAATAGAAATGCTGCTTCCAGTGAGATCCCCAACTCGATAGTAGTTTTGCATCAAGCCTTGGACATAAGGCACATAACACTCAACAATCGAGACAAAAGTCGATTAGTGCATGTACCCTTTTGTCTTTCGGCTATCAACGCTACCACATGATGCATGATTAACCGTCCGCCGCTTTTAACGTTATTTTCACAATATTAGTAAAATAACGTTAAAATTAGTGCAATTTCACTTTTGCCACCCTGAGGGCCCGCACATATATACATTATATGTGCATACCACAACGGGGCGTGACGAAAGATTAAGAAGTCTTAAATAATTAAAATCAAGAAACTCTTTAATCTATATCTATATATAATAAAAAGGAAAGTGAATGAAGAGGAAAGTGAATGAACACTGGTTCATCTAGGGTATGTTAGAATATAAGGTATGGGGTGGGGGTTATAGCGTGGGTTGGGTATAAATGCCCAAGTCACCATCCCGGGTGGGGGTTTCGGCGTGGCCCCTTGGCCGGGGGTTTTAGCATGGGCGTTGGGCGGGTCTATCAAGATGACATGGCGGGATCGTTGGGCTAACCGTTGGCCAACGACTATGTGTTTAAAAAAAATTATTTTTTCACTATAAATACTCACACTTCTATTCATTTTTTTTACGACAACTACTCCACCTCTTCTATAATCATCTCTATCTTATTTTTTAAAAAAAAAATCTCATCCAACCACAATACGAAAAATGAATCCTCATAATTGTGGTTTTGACCCGAACAATCCGTGGGCATTCCAAGAAACACCTAGCCCAGCATCCAATCGTCCAATTGCTCGCTTTTTAATACACTCCACGATGCCGGATATGGTTGGTTACGCATCGTTTATCTCAAATCGTTTGAAGAATGATGTTGGTCGAAAACACCAATCCCTTTCGCGCAACGCGCGTCATTGAAAAACACTAGTTAGTATAATTTTTGTAAGGTCGTAGACATGCATGTGGATGTGGGCCTATCAATCATGAAGGTGGTCTAGTTTCTTTGGAACTCTAGGCACCGTTTTGTTGCGACCAAAAGTGTGAGCTTACATATTCTTTCGCACGGTTTATTTTTCTAATCTTTTGAGAAATGGATAAAAGAAGGGGTTAAGGGTGGTTAAATGTTGTGACGAATGGTGTAAAATATCACCATGTTCTTAGATATTAGGGGTTGTTTGGCAATATCTGAATGGTTGAGTGTTGAACCAGTAAGAGGTCTGAACCATTAAGTGCTGAACCAATAAGAGGTCTAAACCATTAAGAGCCTGTATAATGCTTAACCGTTCAGAGGGAAATGTCTGACCAATTCAGATTAGAGGTCTTAACCATTTAGACTATGTATAAATCTTAACAATTCAGAGGCAAATGTCTGAACCATTCAGACGACATCTGCTCGTGAAACAAACAGTCTGAACCATTAAGTGCTGAACCAGTAAGATGTCTGAATCAGTAAGATGTCTGAATCATTAAGAGGTAAACAAACAGCCCCTTAGTGTTCTATGTGGTTCATTTTCAATAAGTTTTGTTAGTTCGGTTAAAGTACTTTTATGGATAAACCCATATAATGAACTATGAAGGTTATTTACCTCCATGAATTGTGTGAAAGGTTACCTTATTATGGCGAAATAGTATTTTTCTAAATCAAGATTCATCTAGAATATATATTAATCAAACAAAGTATGTTAGTTTTGTGAATCGTGTGAATCACTCTCAGATTAAAGCGTCACATGTATTAATAAAATCAATAATGAATAAGATAGAGACGATTTCTACAACAATGAGATGTTCTTCTCTGCGAAAAACGAATGGTTAATTGTTGGTAAAACATACCAAATGATATCCTTTATATAGGAGTTTAACTATCGTAACATTTCAGTTGGTGGTTAACAGTTGACGGTTATAACCACTTGCCATTTATTAGTTATATAAGTGGGAACCTCCATTGCTGTGGCTAATTAAGCTACCACTAATACGCGTTGGCATCTAATAACCATTTGCCACTAATGACCGGTTTACTATTAATGATTGGTTTCAACTAATCTCACTTACCACTAATCATGAGTTCTAACTTACCAACATTTCCCATGCAACCACCACCCATTCAGATCAAAAGCAAGTTGGTTAGGGGCTTCACCACTAAAAACCATTGATGTTCCATGGTGCTCATAATCAGAATTGTCTTGATCGAATATGTACTCCACACCACCTAATTCATAGCAATGTTTATTATGATCTCTTATATGATCTCAAGTAAATCTCATTATGCTAAATTGTTATTAATAACACTAAAATCACCAACACCAATTATAGTGATAATAGTCATTCTAATGCTTATAAGTGATGCAATTAAGACTCATTCAATCATTTTTGTAATTGAAAGAGACATAAAAATTTTAGTCTTGACACACGGTTAGGCCTTGTGATCATGCTCCAACATGAGACTAAGGAGTTGGAACTTATTTTTAAGATAATTATGGGTATACCTGCCTTTGGAGTTAGTTGAGATGTTTAAAGGTGTAGTTGGAGCCCTGGTCTAGTTTGATAGTTCGATCCGACCTTTGCACCTATCAAGTTGCATTTGAAGTTCTCACTCTAGCAAGCATGACTACGATCATGTTTATTAGCCAAGAAGACAAAGTCGTTGACACGGTGTGAGGATGTATTATGAGTTGCCATTTTTAGTCATGAAGTCCATGGCCTTAGGTTACCAAATCACATGAGTTCCAACTATTACACAATTCGGAGACAAGATATATGGTCTGTAGCCAAGTGTGCCTTCTTTAGAGAACCCACATTTCTAATGGTTTGTGTTGGTGTTCGACCCTGGGTAAGTCTAGTAGTTTATTTTTGATGTTTAGACCAACGTAGGTTTGAGTGCTGTATCTTGACATTTGGACCATGCGGAAACCAAAATACTATATATTGGCAACTAGAGCATCGGTAATCCTAGATGTTGTTTCTTGATGTTTCAACTAACAACATGTCAAGACGTTGTTTTAGAAGGTTTTGAAGAAATTGATAGGATCTACGTGTTTATTATTTTCTTTTATGAATAAAGAACAAACAGGGATTGCATGTTTAAATAGAACGACGATAAATATAGACTAGAATACAATCCATATAATTAAGGAATTTCAGTTAACTAAAACAAATCTTCTCCTTCTTTTCCCCCCTCAAGTTGGAGCATGAAAGTCACAAATGCCCAACTTGCCAAGAAGATTTTGCATTCTTTTAGCTCCTAAAGCTTTGGTGAAAAGACCGACTACCTGCATATTTATTTGACATAAGTTGGCTCGACTTCAGAAGACTCGACTTGTTCGTAAACGGAGTAACAATCCATTTCCACATGCTTAATTTGTTCCACATGCTTAATTTGTTCAAAAAAAAGCTGATTATTAGCAATATGCTTAGCGGCTAGGCTGTCACAAAAAAGAGTTGTCAGACCTGTTTGATTAACTTCGAGTTCCTATAAGAGCCAACACATTCATAAAAATTCACTTATAATGCTTGCCATAACTCTATATTTGGCTTCAATGGAAGATCGTGATACAACCGATTGTTTCTTGGATTTCCTGGAGATCGATGCCCTTCCAATAAGCAATAAGTAACCGGGGCTGGACCTCCTAGTGTCGGGACACCCAAGCCAGTCAACAACAAAATATGCTACAAGGTCCTTTCCTACAGATTTTGGAAGAAGTATGCATTGTCCCAGAGTAGTTTTTTAAGTAACGTAATACTCTTGTAACAGTGTCCATATGGTTTCGTCGGGGATTAGCGATAAACTGACTTACAACATTCAGAGACTCGGCAATATTAGGTCGAGTCACTTGTAGGTAAAGTAACCTTCTTACAAGGAGACAATACTGACCAACATCAACTCGTTCTTCTGCATCATATTTGTTGAGCTTCAAATTTTGTTCCATTGGAAAAAGCATTAGGCCGACAACCCTGCATCCCATTATCTTCAAGGATGTCGAGGACATACTTCCTTTGACTGAGAACTAATCCATCTCGAGTTCGAGCTACCTCAATGTCGTAGGAAATACTTTAGGGTACCAAGATCTTTAATGCTAAATTTGGCATTAAGAAAGGGCTTTGTTTCATCAATTTTGGTGGCATCATTGGGAACGATAATAAGGGTTGTCAAAAAAATGCCTCTAGTACAAAATAGTAAAAAAGAATGAGCCGCCTTTGAATGTGTGAAACCAATTTCATGGAGTGCTAAAGTAGCCTTTTGGTACCGGTTTCTAGAGGTTTGCTTTAAGTCATAAAGGAATTTTCTGAGCCGATAAACTATATGTTCTCATTCCTCTTCAAACCCTTGAAGAAACTTCATGTAAACTTCCTTGTTCAAATCGCCATGCAGGAAGGTTTTATTGACATCAAATTGATGAATTATCTAGTTTTTCTTGATGCAATTGCGAGCAATGTACAAACGGTTACTAGTTTTGCCATGGGAGCACAGGTGTCATGAAAATCAATACCCTTTAATTGAGTAAACCCTTTTACCATCATTTTCGCCTTGTACCTCTCCACTTCTCCATTTGGTTTGTACTTTATTTTATAGATCCATTTAGAATCAACAACTTTTTTCCCTCGGGAAGCTCTTCAAGAGTCCAAGTGCCATTTAACTTGAGAGCCTTTATTTCCCTCTTTAAGGCTTCTATCCAATTTTGATGGTGCATAACTTTGTTAAAAGTCGTTGGCTCATCATTTTTAGTCATAGTCATTAGATAAGCTTTGTGAGATTTGGAGAATTTATTATAAGAGACATGATTTGCCGTAGAATGTATCTTGATTAGGATTGGGTAATGCATCGTCGATGGGCAGTGGAAAGTTGAACTTATAACCGTCTAGTCGTTTAGATACTTTTCGCTCCTTTTTTTCCTGATGGTATAGGGATATCGGTTTTGGCATTGGGTTGTGGCCCATTATCATTTGTTCACTTACTGGAAGCTCATCAATATTTGCATTTTGGGTTCCTATGTCATTCGGTTGGGCTTATGTTTGGGTTTCTACAGGTCCAATATTTGATTATTGGCTAATGTAAGGCCTATTGGTTTGGTTCTTATCATAATACTAGGGTGAAAATTCAAAGACTTCTGGTTTGTTGGATTCACTTGGAAAAGTGTTTTTTACAAAGAATCAAACATGTCTAGAAACAATAATTTTATTTTTGCCGACATTGAATATTTGTAACACCCTTGGTACCTTTAGGGTAACCCAAAAGTATTCCAGACTTCCCCCTTTCCACAAACTTAACCCCCTCTGTTTCAGTGCTATGATAATATGCGAGACAACCAAAAGCTTTTATATGTTCATAATCCGGACTTTGGTTAAAAAAACTATAGGGCATCTTATTCCCAATAGTTTTTGATGGTAATCAATTAGTTATGAGTGCGGCTATCAAGATGCATTCTCCCAAAAATCATGAAGCCAATTTAGCCTCGAATTTTAAGGCCTTTGCGGTCTCGAGCAAGTGGCGATGCTTTCGTTCCACCACACCATTATGTTGTGGTGTGTATGGCACGTGGTCTTAAGTAAAATTCCTTGTTTAGTATAAAAATCTATCATGTGATAAGAGGTGAACTCACCACCACTGTCACATCGAATTCGTTTGATATTTTTGTCTAATTGTGTTTTAATCATTTTATGAAAGTTGATCAAAGAGCCACCGGCTTAATGTTTGTATCTTAAAAGGAAAACCCATACTGAGCGACTGTAATCATCAACAATGGTTAAAAACTAATTTACTCACATGAGTGATGGGGTGCAATGTTTTTTTCCATATATCACAATGTAAAAGTTTAAAACATTCTTTAGTTTTAGAGAAACTGTCCGAGAAGGGTAACCTATTATGTTTTGGTTTGGCATACGCATCACAAATGATATGACTGGTGTTTGAAGAATTTTTCTTGACAAAATCAAAGCTAGAAAGTTTTTCCCTTGAAGCATGTCCCAAGTAATTATGCCAAAGATCAAAATTGACCGCCATGGCGTTTCTATTGCGTCCCAGTTTTCACCATGCTTATCCAATATAGTCCTTCCTTGCATTTACCTAACCTAATCAACCTCCTTGAGTTTAAGGTATGTATAACATAGATTCAGAAAAAAAAATGTTACAGCACATTGCAACTATTTTGTCTAAGGACTGGCAGATAGAAGATCGCAAGCAAAACTGTGGACGTATAAAACATCCTTAACGTGTATTTTGTTAGGCAGTCTTGCGTCCCAGTTTTCACCATGCTTATCCAATATAGTCCTTCCTTGCATTTACCTAACCCAATCAACCTCCTTGAGTTTAAGGTATGTATAACATAGATTTAGAAAAAAATGTTACAGCACATTGCAACTATTTTGTCTAAGGACTGGCAGATAGAAGATCGCAAGTAAAACTGTGGACGTATAAAACATCCTTAACATGTATTTTGTTAGGCGGGATGCATGACCCTCTACCCGCAACTGGAATGGATTAGCCATTGGGTATAGTAATAGGTAGCTCAGAGGTGTTTTTGAAATCATTATTAAACCAATCCAGCTTGTGGGTTAGGTAATCGGTGGCACCATAGGCAATAACCTATTTTTTGTTTGGATCGAACATACCTATTATGTTGGTATTGAGAGTACGTTCTACAACGAATATGCCAAGAAATTGTTTATATTGTTCGTTTTAGCCCAGGAATGGGGTCATTCTCATCCTCGACAAGGATGCCGTGGTCTTAGGTTTGTTGTCGGCAGTGTCATTGTGTGATCTAGAACTCTGCGTTTGGTTTTCATCTGTTCAAACCATGGTGATTGTCGCAGGAATCAAAAATTGACGAGTGTATGGGAGAACGGACATTGGTTGGGCGAATTAGGGTTAGGTCTGGTAGGAGCAGCGTGAAGCCCGCTTTGATACCATAAAGAAATGGATAGGGATTTGTGTGCTTATTATTTTCTTTTCTGAATAAAGAACAAAATGGATTACATGTTTAAATTGAATGATGATAAATATAGACTAGAATACAATCCTTATAAGTAAATAATTATAAGAGTAAATTACAAGTTTTGTCATTTATGTATGTACCAAATTTCAGGCGGTGTCCTTTGACTTCAAAATTGACTGGTTTTCTCCTTAACATTTCAAAATCCTGCACGTTATGTCCTTTAGCCCTAACACAGTTAGATTTTTAGTTAAATCAGATTACACAAGGGCATTTTAGTCTTTTTACCTATTTATTTAATATAATTAATATATGTATATACAATAATATACAAGCTCTATCTCTCTCTTACTCTACATCTCTCCCTCTCTCTACCCCTTCTATATACCTCTATCGTCTACCACCACTAACAACTGTCAACCACCACTACCAACAACCGGCACCAACCACCGCCACCAACAACCGGCACTAACAACCACCATTATCAACATCACCAACACCACCACTGTTCTCCACCGCTCCACCTGCCACTGCGCCACTCCCCACCATCACTCACCGCCCAGATCCGACGAGTAGAAGAAAGGCGGCAACGGCCACCACGAGATCTAAGGAGGATAAGAAACGCGACAGAATCATCAAAATGTGGAGGGGAAGAAAGGCGCCGGCGGCTATGAGGGTTTCCGTGGGGTAACAAATTTCGTGGGGTTGAAACAAATGGCCGATGATGGTTTTTTGTGTTGCCGACAGTGGTTTTGATTTTATGTTGCAAGTTTTGATTCCATTCCTCAACAACCGCCTGTAACAATTCAATGTTGCAGGTTTTGATTTTGTGTTGCAGGTTTGTCTCTCAGCCACAACCATAACCAGATCAAGAAGGATAAGGGTTGTACGTTTTAATTTTATGTGTGTTTGTTGAGAGACACAAAAGGAGTGTGATGGTTGGTGGGTTATGGATGGAGAGAGAGAGAGAGAGAGATAGATGGCAGAGATGGGTGGGTTAGGTTGGAGTTGGTGGCAGCAGGTCATGGCAAGTGGTGGCGATGGGGTGATGGTTTGGTATTCATATATATAACATTATTATTTATTTAAATCTTTTTTTAAATGGTTTGGTATTGAAGTTATTTACATATTTAACCAAAAAATCTAACTATGTTAGGGCTAAAGAACATAACGTGTAGGATTTTGAAAAGTTAAAGACAAAACCAGTCAATTTTAAAGTCAAAGAACACCACCTGCATTTTGGTACATATATAACTGACAAAATGTGTAATTTACTCTAACTATGATTAATTAAAATAAATCTTTTCCTTCTTAACGTTTTGTCAAAAGGTAAACCCTCAAGTCCTATAAGTGCAATATGATGTAACATTGCTTGATTGTGCAATGATCTTCATTGCTTGGCACGTTTACAAATCGAACCAAGTGGAGCGGCTCATTTAAAACCGAGCCTCAAATCAAGCGAGCATTTTCCGAGCAGTAAATATTCTGAGCGAGCGTCGAGCGATTTGGACAACCGTGTCACCCGATTTAAATTTGCTGAGAGAGATAGTGACAGTGTTAGGTCTCAAGTTTTTATGTCTATAAAAACAGACACATTTCATGGCATAATATTTTTCTTATGAATAACAATGTTGTGGCCGACGAGGCGATGACCATATTGCACGAACGATGACGTTGAGAGTATGAGACGATCGACTTAGGGTAACGACATGAAACATTGAGTCGATAAGCAGACTGTCGTTTATTGGTTTAGAGTTTAACTTTTAGATTTGATATTAATTTTTTTATTGGTGTGATTGGGATAGTACATATAGATATATTTGTAAATTTGTATACAGTGGACTAAAATCTAATAGAGATTAGAGTGGTATATATAAAACTATATAAATTTAATTTATATTTAAGTATATATGTATGTGTGTATATATATATATATATATAATTTATATTTGCGTATATACATGTTTATATATGTATGTGTGTATGTATATGTATATGTATATGTATATATTTACTAATTAAAAGTAACAATTCGAGCCGAACCGAGCCAAGCGGACCTTTGCTCATGCTTGGCTCGTTTACAAACCGAACCGAGCAGAGCGGCTCGTTTACAACCAAGCGTCAAATCGAACGAGCATTTTCCGGGTGATTTCCGAACGAGCGTCAAGCGAGCGGCGAGCAAATTGAACGGCCCTACTCCAAGCATTCTTCATTTTACTCTTACACACACGTGTGTGTATATATATATATATATATATATATATATATATATATATATTATGTGTTGGTGCTTACATGAATCATAATTATAGGGGAATGATCCACTAAAAAGTTGATTTTGTCTAATTAGCCTAAGAAATATTGTGATGATGACATGTGTACTCCTTATAAGTAGGAAGGAAGTGCATTTTGGTACTAAAACATTTTGGTCCTTATAAGTAGGAGTGTGAAAATGACATGTGCCACCACTTTTGTTTTCTAAAAAATACAACAAAAAAATCCAGTATAAAAAATTTATTATAAAAAATTCGGTACAAAATATACAGCACAAAAAATTTAGTACAAAAAAATATAGCACAGAAAAAATCAGCATAAAAAAATCTAGTACAAAAAAATATAGCATAAAAGATTTAGAATAGCACAAAAAATCTAGTATAAAAAATATAGCATAGAAAAATTCAACACAAAAAAATCTAGTACAAAAAAACCAGCACAAAAAAATTAGAAAAAAAAATTAAGACAAAAAAAATTAGCACAAAAATGTAGTACAAAAATCTAACACAAAAAATGTTATACAACATAGGAAATCAGCACATTTATGTGGGTTTTTTAGTCGTCATATTTTATGTAGTAATATGAGACTCAAATTAAAGATAAAAAGACGCTCGATTTTATGGTAAAATTTTTATTAAAAAACAATGTCGTATAAAAAAGTTATGAAAGTCTAAAATATGGGGGTGAAATATGCATGTGCCTTACATGTGAAGAAGAGAGAAAGTCAAAAAATAGGATTTTCCCAAGATACCCTTGAACTTCTCTTTTTTCCTACATTTTCATCTTAACCATTGATTTTGAAAAATGAATGGTTAAGATTTATTATCATCCTAGCTAGGCAAAACAAACTTTTTATTTGATTACCCGATAATTATAAATGTATAATTTCATATAATTATAAATGTTAACTTCATTTGATGATAGAAAATAAGAACATATAATGGAAATGAAAGTTACGGACCGTTTTATGCTCACAATCTATCCTCATAATATCGTAAACATAAAGCCATACAAAAAGAATAAAAAGATTGATAAATCCACACACATAAGTAGTGTTGTAAAAATCGCGACTAGACGGCGGTTAGTCGGCGATTAATCGCTAGTCGGTTAGTGATTGAGTATTTTTTGTTAATCAGTCCATTAATTACTAGTCAGGCCTAGTCGGGCCTAGTTGGGCCTAGTCGAACCTAGTCGGCCAGCCAAAAATCGACGATTCCGACCAGATTCCGGCAAAAGCCTATATATTCTGGCCAAGTCAGTTTCCAACCAAACCATGTGAATTCCAACAATTAATCTTGTATACTTAAAAAATGAGTTGAGTAAGAGTTAAAACCTAGCTACTTAAAATATATACCTATAAAAATATGGGAGTTGGTTAACGTACAATATTCCTTAACGTACGACGTGTACGAGATGAAATTACGCACGTTATAAAACTCAAAAACCCTAATCACGCATGTTGAAAACCATAATCACGCATGAACATAATCACGCATATACAAAATCAGAAATCACGCATGGGGTAAAAAACCTAATCATGCATGTTATATTTTCACAGCGTACGTTAAGCAAAATTGTACAATACACTTTCACTAAAAATGCGTATATGTATACATAAAACTGAAAATTACATATAAAAAATCTGATCCGATTAATCCCGATTAATCTCGAGTAATCCCTAGTACTCGCTAGTCCCCACCTCATAGGCCGACTAGCGACTAGCGAGTTCTCCAACCTTGCACAGAAGGACTAGGGTCGATAAGATGGATTGACTACAAGTGCAACTCAGAAACTCTTTGGTAACAAGTCACACGGTTGATACTACAATTTGGTAAGGCACGCACATGGACAATACTACACTTAGATCGTTTATCAACCATCCAAAGAGCAAATTCAAGAATGAGATAACAAACAATAATACAATAATCCATGTTATGAAATGACTATGTATATCAACTGTCCATCTACTAGATGATATAAGATGTCAAACTTTAATCCTTTAAGCTATTTGGAAAAGCTGAGTTAAAAGAAAGCCTTACAAATTTTATCTCTAATACAACGGCTTATGTAAATCTAAAATGTTTCACAAATACAATGCCATTTGTATAAACTAAAGTAATTATAAATTTAGTGAAGGCTTTATACATTTTTATGAAAAAAAATCAATTCTATATATAGTTTGTTAAGACTTGTATAAAAATGCAAGTGAGTTCAAATTTATTGAAAGAATCTTTCCAAAGAAGTAGTCTTCTAACATCTTTTAGGGTCTTGAATACATACACCACATGTTTGATAAGTCTTTTTAACTTTTGGGATAATAACATATATTCTTGTTTGTCCGAACTTGTTTAATATGCTTGCATCTTTTTTCCCGCCAAAGATGGTAAAGCTCAAGGTTGGAGAAGTCGCTAGTCGCTAGTCGGCCGATTAGATGGGGACTAGCGACTACTCGAGATTAATTGGATCGGGTTTTTTATATGTAATTTTCAGTTTTATGTATATATATATACATATTTTTATAGGTAAATATTTTAAGTAACTAGGTTTTAACTCTTTCTCAACTTAATTTTTTAACTATACAAGATTAATTGTTGGAATTCACATGATTTGGTTGGAAACAGACCGGAATTTAGAGGTTTTGGCTGGAATATACAGGTTTTTTTGCCGGAATCCGGCAGGAATCGGCGATTTTGGCTGACCGACTAAGCACGACTAGCGATTAATGGACTGATTAACGAAAAATTACTCAGTTACTGGCTAACTAGCGATTAATCGCCGCCTAGTCGCGATTTTTACAGCGCTGAGAAAGCCTTATAAATTTTAAGCAAAGGTTAATAAAAACAATTTATCTCTAATACAACGGCTTATGTAAATCTAAAATGTTTCATAAATACAATGCCATTTGTATAAACTAAAGTAATTATAAATTTAGTGAAGACTTTATACAATTTTATGAAAAAAAAATCAATTCTATATATAGTTTGTTAAGACTTGAGACATAAAAATGCAAGTGAGTTCAAAATTATTGAAAGAATCTTTCTAAAGAAGTAGTCTTCTAACATCTTTTAGGGTCTTGAATTACACCACATGTTTTGTAAGTCTTTTTAACTTTTGGGATAATGACATATATTCTTGTTTGCCCAACTTGTTTAATATGCTTGCATCTTTTTTCCCGCCAAAGATGGTAAAGCCTTTAGGTTCCAAAATGCCTTGAAAGTTAAAACTGGGATGAGGTATCAGATATTGGTACCAAACCAGGTATATTCGATAACGATATTGGTACTCGCTTTCTTCGTTTTTCATTACCGGTATCGATACGGTACCGATATTTACAGGTAGAACACATATAAATACTGGTATTATACGAGTACCGGTACCAAACCGGTATATTTTAATACCGAACGGTACCATGCTCATCTCTAAAACTAGCTATATTGCCAACAAATACCCATGTGTTTAAATAAAAAATGTAAAAAGACAAAAATTTGCAAAATGTGTAGTCGAGGCTTTGACTACATGTCATTGACACAGACCATGGACCATATGTTAATTTTACCTTTGAAAATACATTTATTTATATTTATATTTATACATACTATATTTACTGGGGAATAGTGTCAGACAATTTGGCAACCCCTCATTTGTGGTGATTTTTTTGTATTTTACTTTTAAACTTTCAACTTCACTAAATTACGTGTTTACTGTTTAGCCAAAAGGTTTTCTTTTTATTAGTTAACTTTGTTTATATGTCTGTATGATGATTCTACTTTTATTTCTTTTAGTGATTGATCATGGCTTTTTTATCTTGCTTTTAAATCTTCAACTTTGCTAATATATGTGTTTAGCCCCTTTATTTTTAAAAAACTTTCTTTTTATTGATTAGCTTTATTCATATGCGTGTTTAGTGTCTCTGCTTTAACTTTTGTTTTGTACATGTTTAGTCTCTCTACTTTTATTTCTTTTAGTATTTCATCTTTTAGCCTTTTACTCTTGCTACTGTGACTAACCAACCCAGTGGAATAGTGACCTTCTGCTATTGGTGGACAAACGCTATTTCTCCTGGACTTTAATAAAGTTACTTTATGACGAGCGTATTTTTACCTATGTCACGATTTAATTTTTATTAAGATTGTGGTATGAGTAGTATGTTCAAGTAACCGAAGCACATACATGCATGTTATCAAACTAGGATATATTCTACTTACCACCCCGCAAAGCGGACGAGGCATAACACTAGTTTCACACAAGACTTCATTTGCATCTAAAATCAAAAGTGAACATATTAATATCTTTTATAGGGTAAAGTTCTTGTACAAATAATCTTAACATACTAAACATACAAATTGAAGGAAAACTCAAAAAGACAAGGTGGCATTTTTGTAATTATCAATAACTATCAAAGTTACTCTACAAATATACCTAAAAAAACCTAACCACTCCCCCCACCCCCAAAAAAAACCTAAACCCCCCACCCCCCAAAAACCTAAAAAAAACCTACCCCCCACCCCCAAAAACCTAAAAAAAAACCTAACCACCCCCCCACCCCCAAAAACCTAAAAAAACCTAACCCCCCCCCCCACCCCCCACCACCACCACCACCCAAGCTAAAATGCTAAAAACTAAACCCCCCAAAAAACCTAAAAAAATCTAAAAAAATAAAAAAAAACACAAATTATTTTATTTTATTTTTTTAACATTTTTTATTAAAAAATCGCTACTTTTAGTAGCAGCAAAAAAAAAAAAAAAAAATTTTTTTTTTTTTTTTTTTTTTGCTAACGAAATGTAGCGATTTTTTAATAAAAAATGTTAAAAAAAAAATTTGTGTTTTTTTAGGTATTTTTGGTTGTAACTTTGATAGTTGGTGGTAATTACAAAAATGCCACCTTGTCTTTTTGGGTTTTCCTTCAATTTGTATGTTTAGTATGTTAAGATTATTTGTATTTGATCTTTTGCCATCTTTTATAACTTGTTTAATTTTAAGATGAGTTTAAACTAAGTTTTAGATAATAAGTATCGTATTAGAAAAAATTAACCATCTAAACGAATTCCTTATACTAAGGAACTACCATTTAAAAGAAAGAAAAAACACAATTAAAAAATAATAATATCAAATAAACTTCCACCATAAAAAGATGTATCCAAAGCATTTCTTTCCATCTTTAACAATTTCATGTTTCATTACACTAATGTTATATTTGAGAAAATTGTTGTAACCAATCGTATAGAACTTTGCTAGCGTTTGTGGCCAAAAGAAAAAAAAATGATACGAGTGGGCCGTGGGGGTATGACAATTGTCATCAACCGGCATTAACACATGTGCCACGTAGATGGGCTCATATAAACACGAGATGGTGTCCCAGAACTACCGTAATGGAAAGTGATATAACGCGGACCACCTTCATCGAGCCGTATAGAGTCACCGTCAGGGGCGGACTCACATGGAGTGGGTCGGGGTTCCCAGACCTCAATTTTTTAAAAAAATTAGTAGATGTGGTATATTAAATTTTCTAAAGACCTCATAAAAACAGCTAGGTAGATACCATAGAAGAAAAAAGGAAAGCTGGTGTCCTAGCAATACCTCATGTTTACCGACAGAAAGTCAAAGGTTCAATTCTTGTATAGCCCTTTTTTTGTGTGTTGGTTTTTTAACACCAAAAAACAAGGAGAAGCAAGCATACAAACACAAGCATATGCACACAATCACCAACACAACCCTTGTATGCTATGAATTTACGTTATATTTTTATTTTGTTTTTCTAAAGAGTAATGATTACATACTTTTAATACATGTTTCTCGCGCTGATCCGACCCGAACGACGACCGATTTGGAAATTTTAACTTTTGTTGCGATAATTTTTGAACGACGAAAAAGTGGACCCCATTGAAAAAAAATCCTTGGTCCGCGATTCTCGAAAAAAGTGGACCCCATTGGAAAAAGTGGACCCCATTAGCAATTTTTAATAAAAAAAATATTTTGTTTGTTTTTAATTTTTTTAGGTATTTTTTATTGTGTTCACACTGATTCTCGCAATTCTAGCAATAAAGGGTGGTTTCTAACGGATCTTTATATATATATATATATATATATATATATATATATATATATATATATATATATATATATATATATAGAGTAGAAGTTGGGTGGAAAGTCTATTTTTCCTAGAAAGTCTAGGAAGGATTAAGAATTGGACATGTGTCATTGAGGGATTTTAAGGAGAAGGGCTATCATATAATTTCACATTTTAATTTTATTTTTGGAATATATCTTCATTAACTAAAATTCCATGATTTTCGGAACTTTTATTGTTTTCGAATTCAAATCTGGAAGTCAATGTGTTTATCTGAAAACTATCAGCATGTTCTTGGTGATGTGTTTTACCAGTCATAGAGGTTGAAGTCAGTGTGTTTTAACACTCTGAAGTCAAATATATAATCATGTTGTGTTTTAACAGTTCTTTTGCATTTTAACACTCTGAATGTGTTTTATGTTATTGTCTATGTCACATTACATCACATTGTGTTTTAACAGCAAGCATGCATTGTGTTTTAACAGCAAGCAGGCATTGTGTTTTAACAGCAAGCAGATTCTTGACGCTGTGTTTTAACAGCAAGCAGATTTCTTGACGCTGTGTTTTAACAGCAAGCAGATTCTTGACGCTGTGTTTTAACAGCAAGCAGATTGCTGGAGGATTCTGGACATTGTGTTTTAACAGCAAGCAGATTTATTGACGCTGTGTTTTAACAGCAAGCAGATTGCTGGAAGATTCTTGACATTGTGTTTTAACAGCAAGCAGATTTCTTGACGCTGTGTTTTAACAGCAAGCAGATTTCTTGACGCTGTGTTTTACCATCCATGCTGGTAATCCTTCCATTTATCAAGAACGACTCAGAAACAGTGGTACAAGCCTCTCTACAATCATCAATTAAAACAGAAAAAACACAGCCAAGTTACAAGCAGATTAAGACCGAAAACGTATATGCACTTCAAGAACTTTAATCACAACACAAGATATGAATACCTAGTGAAGAAAGGGGCTACGAACAAGCCTTGGAACCGAAATTTGAATGCTCGTGGGGTCTTGTTTTGCGTCGAAATCTGAGTACCTAGTGAAGATCGGTTTAGAGAGGGAGATAGAGAAAGAGGGGAAATTGCATGAATTTAGGGATTGCTTATTGATATGGTAGTTTATTGACTTATTTAAAACACTTTCAATTACCAAAATACCCTCACTATATTAAAAGTCTCTAATTATATAACTCAAATATTACAAGATTGCCATTGATTTAATCTCAACCCTTAAACACACCAATCGGATGGACCAGATCGCTTCTTAGACTTTCTAGGAAAAACACACTTTCCGTGCGAACCCTACTCTCTATATATATATATATATATATATATATATATATATATATATATATATATATAGGGGATCGCTAAAATGAAAACCACCTCTAGTTGTAAGAACCACGGGAACCACTTTCTGGCCCTTAGATCAACTAGATGGATGGATGTGATTAAAAGTAGATAATATTAATATTAAAAGTTTTTTGTCTTATTATGTCTTTAATATTATAATCCAAAAGGGTATTTAAGTAAAATCACTCTATTTTGTCTTTTTATATATATTAATTTTAAATTACCTTTTTTGTCCTATTCATTAATTAGTTTTTTGACTTAATTATTTTTAATTTATAAACAGATTTTTTTTTATAAATCAATTTTTTGAAATCAAATTTTTATTATAATTTTTTTAATTTTTAAGATTTTTACGTCACGGCTCGTTTTTTGACGCACCGTTTTTTCGCCCGGCTTTTTCACGCGTCGTTTTTTCAACGCGCCGTTTTTGCGTTTTACGTCCCGGTTTTTTACGTTAACGTTATTTACGTTTTACGCGCCGGTTTTTTGCGTTTTACGTCCCGGTTTTTACGTCAACGTTTTTTTGCGTTTTACGCACCGGTTTTTTACGTTAACGTTTTTTTACGTTTTACGCGCCGGTTTTTTACGTTAACGTTATTTACGTTTTACACGCCGGTTTTTTGCGTTTTACGCACCGGTTTTTTACGTCAACGTTTTTTTACGTTTTACGCGCCGGTTTTTTTACGTTTTACGCACCGGTTTTTTTACGTTTTACACGCCGGTTTTTTTACGTTTTACGCACCGTTTTTTTTACGTTTTACGCACCGGTTTTTTACGTCAACGTTTTTTTTACTTTTTATGTTTTTAAATTTTACGTTTTATGTAAAACTTTTTACGTTTTAAGTTTTACGTTAAACTTTTTACGTTTTACTTTTTTAAGTTTTACGGTAAACTTTTTACGTTTTACGTAAAAGTTTACGGTTGAACTTTTTTCCACAAAAACTTTTTTACACGAAAACTTGTTTACGCAAAGACGAACGCACCCATAAATCGCAAAGTCGGTAGGTGTTTCGGATATATTTTTATCGTCATCGACGAGGGAAAAGAATATAAAAAACCAACAACAACAAAAAAACAAAAGTGTATCTCGAAAAAAAAAGGGTTTGGCTCAGATTTTTTCCGATAATTAAAAGGCTGCAAAGTGGGGTTGCGGGTTCAAAAACCTACCCTCCACCATCCTTGCCGTGCCATCGTCATAAAAAAAATACGTTTTTTTTTGCATCATCGCCACCCAATCGACCATATCAAAACCTACAGATTCAAAAGAACACAAATCAAAAACCACGAAACCCACCGCCACACCACCAAACCCACTGCCACACCACCACACCCACCGCACATCGGAGCCGTCGGCCTCAAAACCCAACAACGGAGCCGTCGACATCAACCACTGCCACACCACCAAAACCACCGCCTCCTACATTTAAAAAAACTCTATGCACAGTTGAATTGAATGTCCAGACTGCAAATTTAACAAAAAAAACCCATAAAAATCAATATATTAAATTTAAAAAAAAAATCAACAACAACAACAGAAAAAAAAAACATAACATATAATATAATCAATTATATATAAACTTGCATGTTGATGAAATCATAGCAGAAACAAATCAAAAACAAACTATCATCACAACCTAAATTACAAAACCAAATGGATTTATCATTTAAGTGTCAAAATAACCCAAATAACACAAATCCATAATTCTTTTAAAACATTCAGCAGTTGATACCCACATGCAGGTGCCAAAACTAAACAAATTTCAGATTAAAGATTACCTTAAAGTCTTCAAAATTGGGGTTAGAATAGATGAAGAAGTAAAACCCAAGACAAACACCAAGAAATCAGAGGTGTCGGTGGTAGGTGGTAGTCGGTGGGTTTATGTGACCGGTGGTGGGTACGGCGGCGATGTGATCGGAAATCAGAGGTGTCGGCGGTAATGGAGAAGGAGGTGGGAGAGGGGATAATCGGTGGTGGTCAGTCGGGGTGGTCACCGCTTTGCAAATAAATCGACCACCACAACCTGAGAAACCCACTTTATGCACCACAAAAACCCACCATTTTTCCCATGACCGTCGGGAGACCATGACCGCCGCCGCTCACGGTGGCGCTGCCGTCGGCTAGTCGCCCTTGGTGCCAGTCTTTCTCTCTCTCTCTCTCTTCGTGTTCAACCCAGTCGCAATCGCCCATGGTGTCGTCACCGGTGACCAGGGACCTAAGGGGGTGTGGGTGATCGGCCGAAGGTCCGCCATCGAAACCCACTGTCACCGTTAAATCCTCACCATCATAGATCTTTGGTTTCAAAAAATCTTGGATTTTTAAGAGAGAGAGGTTTGAGAATAATGGTGATGGTGGTGATCTGGGTATTTAGAAAGAGAGAAGATTGAGTGAAAGATGAAAAAGGATGGTGCTTATCTCAATGTAATGTTAGTCAGAATGTTTAAAGAGGAGAGAGAATAGATTTGATAGTTTTTATTAAATGACTATATTACCCTTTTGGGTGTCATTATCTTATTGGTGGAGAATGGTTTTCGCGGTTCTTACAACTGGGGGTGGTTTTCATTTTAGCGGCTCCCTATATATATATATATATATATATAGGAGTTGGCCAGAAAGTCCAAATTTCCTAAAAAGTGTAAAAAGTCATAAAACACCATAATGTCAACCATAAAACACACCAAAAACCCACAAATAATATGATGAAGATTACTAAAACATCATGTATGTGGGTTTTGTGTTGTGTTTTAGATGTTAAGGCTCTGATTGTGGAATGACAAATATTATTGTGTTTTATGTTGTTTAGCATTGTGTGTTTTATATTCATAGTTCTACGATGGTGTGTTTGAAGTTTTTATGGACTATTAGAGTTTGAATATGGTGTTTTAGTAATATTCATTCTATTATTTGTGAGTTTTAGGTGTGTTTTATGCCTGAAATTATTGTGTTTTATGACTTTTTTACACTTTTTAGGAAAAGCACACTTTCCGTAGGATCCCCACTATATATATATATATATATATATATATATATATATATATATATATATATATATATATATATATATATATATATATAGGGAGCCGCTAGAATGAGAACCACCTCGAGTTGTAAGAACCGCGAGAACTACACCCCACGGAGCGCCGTTCGCCGCGATTTTTTTTTACAAGTAGATGTGTGCATTATAAACACGGCCGTAAAAAATCACGGCGAACGGCGCTCCGTGGGGTGTACTTTTTTACACCTCAAGTTTGGTGAAAAAAAAAGAAAAAAGAAAAAAAATTAAAAAACACCAAACTTGAGGTGTAAAAAAGTACACCCCACGGAGCGCCGTTCGCCGTGATTTTTTACGGCCGTGTTTATAATGCACACATCTACTTGTAAAAAAAAATCGCGGCGAACGGCGCTCCGTGGGGTGTAGTTCTCGCGGTTCTTACAACTCGGGGTGGTTCTCATTCTAGCAGCCCCCTATATATATATATATATATATATATATATATATATAGTAGGGTTCATGAGTGAACAATGATTTATTTGTGAACAAAATGAACTTATCCTGACCATTGATTTTGTAGATCTAGATTTTTTAATGGCAAGATTGTAATTATCTTTTGTAACTTACAAGTATTTTAATAGACACAAGTGTATAATTGTATATTTCTATCTTCATTTAATTAATTAATTTTTTCTCTCTCCTGATTTCTTCTTTCAATTAAAAGAATATTTAATTACATTCTCTATATTTTTTTCCTCTCACATATTACCCAACTTAATATTTCATAATTTAAAAAAATACAAACATTATCAAATATTGTTCCAGCTAGAACACAATTAAAAATATTTAATTACATTCTCTATACATATATGTATTAGATTAGTGTTTGATGAAAAGATGTATAGTGGAAACAATATGTAGTACTACACAAGTGTATAAGTCTGATATATATCGCATGTATACACTATGTACTTGAATAATACACAGGTGTATACGTCTGGTATATACCGACTCGTATACACATATGTACTTGAATAATACACAAGTGTATAAATCTTGTTTATACTAACCCGTGAAAACAAGATGTAATAATACACAAGTGTATAAGTCTTGTATATCCTGACCTGTATACACATATGTTAAAAATCATAATTTAATTAGGTTTAATATTTAATTTTAAAAGGAACATAACAGTTTATTTAAAAAAAACATTAGCCCTTCAATCTCTTATAATTAAAATAATAGAGAAATAATTAAAAATGAAAGAGAGAGAAAGAGAGTTAAGAGAGAAGAAAATTAAGAGATTTTAATTAAAAGTACTTTGCTAATGTCAATCTTATCCTTTTAATCTAAAAAATGATCAAGGGCCAAGATTAGTTCACTTAGTTCACTCTCAAAAAGTTGTTCACTCATGATCCTAATCCTATATATATACCATTCACCTCACTTTTTAAAAAAACAAACTCTCTACAACTAATCTTTCACTCTTTATTTTTACAAAACCTATAGATTTTTATACCACTCGCTCTTCTACCATATATCCCTACAACCGTGGTTTCGTTCCTCCTTGTTCTAGTGGCGACCCGAACCAAACGAACGCTCTTAACCAACCTGTTGCTCTTGTTCCCACTCGACCCATCGCCTATGGAGCTGGGTTTGTCGAGTACAATCAAAACCAAACCGGCTTCATGAACCTATTGAACCAACCCCTCTCATGGGACCCAAACCTATACAGTTGGAATCCGAACCACAACATGAAATTTCCCCTACTTGAAAGTTTGGCAACCTCTTTGACATAACTTTAAATGGGCCAACGTCCCTTCCGTGGTAGGAACTTCTTCTGGTCGGTCGGCAAATAGAATGCCATCAAAGAGGTCAAAAACCATCGAGTCGGCCGAACCCGAAACACCAACGTCCGCCGCTCGAAATGTCAACTTAAACGATGTTAATCCGTTATTCATGGGGGAGGAAGGGGCGGATGAGCTGACAGATGAGCTACCACGACCACCCGGCAGAAGAAGCGCTACCAAATCGAGGAGGCTGGAATCATCGTCGGGGGATCCGACTTGAGTGAAGCGTTTTCGGAGATGAACCAACGCCTTCAAGACATACGCGACCTCGGGGCTCAACGTATGCAAGAGAAATGGGAAGTGGTCGAGCTTACGAAGGATAGACAATTTGAGAGAGACTTTGAGTTTTAATAAAAGCCGCACGACCACCTAACCGGAAAAGCGAGGCGATTATCGAAAAAAAATATAATCTTTAAGTTTTAGATAGTTTTTTAATTTTATTGTAATGATTTTTTACTATTGTAATGGTTTTTAATTTAATGAAATGTTTTTTTTTTAAATTTTATAAATTTAGAGAATAAATGAAAAATAATAAAAAATTAATAATTGAGTAAGATGAGTATGTGGTGTTACCATTACACACCCTAGTGATATAACCTCCACATAATCCCCTTCTTGCGCTTTTTTTGTCATTTGTCACATAACCTTCACCAAAAAGGGTTATATGGTGTTACCACTACTCATGACATAATATTCGTATTAACAACTAAAGTTTATTAAAAAATTAAAACCAATGCCAACCTTAAAGTGGAAGGCAGTTTGTCGATTACAATCATAGGAAGAGTTCGGATGAGGGTAGCTCGTTGTTTAGTCGTCAAAGGTTTTAACAACTTAACGAAAGTAAAATAACATTATACACCAATTTTAAAGCTTGTTACAAGGATAAAAAGGATCATTATGCATGCATTTAAGGAAATACAAGATTAATCTTAGACGGTTTGGAAAAAGCAATGGCATAGATTGATGAATTGTTGAGATGCTCGAATGAATGAATGAACTTTGATTCATAGAACCAGATTAGCTTTCACAGTTAGATACTCCATAAAGGAGCATGATGGTAAGCAAGAAAACGATCGCAAATGGCCACTGAAAACTATACCAATAGAAAGAGATTGTTAAATATGCAGAAATACAAAACATTGATTGGCATTCACGATGTTCTATAGAAACCAATTAAGCATGCCTTGCGTCGGGTGCTTGGCCTCAACTCAACGACGAATATCACTCAGACTTGTCCTCTTGTTACTAGGAGTTTCTTGCCTTCGGTGCATAATTTTATAAGGATGGATTGACATTCACTTGAGGATTGCCCCCTAAATGCGTCCTCTCAAAGTATCTCATATCCATAGGCGTCTCTTGGCGCATCCAATAAAGTATAACATACATCTTAGACGTGTGCCCTACACGCTAGCCATGGAGGCTTTCCTTGGTCGCTTGCCCCATATGTTCTTCCCTAGAAATATCTCATTGATAGGTTATCCCAAGAAACTCTTCCTTGGAAACACTTTCTTTGCCTTTTTGGCGTATTTTCACTATTCGCTTTACAGTTTTGTCATACTACTATATCGTAGCGTTCACATTATAATCCAAATTGAGCACAATAAAATCAGTGTATATGCGTTGAGACATCCTTGCTTAAAGATATTAAGTACATTTTGATAATGGTAATAATATTAACATGTGTGATGTGTGTTGAAGGCCTTCATACAAATGCTTATAAATAATTCTCTTATGCTCTCATATCAACAAAGCTTACAAGAAAATAAAGCAAACAAAAAACTCTTTAGTTGTTGCAAAGAAATTGATGGCTTGAAAATGAAGCTAAGTTCTTCCTCTCACTCTTACCAAATTAAAACCGGCTTTTTATAATTAAGTTCTTTAAACATCCCAAGTCAAAAAATAAGAGATAAAGACTAATGTAAGTTTTTGACTTATTGTAATATTTATAAAATCCGAGAGAGATTTAAACAAACAGATACAGTTAATGTCACGATGTACCCTACATTGACCATCTGGTCAATGACGAGTTTCTTGAATTCTCTCTCTCATCTATTTAAAGACGCTAACTTATACTCTTAACAAAAAAAAAAAACTTTATATATACTTAAACATCATCTTCAAAGGTGATTTCTTAGAGAGCTTGAAATTCAAATATCTATATAAGAAGCAATAAAAATGAAGACCACCTAAGAGCCAAAAAAAAAAAAAAAAGAAGATTTTTTTTCTAAATATATACGGAGTATGATATTATTTGTTCAAGGTGATCACTTTATTTGAGGTGATAATTGAAGTTAGTGGCAATTCCTTTCACGAAGTGATTGATACCTGTTTTAGTAAGAAATGAAGAGGTGGTTAACCATTTAAAGTGAAGACTAGTGATTAGTGATGAAAAGTCAAGAAATGGACGCACGGTGCGTTTATTAACATCCGCTGAATCACTACACAACACATACTATGTTATGTTATCTTTCTATATCTTAGGGGTTGTTTGTTTAGTTTTTAACGAGTCTTTTAATGATTCAAACTTTTTACTGGTTCAGTACTTAGTGGTTTAAATTGTTTGTTTTCGAACAGATGTCTGAATGGTTCAAACATTTGCCTCTGAATGATTAAACATTATACCGAGCCTGAATGGTTAAGACCTCTAATCTGAATTGGTCAGACATTTGCCTCTGAACGGTTAAGAATCACACTGGCTCTTAATAGTTTAGAGCTATTACTTGTTCAACACTTAACTATTCAGAAATTACCAAACAACCCCTTAATTATTTACAAAAATGAAAAGCCCATTTGGTTCATGATGTCAATGAGAAGCCCCTAATTTACACAATCAAATTAATATTTCCTCAAAATCAACGAATTTAGTCGTAGGCATCAAATTTTAACAACTTAGTTATATACTTGAAAGTCCATGGCTTTATAACCTAGTGGCATTATCGGGTGGGATAAGACTTTGGGACCAATAGGTCTTGGGTTCGATTCCCATAAGGGGGATTTTTCCGATATTTATTGGGTTTTCTCCTGAATTAGTGTATAGACATTATTGCCTAGTGAAGATGGATATGATCGGATTAGTGTATAGACATTATTGCCTAGTGAAGATGGATATGATCGGGTGATTTCACTCGTGACACGATGATACTCTAGTAGTCTATCAGCGATCCAAATTTGTTTTTCACAAAAAAAGTTATATACTTGGAAGGCATTCTACTATTCTTTTCTTTAATACTTTGTACTAGGCCATGTCCGATATTTATTTATTAATATTCTTTCAATAACATAAATCAAATATGTTAAAGTACTTAATAACTTGATAATGCAATTATCAAATGGAAGATTGTTGCAATGATTGTCTACAATCTGATATCATAGATATTTATAACAGTTGATAAGTGTCCCGACATGGTGTTAAAAGGTCATGTTTATTTATATAACATATAATTTTGTACCAATCAAATACATGTTTTTAGTAGGGTGAACAATCGTATCGAATTGATGCACACGACACGTATATTTATTTTTGTCAAATGCGTCAACGGTAACCTAACCATACTTAGAATCTTGCAAGCTGAGCATAGTCAGTTTAACTTATTTATCTAAATGAGCCAAACAGGTTGGAGGAATCTACAAAATAGGTGATAATTAAGTTATGAGTGTTCAACGAGCAAGTGAGTTGTGATAAATGAGTCATGAGCGGGTTGGCAGGTCGACCAATTCTTGTAAACCTAAATATAGCCTATTTATTAACGACCTGTTTATTAAACGGGTTATAAATGAAAACTAATTTGGCTTTGAATCCATTAATTTAATAACGCTATTGTTTTGGTCAAAAATCAAGCTAGGATAATACAACCAAATCTTTTGTTGTGAGGTGTGATGCTTGATTTAATGAAGAAATGCATGAATAACTTGCAAATGAAATGAACAAGTGACACAAGGATTTGTACGAGGAAAAAGCCCTTGATCAAGAGTTGATCTCCGGCATAAAAAACCTCGGGTGATGGAAACTACCAATCACCAACTACAATTAAACAAATGATCTTTACAACTTGGGATGATAACAAGCTTGTTACAAGGATCACTAGTGTGCAAAAGTGTATGAAATGGCCAATGTATTGCAGAGAGCTTGCGAGAGTTTGTGTATTCGCTAACTTGTTCTAATTCAAGCTGTTATCCCCTTTTAAAATTAGAAATAAACTACATAACTAACTATCCGCTAAATGTGCAAGCCACCAACGACTTCCAAAACGGTCACCAAGCTATGCACGTGTGGAATATTGAGAGTATATTCTCCAAGAATAGCGGCAAGACCAAGTCCAATACGTATACTCCTGCAAAACAAACTTAAACATAGTGAAGGCAACCGTTAGTGTAAGGATAACAATGAGGATCCTGAATCCTGATCCTGCAATGTCTTTTGAGGATCCTTAATTCAAACAGAATTGAGGATCCGTGATCCTGGCAGTATCTGAGGATCTGTGATCCTTAGGGTTAGAAAATCTATCCCTAACAATTGCCCCCAAAATATGAGGAGTAAAATGTAAATTAACGAGTCGTATTTTTGATCTTATCTCCAACGAACTGACTAACGGATATATAGCCGTTGGAATCGAACTAGCCATTGCTGATCATACGTCAGCGACATGACATCCTGCAAAACCATCATTATAAATTCAAGATTAGGGATAAGGATCGATAGGCATTTAAATTCGTGCGTTACTTCCCTTTAAATCCTCGTCCAAAGATCGATCAGGTATCTCTCTCTTTCTTCTCTCTTTATCTTCTTATTCTGTTGTTCTTTTTTTCTGAACATTCTTGGCAAAGATGGTTCTTCGATCCTCACCAGCCAAGGATCACCAGAAAGATAGTCCTTTGAAAAGCCAAGGGATTATCAAAAACCTTCGAAGGAACTCTGCTGCTTCACTGATCCGGAGATTGACCGGATTCGCCATTGTTTTTCGGCGGATACCGTCTTCAAGTCTTTCGACCCTTCTGCAAAGAGTGATTCTGTCTCGAACACCTGGGTTGCTTTTCCGGCCACCCCTTTCCTGATAGACTTTTCTTACCCATTTCCTGCGTTTACCCAATCCTTCTTCTCACTCACCGGCATGTGCTATATTCAGGCCATGCCGAATATATGAAGAGTATTGCACACTTTAGAGAACATCATAGAGCATGAAGGCATAGAGATAGGAATATCGAAACTGGCTGAGCTGTATAACCTTGTGAGCCATGGATCACACCGTTACCTGTTCAAAAACAAACCCGGTGATCCTCACCCAATCCTCAAGACCACAAAGAATGATACCAACTGGAAGAAGCGTTTCTTCTTTGTTAGGAGGGACTTTATCCCTGATGGGAAAGATCTCCCCATAAAGTGGACCACCCATGGTAGGATATAGGATCCTTATAGAAGGATCATAGGATAACCCTGTTTCCGCTGAGGATAACTGATCCTTTTCTGTTTTCTATGCAGCTATCTTAGTCTCTCATATCATTCAGTCACCTGCAACAAAAGAGAGGATCGCTGCCTTTTGGAGCCTTGATCCTGCAGTTAGATCATTCCAGGAAAACACAAAGGATTCACAAGAAGTATCCTCCGGTTCAGTCACAATGTCAAGTAAGTGTTTAAACTTATATGTAAGTAAATTTAGATTAAGGATACTTATTTGTTATTTGTCCTTTGTAGGTACTGGAAGATCCTCGAAATCAGCTTCTCGCTTTAGCGTCAGTGATCTTGATGCTGTCACTGCCCGGTCCGGCAAGAAACGATCTGCTACCAGCCCTATCGTCCCAATTACCAAACCTGTCACCTCCAAGGGCAAGGGAGGAAAGAATAGGAAGACCACTGAGGCTGATAATCTTGAAGGCATGCCCTTCATCCGCCATCAGTTTGAAGAATACTTCTCTGATGTAAGGATCCCTGATCCTGACTGATTATCCTGCCCATTTGAGGATAACGGATCCTGACTTATATATTTCCATTCTTGCAGAAATTTGCTGAGATCCAGATGCTTTTTGATGCGTATGTTGAAGAGGCTGAGCAGAAGCACTTGGAGTTCCAGAAGATCTTCTTAGCAAAGGATGAGACCATCTCTTCCCTCGAGAAGGAGCTGAACTTGGCAAAGAAGCAGGTGGTCATGGCCCACATCAATGCTGGTCATGAGAAGGCCGAAGTGATGGAGGATGCTAAGGTTTCTGCCGCCATCGCTATGTACAAGATCAAACTACAGATGGCCAAGGAGGCTGAGGATCCTAGCTTTGACAAGGCTACCTGGGACCAGGAAGGCTGGAAGGCCAAGCTAGCTGCGCTAGAGGATGAAGAGGAGACTGAGGAGGTCCTGGCAATTGAGGCAAGTGGCAGCGGGGCTAAGGATCAGGCTGGTGGTGCTGAAGCTGGAGGTGATGGTGATGCGGCGAAGGTGTGAGCTGCAAAAATGGGCGATGATTGATTTATCTAGACGCGGTCGGAGCCCATTTTTATGATTTTAATGTTTTTTTGGTTGTGGTGTTTTCTGAATAATGCTGGTTTGTACTTAAACAATAGTTTTTAGGGTTGAGGATCATGGATCCTTGGACAATAGGTAGGATAATGGGTGGTGGATGGATCCTCTGTTTGGGGCATGAAACCACTTGTTATCCTGCCGCCTTTATTTCCTGCACTTAGACCTTGTTAATATGGACACCCTTTGCCAACCCAAGTGGACGGGCCACGTTTTGCTGGTAGAAACTTGGGCTGGCAATTTTGACAACCTTTAAAGGGTTTAACTTATTGCTAAATAAATAAAAGTTTAATCTTTTGGCTTATCATGTGTTGTTATTTTTGTGAATACTTTATCTTTCAACTGTTGTGATATACTTTGTTTGAATTCATAAGTTGAGAACAAAAGGTTAATAAATTATGTCAAAAAGTTTAGGATATGATCAAGGATCAAATATCCTATAATCGATAAATTCAAAAAAAAAAAAAATTAGTGCCATTTAAGGATCATGTGTTCTGTTGTCAAAGGATAAGGGTCACTTAAATAAATAAAGTCTAAAATCAAAGTAATTGAGGATCATACCTGAGAGTCCAACTTAGGATCCTAAACCTTTAACATTTACAATCAGGATAACCAAAAGACAAACCTTTGTAAAAGGTTAGGATCAAGAATCCTTAGCTGTTTAGCTTCAAAATCCTGAAATGGAACATAACTTGGGACTAAGCCAATATAAGAGAAGAGTTAGCAACTGGGGACAAGCCCAACAATTCTGGGGACAAGCCCAATATACTGGGGACAAGCCCAAAAAAAACTAGGGACAAGCCCAAAAAAAACTGGGGACAAGCCCAAAAAAAAAAAAAAAAACTAGGGACAAGCCCAAAGGATCTTATGTAAACTGTAGTATGGCCCTCACTGGCGACTATCCAAACTTAGTGACATGAAAATGCCAAAACCTTAGCTAACGTGAAAACGTTAGAAATCTTAGGAACGGATGTATGGTACGTCTACCATTATATGTAGGATCCCGAATACAGCCAGTACAATGAAATTGTCAGCCCCTAAAGAGGGTACTAGTCCCATTGCCTTGAACTGCACCAGTATCATCGTGCGCTACTGGCGAAACTGGGGACAGGCCCAAAAACTGGGGACAAGCCCAAAAAACTGGGGTCAAGCCCAAAAAACTGGGGTCAAGCCCATAACACTTTGGAAACTTCTGTGGATACTTGATCCTTCATCAAGGATATATCAATCTATTGCAAAACTCAGAATTAAGTGAAGGAAGGATAAAGGATATAGGATCCTTCTCCTTGTAATCAAATTAAATAAAAAAGTGGATAAATTGAAGTTAGATCATTACCAGAGTGAGGATCATCTATCCTCTGAGGATCATCTATCCTCTGAGGATCCTTCATGGACATCGGACGCAGAAACAATTGAGGATCCTGGATCCTTATTACATGAAGTATCTTTTTAAGTGGACAACATTCCAATCCCTTGGTAGCAAATCTCTTTCCATTGTTAATAATCGATATGCCCCCTTTCCTACCTCAACTTCAATAAGATAGGGACCTTCCCACTTTGGTGCTAACTTGCCATCAGCAGGATTGGTGGTATTTTGGAATGCCTTCCTCAACACCATATCACCAACTTGAAACTTCCTGATCCTGACATTCTTGGTATAGGCTCCAGCCATCCTTTGTTGATAACTAGACATTCTTATCTTTGCCAAATCCCTGAGTTCTTCTATGGTATCCAAGTCTTGAACCAAGTTTTCAGCATTTCCTTCAGGATCACGGATGCTTGTTCTTGCAGTAGGAACCACCATCTCTGTGGGGATCACTGATTCTGCTCCAAATACTAAAGAAAATGGAGTTTGGCCAGTAGCACTCTTGGGAGTTGTCCTATCCGCCCATAGTACATAAGGTAGTTCTTCTGCCCACTTTCCTTTCTTGGATCCAAGCTTCTTCTTCAAGTTGTTGATGATGATCCTGTTGGATGATTCTGCTTGACCATTAGCTTATGGGTGGACTGGTGTTGATGTTATCATCTTAATCCCCCAGCTGTCACAAAAGTTAGTAGTTCTACTCCCAATAAATTGGGATCCATTATCACAAACAATTTCAGAAGGGATACCAAATCTAGTAATAACATTTCTTTTAATAAAGGATATCACTTCTTTTTCTCTGACTTGAGCAAAAGCTTCAACTTCTATCCACTTGGAGAAGTAATCAGTCATAGCAAGCATGAACACTTTTCCACCAGGTGCCTTGGGAAGTTTACCAACTATATCCGTTCCCCATCTCATGAATGGCCAAGAAGAGGATATAGGATGCAAGAGCTCTGCTGGCTGATGAAGGATATTACTATGTCTCTGACAAGCATCACATTTCTTGGCATAATCAGCAGCATCCTTCTTCATGGTAGGCCAATAGTATCCTGTCCTCAGGATCCTTGAGCATAGTGCCCTGCCCCCAGTGTGGTTTCCATAATGTCCTTCATGAAAATCCTTTAGGACTTCTTGGATTTCAGGATCCTCAATGCATCTTAGATATGGTCCTGCAAGAGATCGTTTATATAACATGTTATTCAATATTGTAAATTGAGATACCTTTCTTTTGAAAGCCCTGAGGTTTTCTCCTGTAGGGATCTCTCCATGCTGTATATATCTCATGATTGGAAGGATCCATGATCCTGAATGAGATTGTGTATCATTACTAGGAACTATTGCAGAATCCTCCTCTATCTCCATAGTTATGTGATCCTCAATAGCAGGAGTTAGGATATGAATAATATGGATCTTGATATCCTCTGGAATCTTCAAGGATGATCCTAGGTTGGCCAAAGCATCAACTTCTGCATTTTCTTCTCAGGGTACCTGTGTCAAACTAAAAGAAACAAAAGAGAGTGCCAATTCCTTGACTATCTCTAGGTATTTGATTAGCTTTTCACCTTTAACAGTGTTAGGGCAGGATTTTTAATGACCTGTGATCCTTACCTAATATCCTAATAATGATCCTTGTTTCTGTGGCAGATAGTGATCCTCAGAAGAACTTCAGGATTAGGATAATGGATCATCCTTAGGATCCTCATACTAACGATTGTTCTCTTTGAATTTAATGTTGTTTTGCAGGAATTACGAGTTGGACCTGGTCTTGGCAGCGTTATTAAGGAATCTTTCACTCTAATTTCGCATATGCATAACCAGAAATAGACGTTGTGGAGAATATGGAAACTTAGCACAAATTACGGGCAGTTAGTTAGGCTAAATTTACTTCTGTTTCTAAAGGGGTAACGAGCTAGTAGTTAGGTGACTTACCTAAATTCAACCACACACACTTATATAAAGGGCACTCTCAAGCATTCGGAAGGGACAACACATTTTTCTTACACACTCTAGCATACTACACCATAGTGATCCTTGTACCTAGCTCGTTACCATCCGAAGTTGTAAACATTGTTTATTATATGGAAGTTTGGTGATCGGTAGTTTCCATCACCCGAGGTTTTTTATGCCGGAGATCATTCATTGATCAAGGGCTTTTTCCTCGTATAAAATCTTTGTGTCACTTGAGCAGTTTACATATAAGTGATCCTTTTCTTTATTCATCATTACAAGCATCATTCCCCGTTAGCTCAAGTGACACAAAGATTTTATACGAGGAAAAAGCCCTTGATCAATGAATGATCTCCGGCATAAAAAACCTCGGGTGATGGAAACTACCGACCACCAAACTTCCATATAATAAACAATGTTTACAACTTCGGATGGTAACGAGCTAGGTACAAGGATCACTATGGTGTAGTATGCTAGAGTGTGTAAGAAAAATGTGTTGTCCCTTCCGAATGCTTGAGAGTGCCCTTTATATAAGTGTGTGTGGTTGAATTTAGGTAAGTCACAACTTACCTAAATTCAACCACACACACTTATATAAAGGGCACTCTCAAGCATTCGGAAGGGACAACACATTTTTCTTACACACTCTAGCATACTACACCATAGTGATCCTTGTACCTAGCTCGTTACCATCCGAAGTTGTAAACATTGTTTATTATATGGAAGTTTGGTGATCGGTAGTTTCCATCACCCGAGGTTTTTTATGCCGGAGATCATTCATTGATCAAGGGCTTTTTCCTCGTATAAAATCTTTGTGTCACTTGAGCAGTTTACATATAAGTGATCCTTTTCTTTATTCATCATTACAAGCATCATTCCCCGTTAACAGAGAGTTTGGTTGCATTATCCTTGTGTGATTTTTGACCAAAACAGTTTGGCGCCCACCGTGGGGCAATTAGTGCTTCATTCATAACAAAGTTTCCCGTTGGTGATCATTCCGGATCGTTGCATACATGGCTTCATCGTTGAAGAATACCTCTACAGCGATGTCTGCAGTCAATTCATCTCAGGGCATTCCACCTTTGCCTCCACCACCTGCTGGATCTCAGAAAAATGCTGAGAAGAGACCAACTTCCATTTTCTCTAAACCTCCATCTTCTTCTGCTCCAACTTCTTCTGCTCCCACTACTAGTGATATGTTTACTTTGATTTTGCAGATGAGGGATCATATTCAGCGGCAGGATGAAACTAATGACAGGATCCTCAAAGAAATCGGAGATCTTAAGAGACAAAAGAAAACGGCAGAGGATCATTCTCCGCTGGTGCCCAAATCTTTGAATTTTGATACTCCGATGATTACTTCTCAGCCATCAGAGGTCCTAGACGGTCAACATGTGGGTGGATCAAGAGGAGTGCACTTCGGCTCAGCAATAGTGACTCAGGCATCAGGTTCATATTTCCAGCCAGCAGGATCCTATCCTCAGCATATGGGATCCTTTATGAATTCAGGAGCCTACTCAGGAGCGCAGCAGGTTCAAGGATCCTCCTTTGTTCCAGGATCATCCCAGGTTCAAGGATCCTCCTTTGTTCCAGGATCATCCCAGGTTCAATGATCCTCCTTTGTTCCAGGATCATCCCAGGTTCAAGGATCCTCCTTCGTTCCAGGATCATCCCAGTTTCAGGGATCCCTCCAGATGCTAGGATCCTTGAAGAATTTGCAAACAGGAAGTTCAGATGTCCATCAAGGAGATTTTATTCCAATGCAGACAATTGCTTCCACTGGTCCCTCCATCATCCCAGAGTCCCAGCAATATGGATTCACATCCACTATTCCTAACTTGAACCCAATGGGAGGTAACACTTTTAATAATTCTCTTACCACTAACCATGGATTCATGCAGGATGCAGGTATCAACCATGCTATGGCTAAAGAACTGCAGAAACTGAAGGATATGATATCAAGTGTTCCAGGGGTGGTCAAACCTATCCCGGAGATTGCAGATGGAAGCCATAAGGTATCTCGTTTTGCACCACCAATTTGTGATGCTGAGATAACCAAAAGATTCCATATTCCAACTATGAAGCTGTATGATGGTTCAACGGATCCTGAGGAACATATAGCACAATACAGGGAAAGGATGGAGATCAATCCAATTCCAGAAAGGTTAAAGGAAGCGTGCCTATGCAAGGGATTTGGATCCACTCTTACTGGATCAGCTCTCAAATGGCTGCTAAGTCTTCCCCCTTATTCTATTACTTCATTTGCTAATTTAGTTAACTTATTCAATAATCAATTTTCTTGTAGCAGAAAATTTGAACGATTGACTAGTGATTTATATAGGATAACCCAGGGTCATAATGAATCATTAAGGGATTACATAACCAAATTTAGTAAAGAATCCTTGGACATTCCCAACTTGGATGTAGCCACAGCTGTTGAGGCCTTCAAAATGGGATTGCTTAGGGATTCATTGTTCTATGATGATCTTGTTATGACACCATGCAGGAACCTAGACGAAGTAAGGACTCGGGCACTCAGGTTCATCCGGCTAGAGGATGACAAGAGGATCCAGGAGAGACAAGCAGGATCCTCAAAACAAGAAAAGCAAGGATCCTCTTTCAAGAACAACAAATTCAAATCCTATAACAGAATTGACAACCAGAACGTGCATGTTGTTGACCAAGAAGAGGATGATGAGGATTATCCTCCGATTTCTGAATACTGTTTTTCCGTTGATAACCATGAACTAATCCTTGCGATGCAGAATCTAGGAGAAAAAGCCAGATGGCCCAGAAAAAATGACAAACCAGCTGCTACTAAAGACAAATCAAAGTGGTGTACATACCATGAGGATTTTGGGCATTTAACAGAGGAATGCATCGCATTGAGAAAGGAAATTGGATATCTGCTGAGCAAGGGGCATTTAAAAGAGTTGCTGGGAAGAAAAAAGCCAAGGACTTAGGATCCTGAAAGGATCCCTGAAAAAGCTCCAGCTCCTCCGGCAGATGCACAAGTGATAAACTTTATTTCTGGTGGGTCAGACATCTGTGGTACATCCTTTTCAGCAGCTAAAAGGCATGCAAAGGAAGCTAAAATGGATAATGGAGAAAGACCTATTCGAACATCAAGTGTCTCGGAAGGAAAAGTGATAACCTTTGATGAGAATGATCGCGTTGACATCCAGGATCCTCATCATGATAGTTTAGTTATTACTCTCTTTATTTCTAACCATTTTGTCCGCAGGATCCTTATTGACGGAGGAAGCTCAGTAAACATTATCCAGCTTGATGTTCTGAAGAAAATGGGTATCCCTGAATCAGATATCACACCAAGATCCTCCGTGCTTGTGGGATTTAGTGGAGAAACTAAGAGAACACTAGGGGACATCAAACTCCCAATTTATGTGGAAGGATTACATAATTATCAAAAATTTTGTGTTATTGACTGTTTATCTTGTTGTAATGTTATCCTTGGCAGGCCCTGGATACACGATATGAAGGCAGTCCCATCCACCTACCATCAATGTGTGAAGCTCCCTAGCCCTTGGGGAATAATCAAGATCGATAGTGATCAGCAGGAGGCTAAGGATTGTTACACCTCATCAATGAAGCCAGCCTCGAAATCAAGGGAGCAATAGCAATTAAAGTATCCTCCAAGGGATGTCTTGGAGGCAAGAGAGCAGGATGTGGACGAAATCCTCATGGATCCTGATGATCCTGAGTCCAAAATCTATATCGGATCAGGGATCTTTGGCAAGATGAAAGAAGACCTCGTATCCTTCCTCAAAAGAAGAAAATCTACCTTTGCATGGAAACATGAGGATATGACAGGTATATCTAAGGATATTATCACTCATAAACTTGGCATTGACAGGTCATTCAAACCAATCCATCAAAAAAGGAGGAAGTTTGCACCAGAAAGAAACGCCATTATCCAGGAAGAGGTAGAGAGATTGCTACGAGCAGGTATGATTAGAGAAGTCAAGTATCCAAGATGGCTGGCCAATGTGGTTGTTGTTCACAAGAAAAATGGAAAGTGGAGGGTAAGTGTCGATTTCACTGATTTAAATAAGGCATGTCCCAAGGATCCTTTCCCATTACCCCACATTGACTCCATGGTGGATGCAACGACGGATCATGAACTGTTAACCTTTATGGATGCTTCATCTGGATTCCAACAAATTCAGATGGAACCATCTGACCAAGAGGATACGGCTTTTATGACCCCAACCGGTTTATATTGTTATATTGCTATGCCATTTGGATTAAGGAATGCAGGTGCAACATATCAAAGACTGGTGAATATGATGTTCAAGGATCAGATTGGACAGACTATGGAGGTGTACATAGATGATATGGTGGTAAAATCCATAAAAGCAGAGGATCACCTAAGAGACTTGGAGGAAGCATTTGATATCCTTGACATATATAACTTGAAGCTTAATCCTTCAAAATGTCACTTTGGTGTAAAGGCAGGTAAATTCTTAGGATATATGGTAACCAAGAGGGGCATTGAAGCAAGCCTGGAACAAATCAAAGCATTAGTGAATATTAAATCTCCTGCCAACGCTAAGGATGTGCAAAGGCTAACAGGCAGGATAGCAGCTTTAAACAGATTTATATCCAAATCCTCAGAAAAGTGTAGAGAATTCTATGATATCCTAAGAAAGAACAAGAAATTCGAATGGACTGAGAAGCATGAGAGTGCTTTACAAGCCCTCAAAGAATACCTGTCCTCAGCTCCAGCGTTGATGAAACCAGAAAAAGGAGATGTGTTATCCTTATATCTTGCGGTATCCTCAAAAGCAGTAAGTGCAGTCCTTGTTAAGGATCATGAAGGTACACAATATCCTGTCTATTATGTAAGTAAGAGTTTACTTGATGCTGAATCCAGGTATTCACACCTTGAAAAACTTATTCTTGCACTAATTATGGCATCTACTAAACTAAGACATTATTTTGAAACCCATGTTATTGTTGTTAGAACTAATTTTCCAATTAAGAATGTCCTCAAGAAACCAGAGATGTCCGGAAGGATGGCTAAGTGGGCAGTAAAGCTTAGTGCCCATGATATAAGATATGAGCCTAGAACAGCCATCAAATCTCAAGCATTAGCAGACTTTGTGGCTGATTTCAGTAGTGATTTACAAAAGGAATCCGAATTGGAAGTCCAGCAGCTGTATGAGACCAAGGATCCTTGGATACTACATACTGATGGATCCTCAAATGTTAAAGGCACGAGGCTTGGTATACTACTAAAATCGCCACAGGGGGACATAATACCCCACTCCATAGCTTGTGAGTTCCAAGCCACTAACAGTCAGGCTGAATATGAAGCCTTGATTGCTGGTTTGCAAATTGCTAAGAATATGGGGATCAGGTATCTTGAGGTATACGTGGATTCATTGTTAATCACTAATCACTTTAATGTATCCTATGCTCTTAAAGGTGAAAAACTAACCAAATATTTAGAGATAGTCAAAGAATTGGCACTCTCCTTTGTTTTCTTTAGTTTGACACAGGTACCAAGGGAAGAAAATACAGAAGCTGATGCATTGGCTAATCTTGGATCATCCTTGAAGATCCCAGAGGATATAAGTATCCCCATCATCCATATCCTGACCCCTGCTATTGAAAATCAAGTGACCATGGAAATAGAAGAGGATTCTGCAATGATTCCTAGTGAGGATACTCAATCCTGTTCAGGATCATGGATCTCACCAATCATGAGATACTTACAACACGGGGAGATTCCTATGGGAGAAAACCCTAGGGCTTTCAGAATTAAGGTATCTCAATTCACAATCTTAAATAATATGTTGTATAAGCGATCTCTTGCAGGACCATATTTGAGATATCGAGGATCCTGAAGTACAAGAAGTTTTAAAAGACTTCCACGAAGGAGATTGCGGAAACCACACTGGGGGCAGGGCATTGTTCTCAAGGATCTTAAGGACAAGATGCTACTGGCCAACTATGAAAAGGGATGCTGTGGAGTATGCTAAGAAGTGTGATCCTTGTCAAAGACACAGCAATATCCTTCACCAGCCGGCTGAATTTCTACATCCTATACCCTCCTCTTGGCCATTTATGAGATGGGGGATGGATATAGTTGGCAAGCTCCCTAAGGCACCTGGTGGAAAAGTGTTCATGCTGGCTATGACTGATTACTTCTCCAAATGGATAGAGGCTGAAGCCTTCGCCCAAGTCAGAGAAAAGGAAGTTATATCCTTTATTAAAAGAAATATTATAACTAGATTTGGCATTCCTTCTGAAATTATATGTGATAATGGTTCCCAATTTATTGGGAGCAGAACTACTAACTTTTGTGACAGCTGGGGGATTAAGATGATAACATCAACACCAGTCCACCCACAAGCTAATGGTCAAGCAGAATCATCCAACAAGATCATCATCAACAATTTGAAGAAGAAACTTGGATCCAAGAAGGGGAAACGGGCAGAAGAATTACCTTATGTGCTTTGGGCTGATAGGACAACCCCCAAGAATGCTACTGGTCAAACACCATTCTCTTTGGTATTCGGGGCAGAATCAGTGATCCCAACAGAAATGGTGGTTCCAACTGCTAGAACAAGTACCCGTGATCCTGAGGAGAATGATGAAAACCTGGCTCAAGACTTGGATACTATTGAGGAAATCAGGGATCTGGCTAGGATAAGGATGGCTAGCTACCAACAAAGAATGGCTGGTGCTTACAACAAAAATGTCAGGATAAGGAAATTCCAAGTTGGGGATATGGTATTGAGAAAATGTAACACCTCGAAAATTTACGTCCAATGATGTATTGACACGTGTCATAGACTTTGCATATGCAAAAACAAACTTTAGAGGGACTAAAGTTGACAAACGGTGGAAACTATGGAACGTAAGGGTCCAAAGTGTCAACAATGGATAAATAGACTCTATAATAACCCTACATAATGTTTATAACCTTAAACGGATGAATCATGGATCATACGAAGCGGAAATTGCACAAAAGTGAGGAATTACAAACTATAGGGGCTAAAAGTGTCAACATGTTGAAATTATACCTCTGAGTGAACTTTTGGCAGACCCGAAGCTTTGTGATGCTAAAATATACTCACTAGAATATGTGGTAAAAATTTCATGAAGTTTCGTTATCGTATGAGAAAGTTATGGCCAAAACCGTACTTGAGGGGTTAAAAGCGTCAACGTCGAATTTCATGGCTTTTCGGGTGAGCGCAAAGTTATCCGAGGACATTACCATGTTGGTAAATGTCCCAAGGTACTTAAAAACCAGATTTGAGGGTTTACGAGTCAAAATAAATAGCCGAAACCTCGCGTGCAAAGACAGGGACCAAAGCTGCCATTTTTAATCCAAGTTTGGCAGCCCAGGTGCAGCTTTTTGCGAATCAGGGGCTGTTTAGTCCATTTTTTTTTGTGGAAAACAGCTTGGATCACCTCCTAAATGCACCAATGGATGGACATGCAAGTATAGGCACCTGTAGACTCCTTACAACATCTGATTTCCTTTATAAATCAGCTCATTTCTCCATTTTTTTGAGGCACTTGTGACAGTAACAAGAACACCCACAACTTGCAGGAACTTCACAAGGCTTTTCCAGGAGCAATCTGATCGTCAAGGCAGCCTCCTAGTGTTATCTAAGCTTCATTAGGACCTTTGTAAGCCTTCATATCACTCTCTAATCCGTTCTAGCATAGATTATTAGTTAAGAGTCAAACCGTTGTTCATAAAGTTTGACTTTTCGATTAAACGAAATTGGCTCTGTCATTTCTCAAATTGAAACCACTTATAAGTTGGTATTTATGTGGGGAACAAACCCTCAAAAGGGTATTCTCTGATTCCCACTCTAAGCATGCTATTTGTCGAGTCAAAGATGTTCTTAAAAAGTCAACAGAAATCGTTTTTGCGAAATATAGCATAAATGGTAATGTAGATGACATGCAATCAGTTTGATCATCAAAAATAACTTATAATGAATACAAAAATGTGTTTTAGCATAATCAACTCGACAATCTTTAGTATAAACTCGGATCGGAACCGAAAGTCTTATAAAACGACTTTTTCGTAGACTATCGATTCGGATCCGTGCATGCATGTTTGAGATCTGTATTAGAGTGTATTTTTGACCATTTTTATTTATGTATAACTTTCTGGAATTTTTACATCTTGAGTCTATGCTTAACCGATTCATATGCGTGTTTCCGATTATGCTTAAAAGTTGACTATTTTGCCCTTTTTGATATAAAACGTGATTTTTGGAAAAGTAAAAGAGTAGAAATCTTTATTATTAATTTATAAACTTGCACCGAAAATTTGAGATCAGTTGGTGGTCCAGATTTTGAGTTATGGCCGATAGCGTAAAACTATATCTTTATGTTAAATAAACGGCGCAATTAGCGTATAACCTATTTCAGGCCACTTTTCGATATAAAACTTTTTACCCACTGATGTTATATAATATTCTGGGATTTTTGAAGATTTTTATTTAATTTTTGGCTGATCGGATCATACGTCGCTAAGTCGATTCGGTTAATGCCGGTTTTGACCGTTTAAGCCATAAAATGAGTTTTATACATTCTTTTGACCCCAAACCTTTTTCTACTGATTTTATTTGTTAAATAAATTATTTTGGGCATTCTGGAAATATAAAAATCTCAGCTTTCTTTTGAAAACCCGGAAACAGCTCTAAAACGCATTTTTAAGCGTTTCTAGCGCATAGTAAGCGTTATACTCATATTAAACATATAAGACTCATACCTACTGATGTATTTAGCATATTTTCATATAATAACAGTAAGTATAAGATTTTGAACTCAGATTTCCAGTTTTGACATTTTTAGCCCTTGTGAAATTACTAAAATACCCCTACGGTGCATAGTTTGATTTTAAATGATAAGTTTGGTATATGGGTCATACCCTACTGTTATAATATGCCAAATTAAGTATATGTACGGTATAAATCAGACCCGAAACCCAGATTTCCAATTTAACTCTTTTATAGCATTTTAAATGATCAAAATGCCCTTCTAAGGCATAAATTGAGTTTAAAATTTATTCGGGGCATAATAGAACATAACTTGCTGATATTATATCATATTTAAAGCATATTATCTCAGGGAACTTGCATATGATTCTTTTGGTTACCCGTAACGCCCTTTTTGCGTTCGGTTCGGTTTACGTAACTAGTTTGCGTAAATTGACCGAAACGGGTCAAACGTTATCATTTTTATCTCAATATCCAGAATGTGTTTAGTATACCCATATTATACAAGTATTCAAACTTGTCGGGTCTAAATCACATTTTATCCGGTCTTCGCTTAATCGTGCGTCTTAACCGTATATTTCTTTAAGACTAACCGGTCTAAGCTTAGGCTTAATTAAAGACCCGTTAGCAGTCTAATTGGTTATTTATACCATTATTCCAGAATAGAGCCTTCCGGTAAATTGTACCTACGCTTACTTAAGTGAATACGGCTGAGTTATTATTCTTGCTATTTAAGACAGGAGCTAGCTCAGGTAAATACTTTTAACTTATTTTCCCTTATACGGGCTTGGGATACGGTATTATAAAAATACCGCTTGGTCGGGTGTAGAAACTGTTTAATCGGAGATGATTAAATTGCATAATCCCGTTTTAATCTGTGTTGATTGATAACAAATAACATTGGGGGTTAATGACCGTGTCCTGGATATCCTTGGCTCATTTTAAAAAGTGAATGGCCACGACGTAAGCACAAGTTGTAGGCAAAACACCTCCTGTTGCATATGTATAACGTATACTCACTCGTGAGAGTATCTTCTTGTGAGATTATATTTGTGGTGTGTCGATTAATCTTGTCCGGCTTGTATTGTATAATCACCGGCCCTAAATGTTGGACAACCATGTAAATCGGATACAGGATTTTTATTAATAAAATTGTCCCAAGTATAAAGATTAGTTTGCCTCTGTGCATTTTAATCAATGTGTCAAGATGTTTTGTGCCGTTTGCACACGAATCACTTTTCAAACTCTTTTTCCAAAATGAGTCAGTTAATTGTATTTACCAGTGTAAACTGACGTATTTTCCAAAAGGTTGAGTGGCAGGTACTATGCGTAATTGGCTGGGAGCTCGGGGCGTCACTAGGGAATCTTGCAAGTTCTAGATGCCTAAAGCCTATTGAACAGTTTTCTTTTATTGATCCGCCTGTGGATCCTTTACCTTCCGTTGTAATACTTTGACATTACTTATATTCGGAATGTAATATATTTATCTTTTGCTTCCGCTGTGCATTTATATATTGTGTTGTTTGTCTATGATGATGCCAACTACGTCACTATACTCCCCACCGGGCCCACCGGTGACACGTGGAAAATTGGGGTGTGACAGGTTGGTATCAGAGCCAACATTGAGTGAATTAAACACTATCCTAATGTGTTTAATCTCAGTGACACAATTGCACATACTTGAGTCTAGACTTAACATAGGAATACTCCCGATTCTAATATGGAATTTACTGCTTCCGATTATTTTTATATTGGATACGTCGCCAAGCGAAGAAGCCGTAATAGGAGTTCTCCACACCGGAGCCCGAGATGCTGAGTCTCGTACCGCGGCTAAAATGGAACGAACATCCAAGGAGAAAGCATTCAGAAATAAGATGAAGAAGAAACTCCTTTTACTGAAAATCGTTTTCCTTATTAGTCCTTATAAGGACATAATTATCTTTTAATGCCTACGGGCCAAACTTATTTAAAACATCCATTAGTGATGTAGTGCCTACGGGCCAAACTTATTAAACATCCAATAGTGATGTAGCGCCTACGGGCCATACTAATTGTCATATAAGACAAAAGGCAGTGGTGGTCTATGACTCCCTGTCAAGAAAAGGTAATGAACTTTGATTCACACCTAAATGCCTCGATCCCAGACGATCATGGCTTATAAATTAAACTTGTCCACGTGACTAAGCCTTTTGTGCTATTACTAAATGCCTCGATCCCAGACGATCATGGCTTATAAATTAAACTTGTCCACGTGACTAAGCCTTTTGTACTATTACTAAATGCCTCGATCCCAGACGATCATGGCTTATAAATTAAACTTGTCCACGTGACTAAGCCTTTTGTGCTATTACTAAATGCCTCGATCCCAGACGATCATGGCTTATAAATTAAACTTGTCTACGCGACTAGGCCATTTGTGCTATTATTAACTTATAAATTAGGATTTATGATAAAATCCTGAATAAAATAAATATCCTTCCTTCCCTGCCAGTAGGCATTTTTAAAAAGAATCTTAAAGGTGAAATCTAGCCTACGCGGCCAAGATGGTGAAACCTACCCAAGGGATTCAGATCCTTGTTAACGCCTAAGAACGTGTTAGCACTCCTGACAAATGTGATTCGATAAATCACAACAATCAAACTTATATTGGATTCTTCCAATTTTCTTATCTAGCCTAGTGATTTAGAAATCATGGCTTGTGTCATCCTATAAGATGATCACATTATAAACATCCGATAGTGATGAAGTGCCTCCGGGCTAAACTTGTTGTCCGATAAGACAACGACAGTGGTGGTCTTGACCTCCTGTCTAAAAGTGTTGGACCAGGTCCAAGCATAATAGTCGGTAGGATCCATACGATCTCGACTAATAACATCTGAGAAGATGATCATATTATAACCATCCCTCAGAAGGGGAACGCCCACGGGCTATACCTATTGTCCTAAAAAAAAAAGACAAACGACAGTTGAAGTCTACAACTCCCTGTCAAGAGAAGGTAATGAACGTGATTCAAACCTTAATGCATCGATTCTCTGAAATCATGGCTTACAAAAATTTAGAACTGTCCTTGTGACTAGGCTTTATGCGCCACTTTAATATCCTTAATGTTTTATAACTAGGATAAAAATGGAAAATACTAATTAAATATAACTAACAAGTTAACCAATATGGTTTATATTACCATGGTTGATAAATCGTCAAAGATGATGATTCCATAATAATCTCTGAATAAATCATTGTTAATAATTATGTAGCAATCAAGCTACATGGCTGGATTAGATGAAGTTAACAGTCGTTTGAAGGGGAGCAATGATACTACCGGAATTAATGTAACTGGAGCAGAACTGCAGGCAATAATAGATTATGCTGTTACTCGAGCTCTTGATCGACAGAATGATGAATCAAATGATACCCACTCCAAGACTCTATCTATGGCTCGTAGTAAGCCCCCTCCTGAAACACATGAGTCAAGGGAGGACGATGTCCATAACTTGTCAAATCAAAGGAGTATTCCGTCTAGACAAGTTGTGTTTCATCAAGAGGCACCAGTTAAGACCTGTTCATATAAATATTTTGTCTCCTGCAAGCCCAGAGACTTTACAGGAGAAAATGGGGCCATCGATTGCATGACATGGCTCGATGAGATGGACGCTGTTGTTGACATCAGCGGTTGTGCGGAACAAGATGTTGTGAAGTTTGTTTCACAATCATTTAAAGGAGAAGCGTTGGCATGGTGGAGATCATTGCTCCAAGCCACGGGGAAAGTTCTACTCTACAACCTATCTTGGGGTCAATTTGTTGCTTTAGTCAAGGAAAACTATTGCCCTCAGCATGAAGTAGAAAAGATAGAATCAGACTTCTTGACTTTGGTCATGGAAAATTTGAATTGTCCGGCATATGTGACAAGTTTCAACACTATGTCCCGCCTAGTTCCTTATCTAGTCACCCCTGAACCTAAACGCATAGCGCGTTTCATTGGAGGCCTAGCACCAGAGATAAAAGGGAATGTTAAAGCATCTAGGCCAACCACATATAGGTCCGCGGTGGACTTATCCTTATCTCTCACCTTAGATGCAATCAGAATTAAGTCTGTTAAGGCTTCTGGCGTGAGAAGAAGAGAAAGAGAGGAGGAAAACTCTCATCAAACTAACAAGAAGAAGAAGGGAAGCTCGGAGCGTGGGAAAGATTCCGAGTTTAGGAAGAACTCGAGTAAGTCTGATAACAGACCCAAATGCAATAACTGCAAAAAGCAGCATTTTGGAAAATGTACAATAGACCCACGCGCTAAATTATGTGGAATTTGCAAGACCAAAGGCCACAAAACCTTAGATTGCAAGGGGTTAAAGAACGCCACATGCTACAACTGTAACGAGGAAGGGCACATCAAAACCAACTGCCCAAAGCTTATAAAGAAGCCTGAGAGGCCAGGAAAACAAATGCATGAGTCTTCCGGATGAATGCCAGGAAGGATAACTATATAGCAGGTACTTTTCCTTATCAAGCAGTTTATGCAGAAATTTAATTGATACTGACACATGTGATTCAATAATGAACGATCACTGTTGAGAACTGTTGTCTCCGTCTTAGTAGGACTTCGGTCATTTTATACGAAGTAGAAATTGGCCGATGATACTTTAGAAAATACCCCAACAAACCTTAGATGGATATTTTATATCTAAATAGGAATCACTCTTTTCTGATATTCCTATGGCAAGCTTTCAAGCTACCTAAATTCTTTAATATAATAAAGACAGATATGACGTTTTGATTCTCTGTCAGAAAAGTAATGGACTAGGTCCAAATCTTTAATGCCATTGATGGTCTTTTGCGACCTAGGCTAAGTAATATTAATATATTTTAAATAACATTCATTAATAATGTTAGTGCTATAATAGCCTGTATAGGTGATTGACACCATGGTTAGTATATATTAAGGCCATCAGGGTGAAAAATAGCAGTTGTTGGATTTCAACTAAGAAATTGTTTTATTGGTATTAGGAACCAATATCGAGTATGGCAAACTCGGGTAAGATAACAGTCAATCGCGCCATTGATGACGCGACGCATGCTAATGATGCTGAAATTGTAAACCTTAGAATTTCCAAAGATGTTCTTCAGACTATGATAGACGCAGCCGTTGGAAAAGCTGTGAAGAAGGCTGTGAAAAAGTTAAAGGAGCCCCATGCTGCTCGGTCCAAGTTTTATCTAGGACCACATTTCCTTACTCTTAAGGAGGATCTCGTTCATGCCTCGGATGCAAAGGATGAACTAAAAAGGAAAAGGGAGGTAGATAACTCCCAGAGTTCTAAGAAAAAGAACAAACAAAAGTCTGACAAGAAACCAGTATGCGAGACCTGCAAGAAGCGCCATTATGGGAAATGCAGGTTCGAACCAAAATCCAAATCGCAGCCCAGGGCTTGTGGGATCTGCAGGTCTAAGGGACATAAAACATTGGACTGTAAGGACATGAAGAATGCAGTTTGTTTTGGCTGTAATGAGAAAGGCCACATCAAGACTACGTGCCCTAAATATGTCCAAGGAAATGCGGCGGAGGAAGTAAAGCCAAAAATTGAAAGCGCCTAAAATGCCTAAGCTAGCCCATAAATAATGACATCAGGTACATTCCTTGTCATTTTATCAGTAATTTAAATGCTAAGAGTGTTATTTTGGTTCGGATACTAGTAAATCCTTCATAAACTATAAGTATAACAATTTTTTTTTTAAAACTCTTCATAAGGACTATATATATATATATATATATATATATTAAGTGTAAGGTAAAACTTACAAGTAGAAAATTTACCAGGACTATTTTCCATTCCTGTAAGAAATCGATAAGTCGCAAAAATGGTAGAATCGGCCGTCCCCGGAATTGAATCTGGGTCTAGGCCGCACCCTTTCGCGCGCATAGCCAACCGAGCTAGGCGCCTAGTTTGTGAAAACTTCCATTTTGATTAAATATAAGCACATGTATAATAATAAACCTTCATAAACCATAAGCCTAGTAAACTTTTATATTAGCCACAAGGTATAAATTACCAAGGAAACCTTAGTAACCGATTCTTCTAGTATCGGCAAGGGATCCTTCCGAAAGATCTAAGAGTACTCTTTCTTCGCATAGAATACGACAACATATGTTATTTTAATTATATTTTTTTTTCTTCTCTTTTTTTTTCTTCTCATTGTTTTATATCGCCTGCGAATGCCAAACTATGTTTGATAAAAGTGCCATATGAGGATTGGCGTATTTTAGTGTGTCCCATGGATTACTTCCATGCCTGATCAGTATGGAGGTTTAATACATGGAACCCCTAAGATATCCCAATGATCGTATTGTACTAGAGTTGACTAGTAGTATTCGAAGAAGATATCCATAATAGAGCTATCCCAATAAATATTCCCTGATAATGGAATATGAGGACTCATAACATAATTGTGTCACTTAATTGACACAAGCAATGATGGGTGAACTGGAGTCTGAGATATGAAAATCTCTGTAACCTCCTCGTATCGTGACGATCTTCTCCTAAGATTTCCTTGTTTACCCTAAGAGGCAGGTAGAATTAAGATTTATATCCCATTTAAGGCCGTATTATTATGAACTCTCCAAGACGGCTGGTACCATCACTGGATGAATCGAACCCTGATTTACTAAGTTTTAAGATAGAGGATTCATATAGCCTAACTCGATATCCTGATATTTGATTCGGTTAAGTAAGAAAGACGGTTCATTTGCTTATACATTTGATTACCGCAACCCTAATTAGGCAACAATTAAGAAATTCTATCAGTTGCCCAGGATCGTCGATTTGTTCGACTAACTGAAGGGATTAGCTATTTCCTTAAAATTAGCTTTAAGCAGTGGTTCGAATAACCACCTCACCTTATGATAAGATTTTCGATAAAAGTGGATATAAATGTCAAGGCTGCTCCTTGGGAGACCTTGTATAGATAAGATATTAAACATCTATTGCTAGACAGAAAATTGGTAAGTCCAATTATCAGGATCTAAAAGTTGCCTTGGAAACAACGAATAAGATCGAGCAAATCCATAGCCATCTATAAGTTGCCAGTATTCGGCAGAGAATCAAGGATTCATGTAAATAGCAAACCTCCTAAGTTCTTGTTAAGAAATAAGGTTCAACAATAGATATCACCCTGGAAAGGTGTGCCAATCTGTTAATTGTCAAGCTAGTAAGCTCTGAATATATAAAACCATTCGAAGTAATCGAATATATAAAGATCAAATAACTTATGAGCTAAAACCTATTTAAGGAGCTTGGTGGAGCTCGCAATGTATAACACCCTAAGGATGAAGGGATATGTTTCGCCAATAAGTCAAGAAGCACTATCACATAACGGTTGGAAGACTTGTGATATAATGATAAACCCATATCGAATGCGGAGCCAAGGCGCAAAGATTTTCACGTCAAAGTAGGTGGAAAAGTGTTACTTAAGGTATCGCCCTGGAAGGAGGTGATGCGATTTGGTAAGAAAGGCAAGCTAAGCCCGAGATACAAAGGACCTTTCGAGATTTGTCGAACGTGTCGGGTCAGTCGCTTATAAGTTGAACTTGCCTGAAGAACTTAGCGCTATTCATATGTGTTCCACATCTGTAATTTGAAGAAGTGTTTCGCTGACGAATCACTGGATATACCGCACACAGATATGCACATAGATGAGAGTTTGAAGTTCGTGGAAAAACCTTTGTCGATTGAGGATCGACAGGTGAAGAAGCTTCGAAGGAAGCACGTGCCTATTGTTAAGGTCAAATGGGATGCCCGTAGAGGTCCCGAATACACGTGGGAAGTGGAATCCACGATGAAAGAGAAATATCCTCATTTGTTTCAGTAAATCTCGAGGTCGAGATTTCTTTTAAGGGGGTGAGGATGTAACACCTCGAAAATTTACGTCCAATGATGTATTGACACGTGTCATAGACTTTGCATATGCAAAAACAAACTTTAGAGGGACTAAAGTTGACAAACGGTGGAAACTATGGAACGTAAGGGTCCAAAGTGTCAACAATGGATAAATAGACTCTATAATAACCCTACATAATGTTTATTACCTTAAACGGATGAATCATGGATCATACGAAGCAGAAATTGCACAAAAGTGAGGAATTACAAACTATAGGGGCTAAAAGTGTCAACATGTTGAATTTATACCTCTGAGTGAACTTTTGGCAGACCCGAAGCTTTGTGATGCTAAAATATACTCACTAGAATATGTGGTAAAAATTTCATGAAGTTTCGTTATCGTATGAGAAAGTTATGGCCAAAACCGTACTTGAGGGGTTAAAAGCGTCAACGTCGAATTTCATGGCTTTTCGGGTGAGCGCAAAGTTATCCGAGGACATTACCATGTTGGTAAATGTCCCAAGGTACTTAAAAACCAGATTTGAGGGTTTACGAGTCAAAATAAATAGCCGAAACCTCGCGTGCAAAGACAGGGACCAAAGCTGCCATTTTTAATCCAAGTTTGGCAGCCCAGGTGCAGCTTTTTGCGAATCAGGGGCTGTTTAGTCCATTTTTTTTTGTGGGAAACAGTTGGGATCACCTCCTAAATGCACCAATGGATGGACATGCAAGTATAGGCACCTGTAGACTCCTTACAACATCTGATTTCCTTTATAAATCAGCTCATTTCTCCATTTTTTTGAGGCACTTGTGATAGTAACAAGAACACCCACAACTTGCAAGAACTTCACAAGGCTTTTCCAGGAGCAATCTGATCATCAAGGCAGCCTCCTAGTGTTATCTAAGCTTCATTAGGACCTTTGTAAGCCTTCATATCACTCTCTAATCCGTTCTAGCATAGATTATTAGTTAAGAGTCAAACCGTTGTTCATAAAGTTTGACTTTTCGATTAAACGAAATTGGCTCTGTCATTTCTCAAATTGAAACCACTTATAAGTTGGTATTTATGTGGGGAACAAACCCTCAAAAGGGTATTCTCTGATTCCCACTCTAAGCATGCTATTTGTCGAGTCAAAGATGTTCTTAAAAAGTCAACAGAAATCGTTTTTGCGAAATATAGCATAAATGGTAATGTAGATGACATGCAATCAGTTTGATCATCAAAAATAACTTATAATGAATACAAAAATGTGTTTTAGCATAATCAACTCGACAATCTTTAGTATAAACTCGGATCGGAACCGAAAGTCTTATAAAACGACTTTTTCGTAGACTATCGATTCGGATCCGTGCATGCATGTTTGAGATCTGTATTAGAGTGTATTTTTGACCATTTTTATTTATGTATAACTTTCTGGAATTTTTACATCTTGAGTCTATGCTTAACCGATTCATATGCGTGTTTCCGATTATGCTTAAAAGTTGACTATTTTGCACTTTTTGATATAAAACGTGATTTTTGGAAAAGTAAAAGAGTAGAAATCTTTATTATTAATTTATAAACTTGCACCGAAAATTTGAGATCAGTTGGTGGTCCAGATTTTGAGTTATGGCCGATAGCGTAAAACTATATCTTTATGTTAAATAAACGGCGCAATTAGCGTATAACCTATTTCAGGCCACTTTTCGATATAAAACTTTTTACCCACTGATGTTATATAATATTCTAGGATTTTTGAAGATTTTTATTTAATTTTTGGCTGATCGGATCATACGTCGCTAAGTCGATTCGGTTAATGCCGGTTTTGACCGTTTAAGCCATAAAATGAGTTTTATACATTCTTTTGACCCCAAACCTTTTTCTACTGATTTTATTTGTTAAATAAATTATTTTGGGCATTCTGGAAATATAAAAATCTCAGCTTTCTTCTGAAAACCCGGAAACGGCTCTAAAACGCATTTTTTAGCGTTTCTAGCGCATAGTAAGCGTTATACTCATATTAAACATATAAGACTCATACCTACTGATGTATTTAGCATATTTTCATATAATAACAGTAAGTATAAGATTTTGAACTCAGATTTCCAGTTTTGACATTTTTAGCCCTTGTGAAATTACTAAAATACCCCTACGGTGCATAGTTTGATTTTAAATGATAAGTTTGGTATATGGGTCATACCCTACTGTTATAATATGCCAAATTAAGTATATGTACGGTATAAATCAGACCCGAAACCCAGATTTCCAATTTAACTCTTTTATAGCATTTTAAATGATCAAAATGCCCTTCTAAGGCATAAATTGAGTTTAAAATTTATTCGGGGCATAATAGAACATAACTTGCTGATATTATATCATATTTAAAGCATATTATCTCAGGGAACTTGCATATGATTCTTTTGGTTACCCGTAACGCCCTTTTTGCCTTCGGTTCGGTTTACGTAACTAGTTTGCGTAAATTGACCGAAACGGGTCAAACGTTATCATTTTTATCTCAATATCCAGAATGTGTTTAGTATACCCATATTATACAAGTATTCAAACTTGTCGGGTCTAAATCACATTTTATCCGGTCTTCGCTTAATCGTGCGTCTTAACCGTATATTTCTTTAAGACTAACCGGTCTAAGCTTAGGCTTAATTAAAGACCCGTTAGCAGTCTAATTGGTTATTTATACCATTATTCCAGAATAGAGCCTTCCGGTAAATTGTACCTACGCTTACTTAAGTGTATACGACTGAGTTATTATTCTCGCTATTTAAGACAGGAGCTAGCTCAGGTAAATACTTTTAACTTATTTTCCCTTATACGGGCTTGGGATACGGTATTATAAAAATACCGCTTGGTCGGGTGTAGAAACTGTTTAATCGGAGATGATTAAATTGCATAATCCCGTTTTAATCTGTGTTGATTGATAACAAATAACATTGGGGGTTAATGACCGTGTCCTGGATATCCTTGGCTCATTTTAAAAAGTGAATGGCCACGACGTAAGCACAAGGTGTAGGCAAAACACCTCCTGTTGTATATGTATAACGTATACTCACTCGTGAGAGTATCTTCTTGTGAGATTATATTTGTGGTGTGTCGATTAATCTTGTCCGGCTTGTATTGTATAATCACCGGCCCTAAATGTTGGACAACCATGTAAATCGGATACAAGATTTTTATTAATAAAATTGTCCCAAGTATAAAGATTAATTTGCCTCTGTGCATTTTAATCAATGTGTCAAGATGTTTTGTGCCGTTTGCACACGAATCACTTTTCAAACTCTTTTTCCAAAATGAGTCAGTTAATTGTATTTACCAGTGTAAACTGACGTATTTTCCAAAAGGTTGAGTGGCAGGTACTATGCGTAATTGGCTGGGAGCTCGGGGCGTCACTAGGGAATCTTGCAAGTTCTAGATGCCTAAAGCCTATTGAACAGTTTTCTTTTATTGATCCGCCTGTGGATCCTTTACCTTCCGTTGTAATACTTTGACATTACTTATATTCGGAATGTAATATATTTATCTTTTGCTTCCGCTGTGCATTTATATATTGTGTTGTTTGTCTATGATGATGCCAACTACGTCACTATACTCCCCACCGGGCCCACCGGTGACACGTGGAAAATTGGGGTGTTACAGAAAAGCATTCCAGAATACCACCAATCTTGCTGATGGGAAATTGGCACCAAAATGGGAAGGCCCTTATTTGATTGAAGCCGAAGCAGGAAAGGGGGCATATAGATTGCTAACCATGGAAGGTAATTTGTTACCAAGAGCCTGGAATGCTGTCCACTTGAAGAAATATTTCATGTGAGCAGGATCCTCCTGGCACATATGATCCTTACATTAGAAGTATCCTTGAAGGATCCCTGAGGTGTCAATGATCCTTACCCTGGTAATGTCCTAATCTTGAACTATTTCATTTTCTTATTTTCTTATTTAAGGATAAGGATCATGTATCCTTCATCCTTCTCTCACAAGATTTTGAGTTCTGATAGTCCAGGTATCCTTAGCGTATTGTTGATAATCTTCAGAAGCAATTCAGATCCTTGGGTTCAACCCCAGTTGTTTGGGCTTGTCCCCAGTTTCGCCTGTAGCGCACGATGATCCTAGTATAGTTCAAGTCTTTGGGACCAGTACTCGCTTTAGGGGCTGATAATTCCATCGTACTGGCTATACCTAGGATCCTACGTATAATGGTAGACGTACCATACATCCGTTCCTAAGGTTTCTAACATTTTCACGTTAGCTAAGGTTTTGGCATTATCATGTCACTAAGTTTGGATAGTCGCCAGTAAGGGCCATACTCCAGTTCACCTATGATCTTTGGGCTTGTCCCCAGTTATCCTTTAGGCTTGTCCCCAGTTATCCTTTGGGCTTGTCCCCAGAATTGTTGGGCTTGTCCCCAGTTACTAACTTGTCTTTTATATTGGCTTAGTCCCAAGTTATATTCTATTTTCAGGTTTTTGAAGTTAAACAACTAAGGATCCTTAATCCTTATTATCCACTAAGGTTTTTCTTATGGTTATCCTGATTATAGTGTTAAAGGTTAGGATCCTAACTTGGATTCTCAGGTATGATCCTTAACTGTTTTGATTTTATTCATTATTTTGAATAACCCCTACACTTTGACAACTGATCCTTAAAATTAACTACTTTTTGGAAGTTTTCGACTATAGGATATTTGATCCTGGATCATATCCTAAATTTCTTAAACATAATTTGCTTAACTTTTCTTACTCAGACAAGTATAAATCAAAACAATTGAAAGTTTAAAGGATATACAAGGATAACATCACAAGATAAGTCAAAAGTTAAAGTTTTATTCATTCACAAAATATTTAACCCTTTAAAGTTGTCAAAATTGCCAACCCACGTTTCTACCAGCAAAACGTGGCCCGTCCACATGGGTTGGCAAAGGGTGTCCATTGTTCATACGGTCATAGCAGTGCAGGAAATAAAGGTCGGCAGGATAACAAGTGGCTTCATCCCCCAAACAGAGGATCCCTCCACCACCTATTAACCTACCTATTGTTCAAAGGATCATGGATCCTTACCCTAAAAACTATTGTTCAAAGTACAAACCATCAAACTATCTAAACAAACAACCACCAAACAAAAAAATTGGGCTCCGGCTAAGTCTCGAAGTTTCCATCATCGCCCAATCCTGCAGCTCAATCCTTCGCTGCACCATCACCACCAGCTCCGCTTGCCTCACCACCTTGGTCCTTGCCAGTGCCCCCACCCTCAAGCATCGGGATCTCCTCAGCCTCTTCATCATCCTCCAGTTCAGCCAGCCTAGCCTTCCAGCCTTCGACATCCCAGGTGCTCTTATCAAAAGCAGGATCCTGAGCTTCCATGGCCATTTGCAGCTGGATCTTGTACATAGTTATCGCGGTAGAGACCTTGGCATCCTGGGTGATCTCGTGCTTCTCATAGTCGAAGTTGATCAGCATCTTGGCAGCATCATTCTTGGTGGCCTGAAGCTCCTTCTGAAGATCGGCTATCTTGAGATCCTTCAGCACGACAACCTGTTGAAGATCAGCAATCTGGCGATCCTGATCCTCAACATGGCCAACATATGTCTCTATCTCCGCAAATTTCTGCAAGGAAGACAAAGGAATGATGTCAGAAGCCAAGTGATCCTTAAACAAGCAGGATAGGTAAGCAGGGACAGTGATCCTTACCTCACTAAAATAGTCCAGGAACTGTTGGCGGATCAAGGGAAGGCCTTGCAGATCCTCAGCCTCGGAGGTCTTTCTCTTCTTGCCTCCCTTTCCTCTGAGGGGTGCTTTAAGGGCCGAAGCAGTTGGGCTAGCAGCAGGAGTCTTCTTCTTAGAGGATTTGACGTTAGTAAGATCAGTGATGCCGAACTTCGAGGAAGATTTGGTGGATTTTCCAGCGCCTGCACAACCAAAACAAGATAAGTATCTTAATTTTATTTGACTCTCATTATATAAATACTCCTTAAATAAGGATACTTACTTGACATTGTGACAGAAGCAGAGGATACTTCCTGAGAATCCTGGGTGGTAATCTTGAAAGTTCTTATTTCAGGATCAAGCTTCTTAAAGGCAAGAGTCTCTCTTTCGCAGCAGGAGTCAACTTAAGATGTGAAACGGAGATAGCTGCACAACAAGAAAACAACAGAACATCAGTGATCCTTATACTAAAGGATAAGTTCTATGGTGATCCTTCCCAGGATCCTCTATCCTACCATGGGTAGCCCACTTCTTGGGCAAATCCTTCCCATCAGGGATGGTATCTCTCCTTACAAAAAAGAACCGCCGCTTCCAGTTAGTATCATTCTTGGTAGCCTTGAAGATCGGATGCTCCCCCCAGGTCTACGTTTGAACAGATAACGATGGGAACCAAAGGTGGTCAGATCGTACAGCTCACCTAACTCGGCCATACCTAAGTCTATCCCCTCTTGCTCGATGATCCTCTCAAGGGTATACAAAACCCTCCAGATCATCGGCATAGCCTGGATATAAGATATGCCGGTCAAAGAGAAGAAGGCCTGGGTGAAGGCTGGAAAGGGATACATGTAACCTATGGCAAACGAGGTCACAGGAAAGGCAACCCATGAATCGGAGGTGTGATCGCTCAGGGCAGAAGGATCATAGGCTTTGAACACAGTATTTGCAGGAAAACAGCACCGAATCCTGTCAATCTGAGGATCAGCGAAGATACAGCGTTCTTTAGCAGAATTTGTAACGATCCCTTGGCTCTTGAAGGGGCTTTCTTTCTGCTGATCCTTGGCAGGAGAATTCCGGAGCAACATTTTTTGAACGAAATAGATACGAAAAGAAAAACAGAGCAAGCAAGAGATAAGATGAAGGGGAATACCTGTTCAATCCTCTGGTTGCGGTTATAAAGGGAGAAGTTCTTGATTTTAAATGCAAACGATCCTATCCCTATCTCTATTTATAATCATGATTTGTGCAGGGCTGTCACCTCCATGACGTCAGGATTGCAACGGATAGTTCGTTCACAACGGCTATATATCCGTTGAGTTAGTTACAGATAAGATCAGCAAAATATAACTCGTTAATATTATATAATTACTCCTTATATTTTGGGGGCAATTGTTAGGGCAGGATTTTTAATGACCTGTGATCCTTACCTAATATCCTAATAATGATCCTTGTTTCTGTGGCAGATAGTGATCCTCAGAAGAACTTCAGGATCAGGATAATGGATCATCCTAAGGATCCTCATACTAACGATTGTTCTCTTTGAATTTAATGTTGTTTTGCAGGAATTACGAGTTGGACCTGGTCTTGGCAGCGTTATTAAGGAATCTTTCACGCTAATTTCGCACATGCATAACCAGAAATAGACGTTGTGGAGAATATGGAAACTTAGCACAAATTACGGGCAGTTAGTTAGGCTAAATTTACTTCTGTTTCTAAAGGGGTAACGAGCTAGTAGTTAGGTGACTTACCTAAATTCAACCACACACACTTATATAAAGGGCACTCTCAAGCATTCGGAAGGGACAACACATTTTTCTTACACACTCTAGCATACTACACCATAGTGATCCTTGTACCTAGCTCGTTACCATCCGAAGTTGTAAACATTGTTTATTATATGGAAGTTTGGTGATCGGTAGTTTCCATCACCCGAGGTTTTTTATGCCGGAGATCATTCATTGATCAAGGGCTTTTTCCTCGTGTAAAATCTTTGTGTCACTTGAGCAGTTTACATATAAGTGATCCTTTTCTCTATTCATCATTACAAGCATCATTCCCCGTTAACAGAGAGTTTGGTTGCATTATCCTTGTGTGATTTTTGACCAAAACAAACAGCATAGGATCCATTAAAGTGATTAGTAATTAACAGTGAATCTACATGTACCTCAAGATACCTGATCCTCATATGCTTGGCAATTTGCAAACCAGCTATCAAGGCTTCATATTCAGCCTCATTATTAGTAGTTTGAAACTCACAAACTATGGAGTGGGGTATTATGTCCCCGTGTGGCGATTTTAGTAGTATTCCAAGTCCAGTTCCTTTGACATTAGAGGCTCCATCAGTGAAGAGTATCCAAGGATCCTTAGTTTCTTCAAGCTGTTGGACTTCTAACTCAGCTTCCCTTTGTAAGTCACTACTGAAATCTGCCACAAAGTCAGCCAAGGCTTGGGATTTAATGGCGGTTCTAGGCTCATATCTTATATCATAAGCACTGAGCTTCACTGCCCATTTAGCCATCCTCCCTGACATTTCAGGTTTAGTGAGAACATTCTTAATTGGAAAGTTAGTCTTAACAATAATGGCATGAGTTTCAAAATAATTTCTTAATTTAGTAGATGTCATAATCAAAGCAAGAATAAGTTTTTCTAAATGTGAATACCTGGATTCAGTATCAAGCAAACTCTTACTTATATAATAGACAGAATGTTGTGTACCTTCGTGATCCTTAACAAGGACTGCACTTACTGCTTTAGAGGATACCGCTAGATATAAGGATAATATATCCCCTTTTTTCTGGTTTCATCAAGGCAGGAGCTGAGGATAGGTAATCCTTAAGGGCTTTGAGAGCATTTTCATGCCTCTCAGTCCACTCAAATTTCTTTTTCTTTCTCAAAATGTCATAGAATTCCTTGCATTTTTCTGATGACTTTGATATGAACCTGTTCAAGGCCGCGATCCTCCGTGTCAACCTTTGCACGTCCTTGGCATTGGCACGAGATTTGATATTCACAATTGCCTTGATTTGCTCTGGACTTGCTTCAATGCCTCTTTTTGTTACCATATAGCCTAGGAATTTGCCTGCTTTAACACCAAATGACACTTGGAAGGATTTAGTTTCATATTAAATTTATCAAGGATATCGAATGCTTCCTCCAAGTCCCTAAGGTGATCCTCAGCTTTCTTGGACTTAACCACCATGTCATCTATATAGACTTCCATAGTGTGTCCAATTTATTCCTTAAACATCATATTGACTAGCCTTTGATAAGTAGCACCTGCATTTCTTAGTCCAAATGGCATAGCAATATAACAATATATACCGGTTGGGGTCATAAAGGCATATATCCTCTTGATCAGATGGTTCCATCTGAATTTGTTGAAATCCAGATGAAGCATCCATAAAAGTCAACAACTCATGACCCGTGGTAGCATCCACCATGGAGTCAATGTGGGGTAATGGGAAAGGATCCTTGGGACATGCCTTGTTTAAATCAGTAAAATCGACGCATACCCTCCACTTTCCATTTTTCTTTTGAACAACAACCACATTGGCTAACCACCTTGGATACTTGACCTCTCTTATCTTACCTGCTCAGAGCAATTTATCTACCTCCTCCTGGATAATGGCATTCCTCTCAGGTGCAAACTTCCTCCTCTTTTGGTGTATTGGTTTGAATGACCTGTCAATGCCAAGTTTATGAGTAATTATATCTTTAGAGATACCTGTCATGTCTTCATGTTTCCAGGTAAAGGTAGTCTTTCTCTTCTTTAGGATGGATATTAGCTCCTGTTCAATGTTATTGAGGATCCCTGATCCTATGAAGATCTTGGATTCAGGATCCTGAGGATCCATAAGGATATCTTTCACATTCTGTTCCCTTGCCTCCAAGACATCTCTTGGAGGATGCTTTAATTGCTATTGCTCCCTTGGTCTTGAGGCTGGCTTCATTGATGAGGTGTAGCAGTTCTTTGCTTCTTGTTGATCACTCTCAATCTTCACCACTCCCCATGGAATAGGAAGCTTTACACATTGATGATAGGTCGATGGGACTGCCTTCATGTCATGTATCCATGGCCTGCCAAGGATAACATTGCAACAGGATAAGAAATCTATAACACAAAATTTTTTATAAGAATGAAGACCCTCTATATAGATGGGAAGTTTAATGTCCCCCAATGTATTCTTGGTTTCTCCGCTGAATCCCACAAGAACTAAGGATCTTGGGATAATATCCGATTCAGGGATGTTCATCTTCTTGAGGACATCAAGCTGAATGATGTTTACTAAGCTTCCTCCGTCTATCAGGATCCTGCAAACAAAGTGGTTAGATATAAACAAAGTAATAACGAGACCATCATGATGAGGATCCTGCACATCAACACGATCATCCTCATCAAAAGTTATAACTTTCTCCTGTGTAACTATAGAGGTTCGAATGGGTCTATCCCCATTATCCATCTTGGTCTCTTTTGCATGCCTCTTAGCTGCTGAAAAAGAAGTGCCACATATATCTGATCCTCCAGATATGAAGTTAATGATTTGTGCATCAGCAGGAGGAGCAGGAGCTCTTTCTGGAAATTTTTCAGGATCCTGGATCCTTGACTTTTTTCTTCCCAACAGCTCCTTCAAGTGCCCTTTGCTCAACAAGTAACCAATCTCCTTTCTCAATGCAATGCATTCTTCAGTGAGATGACCAAAATCTTCATGGTATGCACACCACTTGGATTTGTCTTTTGTTGCAGCTGGCTTATCACTTTTTCTGGGCCATCTTGTTTTTTCACCTAGGTTCTGCATAGCAAGGATTAGTTCATTGTTATCAACAGAAAAACAATATTCAGAAATTGGAGGATAATCCTCATCATCCTCTTCCTGTTCTACTGCATGCACATTCTGGTTATCAGACTTGTTGTAGGACTTGGACTTGTTGTTCTTGAAGTAGGATCCTTGATTTTCCTGCTTCGAGGATCCTACCAGCCTTTCTTGTATCATTTTATCATCCTCTAATCGGATGAATCTAAGGGCCCTGGTTCTCACTTCATCAAGATTCCTGCAAGGGATCATGACAAGATCATCATAGAACAATGAATCCCTAAGTAAACCCATTTTGAAGGCTTCTACAGCCGTAGCAATATCCAAATTAGGAATATCCAAGGATTCTTTACTAAACTTAGTGATATAATCTCTAAGTGATTCATTTTGACCTTGGGTTACCCTATATAGATCACTAGTTAATCGTTCAAACTTTCTACTACATGAGAATTGACTATTAAACAGATTAACTAAATTAGCAAATGAAGTAATAGAGTAAGGGGGAAGACTTAGCATGTCACACCCCAACCAATGGCGGAAACATCGGGATGAGACGAAGTGTGAAGATTGCTAGAGACATCATAACGCTATTTGTGACAATATTTAATAAACCGATTTCATTTCATAGATAAATTGTCAAACATACAAGGAAATTCAAATAACAACATGTTCAAAGGAAATACGTAACAATATAATCAAAATTGATACAACATATTAAACCTAAACGTCTATATGCGTATCTAGGCATCAACGCTACTTCATTTCATAGCATCATCATCCTCAACCTGTAACATGTTTAAAATAAAGTTCAATTCAAAAGCAAATGCGAGTATACAAGTTTAAGCATAAGTATAAGCATAAAAGTTTAAAACGAATCCACATGGCAACTTAGTTTATACGAGATCAACCTATCGTGGCATGCAATATTTCTAGCCAACCTCTGTTTACGCAAGAAAGTTTAATTAATTCAACATGACCCAAGTTTAAGGGGGGCGGTGCGTTACTCCTATAGCGCTATACATGTCGAAGGGAGGCTCGTGAGAGCTAATGACTAAAACATATCACATAAGTATGGTCCACGTAAGCATCAAGTATCATAACATAGTATTCATGTATAAGGATTGTTTTGTGCATTGCATAAATAATAAGTTTAAGTGTAGTTTAATAGTAAAACATGTTACACCCCAAAAAGTGGTAAACATAAAAAGGGGGTTGCGAGTATACTCACAAATTTGCATATGCTTTCCGATTATCCAATGTGACGAAGTTGATGAGGTTAGAAGGTTGAATGTGTTTGTTTAGGGATTTAGGAAGTTAAAACCCAAGAATATAAGTATTCAAAAGTAATCATCTTTTAACACTAAGTACTTGTTCTTGACACTATGAAACCTCAAGGGTTAATGTTTTCATGAGTAATATACCCATTAGAATCGTAACAAGTCTTATGCCTTAGATGATGTTATTCTAATATCTTGACAAATGAACACAAGTCCACCATCAAGAGTTCGAATAGTATGTATAGGTATAAGTATTATAGGTATTATTTAGTCCATTAATCAAGCATGAGGTAGAAGATTATTCTTCATTTAGGCACCTCTAGTATCATGGAAGTCATGTAGGAGGTAGGAAGAACAAGCTTCCATTTAGGTACCTCTTATGGTTCACCACTACACTTGATGTAAAAACATACAAGGAGGGTCATGAACTAATATTAATACAAGAATAAGAAACATCTACACTATGCGAAATCATCAAGTGATGTGGGGATTCTATGTTGGACAACCCAAGTTAGTCCATAATCACACCTTCAACAAGCTTGAAGCTTGAACATCACTTGTGGGTTAAAAACCCTAAACAAAACAGAAAGTATATGAGGATTAACCTCTGATTTTGTATGTCTCAGCCCCGTTTTTAAGCTTAATTAACCATAAAGTGGTTATAAGCATAAGGACGTGGGTTTGATGAGTTAAACTCAAGTTTGAACAAGGATTAGGAAAGATAAATGAAAACAGTGAACTTTGGAGCCTATTTGCCGGAGTTCCATGGCCTTATTCTCTGTGAAATACCCATGGAATCGAAGGTAAGGTCAATCCAAGCATATAGAAAAAAGAATGAGCTAAAACGGATGAGTAATGAAGAAGTTATGCTCACTTTAGTGGAGCTTGATGTTTCTGCTCGAGCCTGCACTTTCAGCTACGAATTTGGGAGTTTTAGAGAGACTTGAGAGTGTTTCTAAAGTGCAAAAGACTTGGGAGGCCTTGGGTATTTATAAGGAAGTGATTAGGGTTTAAATGGTTGTCATTTAATAGGATTAGTTGGTGGTTTAATAAATAAAGAAAATAATCAGCACAAGAGTAGAGGGTGCGGCCGTAAGGCTGTGTCATCAGCCAATTACCTTCTTTTTTTGTTTGGCAACATGTGTTAGCTTTAGAAGTTTTAAATTAATAAGTCATGTGAATACCAATTAATCCAAGGTGCCCTTATGGTTAGATGGTTCAAAAAAAGAAAAGGACTAATCAATTGCCATACAAAGCTGCGATAGACAGCTTCTAGTCCCTTTTATTATTCTTCTTTTTTTTTTACTATCTAAGATACATATTTGTAGTATAAATATATATGCATACATTTAAATATTCATGTTGATATGCATTGTTATCCTACATGAAAAAAAATGTAAGTACTTAATTAACAAAAAAAAAATGATGGTTGATGATGAAGTACAGCCGCAAGGCTGTGTCTTATTACTTCTTTTGTTTTAATTTTTTTTTGTTAATTTCAATATTAATATAATATTAGGTAGTACTATACTATTATTATTATCATTTTAATTATTATTATTATTATTATTATTATTATTATTATTATTATTATTATTATTTAACCATGTATTTAATAGTTAACAAGCACGTATAAGTTATGAGTACTAGTATGTCGGGTATCGGTTGCGCGTATGCATTCGAGATTGGTAACGTATAACCCAAGTATTGAGACACGTATAAGCATAAAAAAATATAATTTCATTAAGATCGAAGTCTCGGATTTACAATAGTTTGAAACTAAATACGAAATAGAAAAGGAACAAGCTTCCAAAGAATAGGAATATGAACAATGGTTTTTAAATATAGCAAGTATGAAAACGCAGGGGGTTACAGTCTCCCCTCCTTTAGGAAATTTCGTCCCGAAATTTATTCAAGAGAAAGGCTTGAAAAAGTTTTGGCAATAAGGTGATTATTAAGAATTGAGACTTGGAAAATTTGAAACGTTTTGAAAAGTATGAAGTTTTGGAGAACGACAAGGCCTAGTACTTTGAATAAGGTGATAACGGTCTACTAAGTACGTCTATATAAGAAATAAGAATAGGAAGACGGTTTAACAGACTTGATTGTCAACGAGGTTTGTACAAAAGACAAAAATAATGGAGAATACTAGAAGTATAGAAGTGGACGATTGATTCTTAATAAACGAATGCAGGTATAAGAATGATATAAGTATTAGATAGACGAAAGTAGCGTGTTAAAGATGAAGTCTCGTCGTGGATAATCGGATATAATGCGTTTGTGAGTTGTTTAAAGTTTGTATTAGGTCCAAAGGCCTGCAAAACACTGAATTTCTCATGGCACTTTTACGAAATTTTGGTAACATGGTGAAAACACTTATATATAGGAAGTACCAGCGGCGTATCCACCATGTTTTGACCACATTACGTCCGTTTCGTATCCGGTGTCATGTTACATTCCGTATCTTACCATACACAGTAGTACACTCTAGGGTTCTCATGCGCTTATCACTATAATCTCGTGTGCACCCGCGATTATATTGATCGTCGCATGATCCGAATAGCTTGTACTAGTTGTGTATGAATTAGGGTATACATAATTTAAAAATTAAGAATGTGTACGTGTAAGAATGTAGAATGTAAGCAAGTCCATGCTTAAGTATGTATGGGACCCACGCAAGCGAATCACTCGGATTACGCTCGGGTATAGGTACGAATGTATGAATCACGGGTATGAATGAAAGTACGAGCATAAGTTTAAGTTTAGGTATGATTATTCACGTAAGTATGAACATAGATATTAAACGTAGTATGAGTATACGTATAAGCATGAAACGTATGAATATAAGTAAAAACATGAAACGTATAAGTATAGGTATAAGCATAAAACGAAATGTTATGAATATGAGTGTGAGTGGAAGTACGAATACTAATGATTGTGTATATAGTATTAATTGAAACGTAACAAAGTTAAGCATGTAAAAGTGCTCAAAAGGTTGAGCATGTAAATATGAATGGTATAACTGAAATTGTCGCGATGCAACGACTAAAACGTGTATGATGATATGCATGTATAGTTATTTAAACGAAACATTGAGTTTATCGAATCAAAATTAGATTGAGCTTGGTTTGAAAGGTAGAATCTAGTTTGCATATGTAAGAGGATATAAAGTATTCATTGGTTAAGCATAATGTATTTTGTAATGAATGGGAATGCTACTTTGGCTTCAAAAGTTTACGTATGCTAAAAATTGTCGGTCCCCATGAGGTCTTCTAGCCCACGTGTTTTTGAAATTTGAATGGCGAATTAAGCGGTGTAGGAAAAGTTTTCGAAAATGAGTTCGCTTCATTTGCACCAAAACAAGAAATTTTAAATTTTGGAGGTGAACGCGTCGATCCTTATAAAGCAAAAGGGTTGGTGATTAAAATTTAACAAATGATTTGTTGATGTTGAAAAGAGTCTTTGGTAAAACGATCGTATAACATCCATAAGATCTTATAAGTATATATGAGAGGGGTTTATTTGATTTAAGAGTAGAAGTCCCTAGTATGATGGTATAATGTGAACATGTTTTAGTTATTAAATCGAATATGAAGTTCGTGGGCAATAGTTTCATTGGACCGATTAAATTGATAGGTAGCATTTCGTAATGTTTGGAGGTTCGAGTAATAAAACGTTTTAAGACATGATTAAGAATCTCGTGTATATGAGTTGAGTGAAAATAGATTGTAGAATAAGAAGTACGCTTGATAAAACAATGTATTTTGAAGTCGGTATAAGTAGGTATTTTGAATAATGATAAACAATTTAGGTATAAAATATGATCGAGTTTGCATAATAAGATATCTTGAAGAGACGTTTTGGTAACGATCACCTAGGTAAGGGAACCACCCCTAACTCATTGGTGAGATCGTTTTTAAGAAAAGGGGAGTGGAGTTAATCGTCAAGGTAAGGAAATCACTCCTATCTCGATGATATGTCCCCACTCGTCGTTACAAGGAATACAAATTTAATTTATATGAAATCATGCATATGTATAAATGTATGAAAAGGATTTAATATGTTGTGGGTGTGTGAGGAGAAAATACCGAAAGTAAATTCGTATTTGAATGATTGCATCGTATAAAATAAATAATATAACGTATGTTTGATTAAAATTTGAGATGGTTCCAAAACGGAACGTTGACTAACCAAAGTGGTCAAAAAGTCTTTCGAATTTGAGGAGCATGCTTTGGCCTAATAGGTGAAATACTCTCGCCGACAAGTCGGTTAACGGTATTTACCCTTCCGGTTACAACATGTCCCCAATTCAATTGAAATTTCGAGACTTGGCGGGATTAATGAAAATCAAAGAGTGGAACTAGTTGACAAGGTGCGGGTTTCACCCCTAACTTGACGATTTAGTATCCTAAGTGTGGTTGGTACTCGTCGTGTCAAAAGTTAATTTTGACACTTTGACGAGGGTCCACTAGAATTTGATATTTGAATTTCTCCATCAAGGTGAGGATTTCACTCCTAACTTAATGGTGAATTTCATGTAAAAAGAAAAGTAGATGGATAGAGGGTCGTCCACCAAATTGTGGGTTTCACGCCTATTTTGGTGAAGTTGTCTCGTTTGTGTAATACGAGTGGCTTTGATGTTTGTATAAATGAGTAAAAGACGTATGCTCAAAATAGTAATAACAAGTATAAGCATAATAAGTATTGCAAGAAATAATACGAAAAAGGCATTTCAAGGATAACACATAAGGATGGAATAATGCAACAAGCATTAACAAACAAAGCAAGTATTAACACGAAAGTGACATATATGTTTAAAAGACCAAAAGCAAGTAAATAAGGAGTAAATAATGTATCATGCAAGTGGTTCAAGCAAAACATAAGAATAAGGCTCTAGAACTATAGACTAGGTTAAAGCATTCCTACTTTTCCTAATTCCCTATAGTTATGGCTCTGATACCAATCTGTCACACCCCAACCAATGGCGGAAACATCGGGATGAGACGAAGTGTGAAGATTGCTAGAGACATCATAACGCTATTTGTGACAATATTTAATAAACCGATTTCATTTCATAGATAAATTGTCAAACATACAAGGAAGTTCAAATAACAACATGTTCAAAGGAAATACGTAACAACATAATCAAAATTGATACAACATATTAAACCTAAACGTCTATATGTGTATCTAGGCATCAACGCTACTTCATTTTATAGCATCATCATCCTCAACCTGTAACATGTTTAAAATAAAGTTCAATGCAAAAGCAAAGGCGAGTATACAAGTTTAAGCATAAGTATAAGTATAAAAGTTTAAAACGAATCCACATGGCAACTTAGTTTATACGAGATCAACCTATCGTGGCATGCAATATTTCTAGCCAACCTCTGTTTACGCAAGAATGTTTAATTAATTCAACATGACCCAAGTTTAAGGGGGGCGGTGCGTTACTCCTATAGCGCTATACATGTCGAAGGGAGGCTCGTGAGAGCTAATGACTAAAACATATCACATAAGTATGGTCCACGTAAGCATCAAGTATCATAACATAGTATTCATGTATAAGGATTGTTTTGTGCATTGCATAAATAATAAGTTTAAGTGTAGTTTAATAGTAAAACATGTTACACCCCAACAAGTAGTAAACATAAAAAGGGGGTTGCGAGTATACTCACAAATTTGCATATGCTTTCCGATTATCCAATGTGACGAAGTTGATGAGGTTAGAAGGTTGAATGTGTTTGTTTAGGGATTTAGGAATTTAAAACACAAGAATATAAGTATTCAAAAGTAATCATCTTTTAACACTAAGTACTTGTTCTTGACACTATGAAACCTCAAGGGTTAATGTTTTCATGAGTAATATACCCATTAGAATCGTAACAAGTCTTATGCCTTAGATGATGTTATTCTAATATCTTGACAAATGAACACAAGTCCACCATCAAGAGTTCGAATAGTACGTATAGGTATAAGTATTATAGGTATTATTTAGTCCATTAATCAAGCATGAGGTAGAAGATTATTCTTCATTTAGGCACCTCTAGTATCATGGAAGTCATGTAGGAGGTAGGAACAACAAGCTTCCATTTAGGTACCTCTTATGGTTCACCACTACACTTGATGTAAAAACATACAAGAAGGGTCATGAACTAATATTAATACAAGAATAAGAAACATCTACACTATGCGAAATCATCAAGTGATGTGGGGATTCTATGTTGGACAACCCAAGTTAGTCCATAATCACACCTTCATCAAGCTTGAAGCTTGAACATCACTTGTGGGTTAAAAACCCTAAACAAAACAGAAAGTATATGAGGATTAACCTCTGATTTTGTATGTCTCAGCCCCGTTTTTAAGCTTAACTAACCATAAAGTGGTTATAAGCATAAGGACGTGGGTTTGAGTGAGTTAAACTCAAGTTTGAACAAGGATTAGTAAAGATAAATGAAAACAGTGAACTTTGGAGCCTATTTGCCGGAGTTCCATGGCCTTATTCTTTGTGAAATACCCATGGAATCGAAGGTAAGGTCAATCCAAGCATATAGAAAAAAGAATGAGCTAAAACGGATGAGTAATGAAGAAGTTATGCTCACTTTAGTGGAGCTTGATGTTTCTGCTCGAGCCTGCACTTTCAGCTACGAATTTGGGAGTTTTAGAGATACTTGAGAGTGTTTCTAAAGTGCAAAAGACTTGGGAGGCCTTGGGTATTTATAAGGAAGTGATTAGGGTTTAAATGGTTGTCATTTAATAGGATTAGTTGGTGGTTTAATAAATAAAGAAAATAATCAGCACATGAGTAGAGGGTGCGGCCGTAAGGCTGTGTCATCAGCCAATTACCTTCTTTTTTTGTTTGGTAACATGTGTTAGCTTTAGAAGTTTTAAATTAATAAGTCATGTGAATACCAATTAATCCAAGGTGCCCTTATGGTTAGATGGTTCAAAAAAAGAAAAGGACTAATCAATTGCCATACAAAGCTGCGATAGACAGCTTCTAGTCCCTTTTATTATTCTTCTTTTTTTTTTTTACTATCTAAGATACATATTTGTAGTATAAATATATATGCATACATTTAAATATTCATGTTGATATGCATTGTTATCCTACATGAAAAAAAAATGTAAGTACTTAATTAACAAAAAAAAATGATGGTTGATGATGAAGTACAGCCGCAAGGCTGAGTCTTATTACTTCTTTTGTTTTAATTTTTTTTTGTTAATTTCAATATTAATATAATATTAGGTATTACTATACTATTATTATTATTATTATTATTTTAATTATTATTATTATTATTATTATTATTATTATTATTATTATTATTATTATTATTATTATTTAACCATGTATTTAATAGTTAACAAGCACGTATAAGTTATGAGTACTAGTATGTCGGGTATCGGTTGCGCGTATGCATTCGAGATTGGTAACGTATAACCCAAGTATTGAGACACGTATAAGCATAAAAAATATAATTTCATTAAGATCGAAGTCTCGGATTTACTATAGTTTGAAACTAAATACGAAATAGAAAAGGAACAAGCTTCCAAAGAATAGGAATATGAACAATGGTTTTTAAATATAGCAAGTATGAAAACGCAGGGGGTTACATAGCAGCCATTTAAGAGTTGATCCTGTTAGTGTGGATCCGAAAACCTTGCATAGACATGCTTCTTTTAACCTCTCCGGGATGGGGTTGATCTCCATCCTTTCTCTGTATTGAGCTACATGTTCTTATGGATCTGTTGAACCATCATATAGCTTCATGGTTGGTATCTGGAACCTTTTTGGGATTTCTGCATCACAAAGAGGTGGTGCAACGGGATATCTTGTGGCTTCCATCTGGGATTTCAGGAATGGGTTTAACCACTCCTGGTACACTGGATATCATATCCTTCAGTTTCTGTAATTCCCTAGCCATAGCCTGGTTGATACCTGTATCCTGCATAAAGCCATGGTTAGTAGTATAAGAATTATTCAAAGTGTTATCTCCCGAAGGATTCAAGTTTGGAACTCCAGATGTGAATCCATATTAACGGGATTCTGGTATAATTGAGGGACCAGAAGAAGCAATGGTCTGCATTGGTATGAAGTCCCCTAGGTGAACATCTGAATTTCCAGGTTGTACACTCCTTAAGAATCCTTGATCCTGAAAGATGTTGGATCCTTGATGTGCTGTAGATGGGGGTCTTGGAGGATAATCCATGGATCCGAAAACCTGAGACGAGGATCCTTGAAGCTGAAAGGAGGATCCTTGAACCTGAGAGGATCCTTATCCTTGAACCTGAGAGGATCCTTGAACTGGCTGCGTCCCCATGTACCCTCCTGAACTGGTGAATGATCCCTGATGCTGGAAGAAGGATCCTTGAGGCTGAAAAGAGGATCCTGAAGGTTGAAAGTAGGATCCTGGAGCCTAAGACATTGCCGATGATCCAGAACGCATTCCTGTTGATCCGCCCTGGTACTAGACATCCGGAGCTGCAGAATGCTGGGAAGTTATGACTGGAGTGTCAAAATTCTGCGACCTAGGCATCAATGGAGAGTGATCCTCCATTGATTTCTTCTGTTTCTTGATTTCACCAATCTCCTGGAGGATCCTTTCGTTGGTTTTATCCTGCTCTTGTATGTGATCCCTCATCTGCAAAATCAAAATAAAAAGATCACTGTTAGTAGGATTAGAAGAAACAGTAGAAGATGGTGGTTTCGGGAAAATGGGGCTCTGTCTCTTCGCAGCATTTTCAGCATTCTTCTGGGATCCAAAAGGTGGTGGAGGCAAAGGTGGAACGCCATGTGAAGAAGTGACTGCCGGCAATGAACTTGAAGTGCTCTTCGCTGAAGAAGCCATATGGTTGATGGTAATGAACCGAAATGATTAAAATGAACAAGTTTTCTTAGAAATGAAGCACCAATTGCCCCACGGTGGGCGCCAAACTGTTTTGGTCAAAAATCAAGCTAGGATAATGCAACCAAATCTTTTGTTGTGAGGTGTGATGCTTGATTTAATGAAGAAATGTATGAATAACTTGCAAATGTAATGAACAAGTGACACAAGGATTTGTACGAGGAAAAAGCCTTGATCAAGAGTTGATCTCCGGCATAAAAAACCTTGGGTGACGGAAACTACCAATCACCAACTACAATTAAACAAATGATCTTTACAACTCGGGAAGATAACAAGCTTATTACAAGGATCACTAGTGTGCAAAAGTGTATGAAATGGCCAATGTATTGTAGAGAGCTTGCGAGAGTGTGTGTATTCGCTAACTTGTTCTACTTCAAGCTGTTATCCCCCTTTAAAATTAGAAATAAACTACATAACTAACTATCCGCTAAATTTGCAAGTCACCCACGACTTCCAAAACGGTCACCAAGCTATGCACGTGTGGAATATTGAGAGCTTATTCTCCAAGAATATCGGCAAGACCAAGTCCAATACGTATACTCCTGCAAAACAAACTTAAACATAGTGAAGGCAACCGTTAGTGTAAGGATAACAATGAGGATCCTGAATCCTGATCCTGCAATGTCTTCTGATGATCCTTAATTCAAACAGAATTGAGGATCCGTGATCCTGGCAGTATCTGAGGATCCGTGATCCTTAGGTTTAGAAAATCTATCCTTAACAGCTATACGGTGTGACTTGGCTAACATTAGCTAGTAAATGCGTCACGTCACTGCCATGTAGGAAATAAGGCTTTAAATAGTTAATCCTTTAACCACCATGTGTCGGTTAACTATTAAAATAAAGAAAAAAAGAGAGGAAAAAAAGAAAATATGTGATTAGTTCTTTGCAATGGTCCTCACTCTTTCCCCATCTCGCGCCCGTTAAGGGCTTTTGTGAAGCCCTCTTTGACACCCCCTTGGCTAGCATGGGGCGGTATTAGGACTTTAATGTGTTAAGATGGAAGAAAACGCTAGCCCACACCACTCACTTTAATAATGACAAATTAATATAATAAAAATAAAAAATAATAATATATCAATATCAGTATTTATCAACGTTGGCTAAATATGACCGAATATGCATCCGTATATCCACATGTTGTTTAAAAGTATTATAAATTAACAATACGTTTTACAATATGTTTTTTGCCTTGTTATCATGACGCGCAATTCACAATACGTTTTTTTGCCATGTTATTACTACACAGGTTGTTACCAGAAGGGAATTCATATTATAGTTACATCAAATGGTCAAATGTCATTGTCAACCCATTGTTTTAACTTATATCAGTATAAAGCCTTTACAGTATAAAAAGTCATTTTTCCCTTTTAAAGCTCTATGAACATTATCTTCAAGTCCAAACCTTTTTCTCAGTTTGCAACCTGAAACAAATAAAAAATTAAAAACAAAATTACAATTTAGGTAAATGAATACCCTTACAAGAACTTAACATAAAAATAATCAAATAAAGAGCAACAGTGCCACATGTTTGTAAGTGTAAGAAATCATGCTAAAATCCAGCATCTTGGTATATATGTGTCTCATCATTTATTAGGCCATGTATTGGCAGCGCAAAATAAGTGATTTTTGCATTGAAATCCTATGAAAAAAAAAGTTAAAATATTATCATTGATGTGCGTGAAGTGTGTTATATTTTAGATGTATATTTAAGCCCCTTTTTACACTTTTAGCCAAGTTTTAAATTTATAAAACACGATATTCACTAACACTAAACACACATATGGGCAAGTGCACCCATCGTGGACGTAGTATAGTGTTGGTAAGATACCGAGGTCGTCCAAGGACACAAGAGCTTTTAATACCGATTTATCCTCAACGTCTAATCAAATCAAAAAGTAAGAAAAATGTTTTAAACTAAGAAAAATAAAAACTAACTAAATGCTGAAAAATAAAATAAAATAAAAACAGATAGACAAGATGAATCACTTGGATCCGACACGTGTGTTAGTATAACCTTTGATTATTTTCGCACTTTTACACTTATTTAAGAGATTATCTTAGTTATTGTAGTAGGCCCCTCTTTTGAAGGCGACGTTACCCTCAACCCAGTAGTTTGAGTCAGCAAGGATACAATCCTAAAGGGTCGGATTATTGAAAGATAATGAATTAAGTTATTAATGCAAATTGTGGTAGGCCCCGCTTTCGGCGGTGACGTTACCCTCGGCTAAGTAGTCTGAGTCAGCAGGGATACAGTCCTAAATAGCCGGGTTATAGTATTAATAGTAGTTAACTTATGAGGGGGTCAAAGAGTTTGGATCCCCGCCATCCAATACCTATGGGCATTGAAGGAGATCCTACTAAATTTGACACAGGTCCCAAGCAGGACCTCTAAACGCTGAACAAGGGCAAGACCCTTACCAAACCGTTCCCTTAACCCCCGACCAGGTAGCCAACATACCTCCATATAGACCGTGGAGATATGAATGGTGAAAATCTTTTATTTTATATAGACAGTAAAATAATGCCAAGACACCACGGACAAACGATAAGGAAAGATCACCTTCAACATAAGTAACTAGTTATTAAAGTCATTAATACAAAACCAAATAAAAAGTGCAAAAGATTCAAAATAAAAAGTATTATACTAAACACTTGTCTTCACCAAGTGATGTAAGAGACTTAGGCAAACATGGCCTTGATTGTCAAGAACTCTTACGATCAATCTTGGATCCCGAGACGACTCACACACTCTACGATGGACAATGGATGATGGTGGTGGATGATGGTGTTATGGTGGTGGTGGGTGGTGGATGAAGTGTGAGAGAGGTGGTGTGCCAAGGGATGAGATGGAATGAAACCAAGCACCCCTATTTATAGGCTGAACAGAAGGCTGGGCATGGCCCCGTGTCCGCTGGACACGGCCCCGTGCCCGTCTGACATTCTCTCTTTTATTAATTGTAATTCGCAATTACAATTAATGCGCCTGCTGTACTTTCACCACGCCCCCGTGCCCGCTGGACACGTCCCCGTGGTGGGCAATGGAAGCTTCTACTGGTTTGTCTTTTCTGCTGCTTCTTGGGCACGGCCCCGTGTTCGCTGGACACGGGGCGTGTTCAGTCTTCTGTTTTCTCTTCTTTGCCTTGAGAGGTGCCGTTGAGGGTCCGGGCAGTCTACTTTTATTCCTTTTCTTGTATTTATGCTAGAATTAGTTGTCTTTTTGCTTCTTTTGTGATTTTGAGCTCATTTCATCCTGAAAATACAAAAGGAAGACAAACACACTCTTTTTCCAACATTAGTACTTAAAAAGGGTTAGTTTTATGCCTTAATTGATGTGATTTATATGTTGCATTTTACACACATCAAATACCCCCACACTTGAACTTTTGCTTGTCCTCAAGCAAAACTCTTTAAATGTGGCTTACACTCCCAAATGGAATAGGTAGAAGAGAAAGTTTTTAGCTTGTCCTAGAGTGTCGGGAATCCAAGGTCTTTGTAAGTTTTATTTTTATTTATTTACAATCCTATTCGTTATGATTTATTTTGAACGTTTCATAAGATAAATTACTTATGTGGGCATAGCATGCCTTATTAAAATTCCATTTATATACAAGTTCACATACCTCACGGGAGATCACTCTACATTCGGCCGAAGGTGTAATTTTTAGTGAATCACTCGAGAGCGACATGGAACTTACGCCTTCCATAGGCTTGCCAAGCAATCAATCCTCCTCCTTTTTAACTTTTTACCTTTGTAAATATCAAGAGGACTTTTTGGGTGAAGGGTTAGGCTTGGGTTAAAGGTGGGTGGTTTGGGTTAGTTGTTAGTAAAAGGGCGAAAATCGTAAAAAGCGTCGGTTTTCGTGACATACCTTGTTTTTAGTGACTTTTTATTTTGAAGTATTTCTCCAAACAAGCTTTTATATAGCTTTTGTTTGTTTTTGACTTCATCATTTTTTTTTTCATCACATAAAAAAAACGAGTTTACGAAAAACCGAGCTTGTTACTAAAATAAAGGGTGAAAAACAAAAAGGGTTTTTGGTGGGTAAAAAGGGTTTTGGGGTAATGAAATGAAAGGTTTAGGCTCAAAGGGGCTATCTAGGGGGATTTTGGGTAGGTGGTAAAAAAAAAAAAGAAAAATAATGGTTTAGAAAGAAAAATATGGTTAGTCCTAATGCCTCCATCACTTACTTACTTAGGTTTAAGTTGGTAAGGACCGGGAATGTATTGTCGTGGCAAGTTCTAGAGTTGTAAGAACCAAGCGGCTATTCACACAAGAAACGAAAAATGAGCATTTAGTCTAAATATGTATATCTTTATGCTCAATAAAGGCTCAAAACTCACTTTTGTGGGAATGGGTTTTTAATGTGATCAAGTATATATAATCGAATTTTTAACTAGACTTGTTATGCCGTTTCGTAATTTTCTTATGTTGGTTCTTTGTTATCACGACGCTATCGGTTGTAAATTTGTAAAAATATAACCTTTTTAGAACTTGTTATTCCCAACTTAAACTAAGACAAGTAAATGATAAAAAAATGAAAAAGTTTTTGAAAAAATTTGGGGTGTTTAGCGGTTCCAATAGAGTTTTGTGTAAGGCTTGTATTTAGGATTTGCAAAATTCAAGGTTTTAGCATCCCCCCCCCACACTTAAATTACACATTGTCCTCAATGTGTCCAAAAATAGGGTTTTTGATTGATTAGGATGTGTAAAAGTAAGTTAAAAAGCAAAGATTTATGTTACTGGCATCCTGGACACGGCCCCGTGGTGACCGGGCACGGCCCCGTGGTCAAGTGCCAGTAACGAAAATTAAAGAATTAAAACAGAAGCATGGACACGGGGGCGTGTCCGCTGAACACGACCCGTGTCCAGTTACCTGAACTGGGCGTTTTTCTGCAGGGGGCTCAGCACGGGGGCGTGTTGGTTGGGCACGGCCCGTGTTGAGCCTTCTGTGATGGAGATTTGTGTCGGGTTGCTCTGTTCTTTGTGCATGGGTCCATTTTTCTCGTTCCCTTTTTCATCCATTACCACCATGAGTGTGCTTTATTCTCTAAACAACCATCAATCTTAAAAACCATCATAACATTGCAAACATAGAGGGATATTACATAAATTTAGCCAAATAACTAGGGGATACATGAGGTTATCATAAGGGTTCTACTTATTTAGGAAAATTTCGGGAATAGCTTCCCGATGTAGTAACACTCTCTAGCCGACGGCTCCTCGGTTTTTGTTCAAAGCCATTCTTCTATCTCCCTTGGGAGGTAGAAGGTAGCTTCATTCTCTTCGGTGTCTTGAGGCGGAACGCTCACCGGGATTCCTTGCACCACCCTTGGTTGAGGCATTTGGTGCATGGTGTGCCATTCGGCCGGAATGATGACCTCGGGTACTACGTTCCACGCTCTTTGGGTTATCACGGGAACCAAAGGCGGGGAAGCGAGAAGGTTTAACCTCTGGTGCAGGAGGTTTACTTCTTGAAGACAGCCCTCCAATCCTACCGTCAGATGATTAATACGGTCCACTAATGCTTCTTCTACTCCCGTCATTTCGTCTATGGCTTCCCTCAAAGCGTAAACGTAGTTTACTAGGGAATCTTCTGCCGTGGACGACCTTCTTCCATTTCGGTTATTTCGTGAAGATGATCCGCTATTCCTGCTGGCCATTTTCTGTGAAAGAAACCGAAGATAACTAAACTTTTGCAGAACAGTACCTTGAACACGGCCCCGTGCTCACTGAGCACAGCCCCGTGTTCAGTGGTCTGCAGGATTTTTGTCTAACGATTCTTGGGTTTTAAATTATTTTGACATTCTTTTACTGTGGTTTAAGCTTAGATAATTTAAAACAAAGTTATGGAACTAACTTTAAACAAGAATCCGTAGCCAAAAATCCTACAAACCTTACATAGAAGATTGGAATCATGGGGTTTCCAAGCTTCTATGGAGGAGATGTTTGAAAAAATTTTTGGAAGAAGGAGAAATGAACAAAAGTGGAAAAGACAAGATGGTCCTTGGGAACCTTCTTTTAGCACTTACCTAGGATGGTATATGTGAAGATCCCAGGAATCTCTGCTTAGTGAAGTGGTCAAAAATGAGCAGGAATCAGGCTGCATTTAAAGAAAACGACAGCACACTGGACACGGCCCCGTGTGCAGAGAAAATCCTGACACATTTTGTCCGTATTCTGACAAAATCAGCAGAGAATCTTCTGAGTGAACACGGGGGCGTGTTGACCGGGCACGGCCCCGTGTTGGGAGGCTGTTTGTTGCTACTAAGGAGCTTATTTATATCGGGTGGTTCTTGATTTGTGGGAACAACCCCAAAGTGCCTAAGATACCTTAATTGTCCTATACTAAGGCGAGAACGCAAGAGGTTATCGGTGAGGGTAATTCCTATTTTCATTCTAGGTGGACAAGTCCAACCCTTTTCCGGGCTCTCGTTAAAGAAGGTGTATGCCGAATCGCTCAGGTCTATGTATGCATCAAATGAAGTCGATGGGGAGTCCTTCACGGCACAATCGACACAGGGACGACTATCGTCCACGTCTTTTCTAGGTATGAAGGTATTTTCGGGAGCAACGAGGTTGTCAGAATGCGGTTCCAACATTTCCTCATGGTCATCATCTTGGGATGGATCTATAAAATCCTTCCTAAGTTCTTTTGACCAATTGAGAATTAGCTCTTCTAGTTGAAATAACTCGTCAAGGAGCATTTCTCCTAGAATATCTGGCTGGGCGCATTCGAGGGAGAGATAGTGCTTATTTTTACTTTCGCCCCTCTTAAGGCTACAAGGAATCGGTGGGTCTATATAGTGGGGCCTATAATTGAGAAAATAACATTTTAATTCCTCATGTTCGCCTCCACATAATCGACACCACATGCCATAAGAGTGCCGAAAGTAAAAAGAATTACTATCACTCATGTTTGTGTCAGAAATTACCAACCGCCGGGATCTAACGGTTCTGTTTTCAGTAAGAGAATCTTGGGCACGGGGGCGTGTTGAGTGGACACGGCCCCGTGTTCAGCTTACTGTCTGACTTAAAACAGGATTGCCAGTTCCAATGATTGAGCACGGGGGCGTGTTCAGCAGGCACGGCCCCGTGCTGAGCTCTGCAGAAGCTGAAAATCTACGAAAAATCCTAAAAATTAAAGAAAAAATAAAAATATGATTAGGCCGTTGATTCCTAACTTTCTTAAAATCCTTGTGTCCCCGGCAGCGGCGCCAAAAACTTGATGTGAGTGAAGTGTGTTATATTTTAGATGTATATTTAAGCCCCTTTTTACACTTTTAGCCAAGTTTTAAATTTATAAAACACGATATTCACTAACACTAAACACACATATGGGCAAGTGCACCCATCGTGGACGTAGTATAGTGTTGGTAAGATACCGAGGTCGTCCAAGGACACAAGAGCTTTTAATACCGGTTTATCCTCAACGTCTAATCAAATCAAAAAGTAAGAAAATGTTTTAAACTAAGAAAAATAAAAACTAACTAAATGCTGAAAAATAAAATAAAATAAAAACAGATAGACAAGATGAATCACTTGGATCCGACACGTGTGTTAGTATAACCTTTGATTATTTTCGCACTTTTGCACTTATTTAAGAGATTATCTTAGTTATTGTAGTAGGCCCCTCTTTTGAAGGCGACGTTACCCTCAACCCAGTAGTTTGAGTCAGCAAGGATACAATCCTAAAGGGTCGGATTATTGAAAGATAATGAATTAAGTTATTAATGCAAATTGTGGTAGGCCCCGCTTTCGGCGGTGACGTTACCCTCGGCTAAGTAGTCTGAGTCAGCAGGGATACAGTCCTAAATAGCCGGGTTATAGTATTAATAGTAGTTAACTTATGAGGGGGTCAAAGAGTTTGGATCCCCGCCATCCAATACCTATGGGCATTGAAGGAGATCCTACTAAATTTGACCCAGGTCCCAAGCAGGACCTCTAAACGCTGAACAAGGGCAAGACCCTTACCAAACCGTTCCCTTAACCCCCGACCAGGTAGCCAACATACCTCCATATAGACCGTGGAGATATGAATGGTGAAAATCTTTTATTTTATATAGACAGTAAAATAATGCCAAGACACCACGGACAAACGATAAGGAAAGATCACCTTCAACATAAGTAAGTAGTTATTAAAGTCATTAATACAAAACCAAATAAAAAGTGCAAAAGATTCAAAATAAAAAGTATTATACTAAACACTTGTCTTCACCAAGTGATGTAAGAGACTTAGGCAAACATGGCCTTGATTGTCAAGAACTCTTACGATCAATCTTTGATCCCGAGACGACTCACACACTCTACGATGGACAATGGATGATGGTGTTATGGTGGTGGTGGGTGGTGGATGAAGTGTGAGAGAGGTGGTGTGCCAATGGATGAGATGGAATGAAACCAAGCACCCCTATTTATAGGCTGAACAGAAGGCTGGGCACGGCCCCGTGTCCGCTGGACACGGCCCCGTGCCCGTCTGACATTCTCTCTCTTCATTAATTGTAATTCGCAATTACAATTAATGCGCCTGCTGTACTTTCACCACGCCCCCGTGCCCGCTGGACACGGCCCCGTGGTGGGCAATGGAAGCTTCTACTGGTTTGTCTTTTCTGCTGCTTCTTGGGCACGGCCCCGTGTTCGCTGGACACGGGGCGTGTTCAGTCTTCTGTTTTCTCTTCTTTGCCTTGGGAGGTGCCGTTGAGGGTCCGGGCAGTCTACTTTTATTCCTTTTCTTGTATTTATGCTAGAATTAGTTGTCTTTTTGCTTCTTTTGTGATTTTGAGCTCATTTCATCCTGAAAATACAAAAGGAAGACAAAAACACTCTTTTTCCAACATTAGTACTTAAAAAGGGTTAGTTTTATGCCTTAATTGATGTGATTTATATGTTGCATTTTACACACATCAATCATAAAACACCATGAAGGCATGAACAATTAATGTTAGCAGCATGCTATACGTACCTAATCAAGCAGAATGTTAGAAGTCTTCAAATCATGGAATATCATCTGGTTCTCTCCAGAATCCATATAGGCGATGCCTTCAGCTATTCCCATCATTATTTGTTCTAATCAAAACTCAAAAACCCAAGAGCCCAACCTATGATCCATATTAGGCCACATACAACCCAAATACAGACCAATATCCAAAACACCTAAGATCAATATCATAAATAGGATTACCCGAGACTTGACTGTGGTTGAATACGATTACTCCAGACTTGATTCATGATGTTTTCTTTGAGTAAAGAGGACCGTAAAGCAAAACCAGCTGACATAGGCCACATATTGGGTATATACGTTTTCGACCCCCAGTTCTATAAATTTTTTTGGGTATATACGTTTTCTAAGCATTGACTAACAAAAGCAATGAGACTACCAAAATCTGAATATGTGTTTAAAACAACATCTGATCTAACAAACGAAAATATCAAAAAATAATAACTCACTGGTTGAATTGAGCAATTGTCATTCCTCCCCCTTTTCCCATGTTATGAAACCGGTTGCTGCACAAACAATAAGAAGAAATATTATAAAGATAATAATGAATCGGTAAACCAAAATGCTAAAATAAAACAATAATAACCTAACCTCAATCTTCTTCTTCAGGTGCTTCATTCAACCCCTAACTTTATCAGATTAATCTCTGCACCTTCTTTTTCATCAACCCAATTAAGAATAGCTTCTTCTTGAATGACATTCTTTATCATCTAACAGATGCAAAATCTGCACAAACACACCTGCGAACTCTTGCCCACTCTCCAAACACATTTGTTCTTTTATTATAACTTCAATTTCACCATATATATTTCAAAGATATGGTTTTAATAGCATCCCTCATTACAACACCATGTCATTAACACTTGTAAACAGATTTGAAGGTAAAATATGTGTGGTATTAAGTACATAATCCGCAGAGGTCATGTGGTATGATAGCCGAAGCGAGTTGATTTCTCAAACTATTTTTTACAGTTATAAGAATGTATGTATACCCATGGCAAACACACATCAGGAACTGCAGAGCAGATGCAATGACTCAACCCAGATTTGGTCCATTGACGACAACCTAAAATTCCGGGGAGTTCCAAAGAAAGCACACACCTTCATTTGTTTAGCAAAATCACATAGAAACGAATATAGAAGGTCTAGTCTCATTATTTCAACCAATTGAGGCTCAGACCTATTTTACAATGAAAGAAAAGGGATAAGACCGCCATGGCTGCAAAGGAGGTTGCAAGTGGAGAACTTAAGATACATCTCACACTTGCCATCCACCAATTCTACCATGCTAAGTGGCGGGAATCATAGTTTATAACCCGACTTTTCCTCAGTTTATATTCAGTCATCACAACCCCGACAACTACCGAAGATGGATTGGTGGCAAAAAAGTTGACGTAGACAACAAACCAGCATGATATTCAAGCGCAATTCTGAGCAAATGATTATCAACTGAAATTGGGACATAAAACATCATGTTTTTACTAACTTGAACCATAACTTATGACAACCTGAACCATAACTTCTGAGTATTAACTTTCTATTAATCAAAACCCTCAATTCAATCAGATAAATATCAAGTAAGATCATCATCAACGTAACCATACCTAATGTGAGCGTGAAAATTCTGTATAACTTCAAAGCTTGATAACAGATCAGTAATTATGTTAAAGATAATAAGGATGCAATAACTACACCTGACTAAACCGTCATTCAAAATTAATAACCCTAAACTTTCAAACATAAAACCGACAACAAAAGGAAAAATCATCTTAGATCATAAAACCCTGAAGGATTCGGTTCGGCTCAGAGTTTCCAAAAAACCGCAAGACGGGTTGTAGGTCAAACCCTACCATCCACTATCCATGCCATGTCATCCCCATCAATTGTCGGAAATTGTTTTAAACTCATCACAGCCAAGCAAAGAAAGAAACCCAGGATAAAAGTTTAGAACTCATCATAGGCAACCGGTCACGTCACCACAATCGACACCGATGTTGAAACCAGAGATGCCAACATCGCAACCATCCATCGTTGTCTAGAAAACAACTGCTCACAGGAAACAATGGCGGCGTACCGAACGACAGGACGGAGCGGCGGTATATCTGTGCTCATCGGCAGCAGTTCGGGCAGTCGAGAGGAGAAAACCACTGCTCTCAGGAAACAACGGCGCCGTACCGAACGACAGGACGGGGTGGTGCTCATCGGCAGCAGTTCCGGCGGTCGATAGGAGGCGAGGTGAAGAGAGGGAATCAACAAACAAACCCTCAAAAGAGGGGTTAAATGTACACCAGAAGACACGTGTGTTGATAAGGGATAACCGTTTAAAAGGCCAATAAAAACAAACCACGGTATAAACACTGTTCATTTCATTGCTCTATTAATAGAGAGTAATTACAATATTATCACATTTCATTTTAAATTGATTTAATCCGTTAAACATGGTCCCGTTATAAAATTGTATTAAATAAAAAAATATGTTGTCGGCTTGGGGATGTAACGTGACCGGTAATAACGGGCAACAGCCCTTACCTTTCACCTCGTGCGGTCAGCCATATACGAACCCATTCTTCGGCCCGGTTCTTTTATTATTTTCAAGCTACCATTAATACATATGATAATGATCTAACCAATATTTGTATATCGATTCATCCCAAACTCATTTCCCGTCCCGGTTCTTTATTATTTTCATGTTACCGAATAATGCATTAGCATATCATGATAACGATGTAACCAATATGTACATATATCAATCGCTCAAAACCCCATTTCCGGCCAGTTTTCTTACTATTTTCATGTTACCAAATAACACATTATCATACGATGTAACTGATATATACGTATATCGATTTATCCCAAACCCATTTTCCAACATGGTTCTTTTATTATTTTTCTGTTATCAAATAACACATTATCAAATTAACGATGTAACCATTATATATGTATATCGATTGATCTCATTTCGGATATCAAAATGTAGTTCAACACGAGATTGTAGATTTCTTGTGTTGAAACTAATGAAATGTCTGTTGTCTTTCATTTAATAAAGGAATACTGTATTTTAATAATCTCAACTATTCGTCGTTGGCCGTCAACAAACGAAACTTAAAAATGACCACTAGTAGTCCCAACTATTAACATATTGGCCTCCAATGGACCCCGACTAATAGAACCCTAACGCCGTTAGTCTCCGGTCACCGGAAAAACGTTTTTGGCCCGAAAACCTTCTTTTTAGCCGGAAAACTCAACCTTTTCGTCCCAAACCTCTTTGTAACCTTATTACGGACCTTTAGGAACTTCCTTCTAGTAAAAGCCTCAATTATTGAAGTCACCGGAAAACTCAACTTTTTGGTCGGAAAACTCAACATTTTCGTCCCAATCCTCCTTGTAACATTAGATCGGACCTTTAGAAACCTTTTTCTCACCAAAAACGTTTTTTATGGCGACAGGAGACCAAAGGCGTTAGGGTTCTGTTAGTCAGGGTCTATTGGATGCCAATATGTTAATATTTGGGACTGTCAGTGGTTATTTTTGAAATTGAGACTATTGGCGGCCAACTACGAATTGTTGGGATTATTAAAATCCAATATTTCTATAACAAATCAAAACAAATATAAAAAACGTATGTCATAACATAGCTCCTCATCTACATCTAACATACCATACAAGGATATGAGAAGGTTCTTTTCACAAGAAACTTAATGTGAGAAGAAAACAACAAAGGACATAATGGTAAAATGATGCTGTATTTGGTTTTTTAAATAGTGCCACAATAAAAGATATCCAAAAATGTTTCTCAAATGCCTACCATATATTACGGGTAACAGTTTGAATAGAATCACAATCACCCTTCAGGCATGTTCCTTGACACTTAGGTTATAAAACCCCAAATCTGTAATAATAGCATTCAATTGATTCAAACAATATAATGTAATTAATGTGTGTTTATACTGAATGAAACCAACATCAGATTGGATATTTCAAATTACAACAATCTATCAAACATTAGGGTAAAAGATTTGTAGAAAACCCCTAAAACATACACAACGATTCATGAAATTAAAAACATAATATAACCTAAATCTAACATAACGATGGATTAATAGAAAGAAAAATCCGATTGAAGAATCGTTCCACACACCACTGCACGATACAAAATTGTCGATAAGAGAAAATACAATCTCAAGACTTGAGCATTTATGGATTGTGATAAGAATTGTGATATGAATAAATCTTGTAATGGAAAAGTCATCTTATTTATGGAAAGAGGGGTTTTATGAAAGAATAGAGAATATTGATTTGCCATGTGATTTATTAGATGATTAAATAAGGAGGAATAAGAAATAGAGAAAAGAGGAATAGGCTATGAAGTTGGCCGCTCAAAACCTAAGCTTGAGAAATATCACATTGTCATGTGGCAATTATAGCCTTAAGTTAATAACATGTGACAAAAGTTGGTTCTGTTTTATTATAGTTAATAGATAATAGATATAATTATAGATTATAAATAAGGGGAGATGTTTTATCTCTTCAAAACTAAAAACCAGTAGCCTAATCACATGACACGTGTCCTAAATCCATTTCATTTATTATATTAAGTTTAAGTACTCGTGTGTTACACGGATGGTCTCACAATAAATTATATTATTTAACAGTGTTGACATAAACTTTTAAATGAAAGAAACGCTCCATTACTAATTATGCTTTTAATGTTAATAAGATGATTATGCTTATTAAATTAAAATTAGCTTAAACTTATTATTAATTAAATCAAATTTGACTTAAATTTATTATTAGTTACCGAATCTAAATTTAAATTAAATTCAAAAATGATTTCCTACTATATACAATTTGATAAAAACAATTAAAATTATTTGATAAGTTAGGAAAGATATAATATTATATTTCTTTTAATCTTAATGACACAATTACGTATTTTAATTCAAAATTTGTGATAAGAAAATGATTGGTTACGGAATTTGAATTAGAGTTGAAACCATTTATTATTTCGAAAATTTTAAATTTTAATCTAATTGATAATTAAGGAAAATGTTAGTTTATATATATTTTAATGTTAATGAGACTATTACATTTTTAACATCAACTTTTAGTTCACAATTAAGAAAAGATTTAAATATATATTCAAGATTTAATGAGCAAACTTTAAAGTATATGTTGTGATCCAACCTTTGTGTTTTCCCTCCTAAACACAATAACAAAAGATTAAGAGATTGCCATGTGGCAATAAGTGGTATAAGAGACTGTCAAATGGCTATAGATTGTTTTGCTTTATTATAATGTACTAGCGTTAAGACCCGTGTGCAAACACGGGTCGTTTCTTAGAAAACCATGTATAACACATATTGATAAAACATATAGATACATGTATAGATATTGTACGAAAATGTGTTATCTATTATAGCTAAAAGACAACTATAAGTAAATACAAAAGATATTTAACAAACTTAATAAAAGATGTGTAACAAACTTAATAAAATTCATCATTTACATATGATTATTTCCATTCTCTTATTCAAAAAAGAGAGTATCCACCCATTGACAATGTAAATTGTTATAAACATAAGTACATATAAAAGATGTCTAACAAACTTAATAAAATTCGAATACAACTTAACTTTAACAAACATTAACTAAGAACATATGATCACCTGCCTAAACAACACACATCAAACCTCACTCAAGAATTTGTTACGCAGCAACATGTCCTTTGTTACATGTTGTGATCTGGTTAAATATGCTACTGCAAACAATGTAACAGTTGCTGATCCAACAATCTCCCTATACAACAGATGTTACGAAAACCCTTCTTTATTACTGTTTTTTATTTCTCATCAACATCTCCCTGATTTGTCCTTTGAATTGTAGTTCAAAGTCTAGGGAGAACATGTCGTCTTCATCATCCCTCTCAAGTTGAAGGTCCAACAAATCTTGGAGATCGTATACATTCAGATTACATGCACTATCCATTTTAATCTCTTCAACACTACCATCTGATCTGATCAAAGTTAATACTTGGGTTTTTGAGCATGACTTCCACTTTACTATTTTTGGATCAATTGGTTTTCTTGGGCAAAGAATTATTGAAGATGAGTTTGGTGATTGTGGTCTGCTAACTAAATTTGCAATTGATTAAGACAAATCAGATGATGAGAGAAGGTTTTTTGGAGTACCGATTTTTAGAGACAGAGCAGCAGTTGTAGGATAGACTAGGTTTTGAAGAACATCTGAATGTTCAGCTCTAACTTCTTCCAGCTTTTTGTAGGTCTCAACTATCTTCAGTTTAGACCATCTGGCAATGGATCTAACTGGACCATAACCAGCAGCCACAAGCTCTGCTCTCATTCTTTTAAACTTCAATACCTAATCTGAATCCACTGTTTTGACTTTCTTCCAATTAGGTGGAGTTGGCTTTACCAGAGGATCATTGTTCATTTTTGTGATTCTATCGATATGAGTTTTTCTCTTACGTGTGGAGATGATTTCTGGTGAAGGAGAATGTTTTGGTAGTGAAGGAGAATGTTTTGGTAGTGAAGATGAATGTATGGGAAATCTTTATGACGTTGGAGATGGTTGGATTGTGGTTGGTGTAGTGAAAATGATCATGGCAGATGTTTGACAAACTTCTGCTGAAACAACTGGTGTCTCAGCAGCTGTTAGGTATTTTCTCCTTCTTTTGTGGTGGTTTTTTTGGAGAAGGTTGGGATTTAGGTTGAGCAGGGGATACAATTTCTGTGGGATTAGCTTTTGAATCTGGTGGCAACTTTCTCAGTGAATCTTTCTCCCCCTTTTTGGCATCATTATCATCATCATCATCTTTCTCAAAGATTGATGTAGAGGTGGATCCAGTAAGTTTCAACAGATGTTCCTTAATGTTCATAATGTCTGCTTGTGTGTCTTTATACCTAGCATCAACCAAATTTCTGATAAATTCCAAACTGAAATTGCGGTTACTTTCAGCCAAATTCCTCTGAGCTTGAAGGATGGGTTGCATAGAGTTCCAAAGCTCATTGGCAATTTCCTGTCTGGTAGGTTGACTTTTAAAAAGCTCTATCATCTACTTAATCAATTCTTTCATTTCAGCAACATCTGTTTCAATGGTAGACACTCTAACTGTCAAATCCTTATAAGTTAATTCATCACCTACTTTAATAGGATCATCTGAATTCCCACCTGTAGTGGTTGTATTTGTTTTGATAATAGGAGAAGTCTCCATATCATCAGAAATAGATGCCCCTTTTTCTTGGTTCTGGGGACTTCCCACTGAAGCAGAGATTACAGTTGTAACCTCATCAGTGGTTGCCTTCAAGGGAGTCTTAATGATGTAACCACTGTCCAACTGATCACCAATGGGTTCAACAGTTGTAGTGGCTGCTCCACTTGAACTACCACCAAGAGTTTCATAATCCTCAACGGGGATAACCTCCTCAACTATTTGTAGGATAGCAGATTGAATTGGTTCAGAAACAGTCATTTGTTGCGATCTACTCTCAGTAATGTGTGCATTAGAGGAACTGTTTTCTTTCTGAAATTCAATTGCTTCAAACAGAGGTAATATTGTTGATGGAACTTGAGTTGAGGGTTGTGGTGTAGAAAGCGTGATTGCCCTGGGAGAGGGACTTTTAAACATACTTTCATATGAAAGGTCTACTTCATGTTGTGGTGTCCCTGTGCTTACAACATGATCCTTTTGTAAGGATACATGAGGAGTTTGGATGGGTTGAGATCTTTCCAACAACTGTGAGGAAGTAGCAGCAGTGGTTTCAAGTGACATTTGTGTTGTCACTGCATTAACCTCTGGGATCTCATCTTCCAGAGGAACCTTTTATTTTGTTTGGTTTTGGTGGGCTTTTTGGATGTGAAAGCTTTCTTTTTGCGTTTTCCTGGTGTGTGTTTCACAACATCGGTTGTGGTGTCATGATCACCAGGAGCAGTTCGCTCAACAACAGAAGTTTGAGCAACTGATGCGGACGCATCTAAAACAGGCTCATCCCCCTTTGTTTCCGTTGTTGAAACTTTTGACTCTTTATCCACAAGTTTAGTAAAAGTTTTACTTGCAATACTATTTATTTGAAAAGCTACACCTTGTTCAAAATCTGTTTGTGACACTTGTTTTTGTAGATAGTAGCTTAGAAGTCTTGGATACAACAGAAAAGCATTACTACGAACACCTTTTTTCAAAATTTTTTCACATTTTTCACATTATTCAACAAATCAGAAAACAGTGCTTGTGATAAATTGTAATCAGATTTTGTTAAAATAGCATAACCCAAATACTGAATATTCAAAGGTATCTCATTAAATGAGGTGGTCTTGGCTGAGACAAGTTAAAAGAGTATGAAACAAAAATTGCATTGGCGGAGGGAAGTTTGGTTTGTAGATAGTAACTTCCTTTAATTGTGCATCATACCCTCTTTCAATGAACTCTGTATGAAGTTCAAGTTTTTCAAAGTTAGTCTTACCTCCCAAGTCATCCAATGCAAATGTAGTGGAAATTGTAAAGGGAGAAATTCGTACCACACTTTCCCCGACCTTAGATGTGATGGCAACTGGATTATTATCTTCAGACTCTATTTCAGCATTAAACCAAAATTGTCGGAGTGTTTCTGTATGAACCGGAGCAGCAGCAGTAAGAATTGATTTGTATTTTGATGACGTTAAAAGGTCAATTATTGAGTGATAGCTGGTATTTTTGCTGGTTTTCTCGTAGATGGGGAGGTAGTTGTGAGGGTTTTTGATGTTCGGAGACATAATCGGAGAAGAAGGTGATTTGGGGATGAAACAGGGTTTAAGTTGGAGGGTTTTTAATATGCTGGAAACTGTTTTTGAGAATTTTGAATTCGAGACGACAGTGGTAGAACCTCGATTTAGGGATGAAACAACTTTTATATAGAGAGAAGAAGTGAATGCTGACGTGGCAGTAGTTCCAAATATTTGATGGCTAAGATCTGTCCACGTAAGAACCTCTCTTGCGACAACCGATGACAGTTGTTTGGAAACCTCTGTTGGTCGTTGGGAACAGTGTGAGTGAAACAATCATTAGATAAACAGAAGTTATGAGAACAGATGATAACTTTCAGCAGTTGTTTTATTTTTAGCTAACATCTGTCCACGTCAGAACCTTTGTTGTCATAATAGATGACAGTCAGCAGTATAGTAAATCAACAGTCATTAGGATAAACAGAAATTATGACAACAGACGGTACCCTTTAGTAGTGGATGTATTTTTAGGCAAGCAGAAGTATCAAAAACAGTTGTTTTCAATCGGCGTAACTCAACAGTCGTAAATCTAACATCCGCTATTAGCCCAAGCACTGTTAGTATCAAATCCTCTGTTAAGCATTTTAAGATTGAATATCATCTGTTGTTCGTTAACATCTGTTGACCCATAGCAGACCTTTGGATTTTCAGACATTTATTCATCAACAGATGCTCTCTTTTGTCAGACTTTAGCTACAACACACCTTTTATAACAGCAAAATATACCGTAAATTCTTCCAAAAAACTATTATTGATAAACAAAATTATATAATAATACTTATAACAAACCTTATATAATAATACTTATTCATCATTAGCCCAACCACTGTTAGTATCAAATCCTCTGTTAAGCATTTTAAGATTGAATATCATCTGTTGTTCGTTAACATCTGTTAACCCATAGCAGACCTTTGCATCTTCAGACATTTATTCATCAGCAGATGTTCTCTTTTGTCAGACTTTAGCTACAACACACCTTTTATAACACCAAAATATACGGTAAATTCTTCCAAAAAACTGTTATTGATAAACAAAATTATATAATAATACTTAGGAATGACTAAAATAATCAAAATGAAGATGCAACAACAAAGATTAATACTATTAAAATTTAGGGTAAAGATCAAATAGGAAGTTAATTTTCGCTAGGAAGGATAGGAAGCAATCTCAGCCGTTCATCATCTATTTTTAAATTTTTGGACGCGTGGGCTTTTTCGTCTTTTTACATTATCATATCTTCGTTCTAATTTATAGATTCTGTTACTTCTTTTCTTAGTTCATCGCTCTCATAACATAATTGAAGATTCCATATCCCTAAATCGCCATCGATCGCAAATTCAACTCTTTTCAAACATTAATCTTCTTTCGTTTGTCAATTCGATAACTTCAATGTCTTCGTCCGACTCTGCTGGTATGTTTAGCTTCAATTTTGAGTTATTTTTTGTAATTTTTGTCCAAATTTCATTGTTTTACGTTTTATAATTCGCGTTTCTGTAATTAATATTTGATATTTCATAAGTTTAATTGTTATTGTTGTATAATTTAACATAATTTGTTTGTTTTGTTTCTTCATCATTTTATTGCGTTTTAGTTAATAGTTGCGTTTTACGATATTAATTAAATTATATGCATACAAACTTGTAGTTTAAGATTTATGTAATATAAAGCTAAATATTAGCTATAACTGTTATTGTTGTACAATTTTTGTTTGTTCATCATTGGATGCGTTTTACTGAATGTATTGCGTTTTATGCTTTTACTCATAATACTTCTTATACAAACCTTAAAGGTCTGTATTTCTAAATTATTATATACATACTTTGAGATTTAACAGTAAACACATTATTATATAGGTTGTAATGCGTTTTATGATTTTTTGTAAAGTGTTTCAGATCACATGATGCGTTTTACTGAACATATTTTTAGGCTTATCAGTAAAAACATTATTCTGCAAGAGGTATTGCGTTTTATATTCTTTTTAATTGTTTCAGATAACATTTCCAAGCGGGAGGAACGTGTATGCATAAACAGTGGAAGAAAGTTTTTCAAACCTAAAGTCAGTGGATCTCTTACACCTGCTGTTGGAATGCTTTTTAAGTCATTTGATGAGGCATTTGCATTTTATCAGAGATATGCACTTGCTGCAGGTTTTTCTGCAAGAAAAAATACCTCTTGGAAAAATGTTGGTGGTTTAGTAAAAATAAGATATATTGTCTGTTCAAAAGAAGGATTTCATGTTTCCAAAGCAATAGATTCTGGTTCAGTTGAGAATAGTAAAAAGATTGTTAGACGTAATAGAGGTTCAAAAAGAGTTGGATGCAATGCTCATGTGAAACTATTATTAGAGGACAATAATATGTTTAAAATCTACTTCTTTGAAGAAGAACATAATCATATCTTTGTTGAAGATGAAGATATTCATTTCTTGCCGGCTGCTAGAAGTATCGATTATGTGAAAGAAAGTTTTATATCTGGATTGTCTGCAATCAATATTGGACCTGTTAAAGCATTCAATATTATGAAAACAATATATGGTGGTTTTGGTGAAGTTGGAGCTAGTAAAGTTGATTGTAAGAATTATAGAAGGGATTTGAATCTTTACATCGGAGAGTATGATGCAGAAATGGTAGTTAGGCGCCTTATTAGGAAGAAAGAATGTTGTCCTGGTTTCACATGTGATTATGTTATTGGTGAAGATTGAAGATTGAGAGGGCTTTTCTGGGCTGATGAGCAATCAAAAAAAAATTATACAGTGTTTGTTAACATATTTGGTTTTAATGCTACTTATAAATCAAACAAGTAAGTTTTTTTGATTTATTGCGTTATATAAATTCTATTACGTTATATATTCTCTTCTAAATTTTCTAATGCTTTTTTAATTTTTTTTTATTCAGGTATGATTTGGTTTTTGTACCATTTACTGGTATTGATAATCATTTTAGGAATGTCACATTTGGTGGTGCATTACTTGGTTCGGAGACTGCAGATTCGTATAGATGGCTTTTAAGATGCTTTGTTAATGCTTTTGGAAGTGAGCCTAAAGTTGTTGTTACTGATCAAGATGCTGCAATGAAGAGAGCTATTAAGGATGTACTTCCAAGAAGTAGGCATAGGTTATGTATGTGGCATATATGGGTGAAATTGAAGGCAAAGGTATTAACTGCGTTTTATGATATAACAAACTGCAATTTTATATTTGTTTTATTACTGCGTTTTATGTATTATACAATAAAATCCAACATTTTTAACAATAGAATTACAAAACAATTGCGTTTTACAATCAATGCTTTTTAAGTTATTGCGTTTTATGTTTAATGATTTTATAACTTTTTATTCAGGTTGGTCCTGTTTTGTCAGCAAACACTGATTTTAATACAAGAATGACTCGTGTTGTTTGGAATGATACTATTATTCCAGAAGATTTTGAAACTGAGTGGCATTCAATAATGTCTACTTTTAGATTGGAAAATCATGAGTGGTTAAAAGACATGTACGATCTTCGATTTGATTGGATTCCTGCTTATTACCATGGAGAGGATTTGGCTGGGCTTATGCGTACTACGTCAAGATGTGAAAGCGAGAATTACTTCTTTGGTCAGATTTGCAATCCAAGATGTACACTTGTTGAATTTTTCACTCATTTTGAGACTGCAATAGATATTCAAAGGCATGAGCATAGGAGGAATGATCATGATACAAGGTATATTGAGTGTAAACCGTGGAGTGACTTTGTATTGGAGAAACAAGCATCAGAAATATACACCCAAACAATTTTTAAGGATATTCAAATTGAAATTGATGCTGCTATTACAAAGTGTATGTCAAAGTCTGTTGATACTGTGGGTGATGTTCAATATTTTGAAATAAAGGATTTCAGACAGCCATGCACATCTTTTTTCAAGGTAATTTTTTTAAATTTATATTGTTTAAATATCTATTGCGTTTTATATTTCATCTTTAATTGCGTTTTAACATTGTATGATCATATGGTTATATCTGTATTATATTTATTATTCATTGCGTTTTATATTACATTTCACTAATTTTATATATCTTTTTAATCTTATTTACAGGTGCAATACAGCAAAGAAGAAGATGGTTTAAGTATAAATTGTTCTTGCAAACGGTTTGAACAATTTGGTATATTGTGCCGCCATATATTTTACGTATTACGGTATGAGGATATTAGTGAGTTTCCTAGAAGATATGTTCATAGAAGATGGACGAGAGATGTCGTTTCAATGGGATCAAATCATTCCAATATTCGATTTGATGAAATTGGTAGGAATAGTGAGATTGATAAAGTTTATAGAGAGATTGTTGTTGCAAATGAGTACGTGGTTAATAGGCTGGTTGGCGATTTAGATGAATTGTGTCGTTACAGGGATCATATTAAAAGTTATATTGATAAAGCGGATGAGGTTATGGTTGCTGCGCTGCCTCCTACTCGCAAAGAAAGATTTGCTGATATTGGAGGGAACATAGAGAAATCTGATTCTATGATTCGTGTCCCCATCAAAACAAGGACCAAAGGATGCGGTGTACAAAAAAGGATCAAGTCTAATCGTGAGATTGCAATTCAGAAATCATCAAAGATCCAGAAATCGTGCCGTGTTTGTGGTGGAAAAGGACATAACAGTCGAACATGTAAAGATAAGGTTTCTTCTAATGCTATAGGTTCTAGCAATGGAATGTAATTATGTATACAAATTCTTTCGAAATCAGATATCAATAAATAAATAAAATTTGTGATTGCGTTTTATGATGTATAGGTTTCATCTCTTTTTGTTACTACGTGTTTGAGATATCCTTCATAAATATCAATTTGTTTTGGTTAATTGCGTTTTATGATAACAACAATATATTTGATCTTTACCATATACTTTATATGGTATTTCCAAATCACTTATCAGCTTTTTTTGGTTATTCCGTTTTATACATAGAACAATACAATATACTTATTTAAATGGTATTTGTTGATTATTGCGTTTTATTATCACACAGATCATACACAAAATTAAACAAGAAATGCAAGTGGATATAATAAACATTGCGTTATATAGATGATGATAGTTTTTAAACCCACAAACATGATGTTTTCAAAACACATAATTAAAGAAAAATTACTAGCATTATCAGCTTCATGGATCAAAGTTTGTTTCTTCATCGGATGAGAACCCTAAGCTTCCATCAGGGATTTCCTCATCACTTTCAGATTCAACCCAAAGTTCAACCTGTGAGACTACTGCGTTTTGGAGCTTCTCTGCAAATTTGCTACCAGAGTTGTTGATGATTGGTATTTCAGATAACTGCTTCAAAAACCCTAGATCCTCATTGGTAGATATGTCCTTTGGGTCATACATCTCCACTTCACCATCGTCCCAAGTCACTGAAACTTTGAAAGTTTCCTCAATGAACTCCCAAGATGTAACCTGGGCATCTTCAGTTGCAGTTTGATTCGGATCACCATATCTCTTGTGTAGAATTCTGAACAGTGCGGCTGATTGATTTGTGTAACAAGAAGGTGGTATACCTATTTCGTTCATTTTTTTCAAAACATCTTCATTGCAGTTATGAAGAACAGAAGCAACGGAATGGTATTTTATTTTTTTTCCATCAAGGAATTGAAGAACGAAATTGCCTCTTTTAACCCACCAAACTGATAGTTGTGCATTAGCCATTTTTAGGGTTTGTGTGTGTTGGGTATTTGGTGTATTTTTGGTGTATGATGAGAGCAATGTGAAAATAGTTTAGGGTTTATGTTCTTATATATTGCTAGAGGAATTTGAATCAACTGTTTTTAATAATAAAAATGATTATTTTTTATTTTTTTCTTTGAATTGAATGTTCAATCATACACAGTATTGGCTATCAGGAATCCAAAAGGCTTTTTAAGGCATTTTAAGGCTTTTGGTCTAATCAACTGTATAAATTTCTATCATACACAGTATTTTAAGGCTTTTCTTTGTATATTATTTTATTTTTTATAGCATTTCGTTTAAGAAGATTATAATATATTATTTTTTTATTGTCCTTATTGTAATTATGTTTTTTGTGTTATAAAAAATTTAAAAAAAAATGCATTGCATTATAAATTATATTGCGTTATATGTTTGGAAATGAATAATTAGAAAAAAACATTGCGTTTTATAATCAAAACATATTAAAATTAAAATTGACAATGTTGAGTTATAGCATACTTTTAAAATGATGCGTTTTATAAATTGTATATATATTTTATAAATTTTTTTCAAAATAATGTTTAAACAATTTTAAAGGATACATATTGCGTTATAAAATAACAAACAAATAAGTGCATTTTAAAAATATCATCAAAATATTGTGTTATATGAAAAAACATTGCGTTTTATAATAAGTAGCATTTCTAAATCAAAGTAACTAGCAAGATCAAAATCAAAACATTGCGTTTTGAAAATAAGTAGCATTTCAAAATCAAAGTAAACCAGCATTAGAAAGCCTGTCTTTAATCCTATCTAAACTAGTGTCATAGGATTGTTTTTTAAGTTTCGCACTGAGGTCTCGAAACTTCTTTGAGTCCTCAATAACATAATCTCTTTGTTCGTTGATTTCATGCAATAATATGTTCACGATGAACTTCCTTCTTAAATCTTCAAGTTATGCGGTCTGCTTGTTGACTGGTTTTTTGTTTTTACCCCTTGCAGGTTCTTCATACTCCACGTTAAACCCACAATCCCATTTTTCGACCGGTTCTCCATGATAACATTCCATATGACGCATAGTGAATATACCACAGTCAATTCCATTATATTGTGTCCTCCATTTCATCTGCATTCTAACAGGGGTTATTTTCTTTATATCATCTGCTTTTTCATGTCCAACAGATTTAAGGTAAGCTGCCAAAGCATTCCTCTACAGAAAAAAAAACAAAACAAAAAGATTAGGTGGTTTATATATGTATTTTAAAAGTATAAGTAAGAATACTTACTGTATTTTCAGGCACATCCCCATATTTAGCTTTATTTGTTTCTTCTTTGGCACTGTTGTCAATGATGAATATTTGTTTCTCTTCAAGATTGAAGGAGATCACAAAGAAATGCTGTATGTAGAGAATCGGGACAAGGATAATTTTAAAATCCTTTATGCTTTTTAGCTTTGCAGCTTGAAGAATTTTTTCTATGTTCATTGTGAATGCTTCTATCATCTTATCTTTATTTGTTTCTTCCTTATCATTCAATGGAAAAGTCTGCGTAAAATTAAACAAATTAACATATTATTGCGTTTTATGAAGTTAATAAATATACAGCTGCGTTTTATGAAGGTAATAAAACATTAAGCTGCGTTTTATAAAACTTCATTCTTTCATTCAATCAAACATTAAGCATTGCGTTTTATTAAAGAAATAAATTATAAAACTTCATTCAATCAAACTTCAAAATACTTCATTATACGAAAACAGAAGAATTGAGTTTTATATATCATACCAGCATTCGAATAGTATAGAAAAATCTTGGAGTTTTGTTGTCTTTTGATCTTCTTTTTTTTTCTTCATTCAAAATATAAGACCAACAATTGATTACATCTTCGGTGATTTCCAATCCTGGCCTCATTGTTTCAACAGCATATCTATATAGAAATACATGTTCTTTGATTTCAAAGAGAGTATCCCTGCAAAAAAAAAAAATAAAAAATTAATAATAAATTATAAATTTTTTTTATTTTTGTTTTAGTCTATATAAATGAATTTTTACATCATTTCTCCTTCTGCATGGAAAGCGTATCCCGATATGTTGTTTTCGTGTGCCGTTCTTGCTTCCTTCATTGCTACTTGTCTTAGATAGTACGGTGAACAAAATACTTCTGGTATATTTTTCTCTCGATCAGGTCGTACCATCTTTGTTATTATTTCTTCTGTTTTGCTTATATCTGTTGTTGTTTGTTCTTGATGAACTGATTTTGCAGGTGTTTTATACGGATCTTCTTGTGGGTTGAGGAATGATGTGTTTTGAATTAGATCACTGATTTGCTTTTCAGTATTATCCTGTTCTTCAATTCTCTCAAACATTGTTTGTATTCCAGTAATTTAAACTTCTTTTTCGATTGATCTATTTTCAGATTCCGCTTGAATTTCGGTTTGTGCAGCGTGAGGAGTAGCATCAACTTCAACTTCACTTTCATCAACATTTGAAGACACCTGAGAAATTTTCAAATCAAAGGATGGTACCTCATTATCCTGAATTTTCTTTTGATTTGATTTTTTTTCTTCTTCATCTGTCCTTTTGATCATCTCTAACATTAATGATGGAGTTTCTTCGCTAAATGATGATTGTTCCATTGAAGGTTTTTCCATGTGTGTTTGCAGAATAGATGTAGGGTCATTGTTACTGTTTTTTTCTGGATTGGAGGACTGGACTACAGCTGTGTTATCCTCATTGCGTTTTGCATCATCATCATCATTGCGTTTTATAATCAATGGAGTTGAAATGATTTGATTTTCAGTGTCTTCATTTTGGCTCAAATTTAGAAATCTTGATGGTGTTTCCATCGTATTTGAATCAATATTAACTTTCTTGTGCTTTTTTGCTTGATGGTTTAATTTTTCCATCAATGAAACCCATTCGTTTACTTTGTTATGAAGAGCTTCACTGTTTGGATATTCTTCGACAAGCTCATATATGCGTGATTGGATGTTTTCAAAAATATCTTCAAATCCTTTTAAATGATTATCCAAAACAGACACAAGATATTCTTCATGTGATCTTTTATCTTCAATGTTCTTCATATTTTCATCGCCACTTTTTGTTGAATGAATGTCAGAAAGACCTTCACTTTGATTTTGTGATGGCATGAAATTACGCAGTCGGCTTTGACTGTCTACCCACATTTTATCTTTATTTCATATTGATGGTTTAATGAAGAATTGCCCCCATGATCCTCCACTTTCTGTTTGTGTTTTCTCACTTTCATTGGTTTTAATTGGGCTGTTTTGAACATTTTCTTGATTCTCTTCTTGATCAATCCAGTCTGTTGCAGCTTTAAGTAATGTGATTGGTTGTTCTTCAGCATCGTCTTCATCATTTTCTTCAGATTCATTTTCAAAAATTTCTTCGTTTTCATTCTCGGATTCAGTTGGATAAACATAAAATTCATCCTTTTCATCTTTCTTTTTTTTGCTTAGTCTTTTTGATTTTTTTCTTTTTTTCCATCACAAGACATCTCCCCTCATTTTGCACAGCAATTTCCAATTCATCTTCAAATTCTTGTAATGTTGTAGAGTCAATTTTATCAAGAGAGAACACTTCAGTGTTTTCAGCATCGTCAAATCCTTGTTTTTTGTAAGCATATAGTATCTGTATGAATCATTGCGTTTTAGAAATATAATCAATTCAAATTTTGATGAGTTTTAAAATATAAATCATTGTAAACAACTTACAAAACTAATGTTTTGTAACTTTAAATATATTGCGTTTTACAAAAATATTGCGTTTTACAAAAATATTGCGTTTTACACTAGAAAAGAAGTTTTATAATATAAATTGCGTTTATAAAGTAAAATTTTAAACAAACAAAGAATATAAACAAGCAGCCTAAACAAGCATTCAGCAAATATGCAGCAATAGTGAAAGATCAAATTTCATACCGCTAACAATGCAATAGGTCCATTGAAGAGCTTCTCATTTCCAGGCCATTGTCTTCTTGTACGCCTTAAAACCGACAGAATATATTCACACCAATTAAAATCCTGGGTTTTTTTGTCACTTTTCATTGATGGCAAGAATCTTTGATTAACATTACTACTTTGCATTGCCTCTGCCATGATTGTAAAAAATATAACCAAGAAATTTAGTTTGAACAATCTTCCAAGCTCATTTCTTGATTTTAAATAACCAATCAAGTTGTGCGCATACATTCTCTTCAATATATCTTTGCTGAATTGACCGCGCCAGAATTTAATTATAAGATCAGTGTCTTTTGGTCTCAATTTTTCCTCAATCTCTGTTTTTCCATTTGGTATTTGAAGTACCTTTTGGATAAATTCAGCTGTGATCTTAATCTTTTCATCTCCGGTATTTATCTCATCATTTTCAGCATCAAAGTTTTTTACCAGCCAATATCCAAATTTGCGTGGAACTGAATGCAGATTGAATTTTAGTATGCTCTCAAACCCTATTTCTCTAACAGTATCCCTTTGCTCTTTTGACAAACTTTCAATATAATCTTTTAGATTATTGACTGCACATCTTATGTTGATTTTTTTTCCGTCGTAATCATAATATGGTTGTTGTTCTGGTTGTTCTTTTGTTTTATCTTTCCTCTGTGATCTCTTTGGTTTTGATTCTGCCTTTTCGTTCTTTTGATTTTTTGTCGGGTTAACTCTTGGTTGTGGATCAACAAAATCATCATCTGACACATTGAATTGTGTTAAAAACATATATTTTTTTCTTGAAATTTGTTAAATGCGTTTTATGTTACCTGAATTTACTTGTTGTTCGGAAGTATGCAGAACAATAGCTCGACTAGATTTTTTATCATTGGAATCAGAAACTGTCTCTTCTGATGATTCTATCACCACTTTCTTTCTTCTCCTTTTTTGTTTTTCCTCTTGTTTTTTAACTTCAAATAGAATAATGAAACAATGTCAATTAACAAATTTATGATAAAACGCATTAGCTAACACTATAAAGATAAAAAGCAGTGATTCCCATGTTTTAGATAAAACGCAATACTTTAAATCATATTATTTAACACAGCAAATTAACATTACATAATCTCATTTTGTTTTTTATGATAAATTAATATAAAACGCATTAGTTAACAATGTCAATTAACAAATTTATGATAAATCGAATTAGCTAACACTATAAAGATAAAAAGCAGTGATTCCCATGTTTTAGATTAAACGCAATACTTTAAATCATATTATTTAACAGGCAATAGTTAACAACATATGTATCTCAACAAATTCAAAGATAAAATGCAATGTTTTGAAATTCGATTACAATTCTCATAATAATAATCTCTTTGTTTCTGCAACTTTATTAAGGTAAAACGCATTAATTCACAATATATAAATCCCATAAGAAGCATTAGCATCTTAGATCATAGTTTTAACATAAAACGCAATGTAGTCTCTACTAACAAAAATGTTAAGATAGGGGAAGATATAACTCATTAACTATTTTTCGGAACGGATATCATATATTAGGTCTACTGTACTTCATAAAACGTAACTTGAATTCAGTTAAAGAGCAAAAATAGATAAAATTACCATTGTCTGAAATATCTTTTCGTTTTCTAGTTCTTTGTTGTTTCATTGGTGATTTTCGGCTAATATTTTCTTGTTCATCTATGTTCTCTTCTGCTGATGATGTTTTTTGCTTCTTTGATGATTTAGGGTTTTCAGCGACGGATTTCTTTTGAGTAACTCGAATGTAAACCTTCAAATTATCTCTCGACGACGCCATGAAGTTCAATGGAGTATGATTTTCTCAAATTTCTGTGTGTGTTTGATCGTTCAATGGAAGTGTAAAACGTAATGCACTTTTTTTCGAAGGATTTCTGTGTATATTCAACGGCGCTTATTTTGGATTTTGACGATAATACCCCTGAAACCCCGGAGAGCATGTTTAAATGACAGTTTTTAATTTGATTTTGATCTAGACCGTAGATTGTGCAATTGGACGGTTATGATTGCTTCCTATCCTTCCTAGCGAAATAAACTTCCTATTTTATCTCCACCCTTAAAATTTATTCATTTAGTCAACAGTGGTAAATCAACAGTCGTTAGCATACACAGTTGTTTAATCATCAGCAGATGTTCTCTTTTACCAAACTTTAACTACAACAGACCTTTTACAACTCCAAATATTGACTCTCTGTAATTTGCAGGAGCACAGATTCTTCAAAAAACTACTATCAATGATCAAATTCTGAACATTTGTTTTATCTTTGCACTCATCTGTTCACCATCAAACCAACCCTTGATACTATTAAACCTCCGTTGACTTACCAAACAGATGTTCAGACACAATTCAACATCAATATAATCTGTTCACCATCAAACCAACCCTTGATACTACTAAACCTCTATTGACTTACCAAACAGATGTTCAAACACAATTCAACATCAACATTATCTGTTCACCATCAAACCAACCCTTGATACTATTAAACTTCTGTTGACTTACCAAACAGATGTTCAGACACAATTCAACATCAACATAATCTAAATCAAACTCAAACACTAAATAAGTAAAACTAAAACGCAACATAGATTCATAAGATTAAAATTTATTCATTTATTCATGACATTAAAAGTGTAATAATTACATAACATACTAAACAACATTAAAGTTCAACTCTAACAATAACAGCAAGAATTAAGAAACTTTAGCTTCAACTCCATCGATTGTTGAACCTCTCGATGTATGTCCTTCAGCATCGCCATTAACTCCACGTCTCTATCACCGCACTCTATATTACTGACAACACAAAGATCACGAACAGAAGTTGAAGGCATCCACATAAGATTTCTGGAAACCTGCTCTCTCGTCAATGGGCCAACTTGCAATCCATCAAAACATCTCTTCAGCTCTTGAAGAGTAGCCCTATCTTCATCCACCTGTTCCTCGATTTTCCTGACAAAACGTTGCTTTAAATCATCTGATTTTACAGAAGTGGATGACGCCATTTGAATAAACTATATTACTCGACTTTCCTGAAAGTATGATATCTTCGTAGGAAAACGTGATGAAAAACAGGTGAAGTGACTATGAGTTTATATACTGAAATATCTAACAGTGAAAACGTGTAGATTTAATATAAACATATTAATGTATAAATCAAAACAGCAGTCTTTTGATGCAAAAACCTTTTCAAACCCCAACTTTTGTGGGAAAACTGTAAAATTAAATACCAAGAAACCCAAGGGACAAAATTTCAAACTTCAAAGAACAAAAGCAGATTATCACAATTACAATTAACCTCTTCATTTACCATGTAGACGCGTTTTTAAACTCTATAAAAGACCGATGATTACTTTTGATTCAAAACATCAACAAATTGTCCTACAAATCACTTTCTGTCAATAATTGTTCCAAATCAGAAAAACCAACAAAAAATCTACATGGCAAACTTCAGCTTCTACCACTGGTCAGACACCAGCGATGTTAAAACACAATTCTCGATGTGGTCACTCAAAGAACAAAGAACAGACGAAGAACTAAACAGGAAAGTCGACATAATTAATGACACTAATTACAACAAAACCTGGAACAGCATAGCATTGCTCGATGAAGTCCTCCACTCTCCTCCATCAGAGTTCCAGAAGAATGCAGAAGAGTTTCTGACACAACTTCTAAAACAGGATCAGAAAATCTGCAACATGCTAACTGACCTGAAATTCAAAAGAGAGCATGAAATCACATGGAGAAAGGCTAGAGTCTACGAAATCTTAGCAAGTGTTAACTTTAGCGTGTAATACTTTATAAATATTTTATTAAATTTCTATTGTTCTATGTAGTAGTTCATTTTAATAATATCAACATGCATCTTAACATATTCTAAAATGCCAGTGTCAATAAAAACTCTCAACATCATCAACAGTGAATCAAAATAAGAAACAAACCTAAAATGCAAAGGTCTCCTGTTAACTGTTGTAGCATATCTGACTTTTCACGATATTGCACGAATCTATACTTTCTATAAAAGGAGAAAATCTTACTGACACAAGAAAACCTGACTTTCGATTTAACGAAAATCGAACAATGCAACTCTCCCATCAAAGAAGGTAGTACATGCAACTTTTCACGATGTTGCAACAATGATACTACAACATCGATATTGAAAGGTTGATGTGTGATGGGAAGCTTCATTGAAACGACGATTTTGGAACAATGATACTGGAACGATAACATGTAAACAGAATCAACAAACATTCGAACAAAGAAATGTAATCGGAGATTAGCGGCTGAATCACGAGAAAGATGCATTTGAGAGAGAGAGAGATACACTCACATATATGAGCGAGAGAGATTTGAATGTGGATCCAGATAAATATATCTTATTTATAGGATTAGAATATATGGTTTGAATTTTGAATTTTGAATTTTGAATGTGGAGCCAGAATTTTGAATCTAGACAGATGTTTATTGGGAACAGATGTTTGATTATAAAATGTTGAGGGCAAATGTTTAGAGAAAATTTTAAATGATATTTTATATTAGGCTTTATGATGTAAAAATGACATAAAAAAACCTTGTTGGACAGCCTCTCCTGCTGACACATCAGCTTTTCTTATGTCATTGTGATTTCTTCTTTTATAGAAAGTATAGATAGATTCTTTTCTATTCTCACAAAAATTTTCTTCTCGTTTAAACTCTCCTCTATAGGGATATACCGTCATCTTTATACGTATGATTTGGCACCGGTATAATGGAAAGGTGTCATATTACACCGGTATCTGATAGTCGAGTGACACCATACATAATGATTTGACAATAAACAATCACTGTGACACTGTAATTCAATAATGAGATAAATAAACTTTTGTAAGAGCTTCGTAACTAAGGGAACATGACCTTTTCACCACCAGGTCCGTTTTTTGGTACACATATGTCTATCAACTCGATGTCAGAATTTTTTTGTACATGCCACATAATTCTATATCTAACAAATACAAAGAGGATGTACAGTAACTATTGTTTATGGCTCCAATAAGTGGATGCCATTCCTTTTTTTTCATCATTTAATTTAAGATATGTTAATAATGATAATTAGATTTTTTTTTCAACAAACCAGGTGGAGTGTTCCAACGAAAACTGCAAGGAGTATAATCTATCTCACCTAAGTTCGGATGTTTCTTTTTTTTTCTTTACCTTATTTTTCCTTCTTGCATATTTTTAAACTAGAATTATATTTCAAATAAAACATTTTTTATTAAAAACAAAACAAACTATGTAGCTTCTTTGTTTATTAAAATGTCTTATATGTGATAGTTTTATATAAAAATGTGCTTACCATCTTTCTTACCAAATACCCCGCCGCGTAGCGCTAGTGTGTCACCTAGTATCCTCTTTTTATTGGTTAGTAAGTAGTGGTGGAGCCAATCAGTGGATGCCATATGACATCCACTAAGTATCCTTTTTTATTTATTTTTAATTGCGGGCTATTTTGGTATATTAGATTAATAACGTGAGAAAACTAACAAGCAAGCTGTTACTCTGGTGAAAAGTTAATATGAAAGCCAACGTGCAGTCATGAGTTTGATTCCCTTTGGACTCTTTTCGTATTCTGTTTATTTTGTATTTTCCTTAATTGAACGTCTGAACATAACTTGGACTTTTTCTTTCTATTTACTCGAAAACGAAAATTAAAATTTTTATTTATTACAAACCTAAATTATAATAGCACTCCAACACAACATATGGATTTAGTATTATTTTAACCAAATATTTATTTAAAAAATCCATATTACAAAAATAAATACATTATAGGAACTTTGAAATTAATAAATAGTTATAAATGGAATGTATGGATAAATAATTCACTCCTTACATCATAAAGAATATATGCCTGATACATGCCAATAACTCATTTAAGTTTAGTAATTTTAATTTTATTTAATAACTTACGTGAACTAAAAAAACATAAATACGTGTTTGTAATCAATTTTTTTTTCTTAACGTTTCGATATAAGTATTTTGAAAAAAAAAATATTCATATTCAAAATAAAAAAAATCTACTATCGAATTATGAGTTTATATACTGAAATATCTAACAGTGAAAACGTGTAGATTTAATATAAACATATTAATGTATAAATCAAAACAGCAGTCTTTTGATGCAAAAACCTTTTCAAACCCCAACTTTTGTGGGAAAACTGTAAAATTAAATACCAAGAAACCCAAGGGACAAAATTTCAAACTTCAAAGAACAAAAGCAGATTATCACAATTACAATTAACCTCTTCATTTACCATGTAGACGCGTTTTTAAACTCTATAAAAGACCGATGATTACTTTTGATTCAAAACATCAACAAATTGTCCTACAAATCACTTTCTGTCAATAATTGTTCCAAATCAGAAAAACCAACAAAAAATCTACATGGCAAACTTCAGCTTCTACCACTGGTCAGACACCAGCGATGTTAAAACACAATTCTCGATGTGGTCACTCAAAGAACAAAGAACAGACGAAGAACTAAACAGGAAAGTCGACATAATTAATGACACTAATTACAACAAAACCTGGAACAGCATAGCATTGCTCGATGAAGTCCTCCACTCTCCTCCATCAGAGTTCCAGAAGAATGCAGAAGAGTTTCTGACACAACTTCTAAAACAGGATCAGAAAATCTGCAACATGCTAACTGACCTGAAATTCAAAAGAGAGCATGAAATCACATGGAGAAAGGCTAGAGTCTACGAAATCTTAGCAAGTGTTAACTTTAGCGTGTAATACTTTATAAATATTTTATTAAATTTCTATTGTTCTATGTAGTAGTTCATTTTAATAATATCAACATGCATCTTAACATATTCTAAAATGCCAGTGTCAATAAAAACTCTCAACATCATCAACAGTGAATCAAAATAAGAAACAAACCTAAAATGCAAAGGTCTCCTGTTAACTGTTGTAGCATATCTGACTTTTCACGATATTGCACGAATCTATACTTTCTATAAAAGGAGAAAATCTTACTGACACAAGAAAACCTGACTTTCGATTTAACGAAAATCGAACAATGCAACTCTCCCATCAAAGAAGGTAGTACATGCAACTTTTCACGATGTTGCAACAATGATACTACAACATCGATATTGAAAGGTTGATGTGTGATGGGAAGCTTCATTGAAACGACGATTTTGGAACAATGATACTGGAACGATAACATGTAAACAGAATCAACAAACATTCGAACAAAGAAATGTAATCGGAGATTAGCGGCTGAATCACGAGAAAGATGCATTTGAGAGAGAGAGAGATACACTCACATATATGAGCGAGAGAGATTTGAATGTGGATCCAGATAAATATATCTTATTTATAGGATTAGAATATATGGTTTGAATTTTGAATTTTGAATTTTGAATGTGGAGCCAGAATTTTGAATCTAGACAGATGTTTATTGGGAACAGATGTTTGATTATAAAATGTTGAGGGCAAATGTTTAGAGAAAATTTTAAATGATATTTTATATTAGGCTTTATGATGTAAAAATGACATAAAAAAACCTTGTTGGACAGCCTCTCCTGCTGACACATCAGCTTTTCTTATGTCATTGTGATTTCTTCTTTTATAGAAAGTATAGATAGATTCTTTTCTATTCTCACAAAAATTTTCTTCTCGTTTAAACTCTCCTCTATAGGGATATACCGTCATCTTTATACGTATGATTTGGCACCGGTATAATGGAAAGGTGTCATATTACACCGGTATCTGATAGTCGAGTGACACCATACATAATGATTTGACAATAAACAATCACTGTGACACTGTAATTCAATAATGAGATAAATAAACTTTTGTAAGAGCTTCGTAACTAAGGGAACATGACCTTTTCACCACCAGGTCCGTTTTTTGGTACACATATGTCTATCAACTCGATGTCAGAATTTTTTTGTACATGCCACATAATTCTATATCTAACAAATACAAAGAGGATGTACAGTAACTATTGTTTATGGCTCCAATAAGTGGATGCCATTCCTTTTTTTTCATCATTTAATTTAAGATATGTTAATAATGATAATTAGATTTTTTTTTTCAACAAACCAGGTGGAGTGTTCCAACGAAAACTGCAAGGAGTATAATCTATCTCACCTAAGTTCGGATGTTTCTTTTTTTTTCTTTACCTTATTTTTCCTTCTTGCATATTTTTAAACTAGAATTATATTTCAAATAAAACATTTTTTATTAAAAACAAAACAAACTATGTAGCTTCTTTGTTTATTAAAATGTCTTATATGTGATAGTTTTATATAAAAATGTGCTTACCATCTTTCTTACCAAATACCCCGCCGCGTAGCGCTAGTGTGTCACCTAGTATCCTCTTTTTATTGGTTAGTAAGTAGTGGTGGAGCCAATCAGTGGATGCCATATGACATCCACTAAGTATCCTTTTTTATTTATTTTTAATTGCGGGCTATTTTGGTATATTAGATTAATAACGTGAGAAAACTAACAAGCAAGCTGTTACTCTGGTGAAAAGTTAATATGAAAGCCAACGTGCAGTCATGAGTTTGATTCCCTTTGGACTCTTTTCGTATTCTGTTTATTTTGTATTTTCCTTAATTGAACGTCTGAACATAACTTGGACTTTTTCTTTCTATTTACTCGAAAACGAAAATTAAAATTTTTATTTATTACAAACCTAAATTATAATAGCACTCCAACACAACATATGGATTTAGTATTATTTTAACCAAATATTTATTTAAAAAATCCATATTACAAAAATAAATACATTATAGGAACTTTGAAATTAATAAATAGTTATAAATGGAATGTATGGATAAATAATTCACTCCTTACATCATAAAGAATATATGCCTGATACATGCCAATAACTCATTTAAGTTTAGTAATTTTAATTTTATTTAATAACTTACGTGAACTAAAAAAACATAAATACGTGTTTGTAATCAATTTTTTTTCTTAACGTTTCGATATAAGTATTTTGAAAAAAAAATATTCATATTCAAAATAAAAAAAATCTACTATCGAATTATGAGTTTATATACTGAAATATCTAACAGTGAAAACGTGTAGATTTAATATAAACATATTAATGTATAAATCAAAACAGCAGTCTTTTGATGCAAAAACCTTTTCAAACCCCAACTTTTGTGGGAAAACTGTAAAATTAAATACCAAGAAACCCAAGGGACAAAATTTCAAACTTCAAAGAACAAAAGCAGATTATCACAATTACAATTAACCTCTTCATTTACCATGTAGACGCGTTTTTAAACTCTATAAAAGACCGATGATTACTTTTGATTCAAAACATCAACAAATTGTCCTACAAATCACTTTCTGTCAATAATTGTTCCAAATCAGAAAAACCAACAAAAAATCTACATGGCAAACTTCAGCTTCTACCACTGGTCAGACACCAGCGATGTTAAAACACAATTCTCGATGTGGTCACTCAAAGAACAAAGAACAGACGAAGAACTAAACAGGAAAGTCGACATAATTAATGACACTAATTACAACAAAACCTGGAACAGCATAGCATTGCTCGATGAAGTCCTCCACTCTCCTCCATCAGAGTTCCAGAAGAATGCAGAAGAGTTTCTGACACAACTTCTAAAACAGGATCAGAAAATCTGCAACATGCTAACTGACCTGAAATTCAAAAGAGAGCATGAAATCACATGGAGAAAGGCTAGAGTCTACGAAATCTTAGCAAGTGTTAACTTTAGCGTGTAATACTTTATAAATATTTTATTAAATTTCTATTGTTCTATGTAGTAGTTCATTTTAATAATATCAACATGCATCTTAACATATTCTAAAATGCCAGTGTCAATAAAAACTCTCAACATCATCAACAGTGAATCAAAATAAGAAACAAACCTAAAATGCAAAGGTCTCCTGTTAACTGTTGTAGCATATCTGACTTTTCACGATATTGCACGAATCTATACTTTCTATAAAAGGAGAAAATCTTACTGACACAAGAAAACCTGACTTTCGATTTAACGAAAATCGAACAATGCAACTCTCCCATCAAAGAAGGTAGTACATGCAACTTTTCACGATGTTGCAACAATGATACTACAACATCGATATTGAAAGGTTGATGTGTGATGGGAAGCTTCATTGAAACGACGATTTTGGAACAATGATACTGGAACGATAACATGTAAACAGAATCAACAAACATTCGAACAAAGAAATGTAATCGGAGATTAGCGGCTGAATCACGAGAAAGATGCATTTGAGAGAGAGAGAGATACACTCACATATATGAGCGAGAGAGATTTGAATGTGGATCCAGATAAATATATCTTATTTATAGGATTAGAATATATGGTTTGAATTTTGAATTTTGAATTTTGAATGTGGAGCCAGAATTTTGAATCTAGACAGATGTTTATTGGGAACAGATGTTTGATTATAAAATGTTGAGGGCAAATGTTTAGAGAAAATTTTAAATGATATTTTATATTAGGCTTTATGATGTAAAAATGACATAAAAAAACCTTGTTGGACAGCCTCTCCTGCTGACACATCAGCTTTTCTTATGTCATTGTGATTTCTTCTTTTATAGAAAGTATAGATAGATTCTTTTCTATTCTCACAAAAATTTTCTTCTCGTTTAAACTCTCCTCTATAGGGATATACCGTCATCTTTATACGTATGATTTGGCACCGGTATAATGGAAAGGTGTCATATTACACCGGTATCTGATAGTCGAGTGACACCATACATAATGATTTGACAATAAACAATCACTGTGACACTGTAATTCAATAATGAGATAAATAAACTTTTGTAAGAGCTTCGTAACTAAGGGAACATGACCTTTTCACCACCAGGTCCGTTTTTTGGTACACATATGTCTATCAACTCGATGTCAGAATTTTTTTGTACATGCCACATAATTCTATATCTAACAAATACAAAGAGGATGTACAGTAACTATTGTTTATGGCTCCAATAAGTGGATGCCATTCCTTTTTTTTCATCATTTAATTTAAGATATGTTAATAATGATAATTAGATTTTTTTTTTCAACAAACCAGGTGGAGTGTTCCAACGAAAACTGCAAGGAGTATAATCTATCTCACCTAAGTTCGGATGTTTCTTTTTTTTTCTTTACCTTATTTTTCCTTCTTGCATATTTTTAAACTAGAATTATATTTCAAATAAAACATTTTTTATTAAAAACAAAACAAACTATGTAGCTTCTTTGTTTATTAAAATGTCTTATATGTGATAGTTTTATATAAAAATGTGCTTACCATCTTTCTTACCAAATACCCCGCCGCGTAGCGCTAGTGTGTCACCTAGTATCCTCTTTTTATTGGTTAGTAAGTAGTGGTGGAGCCAATCAGTGGATGCCATATGACATCCACTAAGTATCCTTTTTTATTTATTTTTAATTGCGGGCTATTTTGGTATATTAGATTAATAACGTGAGAAAACTAACAAGCAAGCTGTTACTCTGGTGAAAAGTTAATATGAAAGCCAACGTGCAGTCATGAGTTTGATTCCCTTTGGACTCTTTTCGTATTCTGTTTATTTTGTATTTTCCTTAATTGAACGTCTGAACATAACTTGGACTTTTTCTTTCTATTTACTCGAAAACGAAAATTAAAATTTTTATTTATTACAAACCTAAATTATAATAGCACTCCAACACAACATATGGATTTAGTATTATTTTAACCAAATATTTATTTAAAAAATCCATATTACAAAAATAAATACATTATAGGAACTTTGAAATTAATAAATAGTTATAAATGGAATGTATGGATAAATAATTCACTCCTTACATCATAAAGAATATATGCCTGATACATGCCAATAACTCATTTAAGTTTAGTAATTTTAATTTTATTTAATAACTTACGTGAACTAAAAAAACATAAATACGTGTTTGTAATCAATTTTTTTTTCTTAACGTTTCGATATAAGTATTTTGAAAAAAAAATATTCATATTCAAAATAAAAAAAATCTACTATCGAATTATCGGCAGCGGACTTTTAGTTTGTGTTAGTTTTGTTTGGTATAGTACGATATTGACACTCGATATAGCAAACGAAAAAAAATTATGCAAGAGAGGATATAAACATGTGTTTTATAAATATCGAAAACCATGAAACGAATACCAATACCGATGTTGTTTGGCTGGTATCGGTTTGGTTCCTCAGAGTACCACGTTACCGTACAGGCACTCGCTATAGCTTACAACATCAAGAAATACTCTCTTGCGAATATCATACTACCACATCAAGAAAACCATAAAAACAAATACATTGTTTAGATGGTAGTTGTGTTGGTTCCTAGTGGTAAAAATAATCAACTATATTTGAACTTTTCGAATAAAACTTTTATCGAATTGTAGATAAAATAACACGTCCTAGCGGCATATTGGAAAAAGGTAAACGATGTCACTATACAAAAATAAACAAATAAAAACTAAAGCGCAATTCACAACATGTTTCAAGTAAAATTTATATCTGAACTTGGATAAAAATAAATACGTCATAACGGATACCTCATAATTTTATCATATTTTTAAAAAGTTATAAGTGAAAAAACAATATAAACTTCAACAGCTGTATGGAAACTTTATTAAAGTTCATGGGTAGAAACATATATTGGCTAAAAAAAGAATTTTAAAACTTCATAACTTTATTAAAATTCAGGATAGAAACATAAATGTACATGAGGTGCAAGCGTGATGAAGTCATTGGAAGCCAAAAAAGACACTATTCGTCCGTTACTAAAATGTATATAGTTATAATTATAATTATAATAATGGTAGGGTGACGAACTGAGTTGGTGTAGTAATATTTGCAATGATTTTATCAGACAAAGGTTGTATAATGTATAACTCAAAAAATAAAAGTCATGTTTTCATCGATCGAAATTATAAAAATAAATATCGATACTGGTTCCGATAACACTAATAACGCTATCGATGTTGTTGGTCGTACCGAATACAACACTGTTTTAAATAAAGTTTATATCGGAATGTCGAGGAAAAATTAAATGAATTCACGTATTTAATTTTTGTATAAAAGACTATTAAACGAAAGTTATAAGGAAAAAACAAAACTATTAGGTTAAAAGTGTATATTATTTATAGTATAAGGTATGTAATTAAAATTTAAAAATAAAAAAAATAAAAGAAAGTCAACACAACTATTAGTTGAACCTAAAAATAAAAAGAATAAACAAATAAAAAAATCAAAAAGAGAGTTAGTATTAATCCAACTTGCAATTGTAATAGATTGATACGATATATAATGATTCTCAGTACGAAGGCATATCTCTAATTATGTGTTTGAAAAACGTCTTGTTTTTATGAAATACACAACAGTCGATACGTATACTTGTATAGTTCACTCATGTTTAGATAGAATTTTTGTAAAATCCAAGATTTAAAATAATAAAATTATATGAAATATGGGAGTGGATTTCTTCTCATTTACCCCTTGTCTTCGACATAAGCAATTACCATCAGGGCCGGTACTAAAATTTTCGGAGGTCCAAAGCGAATTAAAAATTTGAGGCATTTTTTAATTTTTTTGGCTCGTAATTTTGGTTTGTATCTGACATGAAATATATTAGGAAAAAACTTATTAAGCACTTAACCATTAGGCTAAAGGGTGTGTGGGTCATGGTTGAGACAAGATTTGCCATCTGGGAACATGAATGGAAGACTACACCACCCCCTTGCTTGATCCATCATGGTTTGTGTTAGGGGAGGATTTCTCAATGACCTGTGATCCTCAATTATTGTTGGGTTTGGTGATCCTCACTTCTGTGTCGATTAGTGATCCTCAGAAGTGCTTCAGGATCAGGATCATGGATCATCCTAAGGATCCTTATACTAATGATTGTCTACTTTGATTATGGTATTATTTTGCAGGAGTACCAGCTTGGACTTGGTCTTGGCGACGTTCCTGGAGAATATTCCATGTTTATTCCGCACGTGCTTGGCTGGAAGTGGACGTTATGGAGTCGTGGAAGACTTGCATGATTTGCGGAATGTTAGTTAGTGTAGATATTTTCTATTTTTAAAGTGGTAGCGAGCTAATTAGAAAACACTTGGCTATTTTTTGGCTACACACACACTCGTGCAACTACTCTCACTAGTTCTCAGCAATTCACTTAGCAATTTCACACGTTTTTACACAATACACTATAGTGATCCTTGTACTTAGCTCGTTATCATCCAAAGTTGTAACACATTCATTGTTTAATTTGAGTTGGTGATCGGTAGTTTCCATCACCCGAGGTTTTTTATGCCGGAGATCATTCATTGATCAAGAGTTTTTTCCTCGTATAAATCTTTGTGTCACTTGTTCATTTCATTTCTGAGTGATCCTTATTGTTATTCTTCAATTCAAGCATCATACCTCACTACAGAAAGTTTGGTTACATTGTCTTAGCTTGATTTTTGACCAAAACAGTTTGGCGCCCACCGTGGGGCAATTGGTGCTTCATTCCTAAGAGATTACTGTTTTCGTGATCATTTTGGTTCATTGCATCCAAGCAGATGGCTTCATCATCAAAGAACACTTCCAGTGCGATGTCTGCAGTCAATTCATCCCAGGGCATTCCACCTTTGCCTCCACCACCTTCTGGATCTCAGAAAAATGCCGAGAAGAAACCAACTCCCATTTTCTCAAAACCTCCAACTTCTTCTGCTTCTTATACTCCTACTACTAGTGACTTGTTTACTCTAATTTTGCAGATGAAGGAGGATATACAGCAGCAGGATAAGACCAATGAAAGGATTCTTAGAGAAATCGGAGACATCAAGAAGCAGAAGAGATCGGCAGAGGATCATTTCCCATTGATACCCAGATCTTTGAATTTCGATACTCCGGTTATAACTTCTCAGCATTCAGTGGTTCCAGACGTTCAATATGTGGGAGGACCAAAAGGAGTGCACTACAGATCATCAGCAACGACTCAGGCATCGGGATCATACTTACAACCGGCAGGATCCCTCCCTCAGCATATAGGATCCTTCGCTAGCTCAGGAGGATACTTGGGAGCGCAGCAGATACAAGGGTTCTGGCCGTTTCAAGGATCCTCGCAGGTTTAAGGATCCTCGCAGGCTCAAGGATCCTCTCAAGTCTATGGATCCTCTCATGTTCAAGGATCCTCGCAGGTTCAAGGATCCTCTCAGGTTCAAGGATCCTCTCAGCTTCAAGGATCCTCTCATGTTCAAGGATCCTCTCAGTTTCATGGATCCTTCCAGTTTCATGGATCCTTAAGGAGTTTGCAATCTGGGAATTCAGATATCCATCAAGGAGATTTCATTCCAATGTAGACCATTGCTTCAACTGGTCCTTCAGTCATTCTAGAGTCTCAACAATATGGATTCACATCCGGTGTTCCTAATTTGAACCCAATGGGAGGTAACACTTTCAATAATTCTTATACCACTAACCATGGCCTTATGCAGGATACAGGTATCAATCATGCCATGGCTAGAGAATTGCAAAAGTTGAAGGATATGATATCAAGTGTTCCAGGAGTGGTCAAGCCTATTCCGGAGATTGCAGATGAGAGCCATAAGATATCTCATTTTGCACCACCCATCTGTGATGCTGAGATACCCAAGAGGTTCCACGTGCCAACCATGAAGTTATATGATGGCTCGACGGATCCTGAAGAACACATAGCACAATACAGGGAAAGGATGGAGATCAATCCCATCCCAGAAAGGTTAAAGGAAGCATGTCTGTGCAAGGGATTTGGATCTGCCCTTACTGGATCGGCTCTTAAATGGCTGCTAAGTCTTCCCCCTTACTCTATTACCTCGTTTGCTAATCTAGTTAACCTATTTAATAATCAGTTTTCTTGTAGTAGAAAATTTGAGCGTTTAACTAGTGATTTATATAGGATAACCCAAGGTCATAATGAATCATTAAGAGATTATATCACTAAGTTTAGTAAAGAATCCTTAGATATCCCTAACCTAGATATAGCAACAGCTGTTGAAGCCTTTAAAATGGGATTGCTTAGGGATTCATTATTCTATGATGATCTTGTTATGACACCTTGCAGGAACCTAGATGAGGTAAGAACCCGGGCACTTAGGTTCATCCGGCTAGAGGATGACAAGAGGATCCAGGAGAGGTTGGCAGGATCCTCAAAGCAAGAGAAGCAAGGATCCTCATTCAAGAACAACAAGTTCAGATCCTATAACAAGTCTGATAACCAGAATGTGCATGCTGTAGAACAGGAAGAGGATGATGAGGATTATCCTCCAATTTCTGAATACTGTTTTTCTGTTGATAACAACGAACTAATCCTTGCGATGCAGAATCTAGGTGATAAAGCCAGGTGGCCGAGAAAAAATGACAAACCAGCTGCAACTAAAGATAAATCAAAATGGTGTGCATACCACGAAGATTTTGGGCATCTCACAGAAGAATGCATCGCATTGAGAAAAGAAATTGGATACTTGTTGAGCAAGGGGCACTTGAAAGAATTATTGGGGAGAAAGAAATCAAGAACTCAGGATCCTAAAAGGATCCCAGAGAAAGCTCCAGCCCCTCCAGCAGATGCACAAGTTATAAACTTCATATCTGGAGGATCAGACATTTGTGGAACATCCTTTTCAGCAGCCAAAAGACATGCAAAGGAAACCAAGATGGATAATGGGGATAGACCCATTCGAACATCCAGTGTCTCCGAAGGAAAAATCATAACTTTTGATGAGGATGATCGTGTTGACATTCAGGATCCTCATCACGATGGCTTGGTTATTACTCTTTTTATTTCTAACCATTTTGTTCGCAGGATCCTTATAGACGGAGGAAGCTCTGTGAATATCATCCAGCTTGATGTTCTTAAGAAGATGAATATTCCCGAATCCGATATCATACCAAGATCCTCTGTGCTCGTGGGATTCAGTGGCGAGACTAAGAATACTCTGGGGGACATTAAACTCCCAATCTACATTGAAGGGCTACATACTTACCAAAAATTTTGTGTTATTGACTGTTTATCTTGTTGTAATGTTATCCTTGGCAGGCCTTGGATACATGACATGAAGGCAGTCCCATCCACTTATCATCAATGTGTGAAGCTTCCTAGTCCTTGGGGGATAGTGAAGATTGATAGTGATCAGCAGGAGGCTAAGAACTGCTACACATCGTCAATGAAACCAACCTCAAAGTCAAGGGAGCAATAGCAATCAAAGCAACCTCCGAGAGATGTCTTGGAGGCAAGAGAGCAGGATGTAGTAGAAATCCTTATGGATCCTGATGATCATGAATCTAAAGTTTACATAGGATCAGGGATCCTTGGCGAAATGAAAGAAGACCTAGTATCCTTCCTCAAAAGGAGAAAAACTACCTTTGCATGAAACACGAAGACATGACAGGTATATCTAAAGATATAATCACTCACAAACTTGGCATTGACAGGTCGTTCAAACCAATCCATCAAAAGAGGAGGAAGTTTGCACCAGAGAGAAATGCCATTATCCAGGAGGAGGTAGAAAAATTACTCCGAGCAGGTATGATTAGAGAGGTTAAGTATCCAAGATGGTTGGCCAATGTGGTTGTTGTTCAAAAGAAAAACGGAAAGTGGAGGGTATGTGTCGATTTCACTGATTTAAATAAGGCATGTCCCAAGGATCCTTTCCCATTACCCCACATTGACTCCATGGTGGATGCAACCGCGGGTCATGAACTGTTAACTTTTATGGATGCTTCATCTGGATTTCAGCAAATTCAGATGGAACCATCTGATCAAGAGGATACAACCTTTATGACTCCAACTGGTATATACTGTTATATTGCTATGCCGTTTGGACTAAGAAATGCAGGTGCAACTTATCAAAGGCTAGTGAATATGATGTTCAAGGATCAGATTGGACACACTATGGAAGTTTATATAGACGACATGGTGGTAAAATCCAAAAAGGCTGAGGATCACCTGAGAGACTTGGAGGAAGCATTCAATATCCTTGACAAATATAATATGAAACTTAATCCTTCAAAGTGTCACTTTGGTGTTAAAGCAGGTAAATTCTTAGGGTATATGGTGACAAAGAAAGGCATTGAAGCCGGACCAGAGCAAATCAAAGCTATAATGAACATCAAATCCCTTGCCAACGCTAAGGATGTTCAGAGGGTAACAGGCAGGATTGCAGCTTTAAACAGATTCATATCCAAATCCTCAGAGAAATGTAAAGAGTTCTATGATATCTTGAGGAAGAACAAAAAGTTTGATTGGACTGAGAAGCATGAAAATGCCCTCAAAGCTCTTAAGGATTACCTGTCCTCGGCTCCTGCCTTGATGAAACCAGAAAAAGGAGATGTGTTATCCTTATATCTAGCGGTATCCTCAAAAGCAGTAAGTGCGGTCCTTGTCAAGGATCACCAAGGTACACAACATCCTATTTACTATGTAAGTAAGAGTTTGCTTGATGCCGAGTCCAGGTATTCTTATTTGGAAAAACTTATCCTTGCATTAATTATGGCATCTACTAAATTAAGACATTATTTTGAAACTCATGCCATTATTGTTAAAACTAATTTTCCAATTAAGAATGTTCTCAGGAAACCTGAAATGTCAGGAAGGATGGCTAAGTGGGCAGTAAAGCTTAGTGCTTATGATATAATATATGAGCCTAGGACAGCCATTAAATCCCAAGCCTTAGCTGACTTTGTGGCAGATTTCAGTAGTGACTTGCAAAAGGAAGCCGAATTAGAATTCCAACAGCTAGAGGAAACTAAGGATCATTGGATACTCTATACAGATGGATCCTCTAATGTCAAAGGAACAGGGCTCGGAATACTACTAAAATCGCCACAGGGGGACATAATACCCCACTCTATAGCTTGTGAGTTCCAAACTACTAACAATGAGGCTGAATATGAAGCCTTGATAGCTGGTTTGCAAATCGCTAAGCATATGAGAATCAGGTATCTTGAGGTACATGTAGATTCATTATTAATCACTAACCACTTTAATGGATCCTATGCTGTTGAAGGTGAAAAGCTAACCAAATATTTGGATATAGTCAAAGAATTGACACTCTCTTTTGATTCCTTTAGTTTGACACAGGTACCAAGGGAGGAAAATACAGAAGCTGATGCATTGGCTAATCTAGGATCATCTTTGAAGATTCCGGAGGACATAAGTATCCCCATTATCCATATCCTGACCCCTGCCATCGAGGATCATGTGGCTATGGAGATAGGAGAAGATTCTGCAATCATCCCCAGTGATAATACTCAATCTCATTCAGGATCATGGATTCTCCCAATCATGAGATACTTACAACATGGAGAGATTCCTACAGGAGAAAACCCTAGGGCTTTCAAAATCAAGGTATCTCAATTCATAATATTAAATAATATGTTGTATATGTTAGGGCAGGATTTTTAATGACCTGTGATCCTTACATAATATCCTAACAGTGATCCTTGTTTCTGTGGCAGATAGTGATCCTCAGAAGAGCTTCAGGATCAGGATCATGGATCATCCTAAGGATCCTCATACTAACGATTGTTCTCTTCTGTTTCTTATGTTGTTTTGCAGGAATTACGAATTGGACCTGGTCTTGGCAACGTAATTAAGGAATCTTCCACGCTAATCTCGCACACGTATAACCGGAAATAGACGTTGTGGAGAATATGGAAACTTAGCACAATTTACGGGCAATTAGTTAGGCTAAATTTACTTCTATTTCTAAAGGGGTAACGAGCTAGTAGTTAGGTGACTTGCCTAAAATTCGACCACACACGCTTATATAAATTGCACTCTTGAGCATTTGGAAGACACAACACATTTCTTACACGTACTAGCATACTACACCATAGTGATCCTTGTACCTAGCTCGTTACCATCCGAAGTTGTAAACATTGTTTGTTATATTGAAGTTTGGTGATCGGTAGTTTCCATCACCCGAGGTTTTTTATGCCGGAGGTCATTCATTGATCAAGGGCTTTTTCCTCGTATAAATCTTTGTGTCACTTGTGCAGTTTTCATTTAAGTGATCCTTATCTTTGTTCATCATACCAAGCATCATTCCCCGTTTACAAAGAGTTTGGTTGCATTATCCTTGTGTGATTTTTGACCAAAACAGTATAAACGATCTCTTGCAGGACCATATTTAAGATGCATTGAGGATCCTGAAATCCAAGAAGTCCTAAAGGATTTCCGTGAAGAAGATTGTGGAAACCACACTGGGGGCAGGGCATTATTCTCAAGGATCCTGAGGACAGGATACTATTGGCCAACTATGAAGAGAGATGCTGTGGAGTATGCTAAGAAATGTGATCCTTGTCAGAGACACAGTAATATCCTTCATCAACCGGCTGAATTCTTGCATCCCATATCCTCCTCTTGGCCATTTATGAGATGGGGTATGGATATAGTTGGTAAGCTTCCTAAGGCACCTGGTGGAAAAGTGTTCATGCTCGCTATGACTGATTACTTCTCCAAGTGGATAGAGGCTGAAGCTTTTGCCCAAGTCAGAGAAAAGGAAGTTATATCCTTCTTTAAAAGAAACATTATAACTAGATTTGGTATTCCTTCTGAAATTATATGTGATAATGGTTCCCAATTTATTGGGGGCAGAACTACTAACTTTTGTGACAGTTGGGGGATTAAGATGATAACATCAACACTAGTCCACCCACAAGCTAATGGTCAGGCAGAATCATCCAATAAGATCATCATCAACAACTTGAAGAAGAAGCTTGGATCCAAGAAAGGAAAATGGGCAGAAGAGCTACCTTATGTGCTTTGGGTTGATAGGACAACTCCTAAGAATGCTACAGGCCAAACTCCATTCTCCTTGGTATTTGGGGCAGAATCAGTAATCCCTACAGAAATGGTGGTTCCAACTGCAAGGACAAGTATTCGTGATCCTGAAGAAAATGGTAAGAACTTGGTTCAAGACCTAGACACTATAGAAGAAATCAGGGATTTGGCAAGGATAAGGATGGCCAGTTATCAGCAGAGGATGGCTGGAGCCTACAACAAAAATGTCAGGATCAAGAAGTTCCAACTTGGTGATATGGTACTAAGGAAAGCATTTCAGAATACCACCAATCCTGCTGATGGAAAGCTGGCACCAAAGTGGGAAGGACCTTATTTGATTGAAGCTGAGGCAGGAAAGGGGGCATATCGATTGCTAACAATGGAAGGTGATTTGCTACCTAGAGCCTGGAACGCTGTCCATTTGAAGAAGTACTTCATGTGATAAGGATCCATGATCCTCACATGATAACTATCCTTAAAGGATCCCTACAGTACAGATGATCCTTATTGTGGTAACATCCTAATCTCAATCTATTTCATTCTCTTATTTTCTCATATAAGGATAAGGATCCTGCATCCTCTATCCACCTTTCACTTGATTCTGAGTTTTGAAGGTTCAGGTATCCTTAGCAAAGGGTTGATTATCCACAGAAGCATCCAGTTATTTGGGCTTGACCCCAGTTTCGCCAGTAGCGCACGATGATCCTGGTATAGTTCATGGCAATGGGACCAATACTCGCTTTAGGGGCTGACAATTCCATTGTACTGGCTATACCTAGGATCCTACGTATAATGGTAGACGTACCATACATCCGTTCCTAAGGTTTCTAACGTTTTCACGTTAGCTAAGGTTTTGGCATTTTCATGTCACTAATTTGGATAGTCGCCAGTAAGGGCCATACTCCAGTTTGCATACGATCCTTGGGCTTGTCCCCAGTTATCCTTGGGCTTGTCCCCAGTTATCCTTGGGCTTGTCCCCAGTTATCTTTGGGCTTGTCCCCAGTTGCTAACTTTTATCTTATATTGGCTTAGTCCCAAGTTGTATCCTATTTCAGGTGTTTGAAGCCAAACGTTCAAGGATCCTTGATCCTTACCTTGTCTTAAGGTTTGTATTTTGGGTTATCCTGATTATAAGTGTTAAAGGATAGGATCCTAACTTGGATTCTCAGGTATGATCCTTAACTATTTTGATTTTATTCATTATTTATTTGAATAACCCTTATACCTTGACAACTGAACTTGTGATTCTTAAACTATATTATTTTTCAGAACTTATCGATTATGGGATATGTGATCCTTGATCATATCTTAAACTTTTTGGATATTTTTAAAATTTTTCAAGGCTTGATAAGTTTGAACAAAATGAACATTACAACAGTTGGAGAGTAAAATAATAACAAGGATAACATCACAGGATAAGTCAAAAGTTAAAGTTTTATTTATTAACAAAAGATTTAACCCCTTTTAAGGTTGTCAAAATTGCTAACCCACGTTTCTACCAGCAAAACGTGGCCCGTCCACATGGGTTGGCAAAGGGTGTCCATTGTTCATGCGGTTATAGCAAGTGCAGGAAATAAAAGTCGGCAGGATCACAATGGCTTCATCCCCCAAACAGAGGATCCCTCCACCATTTGTAATCCTACCTATTGTCCAAAGGATCCTTGATCCTTGAACCTAAGACTATTGTTCAGAGTACAGACCATCATTGTTTAAAACATTACAACCAAAAAACCGCTACCAAATTTAAAAAATTGGGCTCCGGCTATGTCTAGAAGTGTCCATCATCGCCCAATCATGCAGCCTACACCTTCACTGCCTCATCATCCCCTCCTGCTCCAGTATCCTTCGCCTGATCCTTGCCACTGCCACCAGCTTCAATTGCCAGAACCTCTTCAGCCTCCTCCTCATCATCCTCCAACTTAGCCAGCCTAGCCTTCCAACCTTCCATGTCCCAGCTGCTCCTATCAAAGGCAGGATCCTGAGCTTCTTGAGCCATCTGTATCTTGGTCTTGTACATGGCAATGGCGGCGGAGACTTTAGCATCCTGTGTGATCTCGTGCTTCTCGTAATCAGCATTGATCAGAACCTTGGCCGTCTCAGTTTTGGCATTTTGGAGGACTTTTTGGAGGTCAGCAATTTTGAGATCCTTGAGCATCGCAACTTGTTGAAGGTCTGCATACTTTTTATCCAGCTCTTCAACGTTCCCCACGTAGTCTTCAATCTCAGCAAATTTCTACCAAGAAGAAAATGCAAAGATTAGAGTCTGGTGATCCTCAAGTGGATAGGATAACTAAACTAAGTTAGTGATCCTTACATCGTTAAAGTACTCGAGGAATTGATGACGGATCAGAAGTAAGCCTTGAAGGTTGTCAGCTTCAGAGCTCTTTCTTTTCTTGCCACCTCTTCCCTTTGAAGTGGTAGCCTTGGTGATTACGACGGAGGGGCTAGCAGCAGTCTTTTTCTTGGAGGATCTGACATTGTCAAGATCAGTGACACTGAACTTGGAGGCAGACTTTGATGATTTACCAGCACCTGCACATTCAAAACAGATAAGTATCCTTATCCTATTTCTATTTAACTGTTTACTTAAATTTTTAACTATACAAAAAACAGGATACTTACTTGACATTGTGACAGAACCTGAGGATACTTCTTGTGAGTCTTGGGTGTTTGTCTTGAATGACCTTGTTGCAGGATCAAGCCTTCTGAAAGCAGCAAGCCTTTCCTTGGTGTCAGGTGATGGTATGAGGTGCGAAACAGAGACAGCTGTACAACATAAAACAAAAGGGTGTTAGTGATCCCCATACAAAAACAAGATTATCTGGTGATCCTTCTCAGCATCCTCTATCCTGTTAGGGCTGGATTTTTATGACCTATGATCCTTACATATGATCCTAACATATGATCCTAACAAGTGATCCTTGTTTCTTTGGCAGATAGTGATCCTCAGAGGAGCTCCAGGATCAGGATCACGGATCATTCTAAGGATCCTCATACTAACGACTGTTCTCTTTGGACTTAATATTATCTTGCAGGAATTACGAGTTGGATCCGGTCTTAGCAACGTAAACAAGGAATCTGTCACGATAATCTCGCACATGCATAATCAAAGATGGACGTTATGGCAAATATGGAAACTCAGCACAATTCAAGGGCGATTATTTAGGCTAAATTTACTTCTATTTCTAAAGGGGTAACGAGCTAGTAGTTAGGTGATTTGCCTAAAATAAAACCACACACACTTGTATAAATGGCACTCTTGAACATGCGGAAGACACAACACACTTCTCACACGCTTTAGCATACGATACTATAGTGATCCTTGTACCTAGCTCGTTACCATCCGAAGTTGTAACCATTATTTGTTATATTAAAGTTTGGTGATCGGTAGTTTCCATCACCCGAGGTTTTTTATGCCGGAGATCATTCGTTGATCAAGGGCTTTTTCCTCGTATAAATCCTTGTGTCACTTGTGCATTTTACATTTGAGTGATCCTTCACTTTGTTCATCATACCAAGCATCATTCCCCGTTTACATAAAGTTTGGTTGCATTATCTTTAAGTGATTTTTGACCAAAACAGTTTGGCGTCCACCGTGGGGCAATTGGTGCTTCATTCATAAGAAAGTTTTTCTGTTGGTGATCATTCCGGAAGTGTTGCATGGCTTCATCGTTGAAGAATACTTCCATAGCGATGTCTGCAGTCAATTCATCTAATGGCATTCCACCTTTGCCTCCACCACCAGCTGGATCTCAGAAAAATGCTGAGAAGAGACCAACTCCTATATCCTCTAAACCATCATCTTCTGCTCTAACTTCTTCTATTCCCAGTACTAGTGATATATTTACTTTGATTTTGCAGATGAGGGATCGTATGCAGCAGCAGGATGAAACTAATGACAGGATCCTCAAGGAAATCGGAAATCTCAAAAGGCAAAAGAAAACGGCAGAGGATCATTCCCCACTAATGCCCAAATCTTTGAATTTTGATACTCCGATGATTACTTCTCAGCCATCAGAGGTCCCAGACGTTCAACACATGTGTGGATTAAGAGGAGTGCATTTCGGCCCAGCAGTAGTGACTCAGGCATCAGGATCATATTTCCAACCGGCAGGATCCTATACTCAGCATATGGGGTCCTTCATGAACTCAGGATCCTCCTTCGTTCCGGGATTATCCCAGGTTCAAGGATCCTCCTTCGTTCCAGGATCATCCCAGGTTCAAGGATCCTCCTTCGTTCCAGGATTATCCCAGGTTCAAGGATCCTCCTTAGTTCCAAGATCATCCCATATTCAGGGATCCCTTCAGATGCCAGGATCCTTGAAGAATTTGCAAACAGGAAGTCCAGATGTCCATCAAGGAGATTTTATTCCGATGCAGTCCATTGCTTCCACTGGTCCATCAATCATCCCAGAATCCCAGCAATATGGATTCACATCCAATGTTCCTAACTTGAACCCGATGGGAGGTAACACTTTTAATAATTCTCTTACCACTAACCATGGATTCATCCAGGATACATGTATCAATCATGCTATGGCCAGAGAACTACAAAAACTGAAGGATATGATATCAAGTGTTCCAGGGGTAATCAAACCTATCCCGGAGATTGCAGATGGAAGCCATAAGTGTTTTGGTCAAAAATCACACAAGGATAATTCAACCAAACTCTTATGTAAACGGGGAATGATGCTTGGTTTGTTGAACAAAGTAAAGGATCACTTTAATGTAAAATATGCGAATGACACAAGGATTTATACGAGGAAAAAGCCCTTGATCAATGAATGATCTCCGGCATAAAAAACCTCGGGTGATGGCAACTACCGATCACCAATCTTCAATATAAATAACAATATCTATACAACTTCGGATGGTAACGAGCTAAGTACAAGGATCACTATAGTATCGTGTGTCAATGCGTGTGAGAAGTGTGTTGTGTCTTCCGAATGTGGAAGAGTGCTATTTATACAAGTGTGAGTGGTCGTATTTTAGGTAAATAAACTAACTATTAGCTCGTTACCCCTTTAGGAATAGAAGTAACTCTAGCCTAAATTATCGCCCTTAAATTATGTTGAGTTTCCATATCGTCCACAACGTCCATCTTTGATTATGCATATGCCAAAGTTGTAAAGACGAGTTCCTTGTTTACGTTGCTAAGAGCGGATCCTACTCGAAATTCCTGCAAGATAACATTAAATCCAAGGAGTACAACTGTTAGTATGAGGATCCCTAGGATGGTCCGTGATCCTGATCCTGGAACTCTTCTGAGGATCACTATCTGCCAAAGAATCAAGGATCACTGGTTAGGATCACATGTAAGGATCATAAGTCATAATAATCCAGCCCTAACAATTGCCCCCAAAATATAAGGAGTAATATTGTAAATAAACGAGTTGTATTTTGTTGATCTTATCCGCAACAAAGTAACGGATAACTAGCCGTTGGAGACGGACTAGCCGTTGCAAACCTTACGTCACAGAAGTGACAGCCCTGCAAATCATCATTATAAATAGGAGTTAGAGATAGGATCAATTTGCATTTAAATTCAAGAGAGACTCCCTTTATATTCTCGTCCGAAGATCAATCAGGTATCTCTTTTCTTCTTTCTTCCTTCTCTTACTCTGTTTTTCTATCTCTTTCCATCATTCTGCAAAGATGTTGCTCCGGAACTCCCCGCACAAGGATCCTAAGAAGAACAGTCCCTTGAAGGGTCAGGGGATCATCAAGGATTCTCCCACTGAGAGGTGTTGTTTTACCGACTCTCAGATCGACAAAATTCGTCATTGCTTTCCGGCGAACACCCTTTTCAAATCTTTCACTCCTACTGCTTTAAGTGATTTCATTTCTGATACTTGGGTAGCTTTTCCTGTTACTCCGTTCTTGATAGGATATTCGTATCCTTTCCCACAGTTCACTCAATCCTTCTTCTCTCTCACCGGCATCTGCTATATCCAAGCCATGCCCATGATCTGGAGGGTGTTATATACCCTTGAGAGGATCATTGAACAAGAGGGGATAGACCTTGGTATGGCGGAGCTGGCTGAGATGTATGATCTTACCACTTTCGGATCCCATCGCTATTTGTTTAAGCGAAAAACTGGGGAGGATCACCCTGTCTTCAAAGTTACAAAGAATGACACGAACTGGAAGCGACGGTTCTTTTTTGTTAGGAGAGATACCGTCCCTGATAGGGAGGATCTGCCCAAAGAGTGGGCTACTCATGGTAGGATAGAGGATCCTGGAAGGATCATCATAAGACCTGTTCCTTAGGATGAGGATCACTGAAAAAAAAATTTTTGTTTATTGTGCAGCTATCTCCATCTCTCGTCTGAAGTTGACACCTGCTGCAAAAGAGAGACTTTTGGCCTTCAAGAAGCTTGATCCGGAGACAAGAACTTTCCAGGTTGCTGCCCAAGATTCCCAAGAAGTATCCTCTGCCTCTGTCACAATGTCAAGTAAGTATCCTCATTTAGAAAGTAATTCTATGTAGGATTTTCAAGTTTAATTAGAATACTTATCTTATTTTGGTTGTGTAGGTGCTGGAAAACCTTCTAAGTCTGCCTCAAAGTTTGGCATTGATGATCTTGCTAATGTCAAATCTGCAAGGAAGAAGACTCCTGCTGCTAGCCCAACTGCTTCAGCCCCTAAAGCACCTATTAGGGGTAAAGGGAAGAAGAGAAAGGCCTCAGAGGATTTACAAGGCCTGCCCCTGCTCCGCCAACAGTTTCTGGACTACTTCAACGAGGTATGGATCACTGCTTTGTTTGTTATCTTGACAGTTTTGAGGATCACTTGTTTCTGACGTTATGCCTTGTTTTCCTTGCAGAAATTTGCTGAAATAGAGACTTATGTTGGCCACGTCGAGGATCAAGATCGCCAAATTGCTGACCTCCAACAGATGGGTGTGCTGAAGGATCTCAAGATTGCTGATCTTGAGAAGGAGCTCCGGGCTACCAAGGATGAAGCCGCCAAAATGCTGATCAACTTTGATTATGAGAAGCATGATATCACCCAGGATGCTAAGGTCTCTGCTGCGATAACCATGTATAAGATCCAGCTGCAGATGGCTGCGGAGGCTCAGGATCCTGCCTTCGACAAGAGCACATGGGACGTGGAGGGCTGGAAGGCGAGGCTGGCAGAGTTGGAGGATGATGAGGAGGCTGAGGAGATCTCGATGCTTGAAGGTGGTGATGCTGGCAAGGATCATGGTGGAGAGGCAAGTGGAGCTGGTGGTGCAGCGAAGGGTTGAGCTGCAGGATTGGGCGATGAAGGACACTTCTAGACATAGCCGGAGCCCAATTTTTTGTGGTTGTGATGTTTTAAACAATGATGGTCTGTAACTTTAAACAATAGTTTTAGGATTAAGGATCCAGGATCCTTCAGACAATAGGTAGGATTGCAAATGGTGGAGGGATCCTCTGTTTGGGGGATGAAGCCATTGTGATCCTACCGCCTTTATATCCCTGCATAACTTTTGAACCTATTATTGTTGGGGCTGGATTCTACTATTAATGATCCTTATACGTGATCCTGACCAGTGATCCTTGTTTCTTTGACAGATAGTGATCCTCAGCCAGACTTCAGGATCAGGATCATGGGACGATATGGTGATCCTTACACTAACGGTCACTTCCACTTGTTACAAAATTGTTTTGCAGGAACACCTAGCAGGATATGCCCTACACATCATGATCCAGGGACGCGTTTTCACAAATATGGCAAGAGCTAAATTGGAGATAGACGTTGTACCGGATATGGAAACTTAGCTTGATTAATGGGCAGCAATTTAGGCTAGATTATCTTTATTTCTAAAGGGGTAATGAGCTGATTAGTGGTCTATCTACCTAAAATAAGTCACCTACACATGTATAAATACCCATCTTCCTCATTCGGAAGAACACACACAACATACGACACAACTCTCAACACTTAGACACTCAGTGATCCTTGTACTCAGCTCATTATCATCCGAAGTTGTAACTACATTTTTATTATATTGAAATTGGTGATCGGTAGTTGCCATCACCCGAGGTTTTTTATGCCGGAGATCATACATTGATCAAGGGCTTTTTCCTCGTATAAATCATTGTGTCTTTGTATCTTTATCACAGAAGTGATCCTTTACTTTCATAGCTAACCAAGCATCATACCCCGTTTACATAAAGTTTGGTTACATTATCCTTGTGTGATTTTTGACCAAAACAGTTTGGCGCCCACCGTGGGGCAATTGGTGCTTCATTCATAAAGAAAATCTTTTGTTCGAAATCATTTCGAAGAGTTACATGGCTTCATCATTGAAGAACACCTCCACGGCGATGTCTGCAGTCACCTCAGCACAAGCCACTCTACCTCCTCCACCGGCAGGATCCCAGAGAAATGCTGAGAAGAGACCAACCCCTTCTTTCTCTAAATCTCCATCTTCTTCTGCTATGAATTCTTCTACTCCCAGTACTAGTGATGTGTTTGCTTTAATTTTGCAGATGAAGGATCGTATGCAGCGGCAGGATGAAACTAATGACAGGATCCTCAGGGAGATTGGAGATCTCAAAAGACAAAAGAAAGCGGCAGAGGATCATTCCCCACTGATGCCAAAATCCTTGAGTTTTGAGACTCCAATGGTCACCTCTCAGCCATCAGGGATCCCAGACGTACAGATCACAGGGGAGACGAGAGGATTACATCTCAAGTCAGCAGCAATGACTCGGACATCGGGCTCGTATTTTCAGCCAGCAGGATCCTATCCTCAGTATGTGGGATCCTTCATGAAACCGGGAGCCTATCCGGGGACACAGCAGTTTCAAGGATCCTACTTTGTTCCAGGATCATCCCAGATTCAAGGATCCTCCTTTGTTCCAGGATCATCCCAGATTCAAGGATCCTCCTTCGTTCCAGGATCATCCCAGATACCAGGATCCTTACAGATGCCAGGATCCCTAAAAAGTTTGCAAACAGGGAATCTAGATGTCCATCAAGGGGACTTCATTCCAATGCAGACCATTGCTTCCACTGGTCCTTCCGTTGTTCCAGAATCCCAGCAATGTGGATTCCCTAACCAGAACCCAATGGGAGGTAACACTTTAAATAATTATCCTACTACTAACCTTGGATTCATGCAGGATACAGGTACCAATCATGTTATGGCCAGGGAATTACAGAAACTAAAGGACATGATCTCAAGTGTTCCAGGGGTAGTCAAGCCTATCCCAGAAATTGCAGATGGGAGCCACAAGGTATCTCGCTTTGCACCACCAATCTGTGATGCAGAGGTACCCAAAAGGTTCCATATCCCTACCATGAAGCTGTATGATGGCACAACGGATCCAGAGGAGCATATAGCACAATACAGGGAAAGGATGGAAATCAATCCTATCCCAGAAAAGTTGAAGGAAGCATGCCTATGTAAAGGATTTGGATCCACTCTAACTGGATCAGCTCTTAAGTGGCTGCTAAGTCTTCCCCCTTACTCTATTACTTCATTTGCTAATTTAGTTAATTTATTCAATAACCAATTCTCTTGTAGTAGAAAATTTGAAAAATTAACTAGTGATTTGTACAGGATAACTCAAAATAATAATGAATCATTAAGGGATTATATAACTAAATTTAGTAAAGAATCCTTGGATATTCCCAACTTGGATATGGCTACGGCTGTTGAAGCCTTCAAAATGGGACTACTTAAGGATTCATTATTCTATGATGATCTTGTTATGACACCTTGCAGGAATTTAGATGAAGTAAGAACTCGAGCACTCAGGTTTATCCGGCTAGAGGATGACAAGAGGATCCAAGAGAGACAAGTAGGATCCTCAAAACAAGATAATCAAGGATCCTCCTTCAAAAGCAACAAGTTCAAATCCTACCATAGAAACGAGAACAAGAATGTGCATGCTGTCGACCAAGAGGAGGATGATGAAGAATATCCTCCAATCTCAGAATATTGTTTTTCCGTTGATAATCATGAACTAATCCTTGCAATGCAGAATCTAGGTGAAAAGGCTAGGTGGCCCAGGAAGAATGATAAACCATCCGGGACTAAAGACAAGTCCAAATGGTGTGCATACCATGAGGATTTCGGCCATCTGACTGAAGATTGCATAGCCTTAAGAAAGGAAATTGGATACCTGCTAAGCAAGGGGCATCTAAAAGAATTGATGGGGAGAAAAAAGCAAAGGACCCAGGATCCTGAAAGGATCCCCGAAAAAGCCCCAGCACCTCCGGCAAATGCACAAGTGATCAACTTCATATCCGGAGGATCAGACATTTGTGGTACATCCTTTTCAGCGGCCAAAAGACATGCAAAGGAATCAAAAATGGACAATGGAGAAAGGCCTATTAGAACATCAAGTGTTTCAGAAGGGAAAACGATAACCTTTGATGAGGATGATCGCATTAACATCCAGGATCCTCATCATGATAGTTTAGTTATTACTCTCTTTATTTCTAACCATTTTGTCCGCAGGATCCTTATCGATGGAGGAAGCTCAGTGAACATTATCCAGCTTGATGTACTGAAGAAAATGGGTATCCCAGAATCAGACATCACACCAAGATCCTCCGTGCTTGTAGGATTTAGTGGAGAAACGAAGAAAACTCTGGGGAACATCAAACTCCCAATCTACGTAGAAGGATTACATAATTACCAAAAATTTTGTGTTATTGACTGTTTGTCTTGTTGCAACGTTATCCTTGGTAGGCCTTGGATACACGACATGAAAGCAGTTCCATCTACCTACCATCAATGTGTGAAGCTCCCTAGCCCATGGGGGATAATCAAGATCGACAGTGATCAGCAGGAGGCTAAGGATTGTTATACCTCATCCATGAAGCCAACCTCGAAGCCAAGGGAGCAATAGCAATTACAGTATCCTCCGAGGAATATCTTGGAGGCAAGGGAACAAGATGTGGACGAAATCTTCTTGGATCCTAGTGATCCTGAATCAAAAATCTATATCGGATCAGGGATCCTTGGCCAAATGAAAGAAGACTTAATATCCTTCCTCAAAAGAAGAAAATCCACCTTTGCTTGGAAACATGAAGATATGACAGGTATATCTAAGGATATTATTACTCACAAACTTGGCATTGACAGGTCTATCAAACCAATCCATCAAAAAAGGAGGAAGTTTGCACCAGAAAGGAATGCCATTATCCAAGAAGAAGTAGAGAGACTACTTCGAGCAGGTATGATCAGAGAGGTAAAATATCCTAAATGGTTAGCCAATGTGGTTGTTGTCCAAAAGAAAAACGGAAAGTGGAGGGTATGTGTCGATTTCACTGATTTGAATAAGGCATGTCCCAAGGATCCTTTCCCATTACCCCACATTGACTCCATGGTGGATGCAACAGCGGGGCATGAACTGTTAACCTTTATGGATGCATCATCTGGATTCCAACAAATCCAGATGGAACCATCTGACCAAGAGGATACAGCCTTTATGACCCCAACCGGTTTATATTGTTATATTGCCATGCCTTTTGGACTAAGAAATGCAGGTGCAACATATCAAAGGCTGGTAAATATGATGTTCAAGGATCAAATTGGAAAAACTATGGAGGTGTACATAGATGATATGGTGGTCAAGTCAAAAAAAGCAGAGGATCACCTAAGGGACTTGGAAGAAGCATTCGATATCCTTGATAATTATAACATGAAACTTAATCCTTCAAAATGCCATTTTGGTGTTAAGGCAGGAAAGTTCTTAGGATACATGGTAACCCAGAGGGGCATTGAAGCAAGCCCGGAACAAATCAAAGCATTAATAAATATCAAATCTCCTGCCAATGCCAAGGATGTTCAAAGACTAACAGGCAGGATAGCAGCTTTAAACAGGTTCATATCGAAATCCTCAGAAAAGTGCAAAGAATTCTACGATATCCTAAGGAAGAATAAGAAGTTCGAATGGACTGAGAAGCATGAAAATGCTTTACAAGCCCTAAAAGAGTATATGTCCTCAGCACCAGCATTAGCAAAACCGGAAAAAGGAGATGTGTTATCCTTATATCTGGCGGTATCCTCAACCGCTGTAAGTGCTGTCCTTGTTAAGGATCACGAAGGTACACAATATCCTATCTACTATGTAAGTAAAAGTCTACTTGATGCCGAATCCAGGTACTCACACCTCGAAAAACTTATCCTTGCATTAATCATGGCATCCACTAAGTTAAGGCATTATTTTGAAATCCATACTATTGTTGTTAAAACTAATTTTCCAATTAAGAATGTCCTCAGGAAACCGGATATGTCAGGGAGAATGGCTAAGTGGGCAGTGAAGCTTAGTGCCCACGATATAAGATACGAACCAAGAACAGCCATTAAATCTCAAGCACTAGCTGACTTTGTGGCTGATTTCAGTAGTGATCTACAAAAGGAAGCAGAATTGGAGGTCCAGCAGCTGGATGAGACCAAGGATCCTTGGATACTACACACCGACGGATCCTCAAATATCAAAGGCACAGGGCTTGGGATCCTACTAAAATCGCCACAGGGGGACATAATACCCCACTCCATAGCTTGTGAGTTCCAGGCAACTAACAATGAGGCTGAGTATGAAGCCTTAATTGCTGGCTTACAAATTGCTAAGGATATGGGGGTAAAGTATCTCGAAGTATATGTAGATTCATTATTAATTGCCAATCACTTTAATGGATCCTATGCTGTTAAAGGTGAAAAACTAACCAAATATTTAGAGATAGTCAAAGAATTGGCACTCTCTTTTGTTTCTTTTAGCTTAACACAGGTACCAAGGGAGGATAACACGGAAGCTGATGCATTGGCCAACCTAGGATCATCCTTGAAGATTCCAGAGGATATAAGTATCCCTATCATCCATATCCTGGCTCCTGCTATTGAAAAACAGGTGGCCATGGAAATAGAAGAGGATACTGCAATGATCCCTAGTGAAGAAGCCCAACCTAATTCAGGATCATGGATCTCACCGATCATGGGATATTTGCAACACGGGGAGATCCCGATGGGAGAAAATCCTAGAGCTTTCAGGATTAAGGTATCTCAATTCACAATTCTGAATAATGTATTATATAAGCGATCTCTTGCAGGACCATATTTGAGATGTATCGAGGATCCTGAAATTGAAGAGGTGTTGAAGGATTTCCATGAAGGAGATTGTGGAAACCACACTGGGGGCAGGGCATTATTCTCAAGGATCCTTAGAACAGGATACTACTGGCCAACCATGAAAAGGGATGCTATAGAGTATGCTAAGAAATGTGATCCTTGCCAAAGACATAGCAATATCCTCCATCAACCAGCTGAATTCTTACACCCAATACCATCCTCTTGGCCATTCATGAGATGGGGAATGGATATAGTTGGCAAGCTTCCTAAAGCACCTGGTGGAAAAGTATTTATGCTCGCCATGACTGACTATTTCTCCAAGTGGATAGAAGCTGAAGCCTTTGCTCAAGTCAGAGAGAAGGAAGTTATATCCTTTATCAAAAGAAACATTATAACCAGATTTGGCATTCCCTCTGAAATTGTATGTGATAATGGTTCTCAATTCATCGGAAGGAGAACCACTAACTTTTGTGACAGTTGGGGAATCAAGATGATAACATCAACACCAGTTCATCCACAAGCCAATGGTCAAGCAGAATCATCCAATAAGATCATCATCAACAATCTGAAGAAAAAGCTAGGATCCAAGAAAGGGAAATGGGCAGAAGAATTGCCTTATGTGCTATGGGCTGATAGGACAACTCCCAAAAACGCCACTGGTCAAACACCTTTCTCTTTAGTATTTGGGGCAGAAGCAGTGATCCCAACAGAAATGGTGATCCCAACTGCTAGAACAAGTGCTCGTGATCCTGAAGAAAATGCTGCAACTCTAGCTCAGGATTTGGATACTATTGAGGAAATCAGGGATCTAGCCAGAATAAGGATGGCAAGCTACCAACAAAAAATGGCTGGTGCCTACAACAAAAATGTCAGGATAAGGAAGTTCCAAGTCGGAGATATGGTATTAAGAAAAGCATTTCAAAATACTATTAATCCTGCTGACGGGAAGCTAGCACCAAAATGGGAAGGTCCCTACTTAATTGAAGCCGAAGCAGGAAAGGGGGCATACAGGCTGCTAACCATGGAAGGGAACTTGTTGCCAAGAGCATGGAATGCTGTTCACTTAAAGAAATATTTCATGTGAACAGGATCCTTCATGCATGTGATCCTTACATTGGAGTATCCTTGAAGGATCCCGGTGCCATTGATGATCCTCATTCTGGTAATATGCTTATCCTAAAACTATTGCATTTTCTTACTTTTTGCCTAAGGATAAGGATCATGTATCCTTCATCCTCTACTCACAAACCATTTGAGTTATGATAGTTCAGGTATCTTCAGCAAATTGTCAAAGATCACCAAAAGCACCACAGATCCTTGGGTACAACCCCAGTTATCCTTGGGATTATCCCCAGTTTCCGCCAGCAGCGCACGATGATCCTGATATAGTTCACGTCTTTGGGATCAGTACCCATTTTCGGGGCTGGCGACCTCATCGTACTGGCTATACTTGGGATCCTACGTATAATGGTGGACGCACCATACATCCGTTCCTAAGGTTTCTAACGTTTTCACGTTAGCTAAGGTTTTGACATTTTCATGTCACTAAGTTTGGATAGTTGCCAGAAAGGGCCATACTCCAGTTTACATACGATCCTTTGGGCTTGTCCCCAGTGATCCTCCGGGATCATCCCCAGTTATCTTTTTGGGCTTGTCCCCAGTGATCCTCTGGAATCATCCTCAGTTATACTTTGGGCATGTCCCCAGTTACTCATTTATCTTTTATATTGGCTTAGTCCCAAGTTATACTCCATTTTTCAGGTTTTCGAAGTTAAACAATTAAGGATCCTTAATCCTTATTGTTCATTAAGATTTTTACTTATGGTTATCCTGATTAAAGGTTAGGATCCTAACTCGGATCCTCAGGTATGATCCTTAACTACTTTTAATTTCATTATTCATTTGAATAACCTTTAGACCTTGACAACTGAACCTACGATCCTTAAAATAAACTATCTTGAAAACTTTCGATTATAGGATATTTGATCCAGGATCATATCCTAAATTTCTTAAACATAATTTGCTCAACTTTTCAAACAAGCATGTGTCAAAACAATTGAAAATCATAAAGGATAATAACACAAGATAAGCGACAAAAGTTTAAGATTTTATTAAACAAAAGGATCTTTAACCCTTTCAAAAAAAAGTTGTCAAAATTACCTACCCAAAGCATCTACCAGCAATACGTGGCCCGTCCGCTGGGGTAGGTAAAGGGTGTCCATGATAATAGGTTCAAAAGTATTGCAGGGAAATTAAAAGGCGGCAGGATCACAACGGCTTCATCCCCCAAACAGAGGATCCCTCCACCATGTGTAATCCTACCTATTGTTCAAAGGATCCAGGATCCTTAACCCTAAGAAACTATTGTTCAGAAATTACAAACCATAATTGTTCACAAACACCACTACCACGAAAAACCACTGCCGATCCTAAAAAATTGGGCTCCGGCCTAGTCAACAATATCCATCATCGCCCAATCATGCAGCTTACTTCTTCGCTGCTCCATCACCACCAGCTTCTCCACCCTGATCCTTATCAGCATCACCTCCCTCCAGCCTTGGGATATCCTCAGCATCCTCCTCATCATCCAAGTCCGCCAGCCTTGCCTTCCAACCTTCGACGTCCCATGAGCTTTTGTCAAAGGTGGGATCCTGAGCCTCCTCAGCCATTTGAAGTTGTATCTTGTACATAGCAATCGCTGCCGAGACCTTGGCATCTTGGGTGATCTCCTGCTTCTCGTTATCCATGTCAATCAGCCTCTGAGCAGCTTCATCCTTGGTAGCCTGGAGTTCCTTCTCAAGATCCGCTATCTTGAGATCCTTCAACACACCCATTTGCCGAAGGTCGGCAATCTGGCTCTCCTGGTCCTCAACATTGCCAAGATAAGTTTCAATCTCAGCAAGTTTCTGCAAACAAAAAAAAAAATATATAAGACAAGCTCAGAATCAGGTGATCCTCAAAAGATACTAGAGATAGATAACCAACAGGGGCAGTGATCCTCACCTCGTTCACATAATCAAGAAATTGCTGACGAAGGAGAGGGAATCCTTGGAGTTCATCAGAGGCTTTCCTCTTTTTTCCCTTGCCCCGAATGGACGCTTTAGGAGCTGAGACTGAAGGGCTGGCAGCGGGAGCTTTCTTCTTTGAGGAAGTGACATTGGCAAGGTCACTGATCCCAAACTTGGAGGCAGATTTAACAGACCTGGCAGACTTTCCGGCACCTACGCAATTCAAAAACAAGATAAGTTCCCTTATTAAATTAAATACTTTCACATAAAACTTATTTTCTATGAGGATACTTACTTGACATTGTGGCAGATGCAGAGGATATCTCTTGAGAATCTTGGATAATAATCTGAAAGCTTCGAACTTCAGGATCAAGCTTCTTGAAAGCTAACACTCTTTCTTTGGCAGCAGGGGTCAACCTTAAGTGAGCAACGGAGATAGCTGCATAAAAAGACAAAAAAAGAAAAGACATCAGTGATCCTCATCATATGAGACAGAACTGATAGTGATCCTTCGAGGATCCTCTATCCTACCATGAGTGGCCCATTCCTTGGGCAGATCCTTCCCATCCGGGATGGAATCCCTCTTAACAAAGAAAAATCGACGTTTCCAGTTGGCATCATTCTTGGTCACTTTGAAAATAGGGTGATCCTCCCCAGCTTTCCGTTTCAGCAGATACCGGTGAGAACCAAAGGTGGTGAGATCATAAAGTTCAGCTAACTCTGACATCCCCAAATCAATCCCTTCTTGCTCGATGATCCTCTCGAAGGTATATAGGACCCTCCAGATCATCGGCATAGCTTGGATATATGAGATGCCGGCAAGAGAAAAGAAGGATTGGGTAAATGTCGGAAAAGGATATGAGTACCCGATAAGGAAAGGAGTAGCAGGAAAGGCCACCCAAGTGTCCGAAACAAAATCACTCAAAGCAGTAGGGTCAAAAGGCTTAAAAACAACATTCGCCGGGAAGCAATGGCGAATCTTGTCTATCTGGATATCGGTAAAACAGCACCTCTCCATAGGAGAATCCTTGATAATCCCCTGGCTTTTCAAGGGACTATCCTTCTTAGAGCCTTTGTGCGGTGAGTTCCGAAGAAGCATGTTCGAGACAAAAAACAGAGTAAAAGCAAGAAAGAACAGAGCAAAGAAGAGAAAGAAGAAAATGATACCTGATCAAAGCCTTCGGTGACGATTATAAAGGGAGATACTTCGAATTTAAATACAAAGTGATCCTAACCCTATCTCCTATTTATAATGATGATTCGCAGGGATTGTCACATCAGTAACGTAAATATCATAACGGCTAGTCCATGTGCAACGGCTAGTAAATCGGAATCGTCCGTTAGAGATAAGCTCAAAACAAAATATAACTCACCTATTTACATTTAACTCCTTATATTTTGGGGGCAATTGTTGGGGCTGGATTCTACTATTAATGATCCTTATACGTGATCCTGACCAGTGATCCTTGTTTCTTTGACAGATAGTGATCCTCAGCCAGACTTCAGGATCAGGATCATGGGACGATATGGTGATCCTTACACTAACGGTCACTTCCACTTGTTACAAAATTGTTTTGCAGGAACACCTAGCAGGATATGCCCTACACATCATGATCCAGGGACGCGTTTTCACAAATATGGCAAGAGCTAAATTGGAGATAGACGTTGTACCGGATATGGAAACTTAGCTTGATTAATGGGCAGCAATTTAGGCTAGATTATCTTTATTTCTAAAGGGGTAATGAGCTGATTAGTGGTCTATCTACCTAAAATAAGTCACCTACACATGTATAAATACCCATCTTCCTCATTCGGAAGAACACACACAACATACGACACAACTCTCAACACTTAGACACTCAGTGATCCTTGTACTCAGCTCATTATCATCCGAAGTTGTAACTACATTTTTATTATATTGAAATTGGTGATCGGTAGTTGCCATCACCCGAGGTTTTTTATGCCGGAGATCATACATTGATCAAGGGCTTTTTCCTCGTATAAATCATTGTGTCTTTGTATCTTTATCACAGAAGTGATCCTTTACTTTCATAGCTAACCAAGCATCATACCCCGTTTACATAAAGTTTGGTTACATTATCCTTGTGTGATTTTTGACCAAAACAATTATCATGGACACCCTTTACCTACCCCAGCGGACGGGCCACGTATTGCTGGTAGATGCTCGGGGTAGGTAATTTTGACAACCTTTGAAGGGTTAATCCTTTCGTTTATAAATAAAATCTTAAACTTTTGTCGCTTATCTTGTGTTATTATCCTTTTTGTTCCTTTAATTCCCCATGGTTTTGGTGTTCATTCATTGAATAAGTAATTTTGAATAAGTCAGATTGAAAACATTTAGGATATGATCCTTGATCAAATATCCTATAGTTGAAAAATCCCAAAAAGTAGTACATATTTTAAGGGTCACAAGTTTAGTTGTCAAATTTCAAGGGTTAGCATAAAGAAACAATGAATAGGATTAAAAACAGTTAAGGATCATACCAGAGAATCCAAGTTAGGATCCTAACTTTTAATCAGGATAACCGTAAATGAAATTTTAATGTATAATAAGGATTAAGGATCCTTAATTGTTTTAACTTCGAAAACCTGAAAAATAGAACATAACTTGGGACTAAGCCAATATAAAAGATAGGTTAGTATCTGCGGACATGCCCAAAGGATCACTGGGGACAAGCCCAAAGGATAACTGGGGACGAGCCCAAAGGATCACTGGGGACAAGCCCAAAGGATAACTGGGGACCAGCCCAAGGATCGTATGTAAACTGGAGTATGGCCCTTGCTGGCGACTATCCAAACTTAGTGACATGAAAATGCCAAAACCTTAGCTAACGTGAAAACGTTAGAAACCTTAGGAACGGATGTATGGTACGTCTACCATTATACGTAGGATCCTAGATATAGCCAGTACGATGGGGTTATCAGCCCCGAAGGTGGGTACTGGTCCCAAAGACGTGAACTATACCAGGATCATCGTGCGCTACAGGCGGAAACTGGGGACAAGCCCAAGGATAGCTGGGGTTGAACCCAAGGATCTGAGATGCTTTTGAAGATTCTCAATGATATGCTGAGGATACCTGGACTATCAGAACTCAAATTTTCGTGAGAGGAGGATGAAGGATACATGATCCTTATCCTTAGGTAAAAATAAGAAAATGGAATAGTTTAGGATCAGGACATTACCAGGGTATTGACACCACTAGGATCCTTCGAAGATGCTTTCAATGTAAGGATCATATGTGCCAGGAGGATCCTGCTTATATGAAATATTTCTTTAAGTGAACAGCATTCCAGGCTCTTGGTAACAAGTTTCCTTCCATGGTTAGCAATCTATATGCCCCCTTTCCTGCTTCGGCTTCAATCAAGTAAGGGCCTTCCCATTTTGGTGCCAATTTCCCATCAGCAGGATTGATGGTATTCTGGAATGCTTTCCTTAACACCATATCCCCAACTTGGAACTTCCTTATCCTGACATTCTTGTTGTAAGCACCAGCCATTCTTTGTTGGTAGCTGGCCATCCTTATCCTAGCCAGATCCCTGATTTCCTCAATAGTATCCAAGTCTTGAGCTAAGTTTGCAGCATTCTCCTCAGGATCACGTGTACTTGTTCTAGCAGTTGGAACCACCATTTCTGTTGGGATCACTGCTTCTGCCCCAAATACTAAAGAGAAGGGTGTTTGACCAGTAGCATTCTTGGGAGTAGTCCTATCAGCCCAGAGCACATAAGGCAATTCCTCTGCCCATTTCCCCTTCTTGGATCCAAGTTTCTTCTTCAGATTGTTGATGATGATCTTGTTGGATGATTCTGCTTGACCATTAGCTTGTGGATGGACTGGTGTTGATGTTATCATCTTAATTCCCCAACTGTCACAAAAGTTAGTAGTCCTGCTCCCAATGAATTGGGAACCATTATCACATACAATTTCAGAAGGAATGCCAAATCTGGTTATAATGTTTCTCTTAATAAAGGATATGACTTCCTTTTCTCTGACTTGGGCAAAAGCTTCAGCCTCTATCCACTTGGAGAAGTAGTCAGTCATGGCAAGCATAAATACTTTTCCACCAGGTGCTTTAGGGAGCTTGCCAACTATATCCATCCCCCATCCCATGAATGGCCAAGAGGATGGTATAGGATGTAGAAATTCTGCCGGCTGATGAAGGATATTGCTGTGTCTTTGACAAGGATCACACTTCTTAGCATACTCCACAGCATCCTTTTTCATAGTTGGCCAGTAGTATCCTGTCCTTAGTATCCTTGAGAACAATGCCCTGCCCCCAGTGTGATTTCCACAATCTCCTTCATGGAAATCCTTTAAGACTTCTTGAACTTCAGGATCCTCGATACATCTTAAATATGGTCCTGCAAGAGATCGCTTATACAGCATATTATTTAAGATTGTGAATTGGGATACCTTAATTCTGAAAGCCCTAGGGTTTTCTCCCATAGGAATCTCTCTGTGTTGTAAGTATCTCATGATTGGTGAGATCCATGATCCTGAACCAGATTGAGTATCCTCACTAGGGATCATTGCAGAATCCTCTTCTATTTCCATGGCTACCTGATTTTCAATAGCAGGAGTCAGGATATGGATTATGGGGATACTTATATCCTCTGGGATCTTCAAAGATGATCCTAGATTGGCCAATGCATCAGCTTCTGTATTTTCCTCCCTTGGTACCTGTGTCAAACTGAAGAAAACAAAGGAGAGTGCCAATTCTTTGACTATCTCTAAATATTTGGTTAGTTTTTCACCTTTAACAGCGTAGGATCCATTAAAGTGATTAGTGATTAATAATGAATCTACGTATACTTCAAGATACCTGACCCCCATATGCTTAGCAATTTGCAAACCAGCAATTAAGGCTTCATATTCAGCCTCATTGTTAGATGCTTGGAACTCACAGGCTATGGAGTGGGGTATTATGTCCCCCTGTGGCGATTTTAGTAGTATACCAAGCCCTGTGCCTTTAACATTTGAGGATCCATCAGTGTGTAGTATCCAAGGATCCTTGGTCTCATCCAGCTGCTGGACCTCCAATTCGGCTTCCTTTTGTAAATCACTACTGAAATCAGCCACAAAGTCTGCTAATGCTTGAGATTTGATGGCTGTTCTAGGCTCATATCTTATATCATGGGCACTAAGCTTTACTGCCCATTTAGCCATCCTTCCGGACATTTATGGTTTCCTGAGGACATTCTTGAATGGAAAATTAGTTCTAACAACAATAACATGGGTTTCAAAATAATGTCTTAGCTTAGTAGATGCCATAATTATTGCAAGAATAAGTTTTTCAAGGTGTGAGTACCTGGATTCGGCATCAAGTAAACTCTTACTTACATAATAGACAGGATATTGTGTACCTTCATGATCCTTAACAAGGACTGCACTTACTGCTTTTGAGGATACCGCGAGATATAAGGATAACACATCTCCTTTTTCTGGTTTCATCAATGCTGGAGCTAAGGACATGTATTCTTTGAGGGCTTGTAAAGCTTTCTCATGCTTTTCAGTCCACTCAAATTTCTTGTTCTTTCTTAAGATATCGTAGAATTCTTTACACCTTTCTGAGGATTTGGATATGAATCTGTTTAGAGCTGCTATCCTGCCTGTTAGCCTTTGCACATCCTTAGCATTGGCAGGGGATTTGATATTCACCAATGCTTTAATTTGTTCCAGGCTTGCTTCAATGCCCCTCTGGGTTACCATATATCCTAAGAATTTACCTGCTTTAACACCAAAGTGACATTTTGAAGGATTAAGCTTCATGTTATAATTATCAAGGATATCAAATGCTTCCTCCAAGTCCCTTAGGTGATCCTCAGCTTTTTTGGATTTCACCACCATATCGTCTATGTACACTTCCATAGTTTGTCCAATTTGATCTTTGAACATCATATTCACCAGCCTTTGATATGTTGCACCTGCATTTCTTAATCCAAAAGGCATAGCAATATAACAATATAAACCGGTTGGGGTCATAAAGGCCGTATCCTCTTGGTCAGATGGTTCTATCTGAATTTGTTGGAATCCAGATGATGCATCCATAAAGGTTAACAGTTCATGACCCGCCGTTGCATCCACCATGGAGTCAATGTGGGGTAATAGGAAAGGATCCTTGGGACATGCCTTATTTAAATCAGTGAAATCGACACATACCCTCCACTTTCCGTTTTTCTTTTGAACAACAACCACATTGGCTAGCCATTTTGGATATTTTACCTCTCTGATCATACCTGCTCGAAGTAGTCTTTCTACTTCTTCCTGGATAATGGCATTCCTTTCTGGTGCAAACTTCCTCCTTTTTTGGTGGATTGGTTTGATTGACCTATCAATGCCAAGCTTATGAGTGATAATATCCTTAGATATACCTGTCATATCTTCATGTTTCCATGCAAAGGTAGATTTTCTTCTTTTGAGGAAGGATATTATGTCTTCTTTCATCTTGCCAAGGATCCCTGATTCGATATAGATTTTTGATTCAGGATCATTAGGATCCAAAAGGATTTCGTCCACATCCTGTTCTCTTGCCTCCAAGACATTCCTTGGAGGACACTGTAATTGCTATTGCTCCCTTGGCTTCGAGGCTGGTTTCATTGATGAGGTATAACAATCCTTAGCCTCCTGCTGATCACTGTCGATCTTGATTATTCCCCATGGGCTAGGGAGCTTCACACATTGATGTTAGGTGGATGGGACTGCTTTCATATCATGTATCCAGGGCCTGCCAAGGATAACATTACAACAAGACAAACAGTCAATAACACAAAATTTTTGATAATTGTGTAATCCTTCCACATAGATTGGGAGTTTGATGTCCCCCAGAGTTTTCTTAGTTTCGCCACTAAATCCCACAAGCACGGAGGATCTTGGAGTGATATCTGATTCAGGGATACCCATCTTCTTCAGAACATCAAGTTGGATAATGTTTACTGAGCTTCCTCCGTCAATAAGGATCCTGCGGACAAAATGGTTAGAGATAAAGAGAGTGATGACTAGACTATCGTGATGAGGATCCTGAATGTTAATGCGATCATCCTCATCGAAGGTTATCGCTTTTCCTTCCGAGATACTTGATGTTCGAATGGGCCTTTCTCCGTTATCCATTTTAGCTTCCTTTGCATGCCTTTTAGCCGCTGAAAAGGATGTACCACAGATCTCTGATCCTCCAGAAATAAAGTTGATCACTTGTGCATTTGCCGGAGGGGCTGGAGCTTTTTCAGGGATCCTCTCAGGATCCTGAGTCCTTTGCTTTTTTCTTCCCAACAACTCTTTTAGATGCCCCTTGCTTAGCAGATATCCAATTTCCTTTCTTAACGCGATGCATTCTTCGGTTAAATGCCCGAAATCCTCGTGGTATGCACACCACTTCGATTTGTCTTTAGTTCCAGTTGGTTTGTCGTTTTTTCTGGGCCATCTGGCTTTTTCTCCTAGATTCTGCATTGCAAGGATTAGTTCATGATTATCAACGGAAAAACAATATTCAGAAATCGGAGGATAATCCTCATCATCCTCTTCTTGGTCAACGGCATGCACGTTCTGGTTGTCTTTCCTATTGTAGGATTTGAATCTGTTGCTTTTGAAAGAGGATCCTTGCTTTTCTTGTTTTGAGGATCCTACTTGTCTTTCCTGGATCCTTTTGTCATCCTCTAGCCGGATGAACCTGAGTGCACGAGTTCTTACTTCATCTAGGTTCCTGCATGGTGTCATAACAAGATCATCATAGAACAGTGAATCCCTAAGCAATCCCATTTTGAAGGCCTCAACAGCTGTGGCCATATCCAAGTTGGGAATGTCCAAGGATTCTTTACTAAATTTGGTTATATAATCCCTTAATGATTCATTATGACCCTGAGTTACCCTATATAAATCACTAGTCAATCTTTCAAATTTTCTACTACAAGAGAATTGATTATTGAATAAATTAACTAAATTAGCAAATGAAGTAATAGAGTAAGGGGGAAGACTTAGCAGCCATTTAAGAGCTGATCCAGTAAGAGTGGATCCAAATCCTTTGCATAAGCATGCTTCCTTTAACTTTTCTGGAATTGGATTGATCTCCATCCTTTCCCTGTATTGTGCTATGTGTTCCTCAGGATCCGTTGTACCATCATACAGCTTCATAGTAGGGATATGGAACCTTTTGGGTATCTCTGCATCACAAATTGGTGGTGCAAAACGAGATACCTTATGGCTTCCATCTGCAATCTCCGGGATGGGTTTGACTACCCCTGGAACACTTGATATCATATCCTTCAGCTTCTGCAGTTCTCTGGCCATAGCATGGTTGATACCTGTATCCTGCACGAATCCATGGTTAGTGGTAAGATAATTATTTGAAGTGTTACCTCCCATTGGATTCAAGTTAGGAACACTGGATGTGAATCCATATTGCTGGGATTCTGGGATGATGGAGGGACCAGTGGAAGCAATGGTCTGCATTGGAATAAAATCTCCTTGATGGACATCTAGACTTCTTGTTTGCAAACTCTTTTGGGATCCTGGCATTTGGAAGGATCCCGGTATCTGAGATGATCCCGGAACGAAGGAGGATCCTTGAACCTGGGATGATCCTGGAACAAAGGAGGATCCTTGAACCTGGGATGATCCTGGAACAAAGGAGGATCCTTGAATCTGGGATGATCCTGGAACAAAGGAGGATCCTAAGCTCATAAAGGATCCCATATGCTGAGTGTAGGATCCTGTTGGTTGGAAATATGATCCTGATGCCTGCGTCATTGCTGCTGAGCCGAAATGCACTCCTCTTGATCCACCCACATGTTGAATGTCTGGGACCCCTGATGGCTGAGAAGTAATCATCGGAGTATCAAAATTCAAAGATTTGGGCATCAGTGGGGAATGATCCTCTGCCGTTTTCTTTTGTTTTTTGAGATCTCCGATTTCTCTGAGGATCCTGTCATTAGTTTCATCCTGCCGCTGCATACGATCCTTCATCTGCAAAATCAAAGTAAATATATCACTAGTACTGGGAACAGGAGAAGTTAAAGCAGAAGAAGATGAAGGTTTAGAGAAAGCAGGAGTTGGTCTCTTCTCAGCATTTTTCTGGGATCCCGCTGGTGGTGGAGGCAAAGGTAGAATGTTCTGAGACGAGTTGACTGCAGACATCGCCGTGGATGTATTCTTCAATGATGAAGCCATGTAATACTTTGAAGTGATCACAAACAGAAAATTTTCTTATGAATGAAGCACCAATTGCCCCACGGTGGGCGCCAAACTGTTTTGGTCAAAAATCACACAAGGATAATCCAACCAAACTCTTATGTAAACGGGGAATGATGCTTGGTTTGTTGAACAAAGTAAAGGATCACTTTAATGTAAAATATGCGAATGACACAAGGATTTATACGAGGAAAAAGCCCTTGATCAATGAATGGTCTCCGGCATAAAAAACCTCGGGTGATGGCAACTACCGATCACCAATCTTCAATATAAATAACAATATGTATACAACTTCGGATGGTAACGAGCTAAGTACAAGGATCACTATAGTATCGTGTGTCAATGCGTGTGAGAAGTGTGTTGTGTCTTCCGAATGTGGACGAGTGCTACTTATACAAGTGTGAGTGGTCGTATTTTAGGTAAATAAACTAACTATTAGCTCGTTACCCCTTTAGGAATAGAAGTAAATCTAGCCTAAATTATCGCCCTTAAATTATGCTGAGTTTCCATATCGTCCACAACGTCCATCTTTGATTATGCATATGCCAAAGTTGTAAAGACGAGTTCCTTGTTTACGTTGCTAAGAGCGGATCCTACTCGAAATTCCTGCAAGATAACATTAAATCCAAGGAGTACAACTGTTAGTATGAGGATCCCTAGGATGGTCCGTGATCCTGATCCTGGAACTCTTCTGAGGATCACTATCTGCCAAAGAATCAAGGATCACTGGTTAGGATCACATGTAAGGATCATAAGTCATAAAAATCCAGCCCTTACAATTGCCCCCAAAATATAAGGAGTAATATTGTAAATAAACGAGTTGTATTTTGTTGATCTTATCCGCAACAAAGTAACGGATAACTAGCCGTTGGAGACGGACTAGCCGTTGCAAACCTTACGTCACAGAAGTGACAGCCCTGCAAATCATCATTATAAATAGGATTTAGAGATAGGATCAATTTGCATTTAAATTCAAGAGAGACTCCCTTTATATTCTCGTCCGAAGATCAATCAGGTATCTCTTTTCTTCTTTCTTCCTTCTCTTACTCTGTTTTTCTATCTCTTTCCATCATTCTGCAAAGATGTTGCTCCGGAACTCCCCGCACAAGGATCCTAAGAAGAACAGTCCCTTGAAGGGTCAGGGGATCATCAAGGATTCTCCCACTGAGAGGTGTTGTTTTACCGACTCTCAGATCGACAAAATTCGTCATTGCTTTCCGGCGAACACCCTTTTCAAATCTTTCACTCCTACTGCTTTAAGTGATTTCATTTCTGATACTTGGGTAGCTTTTCCTGTTACTCCGTTCTTGATAGGATATTCGTATCCTTTCCCACAGTTCACTCAATCCTTCTTCTCTCTCACCGGCATCTGTTATATCCAAGCCATGCCCATGATCTGGAGGGTGTTATATACCCTTGAGAGGATCATTGAACAAGAGGGGATAGACCTTGGTATGGCGGAGCTGGCTGAGATGTATGATCTTACCACTTTCGGATCCCATCGCTATTTGTTTAAGCGAAAAACTGGGGAGGATCACCCTGTCTTCAAAGTTACCAAGAATGACACGAACTGGAAGGGACGGTTCTTTTTTGTTAGGAGAGATACCGTCCCTGATAGGGAGGATCTGCCCAAAGAGTAGGCTACTCAAGGTAGGATAGAGGATCCTGGAAGGATCATCATAAGACCTGTTCCTTAGGATGAGGATCACTGATATTTTTTTTTTGTTTATTGTGCAGCTATCTCCATCTCTCGTCTGAAGTTGACACCTGCTGCAAAAGAGAGACTTTTGGCCTTCAAGAAGCTTGATCCGGAGACAAGAACTTTCCAGGTTGCTGCCCAAGATTCCCAAGAAGTATCATCTGCCTCTGTCACAATGTCAAGTAAGTATCCTCATTTAGAAAGTAATTCTATGTAGGATTTTCAAGTTTAATTAGAATACTTATCTTATTTTGGTTGTGTAGGTGCTGGAAAACCTTCTAAGTCTGCCTCAAAGTTTGGCATTGATGATCTTGCTAATGTCAAATCTGCAAGGAAGAAGACTCCTGCTGCTAGCCCAACTGCTTCAGCCCCTAAAGCACCTATTAGGGGTAAAGGGAAGAAGAGAAAGGCCTCAGAGGATTTACAAGGCCTGCCCCTGCTCCGCCAACAGTTTCTGGACTACTTCAACGAGGTAAGGATCACTGCTTTGTTTGTTATCCTGACAGTTTTGAGGATCACTTGTTTCTGACGTTATGCCTTGTTTTCCTTGCAGAAATTTGCTGAAATAGAGACTTATATTGGCCACGTCGAGGATCAAGATCGCCAAATTGCTGACCTCCAACAGATGGGTGTGCTGAAGGATCTCAAGATTGCTGATCTTGAGAAGGAGCTCCGGGCTACCAAGGATGAAGCCGCCAAAATGCTGATCAACTTTGATTATGAGAAGCATGATATCACCCAGGATGCTAAGGTCTCTGCTGCGATAACCATGTATAAGATCCAGCTGCAGATGGCTGCGGAGGCTCAGGATCCTGCCTTCGACAAGAGCACATGGGACGTGGAGGGCTGGAAGGCGAGGCTGGCAGAGTTGGAGGATGATGAGGAGGCTGAGGAGATCTCGATGCTTGAAGGTGGTGATGCTGGCAAGGATCAGGGTGGAGAGGCAAGTGGAGCTGGTGGTGCAGCGAAGGGTTGAGCTGCAGGATTGGGCGATGAAGGAAACTTCTAGACATAGCCGGAGCCCAATTTTTTAAATTTGGTAGTGGTTTCTTTTGTGGTTGTGATGTTTTAAACAATGATGGTCTGTAACTTTAAACAATAGTTTTAGGATTAAGGATCCAGGATCCTTCAGACAATAGGTAGGATTGCAAATGGTGGTGGGATCCTCTGTTTGGGGGATGAAGCCATTGTGATCCTGCCGCCTTTATATCCCTGCATAACTTTTGAACCTATTATCATGGACACCCTTTACCTACCCCAGCGGACGGGCCACGTATTGCTGGTAGATGCTCGGGGTAGGTAATTTTGACAACCTTTGAAGGGTTAATCCTTTCGTTTATAAATAAAATCTTAAACTTTTGTCGCTTATCTTGTGTTATTATCCTTTTTGTTCCTTTAATTCCCCATGGTTTTGGTGTTCATTCATTGAATAAGTAATTTTGAATAAGTCAGATTGAAAACATCTAGGATATGATCCTTGATCAAATATCCTATAGTTGAAAAATCCCAAAAAGTAGTACATATTTTAAGGGTCACAAGTTTAGTTGTCAAATTTCAATGAATAGGATTAAAAACAGTTAAGGATCATACCTGAGAATCCAAGTTAGGATCCTAACCTTTAATCAGGATAACCGTAAATGAAATTTTAATGGATAATAAGGATTAAGGATCCTTAATTGTTTTAACTTCGAAAACCTGAAAAATAGAACATAACTTGGGACTAAGCCAATATAAAAGATAGGTTAGTATCTGGGGACATGCCCAAAGGATCACTGGGGACAAGCCCAAAGGATAACTGGGGACGAGCCCAAAGGATCACTGGGGATAAGCCCAAAGGATAACTGGGGACAAGCCCAAGGATCGTATGTAAACTGGAGTATGGCCCTTGCTGGCGACTATCCAAACTTAGTGACATGAAAATGCCAAAACCTTAGCTAACGTGAAAACGTTAGAAACCTTAGGAACGGATGTATGGTACGTCTACCATTATACGTAGGATCCTAGATATAGCCACTACGATGGGGTTATCAGCCCCGAAGGTGGGTACTGGTCCCAAAGACGTGAACTATACCAGGATCATCGTGCGCTACAGGCGGAAACTGGGGACAAGCCCAAGGATAGCTGGGGTTGAACCCAAGGATCTGAGATGCTTTTGAAGATTCTCAATGATATGCTGAGGATACCTGGACTATCAGAACTCAAATTTTCGTGAGAGGAGGATGAAGGATACATGATTCTTATCCATAGGTAAAAAAAAGAAAATGGAATAGTTTAGGATCAGGACATTACCAGGGTATTGACACCACTAGGATCCTTCGAAGATGCTTTCAATGTAAGGATCATATGTGCCAGGAGGATCCTGCTTACATGAAATATTTCTTTAAGTGAACAGCATTCCAGGCTCTTGGTAACAAGTTTCCTTCCATGGTTAGCAATCTATATGCCCCCTTTCCTGCTTCGGCTTCAATCAAGTAAGGGCCTTCCCATTTTGGTGCCAATTTCCCATCAGCAGGATTGATGGTATTCTGGAATGCTTTCCTTAACACCATATCCCCAACTTGGAACTTCCTTATCCTGATATTCTTGTTGTAAGCACCAGCCATTCTTTGTTGGTAGCTGGCCATCCTTATCCTAGCCAGATCCCTGATTTCCTCAATAGTATCCAAGTCTTGAGCTAAGTTTGCAGCATTCTCCTCAGGATCACGAGTACTTGTTCTAGCAGTTGGAACCACCATTTCTGTTGGGATCACTGCTTCTGCCCCAAATACTAAAGAGAAGGGTGTTTGACCAGTAGCATTCTTGGGAGTAGTCCTATCAGCCCAGAGCACATAAGGCAATTCCTCTGCCCATTTCCCCTTCTTGGATCCAAGTTTCTTCTTCAGATTGTTGATGATGATCTTGTTGGATGATTCTGCTTGACCATTAGCTTGTGGATGGACTGGTGTTGATGTTATCATCTTAATTCCCCAACTGTCACAAAAGTTAGTAGTCCTGCTCCCAATGAATTGGGAACCATTATCACATACAATTTCAGAAGGAATGCTAAATCTGGTTATAATGTTTCTCTTAATAAAGGATATGACTTCCTTTTCTCTGACTTGGGCAAAAGCTTCAGCCTCTATCCGCTTGGAGAAGCAGTCAGTCATGGCAAGCATAAATACTTTTCCACCAGGTGCTTTAGGGAGCTTGCCAACTATATCCATCCCCCATCTCCTGAATGGCCAAGACGATGGTATAGGATGTAGAAATTCTGCCGGCTGATGAAGGATATTGCTGTGTCTTTGACAAGGATCACACTTCTTAGCATACTCCACAGCATCCTTTTTCATAGTTGGCTAGTAGTATCCTGTCCTTAGTATCCTTGAGAACAATGCCCTGCCCCCAGTGTGATTTCCACAATCTCCTTCATGGAAATCCTTTAAGACTTCTTGAACTTCAGGATCCTCGATACATCTTAAATATGGTCCTGCAAGAGATCGCTTATACAGCATATTATTTAAGATTGTGAATTGGGATACCTTAATTCTGAAAGCCCTAGGGTTTTCTCCCATAGGAATCTCTCCGTGTTGTAAGTATCTCATGATTGGTGAGATCCATGATCCTGAACCAGATTGAGTATCCTCACTAGGGATCATTGCAGAATCCTCTTCTATTTCCATGGCTACCTGATTTTCAATAGCAGGAGTCAGGATATGGATTATGGGGATACTTATATCCTCTGGGATCTTCAAAGATGATCCTAGATTGGCCAATGCATCAGCTTCTGTATTTTCCTCCCTTGGTACCTGTGTCAAACTGAAGAAAACAAAGGAGAGTGCCAATTCTTTGACTATCTCTAAATATTTGGTTAGTTTTTCACCTTTAACAGCGTAGGATCCATTAAAGTGATTAGTGATTAATAATGAATCTACGTATACTTCAAGATACCTGACCCCGATATGCTTAGCAATTTGCAAACCAGCAATTAAGGCTTCATATTCAGCCTCATTGTTAGTTGCTTGGAACTCATAGGCTATGGAGTGGGGTATTATGTCCCCCTGTGGCGATTTTAGTAGTATACCAAGCCCTGTGCCTTTAACATTTGAGGATCCATCAGTGTGTAGTATCCAAGGATCCTTGGTCTCATCCAGCTGCTGGACCTCCAATTCGGCTTCCTTTTGTAAATCACTACTGAAATCAGCCACAAAGTCTGCTCATGCTTGAGATTTGATGGCTGTTCTAGGCTCATATCTTATATCATGGGCACTAAGCTTTACTGCCCATTTAGCCATCCTTCCAGACATTTCTGGTTTCCTGAGGACATTCTTGATTGGAAAATTAGTTCTAACAACAATAACATGGGTTTCAAAATAATGTCTTAGCTTAGTAGATGCCATAATTAATGCAAGAATAAGTTTTTCAAGGTGTGAGTACCTGGATTCGGCATCAAGTAAACTCTTACTTACATAATAGACAGTATATTGTGTACCTTCATGATCCTTAACAAGGACTGCACTTACTGCTTTTGAGGATACCGCGAGATATAAGGATAACACATCTCCTTTTTCTGGTTTCATCAATGCTGGAGCTGAGGACATGTATTCTTTGAGGGCTTGTAAAGCTTTCTCATGCTTTTCAGTCCACTCAAATTTCTTGTTCTTTCTTAAGATATCGTAGAATTCTTTACTCCTTTATGAGGATTTGGATATGAATCTGTTTAGAGCTGCTATCCTGCCTGTTAGCCTTTGCACATCCTTAGCGTTGGCAGGGGATTTGATATTCACCAATGCTTTAATTTGTTCCGGGCTTGCTTCAATGCCCCTCTGGGTTACCATATATCCTAAGAATTTACCTGCTTTAACACCAAAGTGACATTTTGAAGGATTAAGCTTCATGTTATAATTATCAAGGATATCAAATGCTTCCTCCAAGTCCCTTAGGTGATCCTCAGCTTTTTTGGATTTCACCACCATATCGTCTATGTACACTTCCATAGTTTGTCCAATTTGATCTTTGAACATCATATTCACCAGCCTTTGATATGTTGCACCTGCATTTCTTAATCCAAAAGGCATAGCAATATAACAATATAAACCGGTTGGGGTCATAAAGGTCGTATCCTCTTGGTCAGATGGTTCCATCTGAATTTGTTGGAATCCAGATGATGCATCCATAAAGGTTAACAGTTCATGACCCGCCGTTGCATCCACCATGGAGTCAATGTGGGGTAATGGGAAAGGATCCTTGGGACATGCCTTATTTAAATCAGTGAAATCGACACATACCCTCCACTTTCCGTTTTTCTTTTGAACAGCAACCACATTGGCTAGCCATTTTGGATATTTTACCTCTCTGATCATACCTGCTCGAAGTAGTCTTTCTACTTCTTCCTGGATAATGGCATTCCTTTCTGGTGCAAACTTCCTCCTTTTTTGGTGGATTGGTTTGATTGACCTGTCAATGCCAAGCTTATGAGTGATAATATCCTTAGATATACCTGTCATATCTTCATGTTTCCATGCAAAGGTAGATTTTCTTCTTTTGAGGAAGGATATTATGTCTTCTTTCATCTTGCCAAGGATCCCTGATCCGATATAGACTTTTGACTCAGGATCATTAGGATCCAAAAGGATTTCGTCCACATCCTGTTCTCTTGCCTCCAAGACATTCCTTGGAGGATACTGTAATTGCTATTACTCCCTTGGCTTCGAGGCTGGTTTCATTGACGAGGTGTAACAATCCTTAGCCTCCTGCTGATCACTGTCGATCTTGATTATTCCCCATGGGCTAGGGAGCTTCACACATTGATGGTAGGTGTTGGGGCTGGATTCTACTATTAATGATCCTTATACGTGATCCTGACCAGTGATCCTTGTTTCTTTGACAGATAGTGATCCTCAGCCAGACTTCAGGATCAGGATCATGGGACGATATGGTGATCCTTACACTAACGGTCACTTCCACTTGTTACAAAATTGTTTTGCGGGAACACCTAGCAGGATATGCCCTACACATCATGATCCAGGGACGCGTTTTCACAAATATGGCAAGAGCTAAATTGGAGATAGACGTTGTACCGGATATGGAAACTTAGCTTGATTAATGGGCAGCAATTTAGGCTAGATTATCTTTATTTCTAAAGGGGTAATGAGCTGATTAGTGGTCTATCTACCTAAAATAAGTCACCTACACATGTATAAATACCCATCTTCCTCATTCGGAAGAACACACAACATACGACACAACATACGACACAACTCTCAACACTTAGACACTCAGTGATCCTTGTACTCAGCTCATTATCATCCGAAGTTGTAACTACATTTTTATTATATTGAAGTTGGTGATCGGTAGTTGCCATCACCCGAGGTTTTTTATGCCGGAGATCATACATTGATCAAGGGCTTTTTCCTCGTATAAATCATTGTATCTTTGTATATTCATCACAGAAGTGATCCTTTACTTTCATAGCTAACCAAGCATCATACCCCGTTTACATAAAGTTTGGTTACATTATCCTTGTGTGATTTTTGACCAAAACAGTTTGGCGCCCACCGTGGGGCAATTGGTGCTTCATTCATAAAGAAAATCTTTTGTTCGAAATCATTTCAAAGAGTTACATGGCTTCATCATTGAAGAACACCTCCACGGCGATGTCTGCAGTCACCTCAGCACAAACCACTCTACCTCCTCAACCGGCAGGATCCCAGAGAAATGCTGAGAAGAGCCCAACCCCTTCTTTCTCTAAACCTCCATCTTCTTCTGCTATGAATTCTTCTACTCCCAGTACTAGTGATGTGTTTGCTTTAATTTTGCAGATGAAGGATCGTATGCAGCGGCAGGATGAAACTAATGACAGGATCCTCAGGGAGATTGGAGATCTCAAAAGACAAAAGAAAGCGGCAGAGGATCATTCCCCACTGATGCCAAAATCCTTGAGTTTTGAGACTCCAATGGCCACCTCTCAGCCATCAGGGATCCCAGACGTACAGATCACAGGGGAGACGAGAGGATTACATCTCAAGTCAGCAGCAATGACTCAGATATCGGGCTCGTATTTTCAGCCAGCAGGATCCTATCCTCAGTATGTGGGATCCTTCATGAAACCGGAAGCCTATCCGGGGACACAGCAGTTTCAAGGATCCTACTTTGTTCCAGGATCATCCCAGATTCAAGGATCCTCCTTTGTTCCAGGATCATCCCAGATTCAAGGATCCTCCTTCGTTCCAGGATCATCCCAGATACCAGGATCCTTACAGATGCCAGGATCCCTAAAAAGTTTGCAAACAGGGAATCTAGATGTCCATCAAGGGGACTTCATTCCAATGCAGACCATTGCTTCCACTGGTCCCTCCGTTGTTCCAGAATCCCAGCAATACGGATTCCCTAACTTGAACCCAATGGGAGGTAACACTTTAAATAATTATCCTACCACTAACCATGGATTCATGCAGGATACAGGTACCAATCACGCTATGGCCAGGGAATTACAGAAACTAAAGGACATGATCTCAAGTGTTCCAGGGGTAGTCAAGCCTATCCCAGAAATTGCAGATGGGAGCCACAAGGTATCTCGCTTTGCACCACCAATCTGTGATGCAGAGGTACCCAAAAGGTTCCATATCCCTACCATGAAGCTGTATGATGGCACAACGGATCCAGAGGAGCATATAGCACAATACAGGGAAAGGATGGAAATCAATCCTATCCCAGAAAAGTTGAAGGAAGCATGCCTATGTAAAGGATTTGGATCCACTCTAACTGGATCAGCTCTTAAGTGGCTGCTAAGTCTTCCCCCTTACTCTATTACTTCATTTGCTAATTTAGTTAATTTATTCAATAACCAATTCTCTTGTAGTAGAAAATTTGAAAAATTAACTAGTGATTTGTACAGGATAACTCAAAATAATAATGAATCATTAAGGGATTATATAACTAAATTTAGTAAAGAATCCTTGGATATTCCCAACTTGGATATGGCTACGGCTGTTGAAGCCTTCAAAATGGGACTACTTAAGGATTCATTATTCTATGATGATCTTGTTATGACACCTTGCAGGAATTTAGATGAAGTAAGAACTCGAGCACTCAGGTTTATCCGGCTAGAGGATGACAAGAGGATCCAAGAGAGACAAGTAGGATCCTCAAAACAAGATAATCAAGGATCCTCCTTCAAAAGCAACAAGTTCAAATCCTACCATAGAAACGAGAACAAGAATGTGCATGCTGTCGACCAAGAGGAGGATGATGAAGAATATCCTCCAATCTCAGAATATTGTTTTTCCGTTGATAATCATGAACTAATCCTTGCAATGCAGAATCTAGGTGAAAAGGCTAGGTGGCCCAGGAAGAATGATAAACCATCCGGGACTAAAGACAAGTCCAAATGGTGTGCATACCATGAGGATTTCGGCCATCTGACTGAAGATTGCATAGCCTTAAGAAAGGAAATTGGATACCTGCTAAGCAAGGGGCATCTAAAAGAATTGCTGGGGAGAAAAAAGCAAAGGACCCAGGATCCTGAAAGGATCCCCGAAAAAGCCCCAGCACCTCCGGCAAATGCACAAGTGATCAACTTCATATCCGGAGGATCAGACATTTGTGGTACATCCTTTTCAGCGGCCAAAAGACATGCAAAGGAATCAAAAATGGACAATGGAGAAAGGCCTATTAGAACATCAAGTGTTTCAGAAGGGAAAACGATAACCTTTGATGAGGATGATCGCATTAACATCCAGGATCCTCATCATGATAGTTTAGTTATTACTCTCTTTATTTCTAACCATTTTGTCCGCAGGATCCTTATCGATGGAGGAAGCTCAGTGAACATTATCCAGCTTGATGTACTGAAGAAAATGGGTATCCCAGAATCAGACATCACACCAAGATCCTCCGTGCTTGTAGGATTTAGTGGAGAAACGAAGAAAACTCTGGGGGACATCAAACTCCCAATCTACGTAGAAGGATTACATAATTATCAGAAATTTTGTGTTATTGACTGTTTATCTTGTTGCAACGTTATCCTTGGCAGGCCCTGGATACATGACATGAAAGCGGTTCCATCTACCTACCATCAATGTGTGAAGCTCCCTAGCCCATGGGGGATAATCAAGATCGACAGCGATCAGCAAGAGGCTAAGGATTGCTATACCTCATCCATGAAGCCAACCTCGAAGCCAAGGGAGCAATAGCAATTACAGTATCCTCCGAGGAATGTCTTGGAGGCAAGGGAGCAAGATGTAGATGAAATCCTCTTGGACCCTAGTGATCCTGAATCAAAAATCTATATCGGATCAGGGATCCTTGGCAAAATGAAAGAAGACATGATATCCTTCCTCAAAAGAAGAAAATCTACCTTTGCTTGGAAACATGAAGATATGACAGGTATATCTAAGGATATTATTACTCACAAACTTGGCATTGACAGGTCTATCAAGCCAATCCATCAAAAAAGGAGGAAGTTTGCACCAGAAAGGAATGCCATTATCCAAGAAGAAGTAGAGAGACTACTTCGAGCAGGTATGATCAGAGAGGTAAAATATCCTAAATGGTTAGCCAATGTGGTTGTTGTCCAAAAGAAAAACGGAAAGTGGAGGGTATGTGTCGATTTCACTGATTTGAATAAGGCATGTCCCAAGGATCCTTTCCCATTACCCCACATTGACTCCATGGTGGATGCAACAGCGGGGCATGAACTGTTAACCTTTATGGATGCATCATCTGGATTCCAACAAATCCAGATGGAACCATCTGACCAAGAAGATACAGCCTTTATGACCCCAACCGGTTTATATTGTTATATTGCCATGCCTTTTGGACTAAGAAATGCAGGTGCAACATATCAAAGGCTGGTAAATATGATGTTCAAGGATCAAATTGGAAAAACTATGGAGGTGTACATAGATGATATGGTGGTCAAGTCAAAAAAAGCAGAGGATCACCTAAGGGACTTGGAAGAAGCATTCGATATCCTTGATAATTATAACATGAAACTTAATCCTTCAAAATGCCATTTTGGTGTTAAGGCAGGAAAGTTCTTAGGATACATGGTAACCCAGAGGGGCATTGAAGCAAGCCCGGAACAAATCAAAGCATTAATAAATATCAAATCTCCTGCCAATGCCAAGGATGTTCAAAGACTAACAGGCAGGATAGCAGCTTTAAACAGGTTCATATCGAAATCCTCAGAAAAGTGCAAAGAATTCTACGATATCCTAAGGAAGAATAAGAAGTTCGAATGGACTGAGAAGCATGAAAATGCTTTACAAGCCCTAAAAGAGTATATGTCCTCAGCACCAGCATTAGCAAAACCGGAAAAAGGAGATGTGTTATCCTTATATCTGGCGGTATCCTCAACCGCTGTAAGTGCTGTCCTTGTTAAGGATCACGAAGGTACACAATATCCTATCTACTATGTAAGTAAAAGTCTACTTGATGCCGAATCCAGGTACTCACACCTCGAAAAACTTATCCTTGCATTAATCATGGCATCCACTAAGTTAAGGCATTATTTTGAAACCCATACTATTGTTGTTAAAACTAATTTTCCAATTAAGAATGTCCTCAGGAAACCGGATATGTCAGGGAGAATGGCTAAGTGGGCAGTGAAGCTTAGTGCCCACGATATAAGATACGAACCAAGAACAGCCATTAAATCTCAAGCACTAGCTGACTTTGTGGCTGATTTCAGTAGTGATCTACAAAAGGAAGCAGAATTGGAGGTCCAGCAGCTGGATGAGACCAAGGATCCTTGGATACTACACACCGACGGATCCTCAAATATCAAAGGCACAGGGCTTGGGATCCTACTAAAATCGCCACAGGGGGACATAATACCCCACTCCATAGCTTGTGAGTTCCAGGCAACTAACAATGAGGCTGAGTATGAAGCCTTAATTGCTGGCTTACAAATTGCTAAGGACATGGGGGTAAAGTATCTCGAAGTATATGTAGATTCATTATTAATTGCCAATCACTTTAATGGATCCTATGCTGTTAAAGGTGAAAAACTAACCAAATATTTAGAGATAGTCAAAGAATTGGCACTCTCTTTTGTTTCTTTTAGCTTAACACAGGTACCAAGGGAGGATAACACGGAAGCTGATGCATTGGCCAACCTAGGATCATCCTTGAAGATTCCAGAGGATATAAGTATCCCTATCATCCATATCCTGGCTCCTGCTATTGAAAAACAGGTGGCCATGGAAATAGAAGAGGATACTGCAATGATCCCTAGTGAAGAAGCCCAACCTAATTCAGGATCATGGATCTCACCGATCATGGGATATTTGCAACACGGGGAGATCCCGATGGGAGAAAATCCTAGAGCTTTCAGGATTAAGGTATCTCAATTCACAATTCTGAATAATGTATTATATAAGCGATCTCTTGCAGGACCATATTTGAGATGTATCGAGGATCCTGAAATTGAAGAGGTGTTGAAGGATTTCCATGAAGGAGATTGTGGAAACCACACTGGGGGCAGGGCATTATTCTCAAGGATCCTTAGAACAGGATACTACTGGCCAACCATGAAAAGGGATGCTATAGAGTATGCTAAGAAATGTGATCCTTGCCAAAGACATAGCAATATCCTCCATCAACCAGCTGAATTCTTACACCCAATACCATCCTCTTGGCCATTCATGAGATGGGGAATGGATATAGTTGGCAAGCTTCCTAAAGCACCTGGTGGAAAAGTATTTATGCTCGCCATGACTGACTATTTCTCCAAGTGGATAGAAGCTGAAGCCTTTGCTCAAGTCAGAGAGAAGGAAGTTATATCCTTTATCAAAAGAAACATTATAACCAGATTTGGCATTCCCTCTGAAATTGTATGTGATAATGGTTCTCAATTCATCGGAAGGAGAACCACTAACTTTTGTGACAGTTGGGGAATCAAGATGATAACATCAACACCAGTTCATCCACAAGCCAATGGTCAAGCAGAATCATCCAATAAGATCATCATCAACAATCTGAAGAAAAAGCTAGGATCCAAGAAAGGGAAATGGGCAGAAGAATTGCCTTATGTGCTATGGGCTGATAGGACAACTCCCAAAAACGCCACTGGTCAAACACCTTTCTCTTTAGTATTTGGGGCAGAAGCAGTGATCCCAACAGAAATGGTGATCCCAACTGCTAGAACAAGTGCTCGTGATCCTGAAGAAAATGCTGCAACTCTAGCTCAGGATTTGGATACTATTGAGGAAATCAGGGATCTAGCCAGAATAAGGATGGCAAGCTACCAACAAAAAATGGCTGGTGCCTACAACAAAAATGTCAGGATAAGGAAGTTCCAAGTCGGAGATATGGTATTAAGAAAAGCATTTCAAAATACTATTAATCCTGCTGACGGGAAGCTAGCACCAAAATGGGAAGGTCCCTACTTAATTGAAGCCGAAGCAGGAAAGGGGGCATACAGGCTGCTAACCATGGAAGGGAACTTGTTGCCAAGAGCATGGAATGCTGTTCACTTAAAGAAATATTTCATGTGAACAGGATCCTTCATGCATGTGATCCTTACATTGGAGTATCCTTGAAGGATCCCGGTGCCATTGATGATCCTCATTCTGGTAATATGCTTATCCTAAAACTATTGCATTTTCTTACTTTTTGCCTAAGGATAAGGATCATGTATCCTTCATCCTCTACTCACAAACCATTTGAGTTATGATAGTTCAGGTATCTTCAGCAAATTGTCAAAGATCACCAAAAGCACCACAGATCCTTGGGTACAACCCCAGTTATCCTTGGGATTATCCCCAGTTTCCGCCAGCAGCGCACGATGATCCTGATATAGTTCACGTCTTTGGGATCAGTACCCATTTTCGGGGCTGGCGACCTCATCGTACTGGCTATACTTGGGATCCTACGTATAATGGTGGACGCACCATACATCCGTTCCTAAGGTTTCTAACGTTTTCACGTTAGCTAAGGTTTTGACATTTTCATGTCACTAAAGTTTGGATAGTTGCCAGAAAGGGCCATACTCCAGTTTACATACGATCCTTTGGGCTTGTCCCCAGTTATCCTATGGGCTTGTCCCCAGTGATCCTCCGGGATCATCCCCAGTTATCCTATGGGCTTGTCCCCAGTGATCCTCCGGGATCATCCCCAGTTATCCTATGGGCTTGTCCCCAGTGATCCTCTGGGACCATTCTCAGTTATACTTTGGGCATGTCCCCAGTTACTAATTTATCTTTTACATTGGCTTAGTCCCAAGTTATATCTCACTTTTCAGGTTTTGGAAATCTAAACACATAAGGATCCTAGATCCTCATTAATTATCAAAGTCTTATCTATGTTTGTCTTGATTGAAGGTTAGGATCCTAACGTGGGTCCTCAGGTATGATCCTTGACTACTTTTGATTATACTCTTTATCCTAACCAACCCTTACACTTTGACAACCGAACCTATAATCCTTGAACTAAAAATTCTTTGAATGCGAGGATATTTGATCTAGGATCATATCCTAAGTTTATTAAACACTTTTTCAACTCTTATTATTTTAACAAATAGAGCAATTGAGAAATAAGAGGATTATTGAAGGATAACAACACAAGATAAGCCAGAAAGATTAAAGTTATATTATTAAACCAAAGGATCATTAACCCTTTCAAAAAAGTTGTCAAAATTGCCAACCCACATTTCTACCAGCAAAACGTGGCCCGTCCACATGGGTTGACAAAGGGTGTCCATTGTCTATGCGGTCTTAGCATTTTTGCAGGAAAGTAAAAGCGGCAGGATCACAAAGGCTTCATCCCCCAAACAGAGGATCCCTCCACCTTTTGTAATCCTACCTATTGTTCAAATGATCCAGGATCCTCAACCCTAAACTATTGTTCAAATACAGACCATCATTGTTTTAAAACATCACAACCACTAAACAAAAAAAAATTGGGCTCCGGCTATGTCTAGAAGTTTCCATCATTGCCCAATCTTGCAGCTCAAACCTTCGCTGCACCATCACCACCAGCTTCTCCACCCTGATCCTTGTCAGCATCACCTCCCTCCAACATTGGGATGTCCTCAGCATCATCATCGTCTTCCAACTCTGCTAACCTTGCCTTCCAGCCCTCAACATCCCATGTGCTCCTGTCAAAGGAAGGATCCTGAGCCTCCGTAGCCATCTGCAGTTGTATCTTGTACATGGTTACCGCGGCAGAGACCTTAGCGTCTTGGGTAATGTCATGCTTCTCATAATCAAACTTGATCAACGCTTTAACAGCCTCATCTTTGACTGCCCGGATCTCCTTCTCAAGATCGGCAATCTTAAGATCCTTCAGCCCACACGTCTGTTGAAGGTCAGCAATTTGACGATCCTGATCCTCAACCTGATTGACGTAAGTCTCCATCTCGGAGAATTTCTAAAGAAGACAACAGGAAAGCAACATCAGACACATGTGATCCTCGGACTAGTCGAAGACAATTAACAGGGGCAGTGATCCTAACCTCATCAAAATAGTCAAGGAATTGCTGACGGAGAAGAGGAAATCCCTGAAGGTCATCTGAAGCCTTCCTCTTTTTCCCTTTGCCTCGGGCAGGTGCTTTAGGGGCTGAGACTGAAGGGCTGGCAGCAGGAGCCTTCTTCTTCTTAGAAGACGTGACATTGGCAAGGTCACTTATCCCAAACATGGAGGCAGATTTAACAGACCTGGCAGACTTTCCGGCACCTACACAATTCAAAAACAAGATAAGTTCCCTTGTTAAATTAAATACTTTCACATAAAACTTATTTTCTATGAGGATACTTACTTGACATTGTGGCAGATGCAGAGGATATCTCTTGAGAATCTTGGATAATAATCTGAAAGCTTCGAACTTCAGGATCAAGCTTCTTGAAAGCTAACACTCTTTCTTTGGCAGCAGGGGTCAACCTTAAGTGAGCAACGGAGATAGCTGCATAAAAAGACAAAAAAAGAAAAGACATCAGTGATCCTCATCATATGAGACAGAACTGATAGTGATCCTTCGAGGATCCTCTATCCTACCATGAGTGGCCCATTCCTTGGGCAGATCCTTCCCATCCGGGATGGAATCCCTCTTAACAAAGAAAAATCGACGTTTCCAGTTGGCATCATTCTTGGTCACTTTGAAAATAGGGTGATCCTCCCCAGCTTTCCGTTTCAGCAGATACCGGTGAGAACCAAAGGTGGTGAGATCATAAAGTTCAGCTAACTCTGACATCCCCAAATCAATCCCTTCTTGCTCGATGATCCTCTCGAAGGTATATAGGACCCTCCAGATCATCGGCATAGCTTGGATATATGAGATGCCGGCAAGAGAAAAGAAGGATTGGGTAAATGTCGGAAAAGGATATGAGTACCCGATAAGGAAAGGAGTAGCAGGAAAGGCCACCCAAGTGTCCGAAACAAAATCACTCAAAGCAGTAGGGTCAAAAGGCTTAAAAACAACATTCGCCGGGAAGCAATGGCGAATCTTGTCTATCTGGATATCGGTAAAACAGCACCTCTCCATAGGAGAATCCTTGATAATCCCCTGGCTTTTCAAGGGACTATCCTTCTTAGAGCCTTTGTGCGGTGAGTTCAGAAGAAGCATGTTCGAGACAAAAAACAGAGTAAAAGCAAGAAAGAACAGAGCAAAGAAGAGAAAGAAGAAAATGATACCTGATCAAAGCCTTCGGTGACGATTATAAAGGGAGATACTTCGAATTTAAATACAAAGTGATCCTAACCCTATCTCCTATTTATAATGATGATTCGCAGGGATTGTCACATCAGTGACGTAAATATCATAACGGCTAGTCCATGTGCAACGGCTAGTAAATCGGAATCGTCCGTTAGAGATAAGCTCAAAACAAAATATAACTCACCTATTTACATTTAACTCCTTATATTTTGGGGGCAATTGTTGGGGCTGGATTCTACTATTAATGATCCTTATACGTGATCCTGACCAGTGATCCTTGTTTCTTTGACAGATAGTGATCCTCAGCCAGACTTCAGGATCAGGATCATGGGACGATATGGTGATCCTTACACTAACGGTCACTTCCACTTGTTACAAAATTGTTTTGCAGGAACACCTAGCAGGATATGCCCTACACATCATGATCCAGGGACGCGTTTTCACAAATATGGCAAGAGCTAAATTGGAGATAGACGTTGTACCGGATATGGAAACTTAGCTTGATTAATGGGCAGCAATTTAGGCTAGATTATCTTTATTTCTAAAGGGGTAATGAGCTGATTAGTGGTCTATCTACCTAAAATAAGTCACCTACACATGTATAAATACCCATCTTCCTCATTCGGAAGAACACACAACATACGACACAACATACGACACAACTCTCAACACTTAGACACTCAGTGATCCTTGTACTCAGCTCATTATCATCCGAAGTTGTAACTACATTTTTATTATATTGAAGTTGGTGATCGGTAGTTGCCATCACCCGAGGTTTTTTATGCCGGAGATCATACATTGATCAAGGGCTTTTTCCTCGTATAAATCATTGTATCTTTGTATATTCATCACAGAAGTGATCCTTTACTTTCATAGCTAACCAAGCATCATACCCCGTTTACATAAAGTTTGGTTACATTATCCTTGTGTGATTTTTGACCAAAACAGTAGGTGGATGGGACTGCCTTCATATCATGTATCCAAGGCCTGCCAAGGATAACATTACAACAAGACAAACAGTCAATAACACAAAATTTTTGATAATTGTGTAATCCTTCCACATAGATTGGGAGTTTGATGTCCCCCAGAGTTTTCTTAGTTTCGCCACTAAATCCCACAAGCACGGAGGATCTTGGAGTGATATCTGATTCAGGGATACCCATCTTCTTCAGAACATCAAGTTGGATAATGTTTACTGAGCTTCCTCCGTCAATAAGGATCCTGCGGACAAAATGGTTAGAGATAAAGAGAGTGATGACTAGACTATCGTGATGAGGATCCTGAATGTTAATGCGATCATCCTCATCGAAGGTTATCGCTTTTCCTCCCGAGATACTTGATGTTCGAATGGGCCTTTCTCCGTTATCCATTTTAGCTTCCTTTGCATGCCTTTTAGCTGCCGAGAAGGATGTACCACATATGTCTGATCCTCCGGAAATAAAGTTGATTACTTGTGCATCTGCCGGAGGAGCTGGAGCTTTCTCAGGGATCCTCTCAGGATCCTGAGTCCTTTGCTTTTTTCTTCCCAACAACTCTTTTAGATGCCCCTTGCTTAGCAGATATCCAATTTCCTTTCTTAACGCGATGCATTCTTCGGTTAAATGCCCGAAATCCTCGTGGAATGCACACCACTTCGATTTGTCTTTAGTTCCAGTTGGTTTGTCGTTTTTTCTGGGCCATCTGGCTTTTTCTCCTAGATTCTGCATTGCAAGGATTAGTTCATGATTATCAACGGAAAAACAATATTCGGAAATCGGAGGATAATCCTCATCATCCTCTTCTTGGTCAACGGCATGCACGTTCTGGTTGTCTTTCCTATTGTAGGATTTGAATCTGTTGCTTTTGAAAGAGGATCCTTGCTTTTCTTGTTTTGAGGATCCTACTTGTCTTTCCTGGATCCTTTTGTCATCCTCTAGCCGGATGAACCTGAGTGCACAAGTTCTTACTTCATCTAGGTTCCTGCATGGTGTCATAACAAGATCATCATAGAACAGTGAATCCCTAAGCAATCCCATTTTGAAGGCCTCAACAGCTGTGGCCATATCCAAGTTGGGAATGTCCAAGGATTCTTTACTGAATTTGGTTATATAATCCCTTAATGATTCATTATGACCCTGAGTTACCCTATATAAATCACTAGTCAATCTTTCAAATTTTCTACTACAAGAGAATTGATTATTGAATAAATTAACTAAATTAGCAAATGAAGTAATAGAGTAAGGGGGAAGACTTAGCAGCCATTTAAGAGCTGATCCAGTAAGAGTGGATCCAAATCCTTTGCATAAGCATGCTTCCTTTAACTTTTCTGGAATTGGATTGATCTCCATCCTTTCCCTGTATTGTGCTATGTATTCCTCAGGATCCGTTGTACCATCATACAGCTTCATAGTAGATGTTTTGGTCAAAAATCACACAAGGATAATGTAACCAAACTTTGTGTAAACGGGGTATGATGCTCGGTAAATTATGAAAGTAAAGGATCACTTCTGTGATAAAAGATGCAAAGACACAATGATTTATACGAGGAAAAAGCCCTTGATCAATGTATGATCTCCGGCATAAAAAACCTCGGGTGATGGCAACTACCGATCACCAACTTCAATATAACAAAAATATGATTACAACTTTGGATGATAATGAGCTGAGTACAAGGATCACTATTGCTTTTGGTGTCTAAGTGTGTGAGAGTTGCGTTGTACGTCGTGTGTCCCCTTCCAAATGATGGAGAAGTGGTATTTATACATGTGTAGGTGACCTATTTTAGGTAGCTAAACTAATATTCAGCTCATTACCCCTTTAGAAATGAGATACAATCTAGCCTAAATAGCCGCCCATAAATCAAGCCATGTTTCCATATCCCGTGCAACGTCTATCTCTGATTTAGCTCTTGCCATAATTGTGAAGACGCGTCCCTGGATCATGACGCCTAGAGCGTATCCTGCTAGATGTTCCTGCAAAACAATATTGTATTAAGTCGAAGTGGCCGTTAGTATGAGGATCACTATAATGTCCCATGATCCTGATCCTGAAGTCCTGCTGAGGATCACTGTCTGCCAAAGAAACAAGGATCACTGGTTAGGATCACGTATAAGGATCATCTATAGAAATCCAGCCCTAACAATTGCCCCCAAAATATAAGGAGTTAATTGTAAATAGATGAGTTATATTTTGTTTTGATCTTATCTCTAACGGGCGACTCCGAATAACTAGCCGTTACACATGGACTAGCCGTTACGATCATTACGTCATGGATGTGACAATCCCTGCAAATCATGATTATAAATAGGAGGTAGGGTGAGGATCAGTTTGTATTTAAATTCAAGATACACTCCCTTTATATTCTGCACCGAAGATTGATCAGGTATCTTTCTCTCTTTCTTTTCTTTGCTCTGTTTTTTCTGCTCCGTCTCTGTTTCTGTTCCGTCACAAACATGTTGCTCCGGAATTCTCCACACAAGGATTCCAAGAAGGATAGTCCCCTGAAAAGCCAAGGGATCATTAAGGATTCTCCTACGGAGAGATGTTGCTTTACTGATGTTCACATAGACAGAATTCGTCATTGCTTTCCGGCGAATGCTGTTTTCAAGTCCTTCACACCTACCGCTCTGAGTGACTCTGTTTCGGATACCTGGGTGGCTTTTCCTGCTACTCCATTCACCATAGGGTATTCATATCCTTTTCCATCCTTCACCCAATCCTTCTTTTCTTTAACCGGCATCTCTTATATCCAAGCTATGCCGATGATCTGGAGGGTTCTGTATACCTTCGAGAGGATCATTGAGCAGAAAGGGATTGATCTGGGGATGACGGAGTTGGCCGAGCTTTACGATCTTACCACTTTTGGTTCTTACCGGTATCTGCTGAAACGGAAAGCCGGGGAGGATCACCCTGTTTTGAAAGTAACCAAAAACGACACAAATTGGAAGCGTCGTTTTTTCTTCTTGAGAAGGGATTCCATCCCAGATGGGAAGGATCTGCCCAAGGAATGGGCCACTCATGGTAGGATAGAGGATCCTCGAAGGATCACTATCAGCCCTGTCTCATATTATGAGGATCACTAATATCTTTTTTTATTTCTTGTGCAGCTATATCCATTGCTCATCTGAAATTAAGCCCCGCTGCAAAAGAGAGAGTTCTAGCTTTTAAAAAGCTTGATCCTGAAGTTAGAAGCTTCCAAGTCACTATCCAAGATTCTCAAGAGATATCCTCTGCATCTGCCACAATGTCAAGTAAGTATCCTCATAGAAAGTAAGTTTTATGTAAGAGTATTTAATTTAACAAGGGAACTTATCTTGTTTCTGAATTGTGTAGGTGCTGGAAAATCTGCCAGGTCTGTTAAATCTGCCTCCAAATTTGGGATAAGTGATCTTGCCAATGTCACGTCTTCAAAGAAGAAGGCTCCTGCTGCCAGTCCTTCAGCATCAGCTCCTAAAGCGCCTATCCGAGGCAAAGGGAAGAAGAGGAAGGCTTCAGATGATCTCCAGGGATTTCCCCTCCTCCGTCAGCAATTCCTCGACTACGTGAATGAGGTAAGGATCACTGCCCCTGTTGGTTATCCGTCTCGCATATCCTGTTTGTGTATCCTGCTTTTCTTGAGGATCATCTGATCCTAAGCTTATCTTTTTTTTCCTGTTGCAGAAACTTGCCGAGATTGAGACCTATCTTGGCCATGTTGAGGACCAGGAGAGCCAAATTGCCGACCTCCAGCAAATGGGTGTGTTAAAGGATCTCAAGATAGGAGATCTTGAGAAGGAACTCCGGGTCATGAAGGCTGAGGCTGCTCAGAGGTTGATTGATATGGATAACGAGAAGCAGGAGATCACCCAAGATGCTAAGGTCTCCGCGGCAATTGCTATGTATAAGATACAACTTCAGATGGCCGAGGAGGCTCAGGATCCTACCTTTGACAAAAGCTCGTGGGATGTTGAAGGTTGGAAGGCAAGGCTGGCAGACCTGGAGGACGAGGATGAGGCTGAGGATATCCCAATGCTGGAGGGAGGTGATGCTGACAAGGATCAAGGTGGAGCAGCCGGTGGTGATGGAGCAGCAAAGGAGTAGGCTGCATGATTGGGCGATGATGGATATTGTTGACTAGGCCGGAGCCCAATTTTTTAGGTTTGGTAGTGGTTTTTGTGGTTGTTGATGGTTTGAGACAATTATGGTTTGTAATCTTCGAACAATAGTTTTTAGGGTTAAGGATCCTGGATCCTTTGAACAATAGGTAGGATTACAAAAGGTGGAGGGATCCTCTGTTTGGGGGATGAAGCCTTTGTGATCCTGCCGCTTTAATTTTCCTGCACAATGCTAAGACCGCATAGACAATGGACACCCTTTGCCAACCCATGTGGACGGGCCACGTTTTGCTGGTAGAAATGTGGGTTGGCAATTTTGACAACTTTATGAAAGGGTTAATGATCCTTTTGTTAATAATATAACTTTTAATCTTTCTGGCTTATCTCGTGTTGTTATCCTTTAGTTATCTTCTTATTTCTCAATCTTTTGTAGTATATTTGCTAAGGTGACAAGAGTTAAAAATATGTTTAATAAACTTAGGATATGATCCTAGATCAAATATTCTCATATTTAAAATTTCTCAAAGTATTTTAGTTCAAGGATCGTAGGTTTGGTTGTCAAAGTATAAGGGTCGGTTAGGATAATGAATATAATCAAAATAGTCAAGGATCATACCTGAGGATGCAAGTTAGGATCCTAACCTTCAATCGAGACAATCGTGGATAAGATTTTGATGGATAATAAGGATTAAGGGTCCTTATGTGTTTTACCTTTGACAATCCTGAAAAACGAAGCACAACTTGGGACTAAGCCAATGTAAGAAATAAATTAGTAACTGGGGTCATGCCCAAAGGATAACTGAGAATGATCCCAGAGGATCACTGGGGACAAGCCCATAGGATAACTGGGGACAAGCCCAAAGGATCGTATGTAAACTGGAGTATGGCCCTTTTCTGGCGACTATCCAAACTTAGTGACATGAAAATGTCAAAACCTTAGCTAACGTGAAAACGTTAGAAACCTTAGGAACGGATGTATGGTACGTCTACCATTATACGTAGGATCCTAAATATAGCCAGTACGATGAGGTTGTCAGCCCCGAAAGTGGGTACTGGTCCCAAAGACGTGAACTATATCAGGATCATCGTGCGCTGCTGGCGGAAACTGGGGATAATCCCAAGGATAACTGGGGTTGGACCCAAGGATCTGTGGTGCTTTTGGAGATCTTTGACGATTTGCTGAAGATACCTGAACTATCATAACTCAAATGGTTTGTGAGTAGAGGATGAAGGATACATGATCCTTATCCTTAGGCAAAAAGTAAGAAAATGCAATAGTTTTTAGGATAAGCGTATTACCAGAGTAAGGATTACTGATATCTCCGGGATCCTTCAAGGATACTTCAATGTAAGGATCACATGCATGAAGGATCATGTTCACATGAAATATTTCTTTAAGTGAACAGCATTCCAGGCTCTTGGTAACAAGTTTCCTTCCATGGTTAGCAACCTGTATGCCCCCTTTCCTGCTTCAGCTTCAATCAAGTAGGGACCTTCCCATTTTGGTGCTAGCTTCCCGTCAGCAGGATTGATAGTATTTTGAAATGCTTTTCTTAACACCATATCTCCGACTTGGAACTTCCTTATCCTGACATTTTTGTTGTAGGTACCAGCCATTCTTTGTTGGTAGCTTGCCATCCTTATTCTAGCTAGATCCCTGATTTCCTCAATAGTATCCAAATCCTGAGCTAGGATTGCAGCATTTTCTTCAGGATCACGAGCAATTGTTCTAGCAGTTGGGATCACCATCTCTGTTGGGATCACTGCTTCTGCCCCAAATACTAAAGAGAAAGGTGTTTGACCAGTGGCATTCTTGGGAGTTGTCCTATCAGCCCATAGCACATAAGGTAACTCCTCTGCCCATTTTCCTTTCTTGGATCCTAGCTTCTTCTTCAGATTGTTGATGATGATTTTGTTGGATGATTCTGCTTGACCATTGGCTTGTGGATGAACTGGTGTTGATGTTATCATCTTGATTCCCCAACTGTCACAAAAGTTAGTGGTTCTGCTTCCAATGAATTGGGAGCCATTATCACATACAATTTCAGAGGGAATGCCAAATCTAGTTATAATGTTTCTTTTAATGAAGGATATGACTTCCTTTTCTCTGACTTGAGCGAAGGCTTCAGCTTCTATCCACTTGGAAAAATAGTCAGTCATGGCAAGCATAAATACTTTTCCACCAGGTGCTTTAGGGAGCTTGCCAACTATATCCATTCCCCATCTCATGAATGGCCACGAGGATGGTATTGGGTGTAAAAATTCAGCTGGCTGATGGAGGATATTGCTATGTCTTTGGCAAGGATCACACTTCTTAGCATACTCTACAGCATCCCTTTTCATGGTTGGCCAGTAGTATCCTGTTCTAAGGATCCTTGAGAATAATGCCCTGCCCCCAGTGTGGTTTCCACAATCTCCTTCATGGAAGTCTCTCAACACTTCTTCAATTTCAGGATCCTCAATACATCTTAAATATGGTCCTGCAAGGGATCGTTTATATAGCACATTATTTAAGATTGTAAATTGAGATACCTTGATCCTGAAAGCTCTAGGATTTTCTCCCATTGGAATCTCTCCGTTTTGCAAGTATTTCATGATTGGTGAGACCCATGATCCTGCATAAGATTGAGCTTCTTCACTAGGGATTACTGCAGTATCCTCTTCTATTTCCATGGCCACTTGATTTTCAATAGCAGGAGCCAGGATATGGATGATAGGGATACTTATGTCTTCTGGAATTTTTAAGGATGATCCTAAGTTGGCCAATGCATCAGCTTCCGTGTTATCCTCCCTTGGTACCTGTGTTAAGCTAAAAGAAACAAAAGAGAGTGCCAATTCTTTGACTATCTCTAAATATTTGATTAGTTTTTCACCTTTAACAACATAGGATCCATTAAAGTGATTGGTGATTAATAATGAGTCTACATATACTTTGAGATATTTTACCCCCATATCCTTAGCAATTTGCAAGCCAGCAATCAAGGCTTCATACTCAGCCTCATTGTTAGTTGCTTGGAACTCACAGGCTATGGAGTGGGGTATTATGTCCCCCTGTGGCGATTTTAGTAGGATCCCGAGCCCTGTGCCCTTGACATTTGAGGATCCGTCAGTGTGTAGTATCCAAGGATCCTTGGTTTCATCCAGCTGCTGGACCTCCAATTCTGCTTCTTTTTGTAGATCACTACTGAAATCAGCCACAAAGTCGGCTAAGGCTTGTGATTTAATGGCTGTTCTTGGTTCGTATCTTATATCATGGGCACTAAGCTTCACTGCCCACTTAGCCATTCTCCCTGACATCTCCGGTTTCCTAAGGACATTCTTAATTGGAAAATTAGTTTTAACAACAATAGTATGGGTTTCAAAATAATGCCTTAACTTAGTGGATGCCATGATTAATGCAAGAATAAGTTTTTCGAGTTGTGAGTACCTGGATTCGGCATCAAGTAAACTTTTACTTACATAGTAGATAGGATATTGTGTACCTTCATGATCCTTGACAAGGACTGCACTTACAGCGGTTGAGGATACCGCCAGGTATAAGGATAACACATCTCCTTTTTCCGGTTTTGCTAATGCTGGTGCTGAGGACATATATTCTTTAAGGGCTTGTAAAGCGTTCTCATGTTTCTCAGTCCATTCAAACTTCTTATTCTTCCTTAGGATATCGTAGAATTCTTTGCATTTTTCTGAGGATTTCGATATGAACCTGTTCAAAGCTGCTATCCTGCCTGTCAGTCTTTGAACATCCTTGGCATTGGCAGGAGATTTGATATTTATTAATGCTTTGATTTGTTCCGGGCTTGCTTCAATGCCCCTCTGGGTTACCATGTATCCTAAGAACTTTCCTGCCTTAACACCAAAATGGCATTTTGAAGGATTAAGTTTCATGTTGTAATTATCAAGGATATCGAATGCTTCTTCCAAGTCCCTTAGGTGATCCTCAGCTTTCTTTGATTTGACCACCATGTCATCTATATACACCTCCATAGTTTTTCCAATTTGATCTTTGAACATCATATTCACCAGCCTTTGATATGTTGCACCTGCTCGAAGTAGTCTCTCTACTTCTTCTTGGATAATGGCATTCCTTTCCGGTGCAAACTTCCTCCTTTTTTGATGGATTGGTTTGATAGACCTGTCAATGCCAAGTTTGTGAGTAATGATATCCTTAGATATACCTGTCATATCTTCATGTTTCCAAGCAAAGGTAGATTTTCTTCTTTTGAGGAAGGATATTAAGTCTTCTTTCATCTTGCCAAGGATCCCTGATCCGATATAGATTTTTGATTCAGGATCACTAGGATCCAAGAGGATTTCGTCCACATCTTGTTCCCTTGCCTCCAAGACATTCCTCGGAGGATACTGTAATTGCTATTGCTCCCTTGGCTTCGAGGTTGGCTTCATGGATGAGGTATAACAATCCTTAGCCTCCTGCTGATCACTGTCGATCTTGATTATCCCCCATGGGCTAGGGAGCTTCACACATTGATGGTAGGTAGATGGAACTGCTTTCATGTCATGTATCCAAGGCCTGCCAAGGATAACGTTGCAACAAGACAAACAGTCAATAACACAAAATTTTTGGTAATTATGTAATCCTTCCACGTAGATTGGGAGTTTGATGTCCCCCAGAGTTTTCTTCGTTTCCCCACTGAATCCTACAAGCACGGAGGATCTCGGTGTGATGTCTGATTCTGGGATTCCCATCTTCTTCAGGACATCAAGCTGGATAATGTTCACTGAGCTCCCTCCATCAATAAGGATCCTGCGGACAAAATGGTTAGAGATAAAGAGAGTGATAACTAAACTATCATGGTGAGGATCCTGAATGTTAATGCGATCGTCCTCATCAAATGTTATCATCTTCCCTTCTGAGACACTTGAGGTTCTAATAGGCCTTTCTCCATTATCCATTTTTGATTCTTTTGCATGTCTTTTGGCCGCTGAAAAGGATGTACCACAGATGTCTGATCCTCCGGATATAAAGTTGATCACTTGTGCGTTTGCCGGAGGTGCTGGAGCCTTTTCAAGGATCCTTTCAGGATCCTGGGTCCTTTGCTTTTTTCTCCCCAACAATTCTTTTAGATGCCCCTTGCTTAGCAGGTATCCAATTTCTTTTCTTAAGGCTATGCAATCTTCAGTTAGATGCCCGAAATCCTCATGGTATGCACACCATTTGGACTTATCTTTAGTCCCGGATGGTTTATCATTCTTCCTGGGCCATCTAGCTTTTTCACCTAGATTCTGCATTGCAAGGATCAGTTCATGATTATCAACGGAGAAACAATATTCTGAGATTGGAGGATAATCTTCATCATCCTCTTCCTGGTCAACAGCATGCACATTCTTGTTCTCATTTCTATGGTAGGATTTGAATTTGTTGCTCTTGAAGGAGGATCCTTGCTTCTCCGGTTTTGAGGATCCCACTTGTCTCTCCTGGATCCTCTTGTCATCCTCTAGCCGGATAAACCTGAGTGCTCGAGTTCTTACTTCATCTAAATTCCTGCATGGTGTCATAACAAGATCATCATAGAATAATGAATCCTTAAGCAGTCCCATTTTGAAGGCTTCAACAGCCGTAGCCATATCCAAGTTGGGAATGTCTAAGGATTCTTTACTAAATTTAGTTATATAATCCCTTAATGATTCATTATGATTTTGAGTTATCCTGTACAAATCGCTAGTTAATTTTTCAAATTTTCTACTACAAGAGAATTGGTTATTGAATAAATTAACTAAATTAGCAAATGAAGTAATAGAGTAGGGGGGAAGACTTAGCAGCCACTTAAGAGCTGATCCAGTTAGAGTGGATCCAAATCCTTTACATAGGCATGCTTCCTTCAACTTTTCTGGGATAGGATTGATTTCCATCCTTTCCCTGTATTGTGCTATATGCTCCTCTGGATCCGTTGTGCCATCATACAGCTTCATGGTAGGGATATGGAACCTTTTGGGTACCTCTGCATCACAAATTGGTGGTGCAAAGCGAGATACCTTGTGGCTTCCATCTGCAATCTCTGGGATAGGCTTGACTACCCCTGGAACACTTGAGATCATGTCCTTTAGTTTCTGTAATTCCCTGGCCATAGCATGATTGGTACCTGTATCCTGCATGAATCCATGGTTAGTGGTAGGATAATTGTTTAAAGTGTTACCTCCCATTGGGTTCAAGTTAGGGAATCCATATTGCTGGGATTCTGGAACAACGGAGGGACCAGTGGAAGCAACGGTCTGCATTGGAATGAAGTCCCCTTGATGGACATCTAGACTTCCCGTTTGCAGATTTTTTAGGGATCCTGGTATCTGGAAGGATCCTGGTGTTTGGGATGATCCTGGAACAAAGGAGGATCCTTGAACCTGGGATGATCCTGGAACAAAGGAGGATCCTTGAACCTGGGATGATCCTGGAACAAAGGAGGATCCTTGGCCCTGGAATGATCCTGGAATAAAGTAGGATCCTTGAAACTGCTGTGTCTCCGGATAGGCTCCCGAATTCCTGAAGGATCCCATGTACTGAGGATAGGATCCTACAGGCTGAAAATGTGAGTCTGATGTCTGAGTCATTGCTGCTGAGTTGAGATGTGATCCTCTTGACTCCCCTATGATTTGCACGTCCGGGATCCCTGATGGCTGGGAAGTGATCATTGGAGTATCAAAGCTCAAGGATTTGGGCATCAGTGGAGAATGATCCTCGGCCGCTTTCTTTTGTCTTTTGAGATCTCCAATTTCCCTGAGGATCCTTTCGTTAGTTTCATCTTGCCGCTGCATACGATCCTTCATCTGCAAAATTAAAGCAAATACATCACTAGTACTGGGAATAGAAGAATTCATAGCAGAAGAAGATAGAGGTTTAGAGAAAGTGGGAGTTGATCTCTTCTCAGTATTTTTCTGAGATCCTGCCGGTGGAGGAGGCAAGGTGATCTGTGATGAGGTGACTGCAGACATCGCCGTGGACGTGTTCTTCAATGATGAAGCCATGTAACTCTTTCAAATGATTTCGAACAAAAGATTTTCTTATGAATGAAGCACCAATTGCCCCACGGTGGGCGCCAAACTGTTTTGGTCAAAAATCACACAAGGATAATGTAACCAAACTTTGTGTAAACGGGGTATGATGCTCGGTAAATTATGAAAGTAAAGGATCACTTCTGTGATAAAAGATGCAAAGACACAATGATTTATACGAGGAAAAAGCCCTTGATCAATGTATGATCTCCGGCATAAAAAACCTCGGGTGATGGCAACTACCGATCACCAACTTCAATATAACAAAAATATGATTACAACTTTGGATGATAATGAGCTGAGTACAAGGATCACTATTGCTTTTGGTGTCTAAGTGTGTGAGAGTTGCGTTGTACGTCGTGTGTCCCCTTCCAAATGATGGAGAAGTGGTATTTATACATGTGTAGGTGACCTATTTTAGGTAGCTAAACTAATATTCAGCTCATTACCCCTTTAGAAATGAGATACAATCTAGCCTAAATAGCCGCCCATAAATCAAGCCATGTTTCCATATCCCGTGCAACGTCTATCTCTGATTTAGCTCTTGCCATAATTGTGAAGACGCGTCCCTGGATCATGACGCCTAGAGCGTATCCTGCTAGATGTTCCTGCAAAACAATATTGTATTAAGTCGAAGTGGCCGTTAGTATGAGGATCACTATAATGTCCCATGATCCTGATCCTGAAGTCCTGCTGAGGATCACTGTCTGCCAAAGAAACAAGGATCACTGGTTAGGATCACGTATAAGGATCATCTATAGAAATCCAGCCCTAACAGTAGGGATATGGAACCTTTTGGGTATCTCTGCATCACAAATTGGTGGTGCAAAACGAGATACCTTATGGCTTCCATCTGCAATCTCCGGGATGGGTTTGACTACCCCTGGAACACTTGATATCATATCCTTCAGCTTCTGCAGTTCTCTGGCCATAGCATGGTTGATACCTGTATCCTGCACGAATCCATGGTTAGTGGTAAGATAATTATTTGAAGTGTTACCTCCCATTGGATTCAAGTTAGGAACACTGGATGTGAATCCATATTGCTGGGATTCTGGGATGATGGAGGGACCAGTGGAAGCAATGGTCTGCATTGGAATAAAATCTCCTTGATGGACATCTAGACTTCCTGTTTGCAAACTCTTTAGGGATCCTGGCATTTGGAAGGATCCCGGTATCTGAGATGATCCCGGAACGAAGGAGGATCCTTGAACCTGGGATGATCCTGGAACAAAGGAGGATCCTTGAACCTGGGATGATCCTGGAACAAAGGAGGATCCTTGAACCTGGGATGATCCTGGAACAAAGGAGGATCCTAAGCTCATAAAGGATCCCATATGCTGGGTGTAGGATCCTGTTGGTTGGAAATATGATCCTGATGCCTGCGTCATTGCTGCTGAGCCGAAATGCACTCCTCTTGATCCACCCACATGTTGAATGTCTGGGACCCCTGATGGCTGAGAAGTAATCATCGGAGTATCAAAATTCAAAGATTTGGGCATCAGTGGGGAATGATCCTCTGCCGTTTTCTTTTGTTTTTTGAGATCTCCGATTTCTCTGAGGATCCTGTCATTAGTTTCATCATGCCGCTGCATACGATCCTTCATCTGCAAAATCAAAGTAAATATATCACTAGTACTGGGAACAGGAGAAGTTAAAGCAGAAGAAGATGAAGGTTTAGAGAAAGCAGGAGTTGGTCTCTTCTCAGCATTTTTCTGTGATCCCGCTAGTGGTGGAGGCAAAGGTAGAGTGTTCTGAGACGAGTTGACTGCAGACATCGCCGTGGATGTATTCTTCAATGATGAAGCCATGTAATACTTCGAAGTGATCACCAACAGAAAATTTTCGTGTGAATGAAGCACCAATTGCCCCACGGTGGGCGCCAAACTGTTTTGATCAAAAATCACACAAGGATAATGCAACCAAACTCTTATGTAAACGAGGAATGATGCTTGGTTTGTTGAACAAAGTAAAGGATCACTTTAATGTAAAATATGCGAATGACACAAGGATTTATACGAGGAAAAAGCCCTTGATCAATGAATGATCTCCGGCATAAAAAACCTCGGGTGATGGCAACTACCGATCACCAATCTTCAATATAAATAACAATATGTATACAACTTCGGATGGTAACGAGCTAAGTACAAGGATCACTATAGTATCGTGTGTCAATGCGTGTGAGAAGTGTGTTGTGTCTTCCGAATGTGGAAGAGTGCTATTTATACAAGTGTGAGTGGTCGTATTTTAGGTAAATAAACTAACTATTAGCTCGTTACCCCTTTAGGAATAGAAGTAAATCTAGCCTAAATTATCGCCCTTAAATTATGCTGAGTTTCCATATCGTCCACAACGTCCATCTTTGATTATGCATATGCCAAAGTTGTAAAGACGAGTTCCTTGTTTATGTTGCTAAGAGCGGATCCTACTCGAAATTCCTGCAAGATAACATTAAATCCAAGGAGTACAACTGTTAGTATGAGGATCCCTAGGATGGTCCGTGATCCTGATCCTGGAACTCTTCTGAGGATCACTATCTGCCAAAGAATCAAGGATCACTGGTTAGGATCACATGTAAGGATCATAAGTCATAAAAATCCAGCCCTAACATCTGCTGAGCAAGGGGCATTTGAAAGAATTGTTGGGAAGAAAAAAGCAAAGGACTCAGGATCCTGAAAGGATCCCTGAGAAAGCTCCAGCTCCTCCAGTAGATGCACAAGTGATTAACTTTATATCTGGAGGATCAGACATCTGTGGTACATCCTTCTCAGCAGCTAAAAGGCATGCAAAGGAAGCTAAAATGGATAACGGAGAAAGACCTATTCGAACATCAAGTGTCTCGGAAGGAAAAATCATAACCTTTGATGAGGATGATAGAATTAACATCCAGGATCCTCATCATGATAGTTTAGTTATTACTCTTTTTATTTCTAACCATTTTGTCCGCAGGATCCTTATTGACGGAGGAAGCTCAGTAAACATTATCCAGCTTGATGTTCTGAAGAAAATGGGTATCCCTGAATCAGATATCACACCAAGATCCTCCGTGCTTGTAGGATTTAGTGGCGAAACTAAGAAAACCCTGGGGGACATTAAACTCCCAATTTATGTGGAAGGATTACATAATTATCAAAAATTTTGTGTTATTGACTGTTTGTCTTGTTGTAATGTTATCCTTGGCAGGCCCTGGATACACGATATGAAGGCAGTCCCGTCCACCTACCATCAGTGTGTGAAGCTTCCTAGCCCATGGGGAATAATCAAGATCGATAGTGATCAACAGAAGGCTAAGGATTGTTACACCTCATCAATGAAACCAGCCTCGAAATCAAGGGAGCAATAGCAATTAAAGTATCCTCCAAGGGGTGTCTTGGAGGCAAGAGAACAGGATGTGGACGAAATCCTCTTGGATCCTGATGATCCTGAATCCAAGATCTACATCGGATCAGGGATCCTTGATAAAATGAAAGAAGACATAGTATCATTCCTCAAAAGAAGAAAATCTACCTTTGCATGGAAACATGAGGATATGACAGGTATATCTAAGGATATTATCACTCATAAACTTGGCATTGACAGGTCAGTTAAACCGATCCATCAAAAAAGGAGGAAGTTTGCACCAGAAAGAAATGCCATTATCCAGGAAGAGGTAGAAAGATTACTACGAGCAGGTATGATCAGAGAAGTGAAGTATCCAAAATGGCTGGCCAATGTGGTTGTTGTTCAAAAGAAAAATGGAAAGTGGAGGGTATGTGTCGATTTCACTGATTTGAATAAGGCATGTCCCAAGGATCCTTTCCCATTACCCCACATTGACTCCATGGTGGATGCAACGGCGGGTCATGAACTGTTAACCTTTATGGATGCATCATCTGGATTCCAACAAATTCAGATGGAACCATCTGACCAAGAGGATACGACTTTTATGACCCCAACCGGTTTATATTGTTATATTGCTATGCCTTTTGGATTAAGAAATGCAGGTGCAACATATCAAAGGCTGGTGAATATGATGTTCAAAGATCAAATTGGACAAACCATGGAAGTGTACATAGACGATATGGTGGTGAAATCCAAAAAAGCTGAGGATCACCTAAGGGACTTGGAGGAAGCATTTGATATCCTTGATAATTATAACATGAAGCTTAATCCTTCAAAATGTCACTTTGGTGTTAAAGCAGGTAAATTCTTAGGATATATGGTAACCCAGAGGGGCATTGAAGCAAGCCCAGAACAAATCAAAGCATTGGTGAATATCAAATCCCCTGCCAACGCTAAGGATGTGCAAAGGCTAACAGGCAGGATAGCAGCTCTAAACAGATTCATATCCAAATCCTCAGAAAAGTGTAAAGAATTCTATGATATCCTAAGAAAGAACAAGAAATTCGAATGGACTGAAAAGCATGAGAATGCTTTACAAGCCCTAAAAACTTATTATGTAAGTAAGAGTTTACTTGATGCTGAATCCAGGTATTCACACCTTGAAAAACTTATTCTTGCACTGATTATGGCATCTACTAAACTAAGACATTATTTTGAAACCCATGTTATTGTTGTTAGAACTAATTTCCCAATTAAGAATGTCCTCAGGAAACCAGAGATGTCCGTCAGAATGGCTAAGTGGGCAGTAAAGCTTAGTGCCCATGATATAAGATATGAGCCCAGAACAGCCATCAAATCCCAAGCATTAGCAGACTTTGTGGCTGATTTCAGTAGTGATTTACAAAAGGAAGCCGAATTGGAAGTCCAGCAGCTGGATGAAACTAAGGATCCTTGGATACTACATACTGACGGATCCTCAAATGTTAAAGGCATGGGACTTGGTATACTACTAAAATCGCCACAGGGGGACATAATACCCCATTCCATAGCTTGTGAATTCCAAGCCACTAATAATGAGGCTGAATATGAAGCCTTAATCGCTGGTTTGCAAATTGCTAAACATATGGGGATCAGGTATCTTGAGGTATACGTGGACTCATTGTTAATCACTAATCACTTTAATGGATCCTATGCTGTTAAAGGTGAAAAACTAACTAAATATTTAGAGATAGTCAAAGAATTGGCACTCTCCTTTGTTTCTTTCAGTTTAACACAGGTACCGAGGGAGGAAAATACAGAAGCTGATGCATTGGCCAACCTAGGATCATCTTTGAAGATCCCAGAGGATATAAGTATCCCCATCATCCATATCCTGGCTCCTGCTATTGAAAATTAGGTGGCCATGGAAATAGAAGAGGATACTGCAATGATCCCTAGTGAGGATACTCAATCTTATTCAGGATCATGGATCTCACCAATCATAAGATACTTACAACACGGGGAAATTCCTATGGGAGAAAATCCTAGGGCTTTCAGGATTAAGGTATCTCAATTCACAATCTTAAATAATGTGCTATATAAGCGATCTCTTGCAGGACCATATTTAAGATGTATCGAGGATCCTGAAGTTCAAGAAGTGTTAAAAGACTTCCATGAAGGAGATTGTGGAAACCACACTGGGGGCAGGGCATTGTTCTCAAGGATCTTAAGGACAGGATACTACTGGCCAACTATGAAAAGGGATGCTGTGGAGTATGCTAAGAAGTGTGATCCTTGTCAAAGACACAGCAATATCCTTCATCAGCCGGCTGAATTTCTACATCCTATACCATCCTCTTGGCCATTCATGAGATGGGGGATGGATATAGTTGGCAAGCTCCCTAAGGCACCTGGTGGAAAAGTATTCATGCTTGCTATGACTGACTACTTCTCCAAGTGGATAGAGGCTGAAGCTTTTGCCCAAGTCAGAGAGAAGGAAGTTATATCCTTTATTAAGAGAAACATTATAACTAGATTTGGCATTCCTTCTGAAATTGTATGTGATGATGGTTCCCAATTTATTGGGAGCAGGACTACTAACTTTTGTGACAGTTGGGGGATTAAGATGATAACATCAACACCAGTCCACCCACAAGCTAATGGTCAAGCAGAATCATCCAGCAAGATCATCATCAACAATCTGAAGAAGAAACTTGGATCCTAGAAGGGGAAATGGGCAGAGGAATTGCCTTATGTGCTTTGGGCTGATAGGACAACTCCCAAGAATGCTACTGGTCAAACACCCTTCTCTTTGGTATTTGGGGCAGAATCAGTGATCCCAACAGAAATGGTGGTTCCAACTGCTAGAACAAGTACCCGTGACCCTAAGGAGAATGATGCAAACCTGGCTCAAGACTTGGATACTATTGAAGAAATCAGGGATCTGGCTAGGATAAGGATGGCTAGCTACCAACAAAGAATGGCTGGTGCTTACAACAAAAATGTCAGGATAAGGAAATTCCAAGTTGGGGATATGGTATTGAGAAAAGCAATCCAAAATACCACCAATCCTGCTGATGGGAAATTGGCACCAAAATGGGAGGGCCCTTATTTGATCGAAGCCGAAGCTGGAAAGGGGGCATATAGATTGCTTACCATGAGTGATCCTTACATTGGAAGTATCCTTCAAGGATCCCTGAAGCATCAATGATCCTTACTATGGTAATGTCCTAAGCTTGAACTCTTATTTACATATCTTCTTATTTAAGGATAAGGATCATGTATCCTTCATCCTTCTCTCACGAGATTTTGAGTTCTGATAAGTTCAGGTATCCTTAGCATAATGTTGACAATCTTCAGAAGCAACTCAGATCCTTGGGCTTGTCCCCAGTTATCCTTGGGCTTGTCCCCAGCCTGTAGCGCACGATGATTCTGGTATAGTTCACGTCTTTGGGACCAGTACTCGCTTTAGGGGCTGATAACCTCATCGCACTGGCTATACCTAGGATCCTACGTATAATGGTAGACGTACCATACATCCGTTCCTAAGGTTTCTAACGTTTTCACGTTAGCTAAGGTTTTGGCATTTTCATGCCACTAAGTTTGGATAGTCGCCAGTGAGGGCCATACTCCAGTTTACATACGATCCTTGGGCTTGTCCCCAGTTATCCTTCGGGCTTGTCCCCAGTTATCCTTCGGGCTTGTCCCCAATGATCCTTTGGGCATGTCCCCAGTTACTAACTTATCTTTTATATTGGCTTAGTCCCAAGTTATGTTCTATTTTTTAGGTTTTCGAAGTTAAACAATTAAGGATCCTTAATCCTTATTATCCATTAAAGTTTCATTTATGGTTATCCTGATTAAAGGTTAGGATCCTAACTTAGATCCTCAGGTATGATCCTTAATTATTTTCAATTTCATTCATTATTTATTTGAATAACCCTTAGACTTTGACAACTGAACCTATGGTCCTTAAAATAAACTACTTTGAAAATTTTCGATTATAGGATATTTGATCCAGGATCATATCCTAAATTTCTTAAACATAATTTGCTCAACTTTTCTTACTCAAACAAACATGTATCAAAACAATTGGAAATTAAAAGGATAACAATACGAGATAAGCCAAAAAGATTAGAGTTGTTTTATTAACAAAGGTTTAAAATCCTTCAAAGTTGTCAAAATTGCCAACCCACGTTTCTACCAGCAAAACGTGGCCCGTCCACATGGGTTGGCAAAGGGTGTCCATTGTTTGTGCGGTCATAGCATGCAGGAAATTAAAAGGCGGCAGGATCACAATGGCTTCATCCCCCAAACAGAGGATCCCTCCACCATTTGTAATCCTACCTATTGTTCACAGGATCCTGGATCCTCAACCCTAAACTATTGTTCAAATACAGACCATAATTGTTTTAAAACATCACAACCACCAAACAAAAAAAATTGGGCTCCGGCTATGTCTAGAAGTTTCCTTCATCACCCAATCCTGCAGCTCAATCCTTCGTTGCACCATCACCACCAGCTCCACTTGCCTCACCAGTATGATCCTTGCCAGCCTCTCCACCCTCAAGCATCGGGATCTCCTCAGCCTCTTCATCATCCTCAAGCTCTGCTAGCCTCGCCTTCCAACCCTCTACATCCCATGTGCTTTTGTCGAAGGCAGGATCCTGAGCCTCCATAGCCATCTGCAGCTGGATCTTATACATGTTTATTGCAGCAGAGACCTTGGCATCCTGGGTGATCTCATGCTTCTCATAATCAAAATTGATCAGCATACTGGCAGCATTATCCTTGGTGGCCCGGAGCTCCTTCTCAAGATCAGCTATCTTAAGATCCTTCAGCACACCCATCTGTTGGAGGTCAGCAATTTGGCGGTCTTGATCCTCGACGTGGCCAACATATGTCTCTATCTCAGCAAATTTCTGGAAGGAAAACAAGGCATAACGTCAGAAACAAGTGATCCTCAAAACTGTCAGGATAACAAACAGGGGCAGTGATCCTTACCTCGTTGAAGTAGTCCAGAAACTGTTGGTGGAGCAGGGGCAGACCTTGTAAATCCTCAGAGGCTTTTCTCTTCTTTCCTTTACCCCTAATAGGTGCTTTAGGGGCTGAAGCAGTTGGGCTAGCAGCAGGAGTCTTCTTCTTTGCGGATTTGACATTGGTAAGATCATCGATGCCGAACTTTGAAGCAGACTTAGAGGATTTTCCAGCACCTACACAACCAAAATAAGATAAGTATTCTAATTAAACTTGAGAATCCTACACAGAATTACTTTTTAAATGAGGATACTTACTTGACATTGTGACAGATGCAGAGGATACTTCTTGAGAATCCTGGGTGGCAACCTGGAAAGTTCTTGTCTCCGGATCAAGCTTCTTAAAGGCCAAGAGTCTCTCTTTTGTAGCAAGAGTCAACCTAAGATGAGCAACGGATATAGCTGCACAATAAACAAGAAAATGTTAGTGATCCTTATCCTAAGGAACAAGTTCTATGATGATCCTTCCAGGATCCTCTATCCTACCATGGGTAGCCCACTCCTTGGGCAAATCCTTCCCATTAGGGATGGAATCTCTCCTAACAAAAAAGAATCGTCGCTTCCAGTTCGTGTCATTTTTGGTCACTTTGAAAACAGGGTGATCCTCTCCAGCTTTTCGCTTGAACAAATATCGGTGGGATCCAAAAGTTGTGAGATCATACATCTCACCCAACTCCGCCATACCGAGGTCAATACCCTCTTGCTCAATGATCCTTTCAAGGGTGTATAACACCCTCCAGATCATCGGCATAGCCTGGATATAGCAGATGCCGGTAAGGGAGAAAAAAGATTGGGTGAATTGAGGAAAAGGATATGAATATCCTATCAAGAAAGGGGTGACCGGGAAAGCTACCCAAGTCTCAGAGATGAAATCACTCAAAGTGGTAGGACTAAAAGACTTGAAAAGGGTTTCCGCCGGGAAACAACGACGGATTTTATCGATTTGAGGGTCGGTGAAGCAACACCTCTCGGAGGGGGAATCTTTGATGATCCCTTGACCCTTTAAGGGGCTGTTCTTCTTAGGATCCTTGCAGGGGGAGTTCCGGAGCAACATCTTTTACAGAAGAATAGAAGAAGAAGAAAAACAGAGCAAGAGAGAAGAAGATGAAAAGGAGAATACCTGGTTGATCTTCTGAATACGGTTATAAAGGGAGTTGCTTTGATTTTAAATGCATTCAATCCTATCCCTATTTCTATTTATAATCATGATTGTGCAGGGCTGTCACCTCCATGACGTCAGACCATAACGGATAGTTCCACCTTAACGGCTATATATCCGTTGAGTTAGTTAGAGATAAGATTCAGCAAAATATAACTCGTTTATATCACATAAATACTCCTTATATTTTGGGGGCAATTGTTAGGGCTGGATTTTTATGACCTATGATTCTTACATATGATCCTAACATATGATCCTAACAAGTGATCCTTGTTTCTTTGGCAGATAGTGATCCTCAGAGGAGCTCCAGGATCAGGATCACGGATCATTCCAAGGATCCTCATACTAACGACTGTTCTCTTTGGACTTAATATTATCTTGCAGGAATTACGAGTTGGATCCGGTCTTAGCAACGTAAACAAGGAATCTGTCACGATAATCTCGCACATGCATAATCAAAGATGGACGTTATGGCAAATATGGAAACTCAGCACAATTCAAGGGCGATTATTTAGGCTAAATTTACTTCTATTTCTAAAGGGGTAACGAGCTAGTAGTTAGGTGATTTGCCTAAAATAAAACCACACACACTTGTATAAATGGCACTCTTGAACATTCGGAAGACACAACACACTTCTCACACGCTTTAGCATACGATACTATAGTGATCCTTGTACCTAGCTCGTTACCATCCGAAGTTGTAACCATTATTTGTTATATTAAAGTTTGGTGATCGGTAGTTTCCATCACCCCAGGTTTTTTATGCCGGAGATCATTCGTTGATCAATGGCTTTTTCCTCGTATAAATCCTTGTGTCACTTGTGCATTTTACATTTGAGTGATCCTTCACTTTGTTCATCATACCAAGCATCATTCCCCGTTTACATAAAGTTTGGTTGCATTATCTTTAAGTGATTTTTGGCCAAAACATATCCTACCATGGGTGGACCACTTCCTTGGTAGATCCTTTCCATTTGGGATAGAATCCCTTCTGACAAAGAAAAAACGCCGTTTCCAGTTTGTATCATTCTTGGTGGCTTTAAAGATGGGATGTTCTTCACCGGGTTTTCGCTTAAACAGATATAGGTGGGACCCAAATGTCATGAGGTCATACATCTCTGCCAATTCCGACATTCCTAAATCAATCCCTTCTTGCTCAATGATCCTTTTAAGGGTATATAAGACCCTCCAGATCACTGGCGTAGCTTGAATGTAGGAGATGCCGGTGAGGGAGAAGAAAAACTGGGTGAATTCAGGGAAAGGATACAAGTATCCTATTGTGAAAGGGGTGACCGGGAAAGCTACCCAAGTCTCAGAAATGTAATCGCTTAGAACAGTGGGATCGAACCGTTTGAAATAGGTGTTCGCCGGAAAGCAGTGCTGGATTCTGTCAACTTGTGGATCAGTAAAGCAGCACCTCTCATTCGCCAAATCTTTGATGATCCCCTGGCTCTTGAGAGGACTGTCCTTCTTGTGATCCTTAGCAGGAGAGGATCTTAACATCATCTTAGTTATGAAGAAGATGAAAAAAGAGGGAGTAGAGAAAGAAAACGTAAAGGAGAGAGGAGTACCTGATTGATCTTGGAATACGAATATAAAAGGAGTTTCTCTTGAATTTAAATGCGAATCGATCTTTTTGGTCAAAAATCAGACAATGATAATGCAACCAAACTCTCTGTTACGGGGTATGATGCTTGAATTGGTAAACAACAATGAGGATCACTCAGAAATGAATTGCACAAGTGACACAAAGATTTATACGTGGAAAAAGCCCTTGATCAATGAATGATCTCCGGCATAAAAAACCTCAGGTGATGGAAACTACCAATCACCAACTCAAATTAAACAATAATCCTTTTACAACTTCGGATGATAGCGAGCTAAGTACAAGGATCACTATAGTGTATCGTGTAAAAATGTATGAAAAATGCTAAGTGTTTTGCCGAGAGCTAGTGAGAGCAGTTGTACGAGTGTGTGTAGCCAAAAATAGCCAAGTGTTCTAAAAAAATAGCTCGCTATCCCCTTAAAATTAGAAAATATCTAGCCTAACTAACTGTCGGCATTTCGTGCCTTCTCCCTACGTTCTCCATAACGTTCAGAATGGTCAAGCACGTGCAGAAATAAAGGGAATATGCTCCAGGAATATCGCTATGACCAAGTCCAAGCCGGTACTCCTGCAAAACAATACTGAATTCAAAGTAAACAATCGTTAGTATAAGGATCCTTAGGATGATCCATGATCCTGATCCTGAAGCACTTCTGAGGATCACTAATTGTCACAGAAGTAAGGATCACCAAACAGGATAACACTTGAGGATCACAGGTCATTAAGAAATCCTCCCCTAACAATCCCTATCTCTAACTCTTATTTATAATCATGATCTTGCAGGCTAGTCACTTTAGTGACGTCATAATGGTAACGGCTAGTCCGATTACAACGGCTATATATCCGTTAGTTCGTTGCGGATAAGAACAAAATACAACTCGTTTATTTACATAATTACTCCTTATATTTTGGGGGCAATTGTTAGGGGAGGATTTCTCAATGACCTGTGATCCTCAATTATTGTTGGGTTTGGTGATCCTCACTTCTGTGTCGATTAGTGATCCTCAGAAGTGCTTCAGGATCAGGATCATGGATCATCCTAAGGATCCTTATACTAATGATTGTCTACTTTGAATATGGTATTATTTTGCAGGAGTACCAGCTTGGACTTGGTCTTGCCGACGTTCCTGGAGAATATTCCATGTTTATTCCGCACGTGCTTGGCTGGAAGTGGACGTTATGGAGTCGTGGAAGACTTGCATGATTTGCGGAATGTTAGTTAGTGTAGATATTTTCTATTTTTAAAGGGGTAGCGAGCTAATTAGAAAACACTTGGCTATTTTTTGGCTACACACACACTCGTGTAACTGCTCTCACTAGTTCTCAGCAATTCACTTAGCAATTTCACACGTTTTTACACAATACACTATAGTGATCCTTGTACTTAGCTCGCTATCATCCAAAGTTGTAACACATTCATTGTTTAATTTGAGTTGGTGATCGGTAGTTTCCATCACCCGAGGTTTTTTATGCCGGAGATCATTCATTGATCAAGGGCTTTTTCCTCGTATAAATCTTTGTGTCACTTGTTCATTTCATTTCTGAGTGATCCTTATTGTTATTCTTCAATTCAAGCATCATACCTCACTACAGAAAGTTTGGTTACATTGTCTTAGCTTGATTTTTGACCAAAATAGTTTGCATGGATTAAACCATGACAACCATGATCCTCCTTTCCATTTTCAAGAACTCATTTTCTTTTTCTTTAGACAGAGATAAATTAAAATAAACAAGAGGCTAGTGGTTTGGGTCATGACCACACCCTTAGGGTAGTAATTTTAGATGGTGGATTAGAGCTAAGTTACATGGCACTGACGTGGAGGGTCATGATGGTCACGAAGGTAATAACCACACCCTATAGCCTTATATAAACTAGATGATTTCCCTTATCAAATAATGTTGGGATCTAATACATAAATCAAATCTAAGTTAGTTAAAAGAGTTTAACCTAACAAATAACAACTTACATTATATGTGAAAGGAATTAAAACATGCTACTTATTTTAAGTATACTATTCTTATTAGTTAGAAACAATTTTTTTTTAAATAAAATTTTACATGGACATATCATGTTAAAAATTGTGTGGACAAAATATTTTAGCTTATTAAATTAAGAGATGTAATTAAAAATGTGCATTTAAAACCCTTTATTAAAAGAGTGAGTAAGTGATTAATAATTTTGAAAATGGGTAGCAGATGAGATTCGAACCCAACCTTCTACAAAAAACAAATCTTGTTCTTACCACCAGACTACACTTGTTTTAATGTTAACAAATATCATCGCAAATATAATATTCTTTTTTTTAATATAGATTTATTTATTTTTTAAATAATTGTTTATTCACTTAACAGTTGGATACAAGTGTTTACACATTAGGAATATTCAAGGGATAATATTCTTAATTCTTTATGTGGCCGACAACTCATTTATATGACATGTAAGACTTTCTTGAAAACATTAATACATTTTCACATGTACTGACACTTTTGTTTCAAACGATTATTATATTTCAAACGGTGATGTTATCTTTCAAACTGACAAGGTTGATTTTCAAACCGACACAATTAATCTCAAACGGCCATGTTCAAACGATGTGTTGATTTCAAACGGTGTGATTATTTTTCAAACGGACATGTCACTTTCAAACGATAGATTTAACTTTCAAACGACAGGAAGTAATTTTCAAATGGACATGCAATGTTTCGTTCAAACGGACACCTTTTTCTAAGCCATTTTTGTCACTTTTACTTCGAGTTTTAAGCTGAGATTCTCAAGGATTTGTTAAACTATCATTACGCACACATTGTGTAAGTTTCAGCCGATTTCAACCGTAAAAACTATTGATTTTATGAAAGAAGGTGTAGAAAATGAGATTTTCAAGCTGAATATGACAAGAACTCCTCGTCCTGAGCTCTGATACCAATTGTAGGATCGTGTTTCGACCTGAATGAGTCGTTCGGAAGAGCTCTCGTACGTTTCAGAGGCGGAAACTAAGAAACGCACTAGTAAACAGCTTGAAATACACTATAATCCTCTTTTATATTCTATTGACAATGTTTACATTGAGAGAAAATACCGGCAGCACTTCGGTATCTACAAGTCTGACCGTTACAAATGACAATGTCAATGAACCTATTTATACTACTACCTAACCGTTTGAAAACATCTCAAACGGATACATGATTCAAATGGATCTTACTTTCAAACGGTCAACTGAATACAAACGACAATATTCAAACGATTACGTATGTTCAAGCGGTCAACATCACAAACTAAAGTCATAACTTCAAACGGCAGCTTGTCATTAGGCCATTCAAATGGTTGGGCTTCATTGGTCCTTTAAATGGCATCACCTAATTGGACCAAATCTCCATTTTGTCTTATGTGAGAATGTAATTAAACGGCCATTATACACATTCTTGTTTCATGACATCACTTGTGATGTCACCTAGGTGATGTCACTCGTGATGTCATGCCCGATCGTATCTGCACCGTGACCGAGACTCGATATTAAGACGAAGACGACAGATGACTGCACCAACAGACTCCCCCTCAGATGTTGACGAGTCTTAAGTGTCGAGTCTTCAACGACTTCAGTCTTTATCAGTGTAAGCATCCTCAAATCTTTCTCTTCCTCGGATATCTTCAGACTCCCCCTTTCGATATGCTGGGATCGCAGCCTGGCTTGTTGAAATCACACAGTCTTCAGGTATCAGAACCTGGCAATCTATCTTCAGATAACCTGCACATTCTCTACCCAAAAATAAATTCTTTGATGATAACTTGTAAGAACTATCTCACCAGCTAATGAACCACTCGCAGGAATAATACAATCAAAGAATGATTTTACAATGTTAATCTTTGATAAACCACTCGAAGATATATTTTAATTTTTCAAAACAACACACTCTCCCAAACCATCTGTTCATCATGTTTAGCACTCGGAATTTTGAAAATTAGCTCTTCAACACCAGTTGTCGAAAATCTTTTTGAATTTTTCAAAATTTATGCTAAAACACACTAAAAATCTTTTTTGATTTTTGAATAAAAAAAATGCAGAAATGAAATATTTACAGACAATATTTTTGTGAGTTTGTGTAAGAGGATCATATCAGTTTTGTGACAAATCACTAACACCATTAAGCTTTAAACATACTCAGTTCTAAACAATTTACCTAGATTGTCAGTATATTGGTTCACTTTAAATTTTCACACAAATTTCAATCGATTCGAGATACGATATTATTGTTTTAGAAACTTAAACTTAATTATGTATCACTCCACTCGAATATACTCCTGTATCCAGATCTCAATGTTCAGATTTACAGGTAAATATACTACAACTGATATCTGTATATAAATTAGGGGATATGCGAGGACTGAGGGATCTCAGGTCGATACTTCCGTATGTGCAGAGAGATATCAGCTTCGACTTTTCGGTGTGTCCCCTTTAGGAGATCTTTTAGCTACAACAACTGATTATCAATTTTATTGTCTAATCAGCTGAGGGCTTTATGCTATGTTTCAAGCATTTTGCAGCAAGTATTATCCGGGGACTAGGTCAGAACTTCCATTCAGCAGCCGGGATAATACCCCAGATATCACAGAGTATAAAAACCTAGTATATCAGAAAAAGAAACCTTTCAAACAAGATTTCAGGGGTTACCTATATATCCAAGAATAGTTACCCACAAATCAAGCAAGTTTGTTTTAGGTTTATATCTCGTTTCAATTTACTAAATGTGCAAAAATCTACTGACACATCCACAGTAAGATTGTTTATCACATTTAAAATTTCATATCTTTAGCGTGTAGTGATAGTCCACTGATGTACTATCATTTCCTCTTTTATGCAACAAAACTCAATTTTCAGTTTTATCATGTTTTTGTCGTTTTCAAATTTTCTGATGTTTTTGGATTTTCTAAAAATTCTTACTCCCCCTAAAATGCAAATACATCTAATGAAAATATGAAAACAAACTGTACAGAAACATGACAACCGATATCAAATCACCTCAATTCTCCATTCTCTTGGCATAAACAATCAGAACACCCCCTATCAACAAACTATTTTCCCATTTAGATTTCAAAACACTTAAGTTTGTTTTAATCAAAATGGTTTTTCCGGAAAATAAGTTTGATTTAAGTACGGGGTTGTGGTTCATCATATTGTCTTCCAACCAGAAGTAGGAAAATGCAAGTACAAATTAATGTCCTTGATTTACCATTTGCACAATCAAATCTTTTTACCACTCGTACGTAAAACACAAACAAACCTTTTTACCGTTTATGAATGACGTTACCGGATAAAATTTAAGAAAGATGCCGATTCATGCTCCACGCTTACCAACCTGGGAGCTCCGGCAAGTCCTGCAAAACCTCAAACACAGATTAAGAAGGATGCCGATTTATGATCCACGATCACCAACTTGGGATCTCCGGCAAGTCAGGTTTTTCATTTAAAAAGATCCACCCAAGCCCGACCAGCCTTGGGTGTTTTCGACAATTTTACCTCAACCAATGGCTCCTCTGGCTTTGACGAACCAGAATCATTGCCTGCAGGTGGCTTGTCTGACTTTAATGAGCCACATTCATCGCCGACATGTGGCTCCTTTGTTTCCAAAGAAACAAATTAATCGCCAGAAAATGTTACCTTCTTCTTGTCCTTTTTCGTCCTTAGATTTGTATCTGATGAATTCAACTTGCTTGACTTTGCAGTTGAGTGAGTTAATTCATCAGAACTCTTATTCGATTTGTCGGGTGAACCCGAGGACAATATCTTCTCTAGATATTTGTTAGGGCTGGATTTTTACTAAGAATGATCCTTATACGTGATCCTAACCAGTGATCCTTATTTCTTTGGCAGACAGTGATCCTCAGCCGGACCTCAGGATCAGGATCATGGGACATTAAGGTGATCCTTATATTAACGGTCACTTTCGATTACTACAATATTGTTTTGCAGGAACATCTAGCAGGATATGCCCCACATATCATGATCCAGGGACGCGCTTTTACAAATATGGCAAGAGCTGAATTGAAGATAGACGTTGTGCCGGATATGGAAACTTGGCTTGATTCATGGGCAACAATTTAGGCTAGATTATCTTTATTTCTAAAGGGGTAATGAGCTGATTAGTGGTTTATCTACCTTAAATAAGTCACCACCTCTAGTATAAATATCACACTTCCTCATTCGGAAGGACACACACAACATACGACACAACTCTCATACACTTAGACACCAAAAAGCGATAGTGATCCTTGTACTCAGCTCATTATCATCCAAAGTTGTAATCATATTTTTGTTATATTGAAGTTGGTGATCGGTAGTTGCCATCACCCGAGGTTTTTTATGCCGGAGATCATACATTGATCAAGGGCTTTTTCCTCGTATAAATCATTGTGTCTTTGCATCTTTATCACAGAAGTGATCCTTTACTTTTATAATTAACCAAGCATCATACCCCGTTTTCCTAGAGTTTGGTTATATTATCCTTGTGTGATTTTTGACCAAAACAGTTTGGCGCCCACCGTGGGGCAATTGGTGCTTCATTCATAAGAAAATTTTGTTGTTCGAAATCATTTCAAAGAGTTACATGGCTTCATCATTGAAGAACACGTCCACGGCGATGTCTGCAGTCACCTCAGCACAAACCACTCTACCTCCTCCACCGGCAGGATCTCAGAGAAATGCTGAGAAGAGACCAACTCCCTCTTTCTCTAAACCTCCATCTTCTTCTGCTATGAATTCTTCTATTCCCAGTACTAGTGATGTGTTTGCTTTAATTTTGCAGATGAAGGATCGTATGCAGCGGCAGGATGAAACTAATGACAGGATCCTCAGGGAAATTGGAGATCTCAAAAGACAAAAGAAAGCGGCAGAAGATCATTCCCCACTGATGCCCAAATCCTTGAGCTTCGAAACTCCAATAATCACTTCCCAGCCATCGGGGATCCCGGACGTACAGATCATTGGGGAGTCAAGAGGATTACATCTCAAGTCGGCAGCAATGGCTCAGACATCAGACTCGCATTTTCAGCCTGCAGGATCCTACCCTCAATATATGGGATCCTTCGTAAACTCAGGAGTCTATCCGGGTGCACAGCAATTTCAAGGATCCTACTTTGTTCCAGGATCGTCCCAGATACCAGGATCCTTCCCGATGACAGGATCCCTAAGAAGTTTGCAGACAGGAAGTCCGGATGTCCATCAAGGGGACTTCATCCCGATGCAGACTATAGCCTCCACTGGTCCCTCCATTGTCCCTGAATCCCAGCAACATGGATTCACAACCACCGTTCCTAATTTGAACCCGATGGGAGGTAACGCTTTGAATAATTATCTTGCCTCTAACCATGGATTCATGCAGGATACAGGTGTCAATCATGCTATGGCCAGAGAATTACAGAAACTAAAAGACATGATCTCGAGTGTTCCGGGAGTAGTTAAACCTATACCTGAAATTGCAGATGGGAGCCATAAGGTATCTCGCTTTGCACCACCAATCTGTGATGCAGAAGTACCCAAAAGGTTCCATATCCCTACCATGAAGCTGTATGACGGTACAACGGATCCAGAGGAACACGTAGCACAATACAGGGAGAGGATGGAAATCAATCCTATCCCAGAAAAATTGAAGGAAGCATGCTTATGTAAAGGATTTGGATCCACTCTTACTGGATCAGCTCTCAAATGGCTGCTAAGTCTTCCCCCCTACTCTATTACTTCATTTGCTAATTTAGTTAATTTATTCAATAACCAATTCTCTTGTAGCAGAAAATTCGAAAAATTAACTAGTGATCTGTACAGGATAACTCAAAATCATAATGAATCATTAAGGGATTATATAACTAAATTTAGTAAAGAATCCTTGGACATTCCCAACTTGGATATGGCTACGGCTGTTGAAGCCTTCAAAATGGGACTGCTTAAGGATTCATTATTCTATGATGATCTTGTTATGACACCATGCAGGAATTTAGATGAAGTAAGAACTCGAGCACTCAGGTTTATCCGGCTAGAGGACGACAAGAGGATCCAGGAAAGACAAGTAGGATCCTCAAAACAAGATAAACAAGGATCCTCCTTCAAAAGCAACAAGTTCAAATCCTACCATAGAAGCGAGAACAAGAATGTGCATGCTGTTGACCAAGAAGAGGATGATGAAGAATATCCTCCAATCTCAGAATATTGTTTTTCCGTTGATAATCATGAACTGATCCTTGCAATGCAGAACCTAGGTGAAAAAGCCAGATGGCCCAGGAAGAATGATAAACCATCCGGGACTAAGGACAAGTCCAAATGGTGTGCATACCATGAGGATTTCGGGCATCTAACTGAAGATTGCATAGCCTTAAGAAAAGAAATTGGATACCTGCTAAGCAAGGGGCATCTAAAAGAATTATTGGGGAGAAAAAAGCAAAAGACCCAGGATCCTGAAAGGATCCCTGAAAAGGCTCCAGCACCTCCGGCAAACGCACAAGTGATTAACTTTATATCCGGAGGATCAGACATTTGTGGCACATCCTTTTCAGCGGCCAAAAGACATGCAAAAGAATCAAAAATGGATAATGGAGAAAGGCCTATTAGAACCTCAAGTGTCTCAGAAGGGAAGATGATAACATTTGATGAGGATGATCGCATTAACATTCAGGATCCTCACCATGATAGTTTAGTTATCACTCTCTTTATCTCTAACCATTTTGTCCGCAGGATCCTCATTGACGGAGGGAGCTCAGTGAACATTATCCAGCTTGATGTCTTGAAGAAGATGGGAATCCCAGAATCAGACATCATACCAAGATCCTCCGTGCTTGTTGGATTCAGTGGAGAAACGAAGAAAACTCTGGGGGACATCAAACTCCCAATCTACGTGGAAGGATTACATAATTACCAAAAATTTTGTGTTATTGACTGTTTATCTTGTTGCAACGTTATCCTTGGCAGGCCTTGGATACATGATATGAAAGCAGTCCCATCCACCTACCATCAATGTGTGAAGCTCCCTAGCCCATGGGGAATAGTCAAGATAGAAAGTGATCAGCAAGAGGCTAAGGATTGTTATACCTCATCCATGAAGCCAACATCGAAGCCAAGGGAGCAATAGCAATTACAGTATCCTCCGAGGAACGTCTTGGAGGCAAGGGAGCAGGATGTGGACGAAATCCTTCTGGATCCTAGTGATCCTGAGTCAAAAATCTATATCGGGTCAGGGATCCTTGGCAAGATGAAAGAAGATTTACTATCCTTCCTCAAAAGACGAAAATCCACCTTTGCTTGGAAACATGAAGACATGACAGGTATATCTAAGGATATTATTACTCACAAACTTGGCATTGACAGGTCAATCAAACCAATCCACCAAAAAAGGAGGAAATTTGCACCAGAAAGGAATGCCATTATCCAAGAAGAAGTAGAGAGGCTACTTCGAGCAGGTATGATCAGAGAGGTAAAATATCCAAAATGGCTAGCCAATGTGGTGGTTGTCCAAAAGAAAAATGGAAAGTGGAGGGTATGTGTTGATTTCACTGATTTGAATAAGGCATGTCCCAAGGATCCTTTCCCATTACCCCACATTGACTCCATGGTGGATGCAACGGCGGGGCATGAACTGTTAACCTTTATGGATGCGTCATCTGGATTCCAACAAATTCAGATGGAACCATCCGACCAAGAGGATACAGCCTTTATGACCCCAACCGGTTTATATTGTTATATTGCCATGCCCTTTGGACTAAGAAATGCAGGTGCTACATACCAAAGGCTGGTGAATATGATGTTCAAAGAACAAATTGGAAAAAGTATGGAGGTGTACATAGACGATATGGTGGTCAAATCAAAGAAAGCTGAGGATCACCTAAGGGACTTGGAAGAAGCATTCGATATCCTTGATAATTACAACATGAAACTCAACCCTTCAAAATGTCATTTTGGTGTTAAGGCAGGAAAATTCCTAGGATATATGGTGACTCAGAGGGGAATTGAAGCAAGTCCGGAGCAAATCAAAGCATTAATAAATATCAAGTCGCCAGCCAATGCTAAGGATGTTCAAAGGTTGACAGGCAGGATAGCGGCTCTGAACAGGTTCATATCGAAATCCTCAGAGAAATGCAAAGAATTCTACGATATCCTAAGGAAGAATAAGAAGTTTGAATGGACCGAGAAGCATGAGAACGCTTTACAAGCCCTTAAAGAATATATGTCCTCAGCACCAGCATTAGCAAAACCGGAAAAAGGAGACGTGTTATCCTTATACCTGGTGGTATCCTCAACCGCTGTAAGTGCTGTCCTTGTCAAGGATCACGAAGGTACACAATATCCTATCTACTATGTAAGTAAAAGTTTACTTGATGCCGAATCCAGGTACTCACACCTCGAAAAACTTATCCTTGCATTAATCATGGCATCCACTAAGCTAAGACATTATTTTGAGACCCATACTATTATTGTTAGAACTAATTTCCCAATCAAGAATGTCCTCAGGAAACCAGAGATGTCAGGAAGAATGGCCAAGTGGGCAGTGAAGCTTAGTGCCCATGATATAAGATACGAACCAAGAACAGCCATTAAATCTCAAGCACTAGCTGACTTTGTGGCTGATTTCAGTAGTGATCTACAAAAAGAAGCGGAGTTAGAGGTCCAGCAGCTGGATGAGACCAAGGATCCTTGGATACTACACACTGACGGATCCTCAAATGTCAAAGGCACAGGGCTAGGGATCCTACTAAAATCGCCACAGGGGGACATAATACCCCACTCCATAGCCTGTGAGTTCCAAGCAACTAACAATGAGGCTGAGTATGAAGCCTTAATTGCTGGCTTACAAATTGCTAAGGATATGGGGGTAAAGTATCTCAAAGTATATGTAGATTCATTATTGATCACTAATCACTTTAACGGATCCTATGCTGTTAAAGGTGAAAAACTAACAAAATATTTAGAGATAGTCAAAGAATCGGCACTCTCTTTTGTTTCTTTTAGCTTAACACAGGTACCAAGGGAGGATAACACGGAAGCTGATGCATTGGCCAACTTAGGATCATCCTTGAAGATTCCAGAAGATATAAGTATCCCTATCATCCATATCCTGGCTCCTGCTATTAAAAATCAGGTGGCCATGGAAATAGAAGAGGATACTGTAATGATCCCTAGTGAAGAAGCCCGATCTTATTCAGGATCATGGATCTCGCCAATCATCAGATACTTGCAACATGGGGAGATTCCAACGGGAGAAAATCCTAGAGCTTTCAGGATTAAGTGTTGAGAGACTTCCACGAAGGAGATTGTGGAAACCACACTGGGGGCAGGGCATTATTCTCAAGGATCCTTAGAACAGGATACTACTGGCCAACCATGAAAAGGGATGCTATAGAGTATGCTAAGAAATGTGATCCTTGCCAAAGACATAGCAATATCCTTCACCAACCAGCTGAATTACTACACCCCATACCATCCTCTTGGCCATTCATGAGATGGGGAATGGATATAGTTGGCAAGCTCCCTAAAGCACCTGGTGGAAAAGTATTTATGCTTGCCATGACCGACTACTTCTCTAAATGGATAGAAGCTGAAGCCTTTGCTCAAGTCAGAGAAAAAGAAGTTATATCCTTTATCAAAAGAAATATTATAACTAGATTTGGCATTCCCTCTGAAATTGTATGTGATAATGGTTCCCAATTCATTGGAAGCAGAACCACTAACTTTTGTAACAGTTGGGGAATCAAGATGATAACATCAACACCAGTTCATCCACAAGCCAATGGTCAAGCAGAATCATCCAACAAGATCATCATCAACAATCTGAAGAAGAAGCTAGGATCCAAGAAGGGGAAATGGGCAGAAGAGTTACCTTATGTGCTATGGGCTGATAGGACAACTCCCAAGAATGCCACTGGTCAAACACCTTTCTCTTTAGTATTTGGGGCAGAAGCAGTGATCCCAACAGAAATGGTGATCCCAACTGCCAGAACAAGTGCTCGTGATCCTGAAGAAAATGCTGCAATCCTAGCTCAGGATTTGGATACTATTGAGGAAATCAGGGATCTAGCTAGAATAAGGATGGCAAGCTACCAACAAAGAATGGCTGGTACCTACAACAAAAATGTCAGGATAGGGAAGTTCCAAGTCGGAGATATGGTGTTGAGAAAAGCATTTCAAAATACTATCAATCCTGCTGACGGGAAACTAGCACCAAAATGGGAAGGTCCCTACTTGATTGAAGCTGAAGCAGGAAAGGGGGCATACAGGTTGCTAACCATGGAAGGAAACTTGTTACCAAGAGCCTGGAATGCTGTTCACTTAAAGAAATATTTCATGTGAACGTGATCCTTCATGCATGTGATCCTTACATTGAAGTATCCTTGAAGGATCCCGGAGATATCAGTGATCCTTACTCTGGTAATATGCCTATCCTAAAACTATTACATTTTCTTACTTGTTGCCTAAGGATAAGGATCATGTATCCTTCATCCTCTACTCACGAAACGTTTGAGTTATGATAAGTTCAGGTATCTTCAGCATATCGTCAAAGATCTTCAAAAGCACCGCAGATCCTTGGGTCCAACCCCAGTTATCCTTGGGATTATCCCCAGTTTCCGCCAGCAGCGCACGATGATCCTGATATAGTTCACGTCTTTGGGATCAGTACCCACTTCCGGGGCTGGCGACCTCATCGTACTGGCTATACCCAGGATCCTACGTATAATGGTGGACGCACCATACATCCGTTCCTAAGGTTTCTAACGTTTTCACGTTAGCTAAGGTTTTGACATTTTCATGTCACTAAGTTTGGATAGTTGCCAGAAAGGGCCATACTCCAGTTTACATACGATCCTTTGGGCTTGTCCCCAGTTATCCTTTGGGCTTGTCCCCAGTTATCCTTTGGGCTTGTCCCCAGTTATCCTATGGGCTTGTCCCCAGTGATCCTTTGGGATCATTCTCAGTTATCCTTTGGGCTTGTCCCCAGTTATCCTATGGGCTTGTCCCCAGTGATCCTTTGGGATCATTCTCAGTTATCCTTTGGGCATGTCCCCAGTTACTAATTTATCTTTTACATTGGCTTAGTCCCAAGTTATATCTCACTTTTCAGGTTTTGGATGTCTAAACATATAAGGATCCTTAATCTTTATTAACGATCAAAGGATTATCTATGATTGTCCTGATTGAAGGTTAGGATCCTGACTTGGATCCTCAGGTATGATCCTAAACTATTTTTAATTTCATTATTCATTATCCTAACCAACCCTTATACTTTGACAACCAAACCTATGATCCTTGAACTAAAATACTTTGAATAATTTCAAATATCAGGATATTTGATCTAGGATCATATCCTAAATGTATATATTTTCAACTCTTGCAAATATACTACAAAAACAACTAGATAAGGATAACAAAACAAGATAAGCCAGAAAGATTAAAGTTATATTATTAAACAAAAGGATCATTAACCCTTTCAATAAGTTGTCAAAATTGCCAACCCACATTTCTACCAGCAAAACGTGGCCCGTCCACATGGGTTGGCAAAGGGTGTCCATTGTCTATGCGGTCTTAGCATTTTTGCAGGAAAGTAAAAGCGGCAGGATCACAAAGGCTTCATCCCCCAAACAGAGGATCCCTCCACCTTTTGCAATCCTACCTATTGTCTAAAGGATCCAGGATCCTTAATCCTAAAAACTATTGTCCAGAGATTACAAACCATAATTGTTCACAAACCATCAACCACTACCACAAAAAATCACTACCAAACCTAAAAAAATTGGGCTCCGGCCTAGTCAACAATATCCATCATCGCCCAATCATGCAGCTTACTTCTTCGCTGCTCCATCACCACCAGCTTCTCCACCCTGATCCTTATCAGCATCACCTCCCTCCAGCCTTGGGATATCCTCAGCATCCTCCTCATCATCCAAGTCCGCCAGCCTTGCCTTCCAACCTTCAACGTCCCATGAGCTTTTGTCAAAGGTGGGATCCTGAGCCTCCTCAGCCATTTGAAGTTGTATCTTGTACATAGCAATCGCTGCCGAGACCTTGGCATCTTGGGTGATCTCCTGCTTCTCGTTATCCATGTCAATCAGCCTCTGAGCAGCTTCATCCTTGGTAGCCTGGAGTTCCTTCTCAAGATCCGCTATCTTGAGATCCTTCAACACACCCATTTGCCGAAGGTCGGCAATCTGGCTCTCCTGGTCCTCAACATTGCCAAGATAAGTTTCAATCTCAGCAAGTTTCTGCAAACAAAAAAATAAAGACAAGCTCAGAATCAGGTGATCCTCAAAAGATACTAGAGATAGATAACCAACAGGGGCAGTGATCCTCACCTCGTTCACATAATCAAGAAATTGCTGACGAAGGAGAGGGAATCCTTGGAGTTCATCAGAGGCTTTCCTCTTTTTTCCCTTGCCCCGAATGGACGCTTTAGGAGCTGAGACTGAAGGGCTGGCAGCGGGAGCTTTCTTCTTTGAGGAAGTGACATTGGCAAGGTCACTGATCCCAAACTTGGAGGCAGATTTAACAGACCTGGCAGATTTTCCAGCACCTACACAATTCAAAAACAAGATAGGTTCCCTTCTCAAATTAAATATTCTTACATAAAACTAACTTTCTATGAGGATACTTACTTGACATCGTGGCAGATGCAGAGGATATCTCTTGAGAATCTTGGATAATGATTTGGAAGCTTCTAACTTCAGGATCAAGCTTTTTAAAAGCTAACACTCTTTCTCTGGCAACAGGGGTCAACTTTAAGTGAGCAACGGAGATAGCTGCATAGAAAAACAAAAAAGAAAAAACATCAGTGATCCTCATCAGATGAGACAGGACTGATAGTGATCCTTCAAGGATCCTCTACCCTACCATGAGTGGCCCACTCCTTGGGCAGATCCTTCCCATCCGGGATGGAATCCCTCTTAACAAAGAAAAATTGACGTTTCCAGTTTGTATCATTCTTGGTAACTTTGAAGATTGGATGATCCTCCCCAGCTTTCCGTTTCAACAAATACCGGTGAGAACCGAAGGTGGTGAGATCGTAAAGCTCAGCTAACTCTGCCATCCCCAAATCAATCCCTTCTTGCTCGATGATCCTCTCGAAGGTATATAGAACCCTCCAGATCATCGGCATAGCTTGGATATATGAGATGCCGGTAAGAGAAAAGAAAGATTGGGTGAACATCGGAAAAGGATATGAATACCCAATGAGGAAGGGAGTAGCAGGAAAGGCCACCCAGGTGTTCGAAACAAAGTCACTCAAAGCAGTAGGATCAAAGGACTTAAAAACAGCATTCGCCGGGAAGCAATGGCGAACCTTATCTATGAGGACATCAGAAAAACAGCACCTCTCCATAGGAGAATCCTTGATAATCCCCTGGCTTTTTAAAGGACTATCTTTCTCGGGACCCTTATGTGGGGAATTCCGGAGCAGCATGTTTGAAACGGAAACAGAGTAAAAGCAAGAAAGAACAGAGCAAAGAAGAGAAAGAAAAAGATGATACCTGATCAAGTCTTCGGCAGTGATTATAAAGGGAAGATACCTTGAATTTAAATACAAAATGATCCTAACCCTATCTCCTATTTATAATGATGATTTGCAGGGATTGTCACATCAGTGACGTAAATATCATAACGGCTAGTCCATGTGTAACGGCTAGTAAATCGGAATCGCCCGTTAGAGATAAGCTCAAAACAAAATATAACTCATCTATTTACAATTAACTCCTTATATTTTGGGGGCAATTGTTAGGGCTGGATTTTTACTAAGAATGATCCTTATACGTGATCCTAACCAGTGATCCTTATTTCTTTGGCAGACAGTGATCCTCAGCCGGACCTCAGGATCAGGATCATGGGACATTAAGGTGATCCTTATATTAACGGTTACTTTCGATTACTACAATATTGTTTTGCAGGAACATCTAGCAGGATATGCCCCACATATCATGATCCAGGGACGCGCTTTTACAAATATGGCAAGAGCTGAATTGAAGATAGACGTTGTGCCGGATATGGAAACTTGGCTTGATTCATGGGCAACAATTTAGGCTAGATTATCTTTATTTCTAAAGGGGTAATGAGCTGATTAGTGGTTTATCTACCTTAAATAAGTCACCACCTCTAGTATAAATATCACACTTCCTCATTCGGAAGGACACACACAACATACGACACAACTCTCATACACTTAGACACCAAAAAGCGATAGTGATCCTTGTACTCAGCTCATTATCATCCAAAGTTGTAATCATATTTTTGTTATATTGAAGTTGGTGATCGGTAGTTGCCATCACCCGAGGTTTTTTATGCCGGAGATCATACATTGATCAAGGGCTTTTTCCTCGTATAAATCATTGTGTCTTTGCATCTTTATCACAGAAGTGATCCTTTACTTTTATAATTAACCAAGCATCATACCCCGTTTTCCTAGAGTTTGGTTATATTATCCTTGTGTGATTTTTGACCAAAACAATATTCTCTGGCCTTCTTCCTCTTCTTTCGCAGTTTGTCTTTTTTCCCCTGAGAAAGCTTCACTTTCGTTTCTTGAACTTTAGGTTCTTGAACTTTTGGTTTTTGGACTTTTGGTTCTTGAACTTTCAATTCTTTTGGCTTGACAGTGACTGGAATCTTTGTCATTTTCTGAGAATTAACCCTCAATCTTTCATTTGATCTTCTTGGGCAATCTCTGGCAATGTGACCTTTGATTTGACAATTATAGCATCTTCTCGTCTCATATCTCCAACTCTGGCAGTTAACAGCAATGTGTCCTTGATAACCGCATCGGTAACACACTCTGTTATCGTACCATGTACCACCTTTTTCACACCAAATGCTCAGATCATAGCATTGTTTGGCTTGGTGATATTCCTTCCTCATGTTTGCTGGATTTGAATTTTGAGCACTGTGGTCCGACCTACACCACTTATTACCAACAATTTTTTAGTTTTCATTTTTTACTTTTTGTAATTTTTCATTACGATTGGATGATCGATCTGATGAACTTTTATTATGTTTTTGAAAATTTTTCTCATTTTTTATTTTTTGTTTCTGTTCCACTTTCTTCTTCAAAGGTTTTTGCTTAGAGCATTCACCTTTTTCAGTTGATTGTAGAACAGTTTTCTGAAATTTTTCTTTTAATTTCAAAAACAATTTTTGTTTTTCAACTTTTTCATTTTCATCATCAGATTTCTCATCACAATCTTCAACTTTGACATTGTCAAAGTTTGTGCCATCGTCACTTATTGGAACTGAATTGATAGGTTTTGGACAGGGAAAATTCAAACTGTCTGAGGAACTCACAAAACCTTTCAATTTCTTCTCAAGTTCATCAATCTTGTTTCTTGAATTCTCAGCTTCATTTTAAAGCTGAGATAGTTTTACAAGATGAGACTTGATTGATTTTTCATTTTCATTCTTCATGTTTTCAAGAACAGACTTTTCATGTTCCAAAACTTTTATCTGTTCTTGAAATTTCGTTTCATTTGCTTTCAAGTTTTTGTTCTCAAGCTTTATCCAGAAATCTTCATTTTCTGAAGATTTCTTTTTGCTTTCAAAGTCTTTTTCTTTTTTTTTCAAAACCTTGTTTTTTGATATTAAACTGTTTAAGTCATTTAACAGTTTAACATTCTCAGATTTCAACTTCTCACAATTTCCCTGTAAATTCAGAATCTGTTTTTCATCAATTTGTTTCTCATTGTTCAACTTCCTGACTTCAGATGTCAAACTTTCCGCATCTTTCAAGAGTTTGTCATTAGTTGTCACATTTTGAGCAACCTGTTTCATTCTTCACAGATTCTTCAGCCTTTAAAGCTCCTTCTTCCGATGAATGATCAAAGATAGGTGTGTTTTCTGCAATCTCTTTCTTTACCTCTGATTCAGGATTCACAGATACAAGTTTTTCAGATTCTACTTTCTCAATCTTGACCGATGGAACTTGTTCAATCTTCTCAGCTCTGATCTTTTCTTTAACAATGACTGCCTTTTGAATCTTTCTTTTTGCATCTTGTTTTTCTTTCAATTTTTCAATTTTATCGGCATAAAATAACTTTCCACTACGCTGATCAGATGGAAGTTGTTTAAGATATTCAAGCTTCCGGATTTTCACTTCATAATTGTCACTTTCTTCATCAGACGAATGATCAAAAATCGGAACTTTTTCAACAACTTCTTTTGCTGAGACTGTCTCTTCTTCTTGCTTTGTCGGAAAATACTGTTGAGATTCATGATACACATATGCCAACAATTCCTCAAACTCCATGTTTTGATCTTCAAAGTTTCTCAAATTCACTTGCACTCTACTATTTGACCAAATTGATCACCCCTCAACAACACATGCACTACTTTGAATGAACACACAATGGCCGAAAACACACACTGTTTGTAATACAAGAATAATTGGACCGAAAACTAAAGCCAATCACATGAGCTGAAAATTTATTATACTTTGTTTACACTTAAGAATGAGTGGCCGACAATTGTAATCACACGAAATAAATCTGAATGGTCCTCAAAATGAGTGTACTAACAGTTGATTAATTGGCATCGGGTTGTCAACCAATGTTTCAAAAATTTTTACACACTCGAAAATAATTGTTTATTCACTTAACAGTTGGATACAATTGTTTACACATTAGGAATATTCAAGGGATAATATTCTTAATTCTTTATGTAGCCGACAACTCATTTATATGACATGTAAGACTTTCTTGAAAACATTAATACATTTTCACATGTACTGACACTTTTGTTTCAAACGATTATTATATTTCAAACGGTGATGTTATCTTTCAAACTGACAAGGTTGATTTTCAAACCGACACAATTAATCTCAAACGGCCATGTTCAAACGATGTGTTGATTTCAAACGGTGTGATTATTTTTCAAACGGACATGTCACTTTCAAACGATAGATTTAACTTTCAAACGACAGGAAGTAATTTTCAAACGGACATGCAATGTTTCGTTCAAACGGACACCTTTTTCTAAGCCATTTTTGTCACTTTTACTTCGAGTTTTAAGCTGAGATTCTCAAGGATTTGTTAAACTATCATTACGCACACATTATGTAAGTTTCAGCCGATTTCAACCGTAAAAACTATTGATTTTATGAAAGAAGGTGTAGAAAATGAGATTTTCAAGCTGAATATGGCAAGAACTCCTCGTCCTGAGCTCTGATACCAATTGTAGGATCGTGTTTCGACCTGAATGAGTCGTTCGGAAGAGCTCTCGTACGTTTCAGAGGCGGAAACTAAGAAACGCACTAGTAAACAGCTTGAAATACACTATAATCCTCTTTTATATTCTATTGACAATGTTTACATCGAGAGGAAATACCGGCAACACTTCGGTATCTACAAGTCTGACCGTTACAAATGACAATGTCAATGAACCTATTTATACTACTACCTAACCGTTTGAAAACATCTCAAACGGATACATGATTCAAACGAATCTTACTTTCAAACGGTCAACTGAATACAAACGACAATATTCAAACGGTTACGTATGTTCAAGCGGTCAACATCACAAACTAAAGTCATAACTTCAAACGGCAGCTTGTCATTAGGCCATTCAAATGGTTGGGCTTCATTGGTCCTTTAAATGGCATCACCTAATTGGACCAAATCTCCATTTTGTCTTATGTGAGAATGTAATTAAACGGCCATTATACACATTCTTGTTTCATGACATCACTTGTGATGTCACCTAGCTGATGTCACTCGTGATGTCATGCCCGATCGTATCTGCACCGTGACCGAGACTCGATATTAAGACGAAGACGACAGATGATTGCACCAACACAAATCACATCACCCTTATCGCTCCAAGGGGCGGATGTTGCATGATAATAGGGGTAGGCCCCACTACCCTTTGACGCTCCAGTGGTAGTGTAAATTTTGGAAAATTTTGATTTTTTTTTTATTTCGATGCCCCTATAGAAAAGAAAATTTTTAAAGATTGCCCCCTGACATTTTCTCTAGATTCACCACTGATCGCTCCTCCAAAGCCACTTATAATGATGATCCTCATCCCTTGCTTCATTCATGAGCCAACATCAGATATAAATTTTTTTTATACAAGTGAACTCCAATCACATCATCGTTATCGCTCCTTCAAAGCCATTCTTAACGGGTATACTTGTCGCTTGCTCCATACATAAGCCAACGTGAGATAAAAGAAATAATTTTGGTTTGTTTCGCTAAACTTGGAGTGTCGTTTTAAAAACAATAGTATACATTACATAGGTTAGGATATAATAGGAAGTTTATTTGGCTAAGAAGGCTAGGAAGTGATCTTAACCATCCATTTAGTTAATCAAGGGCTAAAATTAAATGAGGGAAATTGAAGTAAAGAAAAGAGGCGCGTCAGTTTGTTTAGGGGCATTCTAGTCAATCCAAGTCAATAGTTTCTCTCTCCTCCAATCCCCCCCCCATTTTTTAAACGTTAATAACTCTTTCATACGACATTATTTTTTTTATGAAAATTGCACCAAAAAAACGAGCGTTTTTTTTATCTTTAAAACGAGTATACTATTGCTATATTTTCGAAAAAAAAAATTTAAACCCAGTTGCCTAAAACGCAATGGAAAAAACCCAGTTGGACGCTGTTAGGGGAGGATTTTCTAATAATTAGTGATCCTTATTTGCTATCCTAATAGTGATCCTCAGAAGAGCTTCAGGATCAGGATCATGGACCACCCTAAGGATCCTCATACTAACGATTGGCTGTTTGTGTTTCCTATTGTTTTGCAGGAGTATTGAGCTTGACTTGGTCTTGGCAATGTTACTATGGAATATTCCACGGGTATTTCGCACACATTTGAATAGAAATGGACGTTGTGGAGAACGTGGGAGCATGGCACAAAAGTCGGACAATTAGTTAGCTTAGTTAGCTTTCATTTTTAAAGGGGGTGACGAGCTAAATTTAGAACACTTAGCCATTTTCAGTTACACACACACTCTCGTGCAATTGCAGTCTCAAAGCTCTCAACAAACACTTGACAATTCTCACACTTTTACACGATTAACCATAGTGATCCTTGTACTTAGCTCGTCACTATCCGAAGTTGTAAACTTTTATTGATTTATTTGAGCTTGGTGATCGGTAGTTTCCATCACCCGAGGTTTTTTTATGCCGGAGATTTTCTAAAGATCAAGGGCTTTTTCCTCGTATAAATCCTTGTGTTGTTTGTGCAATTTACATTGAAGTGATCCTTGCTATTGTTCTTCATTTCAAGCATCATTCCCCGTAACTAAGAGTTTGGTTGCATTATCCTCATTAGATTTTTAACCAAAACAGTTTGGCGCCCACCGTGGGGCAATTGGTGCTTCATTTCTAAGAAAGTATTTCTGTTGGTGATCATTCCAGTTCATTGCATACGAATATATGGCTTCATCATTGAAGAATACCTCTACTGCAATGTCTGCGGTCAACTCGTCTCAGGGCATTCCACCTTTGCCTTCACCACCTGCTGGATCTCAGAAAAATGCTGAGAAGAAACCAACTCCTATTTTCTCTAAACCTCCAACTTCTTCTGCTTCTTACACTCCCACTACTAGTGACATGTTTACTTTGATTTTGCAGATGAAGAAACATATACAGCGACAGGATAAGACCAATGATAGGATCCTCAAAGAAATCGGAGATCTCAAGAAACAAAAGAAAGCGGCAGAGGATCATTCCCCACTGGTGCCCATATCTTTGAATTTCGACACTCCGGTGATTACTTCTCAGCCAACAGAGGTTCCAGATGTTCAATATGTGGGTGGACCAAAAGGAGTGCACTACGGTTCAGCAATAGTGACTCAGGCATCAGGTTCATATTTCCAGCCAGCAGGATCCTATCCTCAGCATATGGGATCCTTCATGAATTCAGGAGCCTACTCAGGAGCACAGCAGGTTCAAGGATCCTCCTTTGTTCCAGGATCATCCCAGGTTCAAGGATCCTCCTTTGTTCCAGGATCATCCCAGGTTCAAGGATCCTCCTTCGTTCCAGGATCATCCCAGGTTCAAGGATCCTCCTTTGTTCCAGGATCATCCCAGGTTCAAGGATCATCCTTTGTTCCAGGATCATCCCAGGTTCAAGGATCCTCCTTTGTTCCAGGATCATCCCAGGTTCAAGGATCCTCCTTTGTTCCAGGATCATCCCAGGTTCAAGGATCCTCCTTTGTTCCAGGATCATCACAGTTTCAGGGACCCTTCCAGATGCCAGGATCCTTGAGGAGTTTGCAAACAGGAAGTTCAGATGTCCATCAGGGAGATTTTATTCCGATGCAGACCATTGCTTCTACTGGTCCCTCCATAATTCCAGAGTCCCAGTAATATGGATTTACATCCACTGCTCCTACTTTAAACCCGATGGGAGGTAACACTTTTAGTAATTCTCTTACAACTAACCACGGATTCATGCAGGATACAGGTATCAATCATGCCATGGCCAGAGAGTTGCAAAAACTAAAGGATATGATATCAAGTGTTCCAGGAGTGGTCAAACCCATCCCGGAGATTGCAGATGGAAGCCACAGGATATCTCGTTTTGCACCACCAATCTGTGATGCTGAGATACCCAAAAGATTCCATGTTCCGACTATGAAGCTGTATGATGGTTCGACGGATCCTGAGGAACACATAGCACAATACAGGGAAAGGATGGAGATCAATCCAATTCTAGAAAGGTTAAAGGAAGCATGCCTATGCAAGGGATTTGGATCCACTCTTACTGGATCAGCTCTCAAATGGCTGCTAAGTCTTCCCCCTTACTCTATTACCTCGTTTGCTAATCTAGTTAACTTATTCAATAATCAGTTTTCTTGTAGTAGAAAATTTGAATGTGTAACACCCCAAAAACCCGGTACTTAATTAAATTAAATAAAAATGAACAAAGTAACCTAATTAAGGGATTATGATAAAAGAATAGGGTAAGAATTTGAAGTAATGCTTAATTTAAATGCTTATCAAATTAGAAGGGGTTAATGTGTAAAATTTTTATAATTAAGGATTGATATTGGTAAACCCAAAAACACACTCTTGTGTGCGTAACTGGGATCGATCAAGGGCAGGGAAAAACAAGGGTTACCTTGTTCTTGCAAGAATTCAGCAATTGACAAGGAGAAATCAAGTTTAATTGCTGCATGTTCTAAAACTTCAAACATCTAAGCATATCTAGTAGATTGGTAAGTCGAATTTTTGAATTTGGTGAATTTTAGAGAAAGGGGTTTCGACCCGAACAAGATCCGTGGCATGATTTGTGTTGTTTAGATGATAAGGGCACTCCCTAGTGTAGGAATCATGCTCAATTTTAGTTAATTGAAAGAAACCCACTTGGTGGAATTGTGTCATGGTTAACAAGTATCATAGTGATTATGAATTCATGTATTCTTGTTATATGATCTTGTTTGAATTACTTGAATGCTAGATAATTTGATGTAGAGTAAAAAGTTTTAAGAAAATTGGTTGTATAATGATGTTATGTAGGTGAATTAGTAAACTATGCTTCAAATAATTGTACATTATGCTTATTTAGTGTAACGCACACAAGGTGTTTGATGAAATGCTTGAAAGAGCAATTATGTGTAATATAGAGGAATTAACGAAATGAAATCGGGGTACTAAAAGAATGAAATTATGTATTGGTATAGGCGTGAAGGAAGAAGGCTCAAGTGCTAAGAAAACGGAAGGTTCACAAGATCGAGGTATGATCCGTTCATACGAAAGTTTACTTTTTATTTATTTGTTAGTAATTATATTTAACGACCCTTGTTATGAGAATTATCCTATGTTATGTTTAATTTCAATGTTAGTAAAAGAATGGTAGATCCCTTGCGGATTCGTGTATGCTAAAGAAGGATTATGCTAAGTTATGCAAACCGACCGATCCTTACGACTAGGTCGAGTGAGGATATGAGACCATCCGACTAGAACGGGTGGTCATGTAAGCAAAATTGTATGCAAGAAGGTTCAATCCGTTATACGGATAGAACAAAAGATTTTAAGTTGAAAGCAAATAACCCGATATCATCGGATCGAATGCGAAATGCTTAAATCTCATTATGAGATCGTATGTCATACCCATTAAATGGGTAATCGAATGCGTAGAAGAAATGGACGTATATATATATATTGATTGTAATTACTATGTTGGTGTTGTGGACTAAATAAGCGCCTTTACTAACTTTTTAAAGTTGATGTTTAATGTAGGTAAATCCTCGACTTAGGCGATTGGACGACTTGGAACGTGCACACATGGTTTACGCCCGCTTCTCGCTTCCGTTGTTAAGCCCCTTTTTGGAATGGTTTAAGACTTGGTCTTATGTATTTAAGTCTAGTTAGTATGTTGTCATCTTTGTCGTAGGGTAAAAATTTGGTAGATGGAAATCATGTCGTGACCAATGTGAACTTGTTTGTTTGTTTTGGGTTTTTGTCAGAAATGTTTAATGTTTAAGTTTGGTTTGTAAAACAGGTGGTTAATGATGTCCAAACGAATAGGTCATGTCGAAATTTTCAAAAATATTTTCCTACTTATTTTTACGTATTTAATAGTAGGATTGGGGCGTAACAAGTTGGTATCAGAGCCTAGGTTTGAGGGATTCGAGCTGGAATAATAGCGCTTGAACTCAAACCAATGGCTCTCGCGAAGGTGTGCTCGTTCCGAGATCGTCAACGAGGTAAAGTTTTAAATATTTGTTTAGTATGAGTATGTATAATGCGTCACGAATGAGTTTTAAGATTGAGTATGCTAAGAAGTTATAAGATGGGTAAAATAAGAAACCCCTGGACCCGGGTAGCTGGAAATATACTCGGGAAATGGTCGGAAAAGCCTAAAATGAGTTCAGCATCGTTTCAGCAGAGGAGAGGCCGTCGCCGACGGGCCTCTGGCCGTCGCCGACGCCCCCCCAAGTGCCGACGCCTTACTTACCTGCTTACGGGTGAAGGTGGCCGACGCCACAATCCTGAACCCGTCGCCGACGGGAGACTAGGCCGTCGCCGACGGCTAGCGGAAGTCTGGTTTGCTGAAACTTTTCAATTGAAGTCCTTTTTCATATTTCGAGTTCCCGAATTAATTGAAAGCCTATTACCTTGTCGGGTAATGCCCATATAAGACCTATAAGGATAGATGTAACCACGGATAGAGGTTACAATCGAATGAAACCATAAAAGCCGAAAGTAATACGTCGAATGTTATGGACAAATGGAAGAAATCTTAAAAATGGATGAAGGCTTGAAATGTGAAAGTATAACAGAAATGAACCAAATGACATGAAATGGAATAAGTAAATGATGATTAATGAACAATGATATATACCGAAAGTTTGTGATTTGTATTAAACGAAGATATGCTATTGTATAGATGGCTGATGCAAGCAACGTTAATGATGATGACGATGTGGCTAGACAAGAAGCGTTCGAGAACAAAGTTACGGAAGTAGCGGAAGGGGTTATGCAAGCCAATCTTCCACGGTTGGCTCAGGAGGTAGAAAGCCGAGTTCTGGGGGTTGTGGATGCTATGATGACCAGTAAGATCGAGGAATTGAAAGAACTATTTGAGGGGTCTAGAAGTAAAAGTAAGGAACGACGATGCACGTATAAAGACTTTATGGCGTGCAATCCGGCAACGTATGATGGTAAAATTGATCCGATCGCATGCCAAAGATGGATTTCAAATATAGAAGCAGTGTTCATTCGAAGTCGTTGTGATAACGAAGATAAGGTGATGTTCGCCACCGGCCAACTCACTTTTCAGGCAAAAGATTGGTGGGATGCACACAGTAAAGAGATAGGTGAAGAGAGGCTCCAAACAATGACCTGGCAGGAGTTTAAGGATCCTTTCATGAAATATCACTGCCCTCAGTCAGCCATTGATAAGATTCAAGAGGATTTCTTACGCCTCCGACAGCGAAACGAGACGATAAATGAGATATCAAACATTTTCTTGGATAAGATGAAGTTTTGTGGAGAGTTTGTGCAAACTGAAAGGATGAAGATTAATCGCTTTTATGGCGTATTAAAGGCAGAATTTAGGGAGTTCATCACTCCCTCGAAGTGTGAGACTCTTGACGAGCTCATCAATCTAGCGCGGGATAGAGAAATCGAGATCAAGAGGCAAGAAGAGCGTGGAGAAAAGAGACCCAATGAAAAAGGTGGAAGTTCGACCCCGACCAAAAAGGGGAAGTATCAAGAGCAAGGAAGAAAGGATAAGTCGAAGAGTGGTATCACGCCGTGCAAGACTTGTGGAAAACTTCATACGGGGGAATGTTTGTTAGGCAAGAAAGGGTGTTACAAATGCGGTAAGGAGGGACACTCATCTTATCAATGTCCGGGTAGCCCGAAAACTTGTTTCAACTGTTTCGAAAAGGGGCACATCAAATCTGAGTGCCCGAAACTCCAGCAAGAGTCGAAGAAGGAAGATAAGAAACAAGAAGGTTCTAAGGCCAAGGGTAGAATGTACCAAATTACATCCGAAGAAGCCAAGTCTCTCCCGAATGTGATTTCAGGTATCTTTTTACTAAACTCCATACCGGTTTATGTTCTATTTGATACTGGAGCTACTATGTCGTTTATTTCGAATGAAATCATACAACATCCGTCCTTTAAGATCGAACGAATGCCAATGCCTTTAGAAGTAGAAATAGCCGATAGCAAGATGTATACGTTACATGAGGTGTGTAGAAATTGTAAATTCACTATAGAAGATGAAGAATTTGACATCGACCTGATACCCATGGTTTTGGGGAATTTAAAATGATCGTGGGGATGGATTGGTTGGCGCGACACCATGTGGAGATTAACTGTGAAACTAAAGTGATGGTTATTCAAGCTCCAAGTGGAAAACAATTAAGTATTCAAGGAGAAAGAAACGTGGAAGCCAAGTTGTGTACCTTGGTCCAAGCTTATAAGTACGTGCTTAACGGGAGTAGAGCATACTTAGCTTATGTAGGAGATGCCCGACAAACCCTCCCGAAGCTTGAAGACGTTGAGGTCGTGAACGAATTTCCGGATATATTTCCGGAAGAACTGCCGGGACTTCCTCCCGAAAAGGAGATAGAGTTTCGCATCGAATTAAATCCGGGTGCGAAGCCTGTTGCGAAGGCTCCCTATAGACTTGCCCCCACCGAGATGCGGGAATTAATGACACAATTGCAAGATCTTCTAGATAAGGGTTTCATACGCCCTAGTGTGTCGCCTTGGGGAGCACCCGTCCTTTTTGTTAAAAAGAAAGACGGGTCGATGCGCATGTGCATCGACTATAGAGAATTAAACAAACTAACCATAAAGAACCGCTACCCTTTACCTAGAATTGACGACCTTTTTGATCAATTACAAGGGGCGAGCTGGTTCTCCAAGATAGACCTGCGTTCGGGGTACCATCAAGTTAGAGTGCGGGAGGAGGATATTCCAAAGACTGCATTTAGAACCCGTTATGGGCACTATGAATTTTTAGTCATGTCCTTTGGATTGACGAACGCGCCGGCTGCGTTTATGGATCTTATGAACCGGGTGTGCCGACCCATGTTAGACAAATCGGTAATCGTGTTCATAGATGATATCTTAGTCTATTCGCGAAGCAAAGCTGAACATGCAATGCACTTGCGTGAAGTACTTGAAATTCCCCGCAAGGAGAAACTTTATGCAAAATTTTCAAAATGTGCCTTTTGGCTCAGAGAGGTGCAATTCCTGGGTCACGTGATCAATGCGAAAGGTGTTTTAGTTGATCCTTCAAAGATTGATGCTGTAATAAAGTGGGTCTCTCCGAAGAACCCGACAGAGATAAGAAGTTTTCTGGGCCTTGCCGGGTACTATAGAAGGTTCATACAGGATTTCTCGAAGATAGCTCTACCTCTAACCAGAATGACGAGAAAGAAAGAAAAATTTGTGTGGGGTGAGGAACAGGAAGAGGCTTTTCGTATATTAAAGGAGAAATTGTCGAGTCCTCCAGTCCTGACGTTGCCAGATGGAACTGAAGATTTGGTTGTTTATTCAGATGCTTCCCATCAGGGGTTAGGTTGTGTTTTGATGCAAAGGGGAAAGGTTATTGCTTATGCGTCGCGGCAACTAAAGCCTCACGAGGTGAACTACCCAACACACGATCTGGAATTGGCAGCAGTAGTGTTCGCCTTAAAGATCTGGAGACACTACTTATACGGTGCGAAATGTACAATTTATTCGGATCATAAGAGCCTCAAGTATTTCTTCGAACAAAAAGATTTGAATATGAGGCAACGAAGATGGCTAGAACTTATCAAAGATTATGATTGTGATATCCTCTATCACCCGGGGAAAGCAAATGTGGTAGCCGATGCGTTAAGCCGAAAAGAGTATCCGTCTCCTCTCCGTGTGAAGTCCATGAAGATGGTAGTTACGCCACGACTACTTGAAACGATACGGGAATCTCAAAGAAAGTCTCTTGGAGCAGAAGACTTAAGGAAAGAAAGATTAAAAGGTGTTATTGATAAATTAGAAGAAAATTCGACCGGGCTCAAGACGCAATTCGGCCGAATTTGGATACCCCGATTTTGTGAAGTTAAGGCCGCACTACTCGATGAAGCACATAAGTCACGATATTCGGTCCACCCTGGGGCTACAAAGATGTATCGAGATTTAAAAACCAACTATTGGTGGCCGGGCATGAAGCGCGATATCGTCAAGTATGTCGCAAAATGCTTAACGTGTTCTCAAGTGAAGGCAGAACACCAAAAGCCTTACGGAGAATCACAACCATTGGGAATACCGTTGTGGAAATGGGAAGAACTAACGATGGATTTGGTAACCAAGCTTCCAAGAACAAAAAAAAGGTATGATACAATATGGGTAATCGTAGATCGACTTACGAAAAGCGCCCACTTTCTACCCATTAATGAAGCTTATTCTTCCGAGAAAATGGCAGAAATCTACATGAATGAGGTCGTGTCTCGACACGGGGTGCCTGTGTCAATCATCTCGGATCGTGATACTAGATTTACCTCTCGTTACTGGCAAAGATTTCACGAAAGCGTGGGAACGAGGCTGCACATAAGTACCGCCTACCACCCTCAAACTGACGGTCAGTCAGAAAGAACCATTCAAACACTTATTGATATGTTGAGGGCGTGTGCCTTAGATTTTGGGGGAAACTGGGATGACCATTTACCACTAGTGGAATTTTCTTATAATAATAGTTACCACAGTGGCATTCAAATGGCACCATACGAATTACTATATGGGAGGAAGTGTAGAACTCCCGTATGTTGGGGTGAAGTGGGGCAAAGGGAGCTCGCGCCAAATGATTTAATAGCAATGACAAATGAGAAAATTGAATTGATTAGGGCACGTTTGAAGGCAGCCCAGGATCGACAAAAAGCTTATGGAGACAAAAGGAAGCGTCCTATCGAATTTCAAGTTGGAGATTTCGTTCTATTGAAGGTGTCACCATGGAAAGGCATAATCCGTTTTCGTAAACGGGGTAAATTAGGTCCTCGGTATATTGGGCCGTTTAAAATCTTGGCTCGTGTTGGAAGGGTTGCATATCGATTAGAATTACCGCCTACTTTAGACGGAATTCACAATACCTTCCACGTGTCGCAATTGAGAAAATGTCTTGCGGATGAAACCGCGTTAGTACCTCTCGATGACATTGAGTTGGACGAGGGGTTGAATTATATCGAAAGACCAATAGCCATCAAAGATGTCAAGTTGAAGGAGCTCCGCAACAAGACGGTCCGACAGGTGTTGGTACAATGGCAACACCGAAAGGGTTCAGAACTCACATGGGAGACGGAAGATGAGATGAGAAGACACTATCCCTTTCTTTTTGGTATGTGCACATTTAAGATTTATTATATATCCAGGTTTCGGGGACGAAACCTCTTTTAAGGGGGGTAGATTTGTAACACCCCAAAAACCCGGTACTTAATTAAATTAAATAAAAATGAACAAAGTAACCTAATTAAGGGATTATGATAAAAGAATAGGGTAAGAATTTGAAGTAATGCTTAATTTAAATGCTTATCAAATTAGAAGGGGTTAATGTGTAAAATTTTTATAATTAAGGATTGATATTGGTAAACCCAAAAACACACTCTTGTGTGCGTAACTGGGATCGATCAAGGGCAGGGAAAAACAAGGGTTACCTTGTTCTTGCAAGAATTCAGCAATTGACAAGGAGAAATCAAGTTTAATTGCTGCATGTTCTAAAACTTCAAACATCTAAGCATATCTAGTAGATTGGTAAGTCGAATTTTTGAATTTGGTGAATTTTAGAGAAAGGGGTTTCGACCCGAACAAGATCCGTGGCATGATTTGTGTTGTTTAGATGATAAGGGCACTCCCTAGTGTAGGAATCATGCTCAATTTTAGTTAACTGAAAGAAACCCACTTGGTGGAATTGTGTCATGGTTAACAAGTATCATAGTGATTATGAATTCATGTATTCTTGTTATATGATCTTGTTTGAATTACTTGAATGCTAGATAATTTGATGTAGAGTAAAAAGTTTTAAGAAAATTGGTTGTATAATGATGTTATGTAGGTGAATTAGTAAACTATGCTTCAAATAATTGTACATTATGCTTATTTAGTGTAACGCACACAAGGTGTTTGATGAAATGCTTGAAAGAGCAATTATGTGTAATATAGAGGAATTAACGAAATGAAATCGGGGTACTAAAAGAATGAAATTATGTATTGGTATAGGCGTGAAGGAAGAAGGCTCAAGTGCTAAGAAAACGGAAGGTTCACAAGATCGAGGTATGATCCGTTCATACGAAAGTTTACTTTTTATTTATTTGTTAGTAATTATATTTAACGACCCTTGTTATGAGAATTATCCTATGTTATGTTTAATTTCAATGTTAGTAAAAGAATGGTAGATCCCTTGCGGATTCGTGTATGCTAAAGAAGGATTATGCTAAGTTATGCAAACCGACCGATCCTTACGACTAGGTCGAGTGAGGATATGAGACCATCCGACTAGAACGGGTGGTCATGTAAGCAAAATTGTATGCAAGAAGGTTCAATCCGTTATACGGATAGAACAAAAGATTTTAAGTTGAAAGCAAATAACCCGATATCATCGGATCGAATGCGAAATGCTTAAATCTCATTATGAGATCGTATGTCATACCCATTAAATGGGTAATCGAATGCGTAGAAGAAATGGACGTATATATATATATTGATTGTAATTACTATGTTGGTGTTGTGGACTAAATAAGCGCCTTTACTAACTTTTTAAAGTTGATGTTTAATGTAGGTAAATCCTCGACTTAGGCGATTGGACGACTTGGAACGTGCACACATGGTTTACGCCCGCTTCTCGCTTCCGTTGTTAAGCCCCTTTTTGGAATGGTTTAAGACTTGGTCTTATGTATTTAAGTCTAGTTAGTATGTTGTCATCTTTGTCGTAGGGTAAAAATTTGGTAGATGGAAATCATGTCGTGACCAATGTGAACTTGTTTGTTTGTTTTGGGTTTTTGTCAGAAATGTTTAATGTTTAAGTTTGGTTTGTAAAACAGGTGGTTAATGATGTCCAAACGAATAGGTCATGTCGAAATTTTCAAAAATATTTTCCTACTTATTTTTACGTATTTAATAGTAGGATTGGGGCGTAACAGAATGGTTAACTAGTGATCTATATAGGATAACCCAGGGTCATAATGAATCATTAAGGGATTACATAACCAAATTTAGTAAAGAATCCTTAGACATTCCCAACTTGGATATAGCCACGGCTGTTGAGGCCTTCAAAATGGGATTGCTTAGGGATTCATTGTTCTATGATGATCTTGTTATGACACCATGCAGGAACCTAGATGAGGTAAGAACCCGGGCACTCAGGTTCATCCGGCTAGAGGATGACAAAAGGATCCAGGAGAGATTGGCAGGATCCTCAAAACAAGAAAAGCAAGGATCCTCATTCAAGAACAGCAAATTCAAATCCTATAACAGATCCGATAACCAGAACGTGCATGCTGTTGATCAAGAAGATGATGATGAGGATTATCCTCCAATTTCTGAATATTGTTTTTCAGTTGATAACAATGAACTAATCCTTGCGATGCAGAATCTAGGAGATAAAGCCAGATGGCCTAGAAAAAATGACAGACCGGCTGCAACCAAAGACAAATCAAAGTGGTGTGCATACCATGAGGATTTTGGGCATTTAACAGAGGAATGCATTGCATTAAGAAAGGAAATTGGATACTTATTGAGCAAGGGGCATTTAAAAGAATTGCTGGGTAGAAAAAAGTCAAGGACTCAGGATCCTGAAAGGATCCCTGAGAAAGCTCCAGCCCCTCCGGCAGATGCACAAGTGATAAACTTTATTTCTGGAGGATCAGACATCTGTGGTACATCCTTCTCAGCAGATAAAAGGCATGCAAAGGAAGCTAATATGGATAATGGAGAAAGACCTGTTCGAACATCAAGTGTCTCTGAAGGAAAAGTCATAACCTTTGATGAGGATGATCGTGTTGACATCCAGGATCCTCATCACGATGGTTTAGTTATTACTCTTTTTATTTCTAACCATTTTGTCCGCAGGATCCTTATTGACGGAGGAAGCTCAGTGAACATTATCCAACTGGATGTTCTAAAGAAAATGGGTATCCCTGAATCAGATATCATACCAAGATCCTCCGTGCTCGTGGGATTTAGTGGCGAAACCAAGAACACCCTGGGGGACATTAAACTCCCAATTTATGTTGAAGGATTACATAATTATCAAAAATTTTGTGTTATTGACTGTTTATCTTGTTGTAATGTTATCCTTGGCAGGCCCTGGATACACGATATGAAGGCAGTCCCATCTACCTACCATCAGTGTGTGAAACTCCCTAGTCCTTGGGGAATAGTCAAGATCGATAGTGATCAGCAGGAGGCTAAGGATTGCTACACCTCATCAATGAAACCAGCCTCAAAATCAAGGGAGCAATAGCAATCAAAGTATCCTCCAAGGGATGTCTTGGAGGCAAGAGAGCAGGATGTGGTAGAAATCCTCATGGATCCTGATGATCCTGAATCCAAAATCTATATCGGATCAGGGATCCTTGGTAAAATGAAAGAAGATCTAGTATCCTTCCTCAAAAGAAGAAAAACTACCTTTGCATGGAAGCATGAGGATATGACAGGTATATCTAAGGATATTATCACTCATAAACTTGGCATTGACAGGTCATTCAAACCGATCCATCAAAAAAGGAGGAAGTTTGCACCAGAAAGAAATGCCATTATCCAAGAAGAGGTAGAGAAATTGCTCCGGGCAGGTATGATTAGAGAGGTCAAGTATCCAAGATGGTTGGCCAATGTGGTTGTTGTTCAAAAGAAAAATGGAAAGTGGAGGGTATGTGTCGATTTTACTGATTTAAATAAGGCATGTCCCAAGGATCCTTTCCCATTACCCCACATTGACTCCATGGTGGATGCAACGGCGGATCATGAACTGTTGACTTTTATGGATGCTTCATCTGGATTCCAGCAAATTCAGATGGAACCATCTGATCAAGAGGATACGGCTTTTATGACTCCAACCGATATATATTGTTATATTGCTATGCCATTTGGATTAAGGAATGCAGGTGCAACATATCAAAGGCTGGTGAATATGATGTTCAAGGATCAGATTGGACAAACTATGGAGGTTTACATAGACGATATGGTGGTAAAGTCCATAAAAGCTGAGGATCACCTAAGAGACTTGGAGGAAGCATTTGATATCCTTGACAGATATAACATGAAACTTAATCCTTCAAAATGTCACTTTGGTGTTAAAGCAGGTAAATTCTTAGGATATATGGTGACCAAGAGAGGCATTGAAGCTAGCCCGGAACAAATCAAAGCCTTGGTGAACATCAAATCTCCCGCCAATGCTAAGGTTGTGCAAAGGCTAACAGGCAGGATAGCAGCTTTGAACAGATTTATATCCAAATCCTCGGAGAAGTGCAAAGAATTCTATGATATCCTAAGGAAGAACAAGAAATTTTAGTGGACTGAGAAGCATGAAAATTCCCTAAGAGCTCTCAAAGATTACCTATCCTCGGCCCCAGCCTTGATGAAACCAGAAAAAGGAGATGTGTTATCCTTATATCTTGCAGTATCCTCAAAAGCAGTAAGTACAGTCCTTGTTAAGGATCTTGAAGGTACACAACATCCTGTCTATTATGTAAGTAAGAGTTTACTTGATGCTGAATCCAGGTATTCACACCTTGAAAAGCTTATTCTTGCATTAATTATGGCATCTACTAAGTTGAGACATTATTTTGAAACTCATGTTATCGTCGTTAAAACTAATTTTCCAATTAAGAATGTCCTCAGGAAACCCGAGATGTCTAGAAGGATGGCTAAGTGGGCAGTGAAGCTGAGTGCCTATGATATAAGATATGAGCCTAGGACAGCCATCAAATCCCAAGCATTGGCCGACTTTGTGGCTGATTTCAGTAGTGATTTACAAAAGGAAGCCGAATTAGAAGTCCAGCAGCTGGAGGAAACCAAGGATCCTTGGATACTCTATACTGATGGATCCTCAAATGTCAAAGGCACAGGGCTTGGTATACTACTAAAATCGCCACAGGGGGACATAATACCCCACTCCATAGCTTGTGAGTTCCAAACCACTAACAATGAGGCTGAATATGAAGCCTTAATTGCTGGTTTACAAATTGCTAAGCATATGGGGATTAGGTACCTTGAGGTACATGTAGATTCATTATTAATTACAAATCATTTTAATGGATCCTATACTGTTAAAGGTGAAAAGCTAACCAAATATTTAGAGATAGTCAAAGAATTGGCACTCTCTTTTGTTTCCTTTAGTTTGACACAGGTACCAAGGGAAGAAAATACAGAAGCTGATGCATTGGCTAATTTAGGATCATCTTTGAAGATCCTGGAGGATATAAGTATCCCCATTATCCATATCTTGGCTCCTGCTATCGAGGATTATGTGGCTATGGAAATAGGGGAGGATTCTACAATTATCCCTAGTGAGGATACTCAATCTTATCCAGGATCAGGATCATTGATCTCACCAATCATGAGATACTTACAACACGGAGAGATTCCTATTGGAGAAAATCCTAGGGCTTTCAAAATTAAGGTATCTCAATTCACAATCTTAAATAATATGTTGTATAAGCGATCTCTTGCAGGACCATATTTAAGATGCATTGAGGATCCTGAAGTTCAAGAAGTTTTAAAAGACTTTCATGAAGGAGATTGTGGAAACCACACTGGGGGCAGGGCATTGTTCTCAAGGATCTTAAGGACAGGATACTATTGGCCAACCATGAAAAGAGATGCTGTGGAATATGCTAAGAAGTGTGATCCTTGTCAAAGACACAACAATATCCTTCATCAGCCGGCTGAATTTCTACATCCTATATCCTCCTCTTGGCCATTTATGAGATGGGGGATGGATATAGTTGGTAAGCTCCCTAAGGCACCTGGTGGGAAAGTGTTCATGCTTGCTATGACTGATTACTTCTCCAAGTGGATAGAGGCTGAAGCTTTTGCCCAAGTCAGAGAAAAGGAAGTTATATCCTTCATTAAAAGAAATATTATAACTAGATTTGGCATTCCTTCCGAAATTATATGTGATAATGGTTCCCAATTTATTGGGGGCAGAACCACTAACTTTTGTGACAGCTGGGGGATTAAGATGATAACATCAACACCAGTCCACCCACAAGCTAATGGTCAAGCAGAATCATCCAACAAGATCATCATCAACAATTTGAAGAAGAAACTTGGATCCAAGAAAGGGAAATGGGCAGAAGAATTACCTTATGTGCTTTGGGCTGATAGGACAACCCCTAAGAATGCTACTGGTCAAACACCATTCTCTTTGGTATTTGGGGCAGAATCAGTGATCCCAACAGAAATGGTAGTTCCAACTGCTAGAACAAGTACCCGTGATCCTGAGGAAAATGATGAGAACTTGGCTCAAGACCTGGATACTATTGAAGAAATCAGGGATCTAGCAAGGATAAGGATGGCCAGTTATCAACAAAGAATGGCTGGTGCTTACAACAAAAATGTCAGGATCAGGAAGTTTCAAGTTGGAGATATGGTATTGAGGAAAGCATTTCAGAATACCACAATTCTGCTGATGGAAAATTGGCACCAAAATGGGAAGGCCCTTATTTGATTGAAGCTGAAGCAGGAAAGGGGGCATATAGATTGCTGACCATGGAGGGTGATTTGTTACCAAGAGCTTGGAATGCTGTCCATTTGAAGATATTTCATGTGAGCAGGATCCTCCTGGCGCCTATGATCCTTACATTAGGGGTATCCTTGAAGGATCCTTAAAGCATCAATGATCCTTATTCTGGTAATGTCTTAATCTTGAACTATTTCATTTATTTATTTTTCTCATACAAGGATAAGGATCATGTGTCCTTCATCCTTCTCTCACAAGACTTTGAGTTTTGAAAGTTCAGGTATCCTTAGCATAATGTTGATTATCTACAGAAGCAATCCAGATCCTTGGGTTTAACCCCAGTTATTTGGGCTTGACCCCAGTTTCGCCTGTAGCGCATGATGATCCTGGTATAGTTCAAGGCATTGGGACCAGTACTCGCTTTAGGGGCTGATAATTCCATTGTACTGGCTATACCTAGGATCCTACGTATAATGGTAGACGTACCATACATCCGTTCCTAAGGTTTCTAACGTTTTCACGTTAGCTAAGGTTTTGGCATTTTCATGTCACTAAGTTTGGATAGTCGCCAGTTAGGGCCATACTCCAGTTTACACACGATCCTTGGGCTTATCCCCAGTTATCCTTGGGCTTGTCCCCATTTATCCTTGGGCTTGTCCCTAGTTATCCTTGGGCTTGTCCCCGGTTATCCTTGGGCTTGTCCCCGGTTATCCTTGGGCTTGTCCCCGGTTATCCTTGGGCTTTTACCCGGTTATCCTTGGGCTTGTCCCCAGTTGCTAACTCTTATTTTATTTTGGCTTAGTCCCAAGCTATGCTCTATTTCAGGTCTTTGAAGTTAAACAACTAAGGATCCTTAATCCTTATTTCTCTCTAAGGTTTATCTTATAGTTATCCTAATTATTGTTAGGATCCTAACTTGGATCCTCAGGTATGATCCTTAACTATTTTTATCTTATTAATTGTTTATTTGAATAACCCTTATACTTTGACAACTGAACTTATGATCCTTAAAACATATACTACTTCTTGGGATTTTACAACCATAGGATATTTGATCATGGATCATATCCTATATGTTTTCAGTTTGACTTATTCAAAATTGCTTATTTAATAAATGCACATCAAAACAATTGAGAATCAAAGGAACCAAAAGGATAACAACACAGGATAAGCGACAAAAGGTTAAGATTTTGTTTATTAACAAAAAAGACTAACCCTTCAAAGGTTGTCAAAATTACCTACCCCAAGCATCTACCAGCAAAACGTGGCCCGTCCGCTGGGGTAGGTAAAGGGTGTCCATGATAATAGGTTTGAAGTTGTGCAGGAACATAAAGGCAGCAGGATCACAATGGTTACAACCCCCAAACAGAGGATCCCTCCACCATTTGCAATCCTGCCTATTGTCTGAAGGATCCTTGATCCTTAAACCTAAAACTATTGTTCAAAATACAAACCATCATTGTTCAACAAAACAACCACTAAACAAAAAAATTGGGCTCCGGCTATGTCTAGAAGTTTCCTTCATCGCCCAATCCTGCAGCTTAGACCTTCGCTGCATCTTCACCACCAGCTCCACTTGCCTCACCACCCTGATCCTTGCCACTGCCTCCAGCCTCAAGTGTCAGGATCTCCTCAGCCTCTTCATCGTCTTCCAGTTCAGCCAGCCTTGCCTTCCAGCCCTCCACATCCCAGGTGCTCTTATCAAAAGCAGGATCCTGAGCTTCCATGGCCATTTGCAGCTGGATCTTGTACATTGCTATGGCGGCGGAGACCTTGGCATCCTGGGTGATCTCGTGCTTCTCATAATCAAAGTTGATCAGCATCTTGGCAGCCTCATTCTTGGTGTTCTGGAGATCCTTCTGAAGATCAGCTATCTTGAGGTCCTTCAGCACGGCAACCTGTTGAAGATCAGCAATCTTGCTATCCTGATCCTCAACGTGGCCAACATAGGTTTCGATCTCAGCAAATTTCTGCAAGGAAGACAAAGGATAATGTCAGAACCAAATGATCCTCATACAAGTAGGATATACAAGCAGGGACAGTGATCCTTACCTCATTGAAGTAGTCCATGAATTGTTGGCGGATCAAGGGGAGGCCTTGCAGATCCTCAGCTTCGGAGGCCTTTCTCTTCTTGCCTCCCTTCCCTCTGAGGGGTGCCTTGGGGATTGAAGCAGTGGGGCTAGCAGGAGTCTTCTTTCTCGAGGATTTGACATTGGTGAGATCGGTGATGCTGAACTTCGAAGCAGACTTGGTGGATTTTCCAGCACCTACACAACCAAAAAAAGATAAGTATCTTAATCTTACTTAAATTTCATTATTTAATTGAACCTTTAGACAAGGATACTTACTTGACATCGTAACAGAACCAGAGGATACTTCCTGAGAATCTTGGGTGGTAGTCTTGAAAGTTCTTGTTTCAGGATCGAGTCTCTTGAAAGCCAAGAGTCTCTCTTTAGCAGCAGGAGTTAATCTGAGGTGTGAAACAGAGATAGCTGCACAACAAAAAAGCAAAATAATGTCAGTGATCCTTATTCTGAAGGATAAGTTCTATGGTGATCCTCCTCAGGATCCTTCATCCTACCATGGGTAGCCCACTTCTTGGGTAGATCCTTCCCATCAGGGATAGAATCTCTTCTCACAAAAAAGAAGCGCCGCTTCCAGTTGGTATCATTCTTGGTGGCTTTGAAGATTGGATGCTCCTCCCCAGGCCTTTGTTTGAACAGATAGCGATGGGAACCAAAGGTGGTAAGATCATACAGTTCTTCTAACTCAGCCATGCCTAAATCTATCCCCTCCTGCTCGATGATCCTTTCAAGGGTATACAAAACCCTCCAGATCATCGGCATGGCTTGGATGTAAGATATGTCGGTCAGGGAAAAGAAGGATTGGGTGAAAACTGGAAAGGGATACGTGTAGCCTATGGCAAACGGGGTCACAGGGAAGGCAACCCATGAATCAGAAGTGTGATCGCTCAGGGCAGTAGGATCATAGGGTTTGAACACGGTGTTTGCGGGAAAACAATACCGGACCCTGTCAATTTGAGGATCGGTGAAAATGCAGCGTTCTTTAGCGGAATCTGTGATGATCCCTTGGCTCTTGAAGGGGCTTACTTTCTGGTGATCCTTAGCAGGGGAGTTCCGGAGCAATATTTTGAACGGAATAATAGAAAAAAGAAGGAAAACAGAGCAAGCAAAGAGAGAAGATGAAGAGGAGAATACCTGTTTGATCTTCTGAATGCAGTTATAAAGGGAGTAGCTCTAGATTTTAAATGCAAACGATCATATCTATATCTCCTATTTATAATGATGATTTTGCAGGAGTGTCACTTCTGTGACGTCATAATGCAACGGATAGTTCGATGATAACGGCTATAAATCCGTTGAGTTTGTTGCAGATAAGATCAAGAAAACATAACTCGTTAATTTTACATTTTACTCCTTATATTTTGGGGGCAATTGTTAGGGGAGGATTTTCTAATAATTAGTGATCCTTATTTGCTATCCTAATAGTGATCCTTAATTCTGTGACAGATAGTGATCCTCAGAAGAGCTTCAGGATCAGGATCATGGATCACCCTAAGGATCCTCATACTAACGATTGGCTGTTTGTGTTTCCTATTTTTTTGCAGGAGTATTGAGCTTGACTTGGTCTTGGCAACGTTACTATGGAATATTCCACGGGTATTTCGCACACATTTGAATAGAAATGGACGTTGTGGAGAACGTGGGAGCATGGCACAAAAGTCGGACAATTAGTTAGCTTAGTTAGCTTTCTTTTTTAAAGGGGGTGACGAGCTAAATTTAGAACACTTAGCCATTTTCAGTTACACACACACTCTCGTGCAATTGCAGTCTCAAAGCTCTCAACAAACACTTGACAATTCTCACACTTTTACACGATTTACCATAGTGATCCTTGTACTTAGCTCGTCACTATCCGAAGTTGTAAACTTTTATTGATTTATTTGAGCTTGGTGATCGGTAGTTTCCATCACCCGAGGTTTTTTATGCCGGAGATCTTCTAAAGATCAAGGGCTTTTTCCTCGTATAAATCCTTGTGTTGTTTGTGCAATTTACATTGAAGTGATCCTTGCTATTGTTCTTCATTTCAAGCATCATTCCCCGTAACTAAGAGTTTGGTTGCATTATCCTCATTAGATTTTTAACCAAAACAGACGCAATGAAAAAAAAACCTAAAAAATGACATTTTTCTAAAACGCAATGCACCAAAAACACAAAGAAATGTCTTATTTGTAAAACGCAATGGCCAGGAAACACAAAGAAATGTCTTATTTGTAAAACGCAATAGCCTAAAAACACAAAAGAAAATATACTTTCTAAAACGCAATGGACTGAAAACACATAAAAATGTGTTTTACCTAAAACGCAATGCAACAAAAACACAAAGAAATGTCTTATTTCTAAAACGCAATGGACAGAAAACACTTAAAATGTCTGTTTTCTAAAACGCAATGGACTGAAAAAGCATAAAAATGTGTTTTATCTAAAACGCAATAACTAAAAACACTTCAAAAATGTGTTTTACCTAAAATGTGTTTCCAGCCTTTACCCAATCCTTCTTCTCCCTCACCGGCATCTCCTACATCCAAGCTATGCCGATGATCTGGAGGGTCTTATATACCCTTAAAAGGATCATCGAGCAGGAAGGGATTGATCTAGGAATGTCGAAGTTGGCTGAGATGTATGATCTCACAACGTTTGGATCCCATCGATATTTGTTTAAGCGAAAACCCGGTGAAGAACACCCCATTTTTAAAGCCACCAAGAATGATACAAACTGGAAACGACGCTTTTTCTTTGTTAGAAGAGATTCTATCCCAAACGGAAAGGATCTACCAAGAAAGTGGGCCACCCATGGTAGGATAGAGGATCCTGAGAAGGATCACCAGATAACCTTGTCGTTGTATAAGGATCACTAACACCCTTTTGTTTTATGTTATGCAGCTGTCACTGTTTCACACCTCATACCATCTCCTGACACTGAGGAAAGGCTTGCTGCCTTTAGAAGACTTGGTCCTGAAGATTATTCAAAACAAACACCCAGGATTCACAAGAGGTATCCTCAGGCTCAGTCACCATGTCAAGTAAGTATCCTGTTTTTTTGTATAGTTAAAAACTTAAATAAATAGTCAAATAGAAATAGGATAAGGATACTTATCTTGCTTTGAATGTGTAGGTGCCGGAAAATCTTCAAAATCTGCCTCCAAGTTCAGCGTTACCGATCTGGACACTGTACGATCCTCCAGGAAGAAGCTCCCTGCCAGCCCAACTGCTTCGATCCCAAGGCACCCATTAAAGGAAGGGGTGGCAAGAAAAGAAAAACCTCCGAGGTTGAGGATCTGCAAGTTCTGCCTCTGATTCGCCACCAGTTCCTTGAATACTTCAATGATGTAAGGATCATTGTCCCTGCTTAGGTATCCAGCTTATTTGAGGATCACCTGATCTTGAACTGTACTCTATCTTCTTTGCAGAAATTTGCTGAGATTGAAGACTACGTTGGGAATGTTGATGAGCAGGACAAGAAGATTGCTGATCTCCAACAAGTCGCAGTGCTCAAGGATCTTAAGATTGCTGATCTCCAGAAAGACCTCCAAAATGCCAAAGCTGAGACGGCCAAGGTTCTGATCAATGCTGATTACGAGAAGCATGAGATCACCCAGGATGCTAAAGTCTCTGCTGCCATAGCTATGTACAAGACCAAATTGCAGATGGCCTTGGAAGCTCAGGATCCTGACTTCGACAGGAGCAACTGGGATGTGGAAGGCTGGAAGGCAAGGCTGGCTGAGCTGGACGACGAGGAGGAGGCTGAAGAGATCCTAACGATCGAGACTGGAGGCAGTGGCAAGGATCATGGTGGTGAAGCTAGTGGAGCTGGAGATGGTGATGCAGCGAAGGTGTAGGCTGCAGCAATGGGCAATGATGGACACTTCTAGACATAGCCGGAGCCCATTTTTTTAGGTTTGGTGGTGGTTCTTTTGTGGTTGTTATGTTTTGAAACAATTATGGTCTGTATTTGAACAATAGTTTTAGGGTTAAGGATCTAGGATCCTTTGGACAATAGGTAGGATTACAAATGGTGGAGGGATCCTCTGTTTGGGGGATGAAGCCATTGTGATCCTGCCGCCTTCTATTTCCTGCACTTGCTATAACCGCATAAACAATGGACACCCTTTGCCAACCCATGTGGACGGGCCACGTTTTGCTGGTAGAAACGTGGGTTGGCAATTTTGACAACCTTAAGGGGTTTAAACTTTTGTTGATAAATAAAACTTTTAACTTTTTGGCTATTTCCCGTGTTGTTATCCTTGTATATCCTTTTAATTTACAATTGTTTTAATATACACTTGTCTGAATAAGAAAAGTTGAACAAATTAGATAAAAAATATTTAGGATATGATTCAGGATCAAATATCCTATAATTGAAAAATTCCAAAAAGTAGTATATTTTAAGGATCATAAGTTCAGTTGTCAAAGTACAAGTGTTATTCAAATAAACAATGAATAAAATCAAAATAGTTAAGGATCATACCTGAGGATCCAAGTTAGGATCCTAACCCTTAATACTATAACCAGGATAACCATAAGACAAACCTTAGTAAGTGGTAAGGATCAAGGATCCTTGGTTGTTTAACTTCAAAGACCTGAAATAGAACATAACTTGGGACTAAGCCAATATAAGATAAAAGTTAGCAACTGGGGACAAGCCCAAAGGATAACTGGGGACAAGCCCAAGGATAACTGGGGACAAGCCCAAGGATAACTGGGGACAAGCCCAAGGATCGTGTGTAAACTGGAGTATGGCCCTAACTGGCGACTATCCAAACTTAGTGGAATGAAAATGCCAAAACCTTAGCTAACGTGAAAACGTTAGAAACCTTAGGAACGGATGTATGGTACGTCTACCATTATACGTAGGATCCTAGGTATAGCCAGTACAATGGAATTATCAGCCCCTAAAACGAGTACTGGTCCCACTGCCATGAACTATACCAGGATCATCGTGCGCTGCTGGCGATACTGGGGTCAAGCCCAAATAACTGGGGTCGAGCCCAAGTAACTGGTTGCTTTTGTGGATAACCAACCCTTTGCTAAGGGTACATGAACCTTCAAAACTCAGAATCACGTGAAAGGTGGATAAAGGATGCGGGATCCTTATCCTTATACGAGAATATAAGATAATGAAATAGTTTGAGATTAGAGTGTTACCAAAATAAGGATCATCTATGCTCCAAGGATCCTTTAAGGATACTTATCACATGAGGATCATGGATCCTTATCACATGAAGTACTTCTTCAAATGGACAGCGTTCCAGGCTCTAGGTAGCAAGTCACCTTCCATTGTTAGCAATTGATATACCCCCTTTTCTGCCTCAGCTTCAATCAAGTAAGGGCCTTCCCATTTTGGTGCCAACTTTCCATCAGCAGGATTGGTGATATTCTGAAATGCTTTCCTCAACACCATATCACCAATTTGGAACTTCCTGATCCTGACATTTTTGTTGTAAGCACCAGCCATCCTTTGCTGATAACTGGCCATCCTTATCCTTGCCAAATCCCTGATTTCTTCTATAGTATCCAGGTCTTGAACCAAGTTCTCATCATTTTCCTCAGGATCACGAATACTTGTTCTAGCAGTTGGAACCACCATTTCTGTAGGGATCACTGATTCTGCCCCAAATACCAAAGAGAACGGAGTTTGGCCTGTAGCATTCTTAGGAGTTGTCCTATCAGCCCAAAGCACATAAGGTAGTTCTTCTGCCCATTTCCCTTTCTTGGATCCAAGCTTCTTCTTCAAATTGTTGATGATGATCTTATTGGATGATTCTGCTTAACCATTAGCTTGTGGGTGGACTGGTGTTGATGTTATCATCTTAATCCCCCAACTGTCACAAAAGTTAGTAGTTCTGCCCCCAATAAATTGGGAACCATTATCACATATAATATTTCTTTTAATGAAGGATATAACTTCCTTTTCTCTGACTTGGGCAAAAGCTTCAGCCTCTATCCACTTGGAGAAGTAATCAGTCATAGCAAGTGTTAGGGCTGGATTTTTATAATACATGATCCTTACATGTGATCCTAACCAGTGATCCTTGTTTCTTTGGCAGATAGTGATCCTCAGCAGAGTTCCAGGATCAGGATCACGGACTATCATAGGATCCTCATGATAACAGTTGCTTTCATTGAACTTAATGTCATTTTGCAGGAATGTCTAGCAGGATCCGCTCTTAGCATCACAATCAAGGGGCGCGTCTTTACAACTTTGGCATATGCTTAATCAGAGATGAACGTTGTGAAGGATATGGAAACTTGGCATGATTTAAGAGCGATAATTTAGGCTAGATTTACTTTTATTTCTAAAGGGGTAATGAGCTGATTATTAGTTTGTTTACCTAAAATAGGCCACTCACACTTGTATATATAAACTCTTCCCCATTCGGAAGACAACAACACAATTCTCACACGCTTAGACACTCGAAACTATAGTGATCCTTGTACTCAGCTCATTATCATCCGAAGTTGTAACCATTTTTCTTATATGGAAGTTTGGTGATCGGTAGTTGCCATCACCCAAGGTTTTTTATGCCGGAGATCATACATTGATCAAGGGCTTTTTCCTCGTATAAATCCTTGTGTCACTTGCATATTTCTTACTAAAGTGATCCTTTACTTTTTCAACAAACCAAGCATCATTCCCCGTTTACTTAGAGTTTGGTTGCATTATCCTTGTGTGATTTTTGACCAAAACAGTTTGGCGCCCACCGTGGGGAAATTGGTGCTTCATTCATAAGAAAACTTTCTGTTCGAAATCATTTCAAAGAGTTACATGGCTTCATCATTGAAGAATACATCCACAGCGATGACGGCAGTCAATTCATCTACTGGCATTCCACCTTTGCCTCCACCACCAGCTGGATCTCAGAAAAATGCTGAGAAGAGACCAACTTCTATCTCCTCTAAACCATCATCTTCTGCTCTAACTTCTTCTGTTCCCAGTACTAGTGATATATTTACTTTGATTTTGCAGATGAGGGATCGTATGCAGCAGCAGGATGAAACTAATGACAGGATCCTCAGAGAAATCGGAGATCTCAAAAGGCAAAAGAAAACGGCAGAGGGTCATTCCCCACTAATGCCCAAATCTTTGAATTTTGATACTCCAATGATTACTTATCAGCCATCAGAGGTCCCAGACATTCAATATATGGGTGGATCAAGAGGAGTGCATTTCAGCCCAGCAACAATGACTCAGGCATCAGGATCATCCCAGGTTCAAGGATCCTCCTTTGTTCCAGGATCATCCCAGGTTCAAGGATCCTCCTTCGTTCCGGGAACATCCCAGGTTCAAGGATCCTCCTTTGTTCCAGGATCATCCCAGGTTGAAGGATCCTCCTTCGTCCCAGGATCACCCCAGATTCAAGAATCCCTACAGATAGCAGGGTCCTTGAAGAATTTGCAAACAGGAAGCCTAGATGTCCATCAAGGAGATTTTATTCCAATGCAGACCATTGCTTCCACTGGTCCATCCATTATCCCAGAATCCCAGCAATATGGATTCACACCCAATGTTCCTAACTTGAACCCGATGGGAGGTAACACCTTAAATAATTATCTTACCACTAACCATGGATTCGTGCAGGATACAGGTATCAATCATGCTATGGCCAGGGAGTTACAGAAGCTGAAGGATATGATCTCAAGTGTTCCAGGGGTAGTCAAGCCTATCCCGGAGATTGCAGATGGAAGCCATAAGGTATCTCGTTTTGCACCACCAATTTGTGATGCAGAGGTACCCAAAAAGTTCCATATCCCTACTATGAAGCTGTATGATGGTACAACGGATCCTGAGGAGCACATAGCACAATACAGGGAGAGGATGGAGATCAATCCAATCCCAGAAAAGTTAAAGGAAGCATGCCTATGTAAAGGATTTGGATCCACCCTTACTGGATCAGCTCTTAAATGGCTGCTAAGTCTTCCCCCTTACTCCATCACTTCATTTGCTAATTTAGTTAATTTATTCAATAACCAATTCTCTTGTAGTAGAAAATTTGAAAGATTAACTAGTGATTTATATAGGGTAACTCAAAGTCATAATGAATCATTAAGGGATTATATAACTAAATTCAGTAAAGAATCCTTGGACATTCCCAACTTGGATATGGCCACGGCTGTTGAGGCCTTCAAAATGGGACTGCTTAAGGATTCATTGTTCTATGATGATCTTGTTATGACACCATGCAGGAACATAGATGAAGTAAGAACTCGGGCACTCAGGTTCATCCGGCTAGAGGATGACAAGAGGATCCAGGAGAGGCAAGTAGGATCCTCAAAACAGGAAAAACAAGGATCCTCTTTCAAGAACAATAAGTTCAAATCCTACCATAGAAATGACAACCAGAACGTGCATGTTGTTGACCAAGAAGAGGATGATGAGGATTATCCTCCGATTTCTGAATATTGTTTTTCTGTTGACAATCATGAACTAATCCTTGCAATGCAGAATCTAGGAGAAAAAGCCAGATGGCCCAGAAAGAATGACAAACCATCCGGGACTAAAGACAAGTCAAAGTGGTGTGCATACCATGAGGATTTCGGGCATCTAACTGAAGAATGCATCGCATTAAGAAAAGAAATTGGATATCTGCTAAGCAAGGGACATTTGAAGGAATTGTTGGGAAGGAAAAAGCAAAAGACTCAGGATCCTGAAAGGATCCCTGAAAAAGCTCCAGCCCCTCCGGCAAACGCACAAGTGATCAACTTTATTTCCGGAGGATCAGACATCTGTGGTACATCCTTCTCAGCGGCTAAAAGGCATGCAAAGGAAGCTAAAATGGATAATGGAGAAAGACCTATTCGAACACCAAGTGTCTCGGAAGGAAAAACGAAAACGTTTGATGAGGATGATCGCATTAACATCCAGGATCCTCATCATGATAGTTTAGTTATAACTCTCTTTATCTCTAACCATTTTGTCCGCAGGATCCTTATCGACGGAGGAAGCTCAGTAAACATTATCCAGCTTGATGTTCTAAAGAAAATGGGTATCCCAGAATCAGACATCACACCAAGATCCTCCGTGCTTGTGGGATTCAGTGGAGAAACGAAGAAAACTCTGGGGGACATCAAACTCCCAATCTACGTGGAAGGATTACATAATTATCAAAAATTTTGTGTTATTGACTGTTTATCTTGTTGCAATGTTATCCTTGGCAGGCCCTGGATACATGATATGAAAGCAGTCCCATCCACCTACCATCAATGTGTGAAACTCCCTAGCCCATGAGGGATAATCAAGATCGACAGTGATCAGCAGGAGGCTAAGGATTGTTATACCTCATCCATGAAACCAACCTCGAAGCCAAGGGGACAATAGCAATTACAGATTCCTCCAAGGAATGTCTTGGAGGCAAGGGAACAAGATGCGGACGAAATCCTCTTGGATCCTAGTGATCCTGAATCAAAAATCTATATCGGATCAGGGATCCTTGGCGAGATGAAAGAAGACATAATATCCTTCCTCAAAAGAAGAAAATCTACCTTTGCATGGAAACATGAAGATATGACAGGTATATCTAAGGATATTATCACTCATAAACTTGGCATTGACAGGTCTATCAAACCAATCCATCAAAAAGGGAGGAAGTTTGCAGCAGAAAGGAATGCCATTATCCAGGAAGAAGTAGAGAGACTACTTCGAGCAGGTATGATCAGAGAGGTAAAATATCCAAAATGGTTAGCCAATGTGGTTGTTGTCCAAAAGAAAAACGGAAAGTGGAGGGTATGTGTCGATTTCACTGATCTGAATAAGGCATGTCCCAAGGATCCTTTCCCATTACCCCACATTGACTCCATGGTGGATGCGACGGCGGGGCATGAACTGTTAACCTTTATGGATGCATCATCTGGATTCCAACAAATTCAGTTGGAACCATCTGACCAAGAGGATACAGCCTTTATGACCCCAACCGGTTTATATTGTTATATTGCTATGTCTTTTGGACTAAGAAATGCAGGTGCAACATATCAAAGACTGGTGAATATGATGTTCAAAGATCAAATAGGACAAACTATGGAAGTATACATAGATGATATGGTAGTCAAGTCAAAGAAAGCTGAGGATCACCTAAGGGACTTGGAGGAAGCATTTGATATCCTTGATAATTATAACATGAAACTTAATCCTTCAAAATGCCACTTTGGTGTTAGAGCAGGTAAATTTCTAGGATATATGGTAACTCAGAGGGGCATCGAAGCAAGCCCGGAGCAAATTAAAGCACTAGTGAATATCAAGTCCCCTGCCAATGCTAAGGATGTGCAAAGGCTAACAGGCAGGATAGCAGCTCTAAACAGGTTCATATCAAAATCCTCAGAAAGATGTAAAGAATTTTATGATATCCTAAGGAAAAACAAAAAATTTGAATGGACTGAAAAGCATGAGAATGCTTTACAAGCCCTTAAAGAATATATGTCCTCAGCACCAGCATTAATGAAACCCGGAAAAGGAGATGTGTTATCCTTGTATCTGGCGGTATCCTCAACCGCTGTAAGTGCAGTCCTTGTTAAGGATCACGAAGGTACACAACATCCTATCTACTATGTAAGTAAGAGTTTACTTGATGCAGAATCCAGGTACTCACACCTTGAAAAACTTATTCTTGCATTAATTATGGCATCAACTAAGTTAAGACATTATTTTGAAACCCATACTATTGTTGTTAGAACTAATTTTCCAATCAAGAATGTCCTCAGGAAACCAGAGATGTCCGGAAGAATGGCTAAGTGGGCAGTAAAGCTTAGTGCCCATGATATAAGATATGAGCCTAGAACAGCCATTAAATCCCAAGCACTAGCTGACTTTGTGGCTGATTTCAGTAGTGATCTACAAAAGGAAGCAGAATTGGAAGTCTAGCAGCTGGATGAGACCAAGGATCCTTGGATACTACACACCGATGGATCCTCAAATGTCAAGGGCACAGGGCTCGGGATACTACTAAAATCGCCACAGGGGGACATAATACCCCACTCCATAGCCTGTGAGTTCCAAGCAACCAACAATGAGGCTGAATATGAAGCCTTAATTGCTGGTTTACAAATTGCTAAGGATATGGGGGTCAGATACCTTAAAGTATACGTAGACTCATTACTAATCACTAATCACTTTAATGGATCCTATGCTGTTAAAGGAGAAAAACTAACCAAATATTTAGAGATAGTCAAAGAATTGGCACTCTCCTTTGTTTCTTTCAGTTTGTCACAGGTACCAAGGGAGGAAAATACAGAAGCTGATGCATTGGCCAATCTAGGATCATCTTTGAAGATTCCAGAAGATATAAGTATCCCCATCATCCATATCCTGGCTCCTGCTATTGAAAATCAGGCGGCCATGGAAATAGAAGAGGATACTGCAGTGATCCCTAGTGAAGAAGCTCAATCTTATTCAGGATCATGGATCTCACCAATCATGAGATACTTGCAACACAGGGAGATTCCTATGGGAGAAAATCCTAAAGCTTTCAGGATTAAGGTATCTCAATTCACAATCTTAAATAATATGCTATATAAACGATCTCTTGCAGGACCATATTTAAGATGTATCGAGGATCCTGAAATTCAAGAAGTGTTGAGAGACTTCCATGAAGGAGATTGTGGAAACCATACTGGGGGCATGGCATTGTTCTCAAGGATCCTTAGAACAGGATACTACTGGCCGACTATGAAAAGGGATGCTGTAGAATATGCTAAGAAATGTGATCCTTGTCAAAGACACAGCAATATCCTTCAACAGCCAGCTGAATTTTTGCATCCAATACCATCCTCTTGGCCATTCATGAGATGGGGGATGGATATAGTTGGCAAGCTCCCTAAAGCACCCGGTGGAAAAGTATTTATGCTCGCCATGACCGACTACTTCTCTAAGTGGATAGAAGCTGAAGCTTTTGCCCAAGTCAGAGAAAAGGAAGTTATATCCTTTATTAAAAGAAACATTATAACTAGATTTGGCATTCCCTCTGAAATTTTATGTGATAATGGTTCCCAATTCATTGGGAGCAGAACCACTAACTTTTGTGACAGTTGGGGAATTAAGATGATAACATCAACACCAGTCCATCCACAAGCCAATGGTCAAGCAGAATCATCCAACAAGATCATCATTAACAATCTGAAGAAGAAGCTAGGATCCAAGAAGGGGAAATGGGCAGAGGAATTACCTTATGTGCTATGGGCTGATAGAACAACTCCCAAGAATGCCACTGGTCAAACACCCTTCTCTTTAGTATTTGGGGCAGAAGCAGTGATCCCAACAGAAATGGTGGTTCCAACTGCTAGAACAAGTACTCGTGATCCTGAAGAGAATGCTGCAATCCTAGCTCAAGACTTGGATACTATTGAGGAAATCAGGGATTTGGCTAGGATAAGGATGGCAAGCTACCAACAAAGAATGGCTGGTGCTTACAATAAAAATGTCAGGATAAGGAAGTTCCAAGTCGGGGATATGGTGTTGAGAAAAGCATTCCAAAACACTATCAATCCTGCTGACGGGAAGTTAGCACCAAAGTGGGAAGGCTCTTACTTGATCGAAGCCGAAGCAGGAAAGGGGGCATACAGATTGCTAACCATGGAAGGAAATTTGTTACCAAGAGCCTGGAATGCTGTTCACTTAAAAAAATATTTCATGTGAACAGGATCCTCCAAGCATATGATCCTTACATTGGAAGCATCCTCGAAGGATCCCGGCGATATCAGTGATCCTTACTCTGGTAAAGTCCTTATCTCAGAACTTTTCCGTTTTCTTATTTTTACCTAAGGATAAGGATCATGCATCCTTCATCCTCTTCTCACGGACCATTTGAGTTATGATAGTCCAGGTATCTTCAGCATATCGTTAAAGATCTTCAAAAGCACCTCAGATCCTTGGGTCCAACCCCAGTTATCCTTGGGCTTGTCCCCAGTTTTCGCCAGTAGCGCACGATGATCCTGGTATAGTTCACGTCTTTGGGACCAGTACCCACTTTCGGGGCTGACAACCTCATCGTACTGGCTATACCCGGGATCCTACGTATAATGGTAGACGTACCATACATCCGTTCCTAAGGTTTCTAACGTTTTCACGTTAGCTAAGGTTTTGACATTTTCATGTCACCAAGTTTGGATAGTCGCCAGTAAGGGCCATACTCCAGTTTACATACGATCCTTGGGCTTGTCCCCAGTTATCCTTTGGGCTTGCCCCCAGTGATCCTTTGGGCTTGTCCCCAGTTATACTTTGGGCATGTCCCCAGCTATTAATTTATCTTTTATATTGGCTTAGTCCCAAATTATGTTCCATCTTCCAGGTTTTCGAAGTTAAACAAATAAGGATCCTTAATCCTTATTATCCGTTAAAATTTCACTTATGGTTATCTTGATTAAAGGTTAGGATCCTAACTTGGATTCTCAGGTATGATCCTTGACTATTTTGATTATACTTGTTATTTTGAATAACCCTTACACTTTGACAACTAAACCTATGATCCTCGATCATAAACTATTTCTGAAAATTTTCAATGATAGGATATTTGATCTAGGATCATATCCTAAATTTCTTAAACATGATTTGCTCAGCTTTTGTCACTTTGACAAATATGTTTCTAAAATAATTGGACAACAAGGGGATAAATAAAGGATAACAACACGAGATAAGCCAAAAAAGATTAGAGTTATTTTATTAACAAAGGATTTTAAACCCTTTGAAGTTGTCAAAATTGCCAACCCACGTTTCTACCAGCAAAACGTGGCCCGTCCACATGGGTTGGCAAAGGGTGTCCATTGTCTATGCGGTCATAGCAGGTGCAGGTAATTAAAAGCGGCAGGATCACAAAGGCTTCATCCCCCAAACAGAGGATCCCTCCACCATTTGCGATCCTACCTATTGTTCAAAGGATCCATGATCCTTAATCCTAAAAACTATTGTTTAAGTACAGACCATCTGTCACACCCCAACCGATGGCGGAATCATCGGGGCGCGGCACTAGGCGAATCAGATTGCTCAAGAGAATCCATAACAACTACATTGCGATAATATTTATTACATTTGTCATCCCATACTAACAAACAATACAATCACATAAGTTATCACAGATTTCTTGTCCTCTCGAACAATTCAAATCCGACAACCTATAATTTAGATGAGTTTCTAGACTTCCTAGCTTGATTTGATGTAAACTTCGGCTAAACCTGCAACATACGTTAAAACTTTGTCAATACAAAAGTATTGGCGAGTATACAGGTTTGATATGTGATAGTGTGATAGAATAAAAGTGCTGCGAATTTCCACATGCATAAACGTAATACACGACATATATACTCACAAAACTGATACTACCAGCTAAGTCCTCGATGCTCGACTCTTGATGGCATAACTAGACCCCGTCGGGCGAAATAGTACTATACTAGTCTTGGTGGGACGTCACGAGTATAAGTCCTAGCATACATGTACTAGCATCACGTATATCTATGCAAACAGTTATTCGCAAGTGATAAATAGTCCAATTAAATCATTCGTTTGATAAGTTTGGTTTTTATGGAACGTATGTTACACCCAAAATTCGATAAAAGGGGTCAAGTATACTCACAGTGGTTGGTTGTGGATTGAAAGGAACACTGAGAATAGGTTAGCCTGAATAGTTCGATAACACAACGATGAGTAATGCGGAAAAAGTAAACAGTGTACTTGGATCGAGTAGGCCATTCGATCGGACAGCAGTTCGATCGAGTGGGCTGTTCGATTGGTTCGAAAGTCCGTTCGAACATCCATTCGATCGGCCGGCTGGCTCGATCGGCTGGTTCCTTCAAGTGGATTGTTTCTTCCTTTGATGTGAAGGATGTGTTTGTGTATGATGGTTTGTACTACCTTTCAGGTTGGCCGATCGAACAGCTGTTCGATCGGTTAGCCCAACCGATCGGCTAGCACTTCATTGTTTTCAAATATGTCACTCGATCGGTTGGCATGCTCGATCGGATGACATTCCAATGTTTCGAAAAGTCTAAGTGTTTTGAAAGTATAGTATCTCATGATTCGAGCAGTAATGATTACAATCGAGTGGCGTAGTCGATCGAACAGTACCTCGTCAATACTACACTTCATGAGTTTGTGGGACTAAGTGCTAGTCGATCGGTTAGCCTAGTCGATCGGCTGGCATAGTCGTTCGGTTGGGCTGTTCGATCGAACAGCCTAGCCGTTCGGCCAGCTTCTCGATTCGGTTAACCTATCACTTAACACTTGGTTATTCCCGTTAATTGTTGATGTTTTAGAGATATTTTGACTACGAGTTGAACCACAAAACTGAAGTCCCCACTTAGCCTACTGACTCGAGCAGGAATCACCCAAACTCGGTCAGAGACGGTTTGGAACCCAAGTTTAACGTTTAACCCGAAATCGGTATATCTCTCGGTAGAACCCGAATCTTGAACCATGTGTTTGTTTAGATTGGTTTGCAAATCGGTTCAAGTCTCGTTTTCACCTTTTTGAGTGTAAAAAGAGTTGAAAGATAGATGAAAACCCATCTTCCAATCCTTTCCCACCGTGAAATGTTAAGATCTTTGGTAGATTTTAGGTTATTCATGTGGAAATCGGTTAGATCTAAGCGATTCATGGTGGAATGATGTCAAAACTTAGTGTTCTTGAAGAACACATGATGACATCACCCAAGAACACCTAGATCTTGGTGATTTCATGGATGAAATCCAAGTTTTGAAAGATAGAAAGATGTAGAATCGATTAATGAACAAAAACGTACAAGGATTAGAGCGTAATACTTACCGGTTTGAGAGAAATCTGAGATTTAGTGAGAAGAAGAGGCTGGTCGATCAGAGCTTTTCCAAAAGTGGAAAGTTTGACAAAGACAGCCCTATTTATAGGCTTCCAAAAGAGGAGAGGGTCAGCTGATCGAACAGCATCCCTGATCGAGCAGCTGCCCGATCGAACAGCCTGTTCGATCGGCTAGCCTGTTCGATCAGATTGCCCTGTTCGATCGGCTAGCCTGTTCGATCAGGTTGCCCTGTTCGATCGGCTAGCCTGTTCGATCAGGTTGCCCTGTTCGATCGGCTAGCCTGTTCGATCAGGTTGCCCTGTTCGATCGGCTAGCCTGTTCGATCAGGTTGCCCTGTTCGATCGGCTTGCCTGGTTTTGAGTGTTTCGCGATGATTTTTGATATTTCGACTTAGAACGATGATTTGAGGATGGTAGGATTTCCTAATCAAATTACTTTTAGTCCCAACTACTATATCTAACATACGAGCATCCTTACAACCATTTCGGGTTCGATTTCCATTGAGTTTGATTCACCTTTGAGTCTTGATTGATTTGATTGATTCACCACACACTTTAACATAAAAGTAAACATGCACAAGTAACACATAAGGCACACACACACGTATAAAAGTACTAGAATCTCCACACTTGGGTTCGATGATTGATTTGACTAGCCTGATCGAATTGATCCGTTCGGAAGCCTTTTGATCCCGTTTTTGGTGCGATTTCGACGGTTTGAGCCATATTTTCATATATTTATATAATTATTAAATTATTTATTATTATTAATCACAAAAGGGCCGTATATACGTATTTATGTATCCAATTCTCAGTGCGGTGATCGAGTTACGCGTGCCTTCGAGTGCGTTCTTCGATGTGATGTGCCACAATGAGTATCGGGGCACCACTTACTCATATTGCCATCATCGTCATGACGGTTAGAGTCATAGTACTCACCCGATAACCCTCGTTGGCATTGATTACTCACATTTTGACACCTCACGCTCATCGAGAAGGGTAGTTTAGGCCCATATTCGACATCATCGTGAGTGTTATGCAAAATAGGTTTGTAATAGCGATAGAATATGCGTAATTATTCGATTATACTTCGATTTAGCGATGAAATTGGTATGATTACATTATGATCCGAATCTCCGGTGCTAGGCGTAACGAGTGTGTCAAGTAGTAGCAACGCACGAAGGTGCGGGTTGTTACAGTATCCCCTCCTTTAGGAAATTTCGTCCCGAAATTAATCCAGTAGTAGGGTCGTACGGGTTGATGCGATTGAGAGTAGAGATTATTAGCGTCTAGATAACGAGCGATCGATTACGAATTGGCGAGTGAAAATAGAGAGAGCATATGATTCGATTACTTAGAAGTGATAACACACACACGAAAGCAATTCTATAGAGTTTTAAACTTACCAATACTCGATTAATCTCCGAAGTTATTAAAGAAAGATCTCCTCATGGCGCGGTGTTGACCGTTCCGATGTCCACACCAGCGCTATAGGGAGGGTCTTGATAACAGGTTTTGAGTTTTATATTTTAAAAGAATTAGGTGGCAAACTAAGTTTTAAGGAACTTTCCTACAACGTGGGTTCGAGCTGAACTCGATTGTCGAACCCTCGCTCTCGGGAAGATTTCTTCCTGTTATTGCAAAAGTTTTCAAGAAAAATGGGACTTATGAAATTCCCATTGGGCACGGAGCCAAACTGATTCAATGTTTTCTCCATGTTGTAAGGAATTTCACTTGTCCAACAGTTTTAGTAAAAATTTTATAAAAATAGGTTTTCCTTAATATTATGGAAAAATAACTTACATCGGGCCCCACGTGGCACCTTCCCATAAAATTTCGTTAGTATGGTTAAAACACTTATATATAGGAAGTACCAGCGGCGTATCCACCATGCTTTACCCATATTAACTCTGTTTCATGAGGCAGTGTCATGCGTGCCGATAAGACACAGATAGAATTTCGATTCCCTTGATCCTAGCGATGAGGTGTTAGACCGAGTTTTGAATAGAAATAAGTTGGATGCAAACCAAGCGTAGGCAGCGGGTGCGAGTAGTCCGGTCGCACAACGCTGATATGGTATGCTTGGTTGGGCAACGAATGACACGATTTTGATTCGGGTAAATGAGATTTCGATTTGATTCCACACGAGGTTCGCATGGCACGTTTCCACAAGACTTGCTAATATGACAAACACCATGTTTCCATATTAGTTTTATCTTGTGAAGCAATGTCATGCACCCTAACATTACACCACCTGTGATGACTTCCAAGTAACATTCGAACATCGATAGACAATAGATTTCAACAGATTGATAAGCGACGATTGTTGCGTTGCGAGTGATAGACGATTGATTGAACTGATTACACCACGAATAGTACTAAGGCTAGCCCACACGGCCTTTTTCCACAAGGTCAACTAATATGGTCAAAACATCACCATGTTTCAACCTTGTTAGTTTCGTCTCGTGAAGCGAGGTCTTGTGCGCTAACATGACACGTAGAATGCGTGCATTGATAAGTAATAGCGAACCATGATAAGAGTATCGAGTTGATGGATTAGGTGCGAGGCGCGTTAAGAGTGGAAGGCGGCGAGTGATTCTCGATACTCGTCTAGCGAATCCACAATAGACGATCCACACCAGCTGATAGAAGTTCACACAATTGACAACAACTAGCGTTAGAGATTTCTAGACAAACACATGATGCGATTGCGATTTCGAGCCACTTATCGAATGATTTGATTGCGAGATTGATCCGGCAAAACTGCGATTAAGTTGCGTTCTAGACTTTACGACCAGTCTCGCGTTGCTCCAATTGCTCTTCGGGGTGAACTTACCTAAGTTCATCGATGTGGCAATTGTGTACGCGGACTTACGAGAAGCCTCGCAGTGATGCGGTTTAGTTTTGTTACACCTTGGGATTGATGGTAGAGTGTCAAATTAACCATAATAGTATAATAGGTCTAATAACGTCCAACTCCACATGGCACTTTCTTCACGAAGTTTCGGTAGTATGGTAAAGCGTACCCCCGCGTCACCCCTACTACTTATGCCCCGTGCTTTGGTGTCACACTTTGTTGACACGGCCTTGACCGTGCTTTTAAACGTTATGGCACCATTAGAACTTTACTACGATCTCCGTGCACTGACCAAGATAATCCCGTGTGCACCCGTGATTAGTTGTCCCTTGCACGTATACCGTACCTCGTTCTAAGAGTGTTATAGGGATAAAATACATAATATAGTACATAGTGCTAGCGTTTAGATAGTGCTCGATTGAAAGAGGAATAGAATCCACGTGCGATGGGATATGAAATAAGTTCCAGAAATGATAGCAATAAGTCGGATTATTACAACAACATTAGGATCAAAATAGCGTTGTTGTGGATACTTGTGGAGACGGCGGTTGCTGATGACTTCCTTTCGGGTCACGGTCCTGTACGGCACTGCGACGTATAATGCCCATACCAGTTGCAATTTGCGCAATAGCGACATCTTGCTTCTAGCGGGTGATGATACGTGCATGTGAAACACAGGGGATGAGATCCATGGTAAACCCGTTGTGGCTGAACTGGGACTGATCGGAGAGGTTCGGGTTGCGGCAGTCCAGTTGTTGAAGAGTCTGGGCTCACGGTCTTTCGTTTGCGGCTCGGTTGGGCTTCTGGAGTTGATGTAGTGTCGTCCTCGGATTTGCCTGATGATTTGACGGAGACATTGTCGGAGCAATCCTTGGAAGAATCCTCCGAGGCGCTGTCAGATGAACCATCGACCGATTCTCCAAGGGAATCATCGGATGAGTTGATGAAGATTGCTTGATGAGCTCGTGTGACAGGCTTCTTGAAGGAGAACCCGTCCACGACTCGTTTGCTGTTGATCTCTGCGGCTAGACGGTAGGCTTCTTCGATGGTAATAGGTTTTGCAGCTTCGACAAAATCGCCCACACACTCTGGTAAGCCACGAATGTACTTCGCGATAGCTTTCTTTGGAGTGTCAACTTGGCTTGGGCAGATTATGCTAAGCTGTTTGAACCTTGCTGTATAGCTCGCATTGTCACCTTCGGTTTGCTTGATTTCCCAAAATTCGTTCTCTAGCTTCTGGACTTCGTGAGGGGGACAATATTCTTCCTTCATGAGTTCCTTCAGCTCACCCCATGAGAGGGCGTAAGCTGCGGAGATTCCACGTTTGTTGCGTTCGGCGGTCCACCAATCGAGTGCTCGGGATTGGAATACTCCGGTGGCGCAAGTAGTTTGAAGGTCCTCGGGGCACCCACTCTGACGAAGGGTGACCTCGATGGCATCGAACCACTGGAGTAATTGAGAAACATCTCCTTCACCCGTGAAGGGCATCGGATCACAGGCTTTGAAGTGTTTGTAGAGGAATGCAGATTCCGTCTTGACGTCTTCCGGGGCTCGAGAGTGGCTTTGAGAGTGCACTTGCGCGACAATTTGAGGAATGAGCTTGACCACTTCCTTGGTCACAATTGAGGCAATCCTCTTATCGGCGCGTCGTTGGGCTCTTCTCCTAGCTACTCGTCTCGAGGTCGAGTTGTTGGAAGGCATCTAGACAGAAGGATTCGGAATGAGATTCGATCATAATGATTTCTGAACTTTTGATGCGATTTGATTCGATCAAAACTCGGTATAGAATTTAATTAAACACATAGGAGCCACATAGGAAAATTCTAGGTTCCTAAACTCTCACATAATTGATTCGTTTTGTATTTAATACATATAGATATAGTTGTAGGTTACACATAGATATTGATTCAGAATTTGCGAGGACGCGACAAGAGAAGTAGCGTAAGCGAATTCGAGTACTTAGGCGTCTGTTTTGTTGCGATCATTCGGTCTTTGTTTTAGATTGCGATGGCTGTGCAGGTTGTGCGCTTTGTAAATCGAGGTTCATAAATCCGATAAATCGAGAAATCGGTAAGTCGTAAGACTTAAATTTGAAAACTCATAGACGTAATCGATACCATATACGTATTAGTTTAGATAGAATGCCTTGGGTGTTTAGGCGTTGACTTCCCAAGTAACCCGACTATACCCAACAAGTTCGGGCATACGCGTTGACCTAGGGGACTCATGCTTCCACTGGGATGCAGCTCCTGACATTCGTCTCTCTAGTCTTCGCGTAGCCTGAGTCGTTGTTATGGTCGTGACCTTGGTGAGAGCTTTTGTAAACCATTTGATGGAGCGGAACAGTTGATTAAGGTATGGGTTTCACCCCTGGCTTAACAACTTCGTTCCCATTTGTGGTTGTGCTCATCGAATAACTCCGAGAGTTCCACCAGAATTTCGAAATGGAAACCTTTTGTCGAGATGTGGATGTCACTCCTAGCTCAACGAAGAGTTCTCGTGCTAGAAAAATACGCTGAGTGAGTGATCCTATCGAGAGTTGTTGGTTTTCACACCTGGTCTCGACTAGATCACTCGGTTTTGTTATGCGAGTAGTTTTGAAAACATGTGTATTGTGTCAGCCTTAGGAAAGGCTAAGTAACCTTCTAGCCTTAGGAAAGGCTCTTTGTGTGAAGCTGTAGTATGCGGTGTTCACACAATAGTTGTAACTTTTCAACAAATTCGATCGAGAGTAGCAAGTTGGCCCAAACAAACCCTAACGAGTTCGTAAGAGTCGGCCTGTTGGTACTTAGACTATAGACTAGGTCAATTTTTCTAAGACATCGACCCGGACTAGGTCGAGTCTCAAACTTTGCCTAATTCCCTATAGTTATGGCTCTGATACCAATCTGTCACACCCCAACCGATGGCGGAATCATCGGGGCGCGGCACTAGGCGAATCAGATTGCTCAAGAGAATCCATAACAACTACATTGCGATAATATTTATTACATTTGTCATCCCATACTAACAAACAATACAATCACATAAGTTATCACAGATTTCTTGTCCTCTCGAACAATTCAAATCCGACAACCTATAATTTAGATGAGTTTCTAGACTTCCTAGCTTGATTTGATGTAAACTTCGGCTAAACCTGCAACATACGTTAAAACTTTGTCAATACAAAAGTATTGGCGAGTATACAGGTTTGATATGTGATAGTGTGATAGAATAAAAGTGCTGCGAATTTCCACATGCATAAACGTAATACACGACATATATACTCACAAAACTGATACTACCAGCTAAGTCCTCGATGCTCGACTCTTGATGGCATAACTAGACCCCGTCGGGCGAAATAGTACTATACTAGTCTTGGTGGGACGTCACGAGTATAAGTCCTAGCATACATGTACTAGCATCACGTATATCTATGCAAACAGTTATTCGCAAGTGATAAATAGTCCAATTAAATCATTCGTTTGATAAGTTTGGTTTTTATGGAACGTATGTTACACCCAAAATTCGATAAAAGGGGTCAAGTATACTCACAGTGGTTGGTTGTGGATTGAAAGGAACACTGAGAATAGGTTAGCCTGAATAGTTCGATAACACAACGATGAGTAATGCGGAAAAAGTAAACAGTGTACTTGGATCGAGTAGGCCATTCGATCGGACAGCAGTTCGATCGAGTGGGCTGTTCGATTGGTTCGAAAGTCCGTTCGAACATCCATTCGATCGGCCGGCTGGCTCGATCGGCTGGTTCCTTCAAGTGGATTGTTTCTTCCTTTGATGTGAAGGATGTGTTTGTGTATGATGGTTTGTACTACCTTTCAGGTTGGCCGATCGAACAGCTGTTCGATCAGTTAGCCCAACCGATCGGCTAGCACTTCATTGTTTTCAAATATGTCACTCGATCGGTTGGCATGCTCGATCGGATGACATTCCAATGTTTCGAAAAGTCTAAGTGTTTTGAAAGTATAGTATCTCATGATTCGAGCAGTAATGATTACAATCGAGTGGCGTAGTCGATCGAACAGTACCTCGTCAATACTACACTTCATGAGTTTGTGGGACTAAGTGCTAGTCGATCGGTTAGCCTAGTCGATCGGCTGGCATAGTCGTTCGGTTGGGCTGTTCGATCGAACAGCCTAGCCGTTCGGCCAGCTTCTCGATTCGGTTAACCTATCACTTAACACTTGGTTATTCCCGTTAATTGTTGATGTTTTAGAGATATTTTGACTACGAGTTGAACCACAAAACTGAAGTCCCCACTTAGCCTACTGACTCGAGCAGGAATCACCCAAACTCGGTCAGAGACGGTTTGGAACCCAAGTTTAACGTTTAACCCGAAATCGGTATATCTCTCGGTAGAACCCGAATCTTGAACCATGTGTTTGTTTAGATTGGTTTGCAAATCGGTTCAAGTCTCGTTTTCACCTTTTTGAGTGTAAAAAGAGTTGAAAGATAGATGAAAACCCATCTTCCAATCCTTTCCCACCGTGAAATGTTAAGATCTTTGGTAGATTTTAGGTTATTCATGTGGAAATCGGTTAGATCTAAGCGATTCATGGTGGAATGATGTCAAAACTTAGTGTTCTTGAAGAACACATGATGACATCACCCAAGAACACCTAGATCTTGGTGATTTCATGGATGAAATCCAAGTTTTGAAAGATAGAAAGATGTAGAATCGATTAATGAACAAAAACGTACAAGGATTAGAGCGTAATACTTACCGGTTTGAGAGAAATCTGAGATTTAGTGAGAAGAAGAGGCTGGTCGATCAGAGCTTTTCCAAAAGTGGAAAGTTTGACAAAGACAGCCCTATTTATAGGCTTCCAAAAGAGGAGAGGGTCAGCTGATCGAACAGCATCCCTGATCGAGCAGCTGCCCGATCGAACAGCCTGTTCGATCGGCTAGCCTGTTCGATCAGATTGCCCTGTTCGATCGGCTAGCCTGTTCGATCAGGTTGCCCTGTTCGATCGGCTAGCCTGTTCGATCAGGTTGCCCTGTTCGATCGGCTAGCCTGTTCGATCAGGTTGCCCTGTTCGATCGGCTAGCCTGTTCGATCAGGTTGCCCTGTTCGATCGGCTTGCCTGGTTTTGAGTGTTTCGCGATGATTTTTGATATTTCGACTTAGAACGATGATTTGAGGATGGTAGGATTTCCTAATCAAATTACTTTTAGTCCCAACTACTATATCTAACATACGAGCATCCTTACAACCATTTCGGGTTCGATTTCCATTGAGTTTGATTCACCTTTGAGTCTTGATTGATTTGATTGATTCACCACACACTTTAACATAAAAGTAAACATGCACAAGTAACACATAAGGCACACACACACGTATAAAAGTACTAGAATCTCCACACTTGGGTTCGATGATTGATTTGACTAGCCTGATCGAATTGATCCGTTCGGAAGCCTTTTGATCCCGTTTTTGGTGCGATTTCGACGGTTTGAGCCATATTTTCATATATTTATATAATTATTAAATTATTTATTATTATTAATCACAAAAGGGCCGTATATACGTATTTATGTATCCAATTCTCAGTGCGGTGATCGAGTTACGCGTGCCTTCGAGTGCGTTCTTCGATGTGATGTGCCACAATGAGTATCGGGGCACCACTTACTCATATTGCCATCATCGTCATGACGGTTAGAGTCATAGTACTCACCCGATAACCCTCGTTGGCGTTGATTACTCACATTTTGACACCTCACGCTCATCGAGAAGGGTAGTTTAGGCCCATATTCGACATCATCGTGAGTGTTATGCAAAATAGGTTTGTAATAGAGATAGAATATGCGTAATTATTCGATTATACTTCGATTTAGCGATGAAATTGGTATGATTACATTATGATCCGAATCTCCGGTGCTAGGCGTAACGAGTGTGTCAAGTAGTAGCAACGCACGAAGGTGCGGGTTGTTACACCATCATTGTTTCAAAACATCAACAACCACAAAAAACCACTACCAAATTTTAAAAAATTGGGCTCCGGCTATGTCTAGAAATTTCCATCATCGCCCAATCCTGCAGCTCAAACCATTGCTGCTCCGTCTCCACCCTGATCCTTGCCAGCCTCACCACCTTCCAGCATTGGGATCTCCTCAGCTTCATCCTCATCCTCCAGCTCTGCCAATCTTGCCTTCCAACCCTCCACGTCCCATGAGCTTTTATCAAAGGCAGGATCCTGAGCCTCCGCAGCCATCTGCAGTTGTATCTTATACATAGCTATTGTGGCAGAGACCTTGGCATCCTGGGTGATCTCCTGCTTCTCACCATCCATGTTGACCAGCATTTAAGCAGCTTCATCCTTTGTAGCCCGGAGTTCCTTCTCAAGATCAGCTATCTTGAGATCCTTCAACACGCCCATTTGTTGGAGGTCGGCGATTTGGCGATCCTGATCCTCGACGTGGCCAAGGTAGGTTTCTATTTCAGCAAGTTTCTGCAGAAAGGGAAAAAGGTAAGTTCAGGACCAGGTGATCCTCAAAGAAGCAGGATATACAGGCAGGATATTCAAGCAGGATATTCAAGTAGGATAACCAACAGGGGCAATGATCCTTACTTCATTAACATAATCAAGAAACTGCTGGCGGAGCAGGGGAAATCCTTGAAGATCCTCAGAAGCCTTCCTCTTCTTTCCCTTACCCCTAATAGGAGCTTTAGGGGCTGAAGCAGAGGGACTAGCAGCAGGGGTCTTCTTCCTTGTAGACTTGACATTGGCAAGCTCGTCAATACCAAACTTGGAGGCAGACTTGACAGATTTCCCAGCACCTACACAATCAAAATCAGATAAGTATTCTAACTAATTTAAAAAATCCTACATGAAACTACTTTTTAATCAGGATACTTACTTGACATCGTGACAGAGGCAGAGGATACTTCTTGGGAATCTTGAGTAGCAACCTGGAAAGTCCTTGTCTCCGGATCAAGCTTCTTGAAGGCTAAAAGTCTCTCTCTTGCAGCAGGAGTCAACTTGAGATGAGCAATGGATATAGCTGCACAAAAGACAAAGAAAACATTAATGATCCTCATCATAAGGAACAAATCTGATGGTGATCCTTCCAGGATCCTCTATCCTACCATGAGTAGCCCACTCCTTGGGCAGATCCTTCCCATTAGGGATGGTATCCCTCCTGACAAAGAAGAATCGTCGCTTCCAGTTCGTATCATTTTTGGTAACCTTAAGAACAGGGTGATCCTCCCCAGCTTTCCGTTTCAACAAATATCGACAGGATACAAACGTTATGAGATCATACATCTCAGCCAGCTCCGCCATTCCCAAATCAATCCCTTCTTGCTCAATGATCCTTTCCAGGGTATACAAAATGTTAGGGCTGGATTTTTATAGATGATCCTTACATATGATCCTAACCAGTGATCCTTGTTTCTTTGGCAGACAGTGATCCTCGGCAGGACTTCAGGATCAGGATCATGGGACATTATGGTGATCCTCATACTAACGGCCACTTCCGCTTAATACAATATTGTTTTGCAGGAACATCTAGCAGGATATGCTCTAGACATCATGATCCAGGGACGCGTCTTCACAAATATGGCAAGAGCTTAATTGAAGAAAGACGTTGCACAGGATATGGAAACATGGCTTGATTCATGGGCAGCAATTTAGGCTAGATTGTCTTTATTTCTAAAGGGGTAATGAGCTGATAATTAGTCCTTTTACCTAAAATAAGTCACCTACACTTGTATAAATACCACTCTTCCTCATTCGGAAGAACACACACGACATACGACACAACTCTCAAACACTTAGACACTCAGTGATCCTTGTACTCAGCTCATTACTATCCGAAGTTGTAACTACATTTTTATTATATGGAAGTTGGTGATCGGTAGTTGCCATCACCCGAGGTTTTTTATGCCGGAGATCATACATCGATCAAGGGCTTTTTCCTCGTATAAATCATTGTGTCTTTGCATCTTTTATCACAGAAGTGATCCTTTACTTTCATAATTAACCAAGCATCATACCCCGTTTTCATAAAGTTTGGTTACATTATCGTTGTGTGATTTTTGACCAAAACAGTTTGGCGCCCACCGTGGGGCAATTGGTGCTTCATTCATAAGAAAATCTTTTGTTCGAAATCATTTCAAAGAGTTACATGGCTTCATCATTGAAGAACACGTCCACGGCGATGTCTGCGGTCACCTCATCACAGATCACCTTGCCTCCTCCGCCGGCAGGATCTCAGAAAAATACTGAGAAGAAATCAACTCCCACTTTCTCTAAACCTCTATCTTCTTCTGCTATGAATTCTTCTATTCCCAGTACTAGTGATGTATTTGCTTTAATTTTGCAGATGAAGGATCGTATGCAGCGGCAAGATGAAACTAACGAAAGGATCCTCAGGGAAATTGGAGATCTCAAAAGACAAAAGAAAGCGGCAGAGGATCATTCTCCACTGATGCCCAAATCCTTGAGTTTTGATACTCCAATGATCACCTCCCAGCCATCAGGGATCCCGGACGTGCAAATCATAGGGGAGTCAAGAGGATCACATCTCAACTCGGCAGCAATGACTCAGACATCAGGCTCACATTTTCAGCCAATAGGATCCTATCCTCAATACATGGGATCCTTCATGAACCCGGGAGCCTATCCGGGGGCACAGCAGTTTCGAGGATCCTACTTTGTTCCAGGATCATTCCAGGGCCAAGGATCCTCCTTTGTTCCAGGATCATCCCAGGTTCACGGATCCTCCTTCGTTCCAGGATCATCCCAGATACCAGGATCCTTACAGATGCCAGGATCCCTAAAAAGTCTGCAGACAGGAAGTCTTGATGTCCATCAAGGGGACTTCATTCCAATGCAGACCATTGCTTCCACTGGTCCCTCCGTTGTTCCAGAATCCCAGCAATATGGATTCCCTAACTTGAACCCAATGGGAGGTAACACTTTAAATAATTATCCTACCACTAACCTTGGATTCATGCAGGATACAGGTACCAATCATGCTATGGCCAGGGAATTACAGAAACTAAAGGACATGATCTCAAGTGTTCCAGGGGTAGTCAAGCCTATCCCAGAGATTGCAGATGGAAGCCACAAGGTATCTCGCTTTGCACCACCAATTTGTGATGCAGAGGTACCCAAAAGGTTCCATATCCCTACCATGAAGCTGTATGATGGCACAACGGATCCAGAGGAGCATATAGCACAATACAGGGAAAGGATGGAAATCAATCCTATCCCAGAAAAGTTGAAGGAAGCATGCCTATGTAAAGGATTTGGATCCACTCTAACTGGATCAGCTCTTAAGTGGCTGCTAAGTCTTCCCCCCTACTCTATTACTTCATTTGCTAATTTAGTTAATTTATTCAATAACCAATTCTCTTGTAGTAGAAAATTTGAAAAATTAACTAGCGATTTGTACAGGATAACTCAAAATCATAATGAATCATTAAGGGATTATATAACTAAATTTAGTAAAGAATCCTTGGACATTCCCAACTTGGATATGGCTACGGCTGTTGAAGCCTTCAAAATGGGACTGCTTAAGGATTCATTATTCTATGATGATCTTGTTATGACACCATGCAGGAATTTAGATGAAGTAAGAACTCGAGCACTCAGGTTTATCCGGCTAGAGGATGACAAGAGGATCCAGGAAAGACAAGTAGGATCCTCAAAACAAGATAAGCAAGGATCCTCCTTCAAAAGCAACAAGTTCAAATCCTACCATAGAAATGAGAACAAGAATGTGCATGCTGTTGACCAAGAAGAGGATGATGAAGAATATCCTCCAATCTCAGAATATTGTTTTTCCGTTGATAATCATGAACTAATCCTTGCAATGCAGAATCTAGGTGAAAAAGCTAGGTGGCCCAGGAAGAGTGATAAACCATCCGGGACTAAAGACAAGTCCAAATGGTGTGCATACCATGAGGATTTCGGGCATCTAACTGAAGATTGCATAGCCTTAAGAAAAAAAATTGGATACCTGCTAAGCAAGGGGCATCTAAAAGAATTGTTGGGGAGAAAAAAGCAAAGGACCCAGGATCCTGAAAAGATCCCCGAAAAAGCTCCAGCACCTCCGGCAAATGCACAAGTAATCAACTTTATATCCGGAGGATCAGACATCTGTGGTACATCCTTCTCGGCGGCCAAAAGACATGCAAAAGAATCAAAAATGGATAATGGAGAAAGGCCTATTAGAACATCAAGTGTCTCAGAAGGGAAGATGATAACATTTGACGAGGATGATCGCATCAACATTCAGGATCCTCACCATGATAGTTTAGTTATCACTCTCTTTATCTCTAACCATTTTGTCCGCAGGATCCTTATTGATGGAGGGAGCTCAGTGAATATTATCCAGCTTGATGTCCTGAAGAAGATGGGAATCCCAGAATCAGACATCACACCAAGATCCTCCGTGCTTGTAGGATTCAGTGGGGAGACGAAGAAAACTCTGGGGGACATCAAACTCCCAATCTACGTGGAAGGATTACATAATTACTAAAAATTTTGTGTTATTGACTGTTTATCTTGTTGCAACGTTATCCTTGGCAGGCCTTGGATACATGATATGAAAGCAGTCCCATCTACCTACCATCAATGTGTGAAGCTCCCTAGCCCATGGGGAATAATCAAGATCGATAGTGACCAGCAGGAGGCTAAGGATTGTTATACCTCATCTATGAAGCCAACCTCGAAGCCAAGGGAGCAATAGCAATTACAGTATCCTCCAAGGAATGTCTTGGAGGCAAGGGAACAAGATGTAGATGAAATCCTCTTGGATCCTAGTGATCCTGAATCAAAAATCTATATCGGATCAGGGATCCTTGGCAAGATGAAAGAAGACATGATATCCTTCCTCAAAAGAAGAAAATCTACCTTTGCTTGGAAACATGAAGATATGACAGGTATATCTAAGGATATTATTACTCACAAACTTGGCATTGACAGGTCTATCAAACCAATCCATCAAAAAAGGAGGAAGTTTGCACCAGAAAGGAATGCCATTATCCAAGAAGAAGTAGAGAGACTACTTCGAGCAGGTATGATCAGAGAGGTAAAGTATCCAAAATGGTTAGCCAATGTGGTTGTTGTCCAAAAGAAAAACGGAAAGTGGAGGGTATGTGTCGACTTCACTGATCTGAACAAGGCATGTCCCAAGGATCCTTTCCCATTACCCCACATTGACTCCATGGTGGATGCAACAGCGGGGCATGAACTGTTGACCTTTATGGATGCATCATCTGGGTTCCAACAAATCCAGATGGAACCATCTGACCAAGAGGATACAGCCTTTATGACCCCAACCGGTTTATATTGTTATATTGCCATGCCTTTTGGACTAAGAAATGCAGGTGCAACATATCAAAGGCTGGTAAATATGATGTTCAAAGACTGACAGGCAGGATAGCAGCTTTGAACAGGTTCATATCGAAATCCTCAGAGAAATGCAGAGAATTTTACGATATCCTAAGGAAGAATAAGAAGTTCGAATGGACCGAGAAGCATGAGAACGCTCTACAAGCCCTAAAAGAGTATATGTCCTCAGCACCAGCATTAGCAAAACCGGAAAAAGGAGATGTGTTATCCTTATACCTGGCGGTATCCTCAACCGCTGTAAGTGCAGTCCTTGTCAAGGATCACGAAGGTACACAATATCCTATCTACTATGTAAGTAAAAGTTTGCTTGATGCAGAATCCAGGTACTCACACCTCGAAAAACTTATCCTTGCATTAATCATGGCATCGACTAAGTTAAGACATTATTTTGAAACCCATACTATTGTTGTTAGAACTAATTTTCCAATTAAGAATGTCCTCAGGAAACCAGATATGTCAGGGAGAATGGCTAAGTGGGCAGTAAAGCTTAGTGCCCATGATATAAGATACGAACCAAGAACAGCTATTAAATCTCAAGCACTAGCTGACTTTGTGGCTGATTTCAGTAGTGATCTACAAAAAGAAGCAGAATTGGAGGTTCAGCAGCTGGATGAGACCAAGGATCCTTGGATACTACACACTGACGGATCCTCAAATATCAAAGGCACAGGGCTAGGGATCCTACTAAAATCGCCACAGGGGGACATAATACCCCACTCCATAGCCTGTGAGTTCCAAGCAACTAACAATGAGGCTGAATATGAAGCCTTAATTGCTGGCTTACAAATTGCTAAGGATATGGGGGTAAAATATCTCAAAGTATATGTAGATTCATTATTGATCACCAATCACTTTAATGGATCCTATGCTGTTAAAGGTGAAAAACTAACCAAATATTTAGAGATAGTCAAAGAATTGGCACTCTCTTTTGTTTCTTTTAGCTTAACACAGGTACCAAGGGAGGATAACACGGAAGCTGATGCATTGGCCAACCTAGGATCATCCTTAAAAATTCCAGAAGACATAAGTATCCCTATCATCCATATCCTGGCTCCTGCTATTGAAAATCAAGTGGCCATGGAAATAGAAGAGGATACTGCAATGATCCCTAGTGAAGAAGCCCAATCTTATTCAGGATCATGGATCTCACCAATCATGAGATACTTGCAACATGGGGAGATTCCGACGGGAGAAAATCCTAGAGCTTTCAGGATTAAGGTATCTCAATTTACAACTTTGAATAATGTATTATATAAGCGATCTCTTGCAGGACCATATTTGAGATGTATCGAGGATCCTGAAATCGAGGAAGTGTTGAAAGATTTCCATGAAGGAGATTGCGGAAAACACACTGGGGGCAGGGCATTATTCTCAAGGATCCTTAGAACAGGATACTACTGGCCAACCATGAAAAGGGATGCTATACAGTATGCTAAGAAGTGTGATCCTTGCCAAAGACATAGCAATATCCTCCATCAGCCAGCTGAATTTTTACACCCAATACCATCCTCTTGGCCATTCATGAGATGGGGAATGGATATAGTTGGCAAGCTCCCTAAAGCACCTGGTGGAAAAGTATTTATGCTTGCCATGACTGAATATTTTTCCAAGTGGATAGAAGCTGAAGCCTTCGCTCAAGTCAGAGAAAAGGAAGTCATATCCTTCATTAAAAGAAACATTATAACTAGATTTGGCATTCCCTCTGAAATTGTATGTGATAATGGCTCCCAATTCATTGGAAGCAGAACCACTAACTTTTGTGACAGTTGGGGAATCAAGATGATAACATCAACACCAGTTCATCCACAAGCCAATGGTCAAGCAGAATCATCCAACAAGATCATCATCAACAATCTGAAGAAGAAGCTAGGATCCAAGAAGGGGAAATGGGCAGAGGAGTTACCTTATGTGCTATGGGCTGATAGAACAACTCCCAAGAATGCCACTGGTCAAACACCTTTCTCTTTAGTATTTGGGGCAGAAGCAGTGATCCCAACAGAGATGGTGATCCCAACTGCTAGAACAATTGCTCGTGATCCTGAAGAAAATGCTGCAATCCTAGCTCAGGATTTGGATACTATTGAGGAAATCAGGGATCTAGCTAGAATAAGGATGGCAAGCTACCAACAAAGAATGGCTGGTACCTACAACAAAAATGTCAGGATAAGGAAGTTCCAAGTCGGAGATATGGTGTTGAGAAAAGCATTTCAAAATACTATCAATCCTGCTGACGGGAAGCTAGCACCAAAATGGGAAGGTCCCTACCTGATTGAAGCTGAAGCAGGAAAGGGGGCATACAGGTTGCTAACCATGGAAGGAAACTTGTTACCAAGAGCCTGGAATGCTGTTCACTTAAAGAAATATTTCATGTGAATATGATCCTTCATGCATGTGATCCTTACATTGAAGTATCCTTGAAGGATCCCGGAGATATCAGTGATCCTAACTCTGGTAATATGCTTATCCTAAAACTATTGCATTTTCTTACTTTTTACCTAAGGATAAGGATCATGTATCCTTCATCCTCTACTCACAAACCATTTGAGATATGATAGTTCAGGTATCTTCAGCAAATCGTCAAAGATCTCCAAAAGCACCACAGATCCTTGGGTCCAACCCCAGTTATCCTTGGGATTATCCCCAGTTTCCGCCAGCAGCGCACGATGATCCTGGTATAGTTCACGTCTTTGGGACCAGTACCCACTTTCGGGGCTGACAACCTCATCGTACTGGCTATACTTAGGATCCTACGTATAATGGTAGACGTACCATACATCCGTTCCTAAGGTTTCTAACGTTTTCACGTTAGCTAAGGTTTTGACATTTTCATGTCACTAAGTTTGGATAGTTGCCAGAAAGGGCCATACTCCAGTTTACATACGATCCTTTGGGCTTGTCCCCAGTCATCCTTTGGGCTTGTCCCCAGTTATCCTTTGGGCTTGTCCCCAGTGATCCGCCGGGATCATCCCCAGTTATCCTTTGGGCATGTCCCCAGTTACTAATTTATCTTTTACATTGGCTTAGTCCCAAGTTATATCTCACTTTTCAGGTTTTGGAAGTCTAAACATATAAGGGTCCTTAATCCTTATTAACTATCAAAGTCTTATCTATGATTGTCTTGATTAAAGGTTAGGATCCTAACGTGGATCCTCAGGTATGATCCTTGACTATTTTTTGATTATACTCTTTATCCTAACCAACCCTTATACTTTGACAACCGAACCTATGATCCTTGAACTAAAACACTTTGAGAATTTTCAATATGAGGATATTTGATCTAGGATCATATCCTAAGTTTATTAAACACTTTTTCAACTCTTGTTATTTTAACAAATATAGCAATGAGAGGATAATCAAAGGATAACAACACAAGATAAGCCAGAAAGATTAAAGTTATATTATTAACAAAAAGGATCTTTAACCCTTTCAAAAAGTTGTCAAAATTACCAACCCACATTTCTACCAGCAAAACGTGGCCCGTCCACATGGGTTGGCAAAGGGTGTCCATTGTCTATGCGGTCTTAGCATTATGCAGGAAAATTAAAGCGGCAGGATCACAAAGGCTTCATCCCCCAAACAGAGGATCCCTCCACCTTTTGCAATCCTACCTATTGTTCAAAGGATCCAGGATCCTTAACCCTAAGAAACTATTGTTCAGAGATTACAGACCATAATTGTTTCAAACCATCAACAACCACAAAAAACCACTACCAAACCTAAAAAAATTGGGCTCCGGCCTAGTCAACAATATCCATCATCGCCCAATCATGCAGCCTACTCCTTCGCTGCTTCGTCACCACCAGCATCTCCACCTTGATCCTTCTCAGCACCACCACCTTCCAGCATGGGGATCTCCTCAGCCTCATCCTCGTCCTCCAGGTCTGCCAGCCTTGCCTTCCAACCTTCAACATCCCACGAGCTTTTGTCAAAGGTAGGATCCTGAGCCTCCTCGGCCATCTGAAGTTGTATCTTATACATAGCAATTGCCGCGGAGACCTTAGCATCTTGGGTGATCTCCTGCTTCTCGTTATCCATATCGATCAACCTCTGAGCAGCCTCAGCCTTCATGACCCGGAGTTCCTTCTCAAGATCTCCTATCTTGAGATCCTTTAACACACCCATTTGCTGGAGATCGGCAATTTGGCTCTCCTGGTCCTCAACATGGCCAAGATAGGTCTCAATCTCGGCAAGTTTCTGCAACAGGAGAAAAAAGATAAGCTTAGGATCAGATGATCCTCAAGAAAGGCAGGATACACAAACAGGATATGCGAGACGGATAACCAACAGGGGCAGTGATCCTTACTTCATTCACGTAGTCGAGGAATTGCTGACGGAGGAGGGGAAAACCCTGGAGATCATCTGAAGCCTTCCTCTTCTTCCCTTTGCCTCGGATAGGCGCTTTAGGAGCTGATACTGAAGGACTGGCAGCAGGAGCCTTCTTCTTTGAAGACGTGACATTGGCAAGATCACTTATCCCAAATTTGGAGGCAGATTTAACAGACCTGGCAGATTTTCCAGCACCTACACAATTCAAAAACAAGATAAGTTCCCTTGTTAAATTAAATACTTTTACATAAAACTTACTTTCTATGAGGATACTTACTTGACATTGTGGCAGATGCAGAGGATATCTCTTGAGAATCTTGGATAGTGATTTGGAAGCTTCTAACTTCAGGATCAAGCTTTTTAAAAGCTAACACTCTCTCTTTTGCAGCGGGGGTTAATTTCAGACGAGCAATGGAAATAGCTGCATAAAAGACAAAGGAAAAAAGACATCAGTGATCCTCATCATATGAGACAGGACTGATAGTGATCCTTCGAGGATCCTCTACCCTACCATGAGTGGCCCATTCCTTGGGCAGATCCTTCCCATCCGGGATGGAATCCCTCTTAACAAAGAAAAACCGACGTTTCCAGTTTGTATCATTCTTAGTAACTTTGAAGATTGGGTGATCCTCCCCAGCTTTCCGTTTCAACAAATATCGGTGAGAACCGAAGGTGGTGAGATCGTAAAACTCAGCTAACTCCGCCATCCCCAGATCAATCCCTTCCTGCTCGATGATCCTCTCGAAGGTATAAAGAACCCTCCAGATCATCGGCATAGCTTGGATGTAAGAGATGCCGGTTAAGGAAAAGAAAGACTGGGTAAAGTCTGGAAAAGGATACGAGTACCCTATAGCAAACGGGGTAGCAGGAAAAGCCACCCAGACATCCGAGACAAAGTCGCTCAAAGCAGTAGGATCAAAGGATTTAAAAACGGCATTCGCCGGAAAGCAATGACGAATTTTGTCTACGTGAGCATCACTAAAGCAACACCTCTCCGTAGGAGAATCCTTGATAATCCCCTGGCTTTTTAAGGGACTATCCTTCTTGGAATCCTTGTGTGGAGAATTCCGGAGCAACATGTTTGGAACAGAAACAAAGTAGAAACGGAAAACAGAGCAAAGAGAGTAGAGAGAAGAAAAAGAGAAGAGGAGAGTACCTGATCGATCTTCGGTGTAGAATATAAAGGGAGTGTATCTCGAATTTAAATACAAACTGATCCTCACCCTATCTCCTATTTATAATCATGATCTGCAGGATTGTCACATCTCTGACGTAATGATCACAACGGCTAGTCCGAGCATAACGGCTAGTTTCTTGGAGTCGCCCGTTAGAGATAAGATCGAAACAAAATATAACTCGTCTATTTACAATTAACTCCTTATATTTTGGGGGCAATTGTTAGGGCTGGATTTTTATAGATGATCCTTACATATGATCCTAACCAGTGATCCTTGTTTCTTTGGCAGACAGTGATCCTCAGCAGGACTTCAGGATCAGGATCATGGGACATTATGGTGATCCTCATACTAACGGCCACTTCCGCTTAATACAATATTGTTTTGCAGGAACATCTAGCAGGATATGCTCTAGACATCATGATCCAGGGACGCGTCTTCACAAATATGGCAAGAGCTTAATTGAAGAAAGACGTTGCACAGGATATGGAAACATGGCTTGATTCATGGGCAGCAATTTAGGCTAGATTGTCTTTATTTCTAAAGGGGTAATGAGCTGATAATTAGTCCTTTTACCTAAAATAAGTCACCTACACTTGTATAAATACCACTCTTCCTCATTCGGAAGAACACACACGACATACGACACAACTCTCAAACACTTAGACACTCAGTGATCCTTGTACTCAGCTCATTACTATCCGAAGTTGTAACTACATTTTTATTATATGGAAGTTGGTGATCGGTAGTTGCCATCACCCGAGGTTTTTTATGCCGGAGATCATACATCGATCAAGGGCTTTTTCCTCGTATAAATCATTGTGTCTTTGCATCTTTTATCACAGAAGTGATCCTTTACTTTCATAATTAACCAAGCATCATACCCCGTTTTCATAAAGTTTGGTTACATTATCGTTGTGTGATTTTTGACCAAAACACAAAACCCTCCAGATCATCGGTATGGCTTGAATATAAGACATGCCGGTCAGGGAAAAGAAAGATTGGGTGAAAGCTGGAAAGGGATACGAATATCCTATGCTAAACGGAGTCACAGGAAAACCCACCCATGTGTCGGAAACAAAATCGCTTAAAGCAGTGGGAGTGAAAGGCTTGAAGATAGCATCCGCCGGAAAACAGTGACGGATCCTATCAATGTGAGCATCGGTGAAGCAGCACCTCTCGGTGGGAGAGTCTTTTATGATCCCTTGACCTTTCAAAGGGCTATTCTTCATGTGATCCTTGTGAGGAGAATTCCGGAGCAACATATTTGCAGAAGAATAGAAAGAGAAAGAAAAACAGAGTAAGAGAAGGAAAGAAAAGAGAAAGAATACCTGATCGATCTTTCGGACGAGATTATAAAGGGAGTAGCTCTTGAATTTAAATGCAAATTGATCCTAACTCTATCTCCTATTTATAATGATGATCTGCAGGATTGTCACGTCTATGACGTAAGGGTTGCAACGGCTAGTCCGAGTTTAACGGCTAGTTATCCGAGTCGTTCGTTGCAGTTAAGATCAAAGCAAAATATAACTCATTTATTTACAAAATCACTCCTTATATTTTGGGGGCAATTGTTAGGACTGGATTTTTATAATACATGATCCTTACATGTGATCCTAACCAGTGATCCTTGTTTCTTTGGCAGATAGTGATCCTCAGCAGAGTTCCAGGATCAGGATCACGGACTATCATAGGATCCTCATGATAACAGTTGCTTTCATTGAACTTAATGTTATTTTGCAGGAATGTCTAGCAGGATCCGCTCTTAGCATCACAATCAAGGGACGCGTCTTTACAACTTTGGCATATGCTTAATCAGAGATGAACGTTGTGAAGGATATGGAAACTTGGCATGATTTAAGGGCGATAATTTAGGCTAGATTTACTTTTATTTCTAAAGGGGTAATGAGCTGATTATTAGTTTGTTTACCTAAAATAGGCCACTCACACTTGTATATATAACACTATTCCCCATTCGGAAGACAACAACACAATTCTCACACGCTTAGACACTCGAAACTATAGTGATCCTTGTACTCAGCTCATTATCATCCGAAGTTGTAACCATTTTTCTTATATGGAAGTTTGGTGATCGGTAGTTGCCATCACCCGAGGTTTTTTATGCCGGAGATCATACATTGATCAAGGGCTTTTTCCTCGTATAAATCCTTGTGTCACTTGCATATTTCTTACTAAAGTGATCCTTTACTTTTTCAACAAACCAAGCATCATTCCCCGTTTACTTAGAGTTTGGTTGCATTATCCTTGTGTGATTTTTGACCAAAACAGCAAGCATGAACACTTTTCCACCAGGTGCTTTAGGGAGCTTACCAACTATATCCATACCCCATCTCATAAATGGCCAAGAGGAGGATATAGGATGTAAAAATTCAGCTGGTTGATGAAGGATATTGTTGTGTCTTTGACAAGGATCACACTTCTTAGCATACTCCACAACATCCCTCTTCATAGTTGGCCAATAGTATCCGGTCCTCAGGATCCTTGAGAATAATGCCCTGCCCCCAGTGTGGTTTCCACAATCTCCTTCATGGAAATCCTTTAGGACTTCTTGGATTTCAGGATCCTCAATGCATCTTAAGTATGGTCCTGCAAGAGGTCGTTTATATAACATATTATTCAATATTGTGAATTGAGATACCTTGATTTTGAAAGCCCTAGGGTTTTCTCCTATAGGAATCTCTCCATGTTGTAAGTGTCTCATCATTGGGAGAATCCATGATCCTGAATGAGATTGAGTATCATCACTAGGGATGATTGCAGAATCCTCTCCTATCTCCATAGCCACATGATCCTCGATGGCAGGGGTCAGGATATGGATAATGGGGATACTTATATCCTCCGGGATCTTCAAAGATGATCCTAGATTGGTCAATGCATCAGCTTCTGTATTTTCTTCCCTTGGTACCTGTGTCAAACTAAAGGAAACAAAAGAGAGTGCCAATTCTTTGACTATCTCCAAATATTTGGTTAGCTTTTCACCTTTAACAGCATAGGATCCATTAAAGTGATTAGTGATTAATAATGAATCTACATGTACCTCAAGATACCTGATCCTCATATGCTTAGCGATTTGCAAACCAGCTATCAAGGCTTCATATTCAGCCTCATTGTTAGTAGTTTGGAACTCACAAGCTATAGAGTGGGGTATTATGTCCCCCTGTGGCGATTTTAGTAGTATTCCAAGCCCTGTTCCTTTGACATTTGAGGATCCATCAGTATAGAGTATCCAAGGATCCTTGCCTCCTCTAGCTGCTGGACTTCTAATTCAGCTTCCTTTTGCAAATCACTACTGAAATCTGCCACAAAGTCAGCTAATGCTTGGGATTTAATGGCTGTCCTAGGCTCATAACTTATATCATAAGCACTAAGCTTCACTGCCCACTTAGCCATCCTTCCTGACATTTCAGGTTTCCTGAGAACATTCTTAATTGGAAAACTAGTTTTAACAATAATGGCATGAGTTTGAAAATAATGTCTCAATTTAGTAGATGCCATAATTAATGCAAGGATAAGTTTTTCTAGGTGTGAATACCTGGATTCAGCATCAAGTAAACTCTTACTTACATAATAGACAGGATGTTGTGTATCTTTGTGATCCTTAACAAGGACGGCACTTACTGCTTTTGAGGATACCGCAAGATATAAGGATAACACATCTCCTTTTTCTGGTTTCATCAAGGCAGGGGCCGAGGACAAGTAATCCCTAAGAGCTTTGAGAGCGTTCTCATGCTTCTCAGTCCAATCAAACTTCTTGTTCTTCCTCAAGATATCATAGAACTCTTTACATTTCTCCGAGGATTTGGATATGAATCTGTTTAAAGCTGCAATCCTGCCTGTTAGCCTCTGGACATCCTTAGCATTGGCAGGGGATTTGATGTTTATTATAGCTTTGATTTGTTCTGGACTGGCTTCAATGCCTCTCTTGGTCACCATATATCCTAATAATTTACTTGCTTTAACACCAAAGTGACACTTTGAAGGATTAAGTTTCATGTTATATCTGTCAAGGATATTGAATGCTTCCTCCAAGTCTCTCAGGTGATCCTCAGCCTTTTTGGATTTTACCACCATATCGTCTATATAAATCTCCATAGTGTGTCCAATCTGATCCTTGAGCATCATATTTACTAGCCTTTGATAAGTTGCACCTGCATTTCTTAGTCCGAATGGCATAGCAATATAACAGTATATACCAGTTGGAGTCATAAAGGCTGTATCCTCTTGATCAGATGGTTCCATCTGAATTTGTTGAAATCCAGATGAAGCATCCATAAAAGTTAACAGTTCATGACCCGCAGTTGCATCCACCATGGAGTCAATGTGGGGTAATGGGAAAGGATCCTTGGGACATGCCTTATTTAAATCAGTGAAATCGACACATACCCTCCACTTTCCGTTTTTCTTTTGAACAACAACCACATTGGCCAACCATCTTGGATACTTGACCTCTCTAATCATACCTGCTCGGAGTAATTTCTCTACCTCCTCCTGGATAATGGCATTTCTTTCTGGTGCAAACTTCCTCCTCTTTTGATGGATTGGTTTGAAGGACCTGTCAATGCCAAGTTTGTGAGTGATTATATCTTTAGATATACCTGTCATGTCTTCATGTTTCCATGCAAAGGTAGTTTTCCTCCTTTTGAGGAAGGATATGAGGTCTTCTTTCATTCCGCCAAGGATCCCTGATCCTATGTAAACTTTAGATTCAGGATCATCAGGATCCATAAGGATTTCTACTACATCCTGCTCTCTTGCCTCCAAGACATCCCTTGGAGGATGCTTTAATTGCTATTGCTCCCTTGACTTTGAGGTTGGTTTCATTGATGAGGTGTAGCAGTTCTTAGCCTCCTGCTGATCACTATCAATCTTCACTATCCCCCAAGGACTAGGAAGCTTCACACATTGATGATAGGTGGATGGGACTGCCTTCATATCATGTATCCAAGGCCTGCCAAGGATAACATTACAACAAGATAAACAGTCAATAACACAAAATTTTTGGTAAGAATGCAGCCCTTCAATATAAATTGGGAGTTTAATGTCCCCCAGAGTATTCTTAGTCTCTCCACTGAATCCCATGAGTACAGAGGATCTTGGTATGATATCGGATTCAGGAATGTTCATCTTCTTAAGAACATCAAGCTGGATGATATTCACAGAGCTTCCTCCGTCTATAAGGATCCTGCGAACAAAATGGTTAGAAATAAAAAGAGTGATAACCAAACCATCGTGATGAGGATCCTGAATGTCAACACGATCATCCTCATCAAAAGTTATGACTTTTCCTTCGGAGACACTGGATGTTCGAATGGGTCTATCTCCATTATCCATCTTGGTTTCCTTTGCATGTCTTTTAGTTGCAGAGAAGGATGTTCCACAAATGTCTGATCCTCCAGAAATAAAGTTTATAACTTGTGCATCTGCTGGAGGGGCTGGAGATTTCTCTGGGATCCTTTCAGGATCCTGAGTCCTTGACTTCTTTCTCCCCAATAACTCTTTCAAGTGCCCCTTGCTCAACAAGTATCCAATTTCTTTTCTCAGTGCGATGCATTCTTCTGTGAGATACCCAAAATCTTCGTGGTATGCACACCACTTTGACTTATCTTTAGTTGCAGCTGGTCTGTCGTTTTTCTTGGGCCATCTAGCTTTATCACCTAAATTCTGCATCGCAAGGATTAGTTCATTGTTATCAACAGAAAAACAATATTCATAAATTGGAGGATAATCCTCATCATCCTCTTCTTGTTCAACAGCATGCACATTCTGGTTATCAGATTTGTTGAAGGATCTGAACTTGTTGTTCTTGAATGAGGATCCTTGCTTCTCTTGCTTTGAGGATCCTGCTAACCTCTCCTGGATCCCCTTGTCATCCTCTAGCCGGATGAACCTAAGTGCCCGGGTTCTTACCTCATCTAGGTTCCTGCATGGTGTCATAACAAGATCATCATAGAATAATGAATCCCTAAGCAATCCCATTTTAAAAGCTTCAACAGCCGTAGCTATATCCAGGTTAGGAATATCCAAGGATTCTTTACTAAATTTAGTGATATAATCCCTTAATGATTCATTATGACCCTGGGTTATCCTATACAGATCACTAGTTAAACGCTCAAATTTTCTACTACAAGAAAACTGGTTATTAAATAGGTTAACTAGATTAGCAAACGAGGTAATAGAGTAACGGGGAAGACTTAGCAGCCATTTAAGAACCGATCTAGTAAGAGTGGATCCAAATCCCTTGCACAGACATGCTTCCTTTAACCTTTCTGGGATGGGATTGATCTCCATCCTTTCCCTGTATTGTGCTATGTGTTCTTCAGGATCTGTTGAGCCATCATACAATTTCATGGTTGGCACGTGGAACCTCTTGGGTATCTCAGCATCACAGATGGGTGGTGCAAAACGAGATATCTTATGACTCCCATCTGCAATCTCCGGGATAGGCTTGACCACTCCTGGGACACTTGATATCATATCCTTTAACTTTTGCAATTCTCTGGCCATGGCATGATTGATACCTGTATCCTGCATAAGGCCATGGTTAGTGGTATAAGAGTTATTGAAAGTGTTACCTCCCATTGGGTTCAAATTAGGAAGAGCGGATGTGAATCCATATTGTTGAGACTCCGGAATGATCGAGGACCAGTAGAAGCAATGGTCTGCATTGGAATAAAATCTCCCTGATGGATATCTGAACTCCCTGATTGCAAACTCCTTAAGGATCCCGGAATCTGGATTGATCCATGGAACTGAGAGGATCCTTGAACCTGAGAGGATCCTTGAAGCTGAGAGGATCCTTGAACCTGAGAGGATCCTTGGACCTGGGAGGATCCTTGAACCTGAGAGGATCCTGGAACCTAGGAGGATCCTGCTGGTTGGAAGTATGACCCTGAAGCCTGAGTCATTGCTGATGATCCATAATGCACTCCTCTTGGTCCTCCTACATATTGAACGTCTGGAACCACTGAAGGCTGAGAAGTTATAACCGGAGTATCGAAATTCAAAGATCTGGGCATCAATGGGGAATGATCCTCTGCCGATCTCTTCTATTTCTTGATATCTCCAATTTTTCTAAGAATCCTTTCATTGGTCTTATCCTGCTGCTGTATATGCTCCTTTATCTCCAAAATCAGAGTAAACAAGTCACTAGTAGTAGGAGTATAAGAAGCAGAAGAAGTTGGAGGTTTCGAGAAAATGGGAGTTGGTTTCTTCTCGGCGTTTTTCTGAGGTCTAGAAGGTGGTGAAGACAAAGGTGGAATGCCCTGAGATGAATTGACTGCAGATATCGCAGTAGAAGTGTTCTTTGATGATGAAGCCATCTGCTCGGATGCAATGAACCGAAATGATCACGAGAATGAGAATCTCTCAGGAATGAAGCACCAATTACCCCACGGTGGGCGCCAAACTGTTTTGGTCAAAAATCAGACAAGGATAATGCAACCAAACTCTCTGTTACGGGGTATGATGCTTGAATTGGTAAACAACAATGAGGATCACTCAGAAATGAATTGCAAAAGTGACACAAAGATTTATACGAGGAAAAAGCCCTTGATCAATGAATGATCTCCGGCATAAAAAACCTCGGGTGATGGAAACTACCAATCACCAACTCAAATTAAACAATAATCCTTTTACAACTTCGGATTATAGCGAGCTAAGTACAAGGATCACTATAGTGTATCGTGTAAAATGTATGAAAAATGCTAAGTGTTTTGCCGAGAGCTAGTGAGAGCAGTTGTACGAGTGTGTGTAGCCAAAAATAGCCAAGTGTTCTAAAAAATAGCTCGCTATCCCCTTAAAATTAGAAAATATCTAGCCTAACTAACTGTCGGCATTTCGTGCCTTCTCCCCACGTTCTCCATAACGTTTACAATGGTCAAGAACGTGCAGAAATAAAGGGAATATGCTCCAGGAATATCGCCATGACCAAGTCCAAGCCGGTATTCCTGCAAAACAATACTGAATTCAAAGTAAACAATCGTTAGTATAAGGATCCTTAGGATGATCCATGATCCTGATCCTGAAGCACTTCTGAGGATCACTAATTGTCACAGAAGTAAGGATCACCAAACAGGATAACACTTGAGGATCACAGGTCATTAAGAAATCCTCCCCTAACAATCCCTATCTCTAACTCTTATTTATAATCATGATCTTGCAGGCTAGTCACTTCAGTGACGTCATAATGGTAACGGCTAGTCCGATTACAACGACTATATATCCGTTAGTTCGTTGCGGATAAGAACAAAATACAACTCGTTTATTTACATAATTACTCCTTATATTTTGGGGGCAATTGTTAGGGGAGGATTTCTCAATGACCTGTGATCCTCAATTATTGTTGGGTTTGGTGATCCTCACTTCTGTGTCGATTAGTGATCCTCAGAAGTGCTTCAGGATCAGGATCATGGATCATCCAAAGGATCCTTATACTAATGATTGTCTACTTTGAATATGGTATTATTTTGCAGGAGTACCAGCTTGGACTTGGTCTTGGCGACGTTCCTGGAGAATATTCCATGTTTATTCCGCACGTGCTTGGCTGGAAGTGGACGTTATGGAGTCGTGGAAGACTTGCATGATTTGCGGAATGTTAGTTAGTGTAGATATTTTCTATTTTTAAAGGGGTAGCGAGCTAATTAGAAAACACTTGGCTATTTTTTGGCTACACACACACTCGTGCAACTGCTCTCATTAGTTCTCAGCAATTCACTTAGCAATTTCACACGTTTTTACACAATACACTATAATGATCCTTGTACTTAGCTCGTTATCATCCAAAGTTGTAACACATTCATTGTTTAATTTGAGTTGGTGATCGGTAGTTTCCATCACCCGAGGTTTTTTATGCCGGAGATCGTTCATTGATCAAGGGCTTTTTCCTCGTATAAATCTTTGTGTCACTTGTTCATTTCATTTCTGAGTGATCCTTATTGTTATTCTTCAATTCAAGCATCATACCTCACTACAGAAAGTTTGGTTACATTGTCTTTACTTGATTTTTGACCAAAACAGTTTGCATGGATTAAACCATGACAACCATGATCCTCCTTTCCATTTTTCAAGAACTCATTTTCTTTTTCTTTAGACAGAGATAAATTAAAATAAATAAGAGGCTAGTGGTTTGGGTTATGACCACACCCTTAGGGTAGTAATTTTAGATGGTGGATTAGAGGTGAGTTACATGACACTGACGTGGAGGGTCATGATGGTCACGAAGGTAATAACCACACCCTATAGCCTTATATAAACTAGATGATTTCCCTTATCAAATAATGTTGGGATCTAATATATAAATCAAATCTAAGTTAGTTAAAAGAGTTTAACCTAACAAATAACAACTTACATTATATGTGAAAGGAATTAAAACATGCTACTTATTTTAAGTATACTATTCTTATTAGTTAGAAACAATTTTTTTTTTAAATAAAATTTTACATGAACGTATCATGTTAAAAATTGTGTGGATAAAATAATTTAGCTTATTAAATTAAGAGATGTGATTAAAAATGTGCATTTAAAACCCTTTATTAAAAGAGTGAGTAAGTGATTAATAATTTTGAAAATGGGTAGCAGATGAGATTGGAACCCAACCTTCTACAAAAAACAAATCTTGTTCTTACCACCAGACTACACTTGTTTTAATGTTAACAAATATCATCGCAAATATAATATTCTTTTTTTTTAAATATAGATTTATTTATTTTTTTAATTTTTGGAGGCCCTATTTTTTCGAAGGCCCTAAGTTGTCGCCTAACCCAATTACACTAACAGGCAGGGCCTGATTACCACCTCTTTAAACAACGACCCCAATACTAGATGTCCCACATATCACCTTCGCTACCTAAAACTCTCCTTGCATGTGTGAATGTGATTTTTCGACAAACCAAGTGAACTCAAATCACATCACCCTTATCGCTCCAAGGGGCGGATGTTGCATGATAATAGGGGTAGGCCCCACTACCCTTTGACGCTCCAACGGTAGTGTAAATTTTGGAAAAAATTGATTTTTTTTATTTCGATGCCCCTATAGAAAAGAAAATTTTAAAAGATTGCCCCCTGACATTTTCTCTAGATTCACCACTGATCGCTCCTCCAAAGCCACTTATAATGATGATCCTCATACCTTGCTTCATTCATGAGCCAACATCAGATATAAATTTTTTTATACAAGTGAACTCCAATCACATCATCGTTATCGCTCCTTCAAAGCCATTCTTAACGGGTATACTTGTCGCTTGCTCCATACATAAGCCAACGTGAGATAAAAGAAATAATTTTGGTTTGTTTCGCTAAACTTGGAGTGTCGTTTTAAAAACAATAGTATACATTACATGGGTTAGGATATAATAGGAAGTTTATTTGGCTAAGAAGGCTAGGAAGTGATCTTAACCATCCATTTAGTTAATCAAGAGCTAAAATTAAATAAGGGAAATTGAAGTGAAGAAAAGAGGCGCGTCAGTTTGTTTAGGGGCATTCTAGTCAATCCAAGTCAATAGTTTCTCTCTCCTCCAATTCCCCCCCCCCCATTTTTTAAACGTTAATAACTCTTTCATACGAAATTATTTTTTTATAAAAATTGCACCCAAAAAACGAGTGTTTTTTTATCTTTAAAACGAGTATACTATTGCTATATTTTCGAAAAAAAATTTAAACCCAGTTGCCTAAAACGCAATGGAAAAAACCCAGTTGGACGCAATGAAAAAAAAACCTAAAAAATGACATTTTTCTAAAACGCAATGCACCAAAAACACAAAGAAATGTCTTATTCGTAAAACGCAATGGCCAGGAAACACAAAGAAATGTCTTATTTGTAAAACGCAATAGCCTAAAAACACAAAAGAAAATGTACTTTCTAAAACGCAATGGACTGAAAACGCATAAAAATGTGTTTTACCTAAAACGCAATGCAACAAAAACACAAAGAAATGTCTTATTTCTAAAACGCAATGGCCAGAAAACACTTAAAATGTCTGTTTTCTAAAACGCAATGGATTGAAAAAGAATAAAAATGTGTTTTACCTAAAACGCATTAACTAAAAACACTTCAAAAATGTGTTTTACCTAAAACGCAATAACTAAAACCACTTCAAAAATGTGTTTATCTAAAACGAAATAGCCAAAAAAACACATAAAAATGTCTTATTTCTAAAACGCAATGGCCTAAAAACACAAAAGAAAGTGTATTTTCTAAAACTCAATGGACTGAAAACAAATAAAAATGTGTTTACCTAAAACGTAATGAACTAAAAACACTTCAAAAATGTGTTTTTTCTAAAACGCAATGGCCGGAAAACACATAAAACTCTTTTATTTCTAAAACGCAATGGACAAAAGCTGACATGTCTGTGAATCTGTCTGAACCAGAGAGTAGCAAATCAAAAAACTGTCTACGAATTACTGTCATCGAAATGAGGCAATTTCTAGAAAATTAAACGCTCTGCCCCTTGGACCCCGCCAGGGGCTGCCGCCCCTGGGACCCTGCTACCAGGGGCGCTGCCCCCGGACCCCCGCCAAGATCGTAAAACACACTGACTAAATCAAAAACCCAGATAATATAGATGAAAGTAAAGAATTTCTTACATGGATCGAAGTCGGTTTCTTCAACGATTGAAAAAAATTGAATGATTGAAACACTTATCAGAGATCGAATCGAACGGATCGAGTGATTATCTTCAAAATCACCGAAAAAAACGAGATTTTGTATGAAATTAAACTGGGTTTTCTTCAAAAAAGCTAAACAACACGTTGATCGGGTGTTTGAATCATTGATTGGTGATGAACATCGCACTATAATGTAGTGATTATTGAGATAGAAAGTGAAGAAATGGTTGAAGATGGTGGGTTTTGATGTTACTGGGAAGAAGAAAATGATAAGATTGACTAAAATACTCTTCCTCTTTATTTTAAATTTTGCCACATGTCCTAATCCTATTGTTTCCTATACTTTGTAGCCAAAATAAATTTTCTATTTGATTCTCACCCTACATTACATATAAAAAAATTGCAAGGTTGCATAGTAGTTTGCTTGTATAAGGAATCAAACGAAAATCTAACACAATTATAACATATAGTAGTTTGTTTGTATAAGGAATCAAACGAATCTTAAACAATAAGTTTGCACTAATATTAATAGTTTGCATATTAAGTGGAGACCCTAGACCCAAATCTATAGATTAATAATTATGGTATAGGTCCGGCCCTCTTAATTCAGAAGTTATTATCAAATTAGTTATGAATTTAGACACGATTGTTGCATTTGTTTCGTAAGCCATCCATGTCGATCGTGTTATTGTCTCATGGCGGTCACCACCTCCAGCTCCCAAATCACATTCATTCATTTATTATAACTCTTATCTTCAAACCTTCCATATGTTCTTCGTATGTCCAGTCATAATCAAATTTGGGAACATTTACATAAATCACCCCAAACTTTAGTTTAATTACAAATCATCCTATACAAGACAAAATGATTTATAGTTGTAATTATTTTTTTTATTGAAGAGGACTCTGATTAAAACTAGTTTTATAATTTATCCATTTGATTGATATATGAGTTTTTATATAACATATAATTTAGTTTTTATTATAACTAGGGGTATTAGCCGTCGCGCGTTGCGCGACATTGCAAGCTAGTTTCATTTAGCTACGGCTGCAAGCATTCAACTGGTTAATAATATACTATCACTAATCCGTTGCGGCGTTGTTTATAAACGCAGTGAACAAAACTTGGGACATTTGGGCAAGCCTATGTTCAGTAGCATATAATTTACCTTTAGCTACAAGTTTGTCTATGCTAGTTCATTACGCTGTTTAGATACGCGAAATGTAGTTGACAGGCAGTCAAGGATGTGTTCTAGTTTCAAGCATGAGTTGATGAAGACGTCCCTTTTGTCCACCTAAAACATTGAATTTGAACAATTTGTCAAGTTTGTTAAATAAAAATAGTTCTTCTCATCTTCTGATAAGTTGGTTGAAGACCAGTTTTTATATTTTCTAGATCATGTTAGTAAACCTGAATCTAACTCAAAAGTAAATGAGTCAAAACTTTCCTCTTCCCTAATTCAATCAAACTGAACTGCTTTACCAAATCATCTTATTATTTTTGCTTCACCAATCTATCAACGCCACCTGCCTTTAAACTTTTAATAGTCAAATGCTAGATGAAATGAAACTAAACCCTAAATTATTTATTGTTCAAACCATTGAACTTGAACAATTTGTCAGTTTGTTAAACAAAAAATTGTTCATCTTTAGGCCAGTTCTAATAACCATAAATGTATTAGATCATAGCAGGAACATACTTTTGACTTTATAAGTCAAAGCTAGTACCCCTTAAGACGCAAAGGATAGTTTTCCATTAGATCATAGCAGGAACATCGTTTGAACCAGCAGGTATTCACAGTTTTACGCTTTTGATTGTTCAGAGGTAATCCCTAAAATAATTCCACTCCCCTAGCTCCCAATTGGCCAGGTCCATTGGACTAACCGTTTTGAATATGAACTTTTAACAAAGAAAGCATCAAACTAAAATGAGTTTAAATTATTAACTAATAACAAATAATTATATTGCTCAAATTGTAGGGAAAAAGACGTTAAATTACTCTAATTGTTGTACCTTTTTGTTGTACCATTTAATGCTATAAGCTGTAAATTACTGTATCATACACTGAATAGCATATCAGCAATGAAATCTAATAGTTAGTCAATCACATTCAGGTTTATGACCTAGACACAACAATAAATTCAGTTTACCTACCATCAAAAACACTACAATTTGTTGAAATAAAACCCCAAATATCAAACCCCTACCAAAATTGAGTACCATACAGTTCCGACAAATCGAGTGGATGGTTGGTGGAGCCGGGAGATGTGTGGGCTATTAGAAGGCACACACACACCCACGCATGCTACATTGCTACCATCTCCAATAACATTTTTTCTATCATAACATGTAAACTTTTAACATCAATGTAAAACTATCCAAACAAAGTCTTCGTTTAAGAGGTTACCTTAACTCAAATTTATGCCGAGCTATAAGAATTAAGGTCATCCCACCAAGCAAACGTGTTCCATTCCTTTAAAACTTGTACAAAAGTGCCTATGGTGACCGAATAATACCTTAACAGTGATCTGAACAGCCGCTGGGAGTCGACTCCACCATCGGTCAGGACAGGTACCGGCACCTCCGTCGTCAGCGGTGGTTTTGCTTGAACTAAATCACCATCGCCTCATCACTGCTCGAACCCTAACCTCTTCCACATCACAATCCCCTAATATTAATTTGGAACCACTGAACTCGGGCACATGCAGCCCCTGATCGGCGCTGGTGCTTCTCACCGGAATCCACGGCGGTAGTCTCAAAACCCTAGTCGCCTTTACAAGCAAAGGTTCCATCTGGAAGTGATTGTCGTAAGACGAACCCTTTAATCACTGCCGCCGGAGAAATGGGTTCGTGGTCAAACCTTAAACAGTTGTAAACGATGAGTTGTCAGAGTACGTCGAGGGAGACGACCGGAATATTTGGATCCTGCCAGAACCTTTAGCTCCTCCTGATCAACACTCGGTCTTTCTTCCGCCTCTGATTTTCTCTGGTCTCTCACTTTCTCTCTCTTAGAGTCTTTTGTAGGTGAAGACAAAACATTTACTGTTCATTTCGTTAGGTTATTAATATATAGGAGAATTATAGATATAGTTATTACAATTATCAACTATTGTGTTTGTGTGTGTATATATATATATATATATAGGGTATGGTTCATTTGAGAACCACTCTTATTGCGAGAAACATGAGAACCAATGGCCAGGATTTGTTCACTCAGTTCGTAAATCAATGGCCAGGATTTATTCACTCAATTCGTAAATACAATGGTGTTCACTCTAGAACCTCACCGTATATAAAACTTTCAAAGGTTTACAGTTTGGCTTACTATTTAGAGGGATTAGGATCAAATACAAAGGATCCTAATTGTAAGAAGTGTAAGAAGGATTTATAAAGTGACAAGTGTCCAATAACCTAAAAAAAACCTACTACAAAAAAAAAAAAAAAAAAAAAAAAAAACTTAAACATCCACCACCACTAAAAACCTAAACCCCACCCCCCCCCCCCAAAAAAAAAAATAATTTTTTTTTTGCCGAAGGGGTGGGGGTTGGGGGTTTAGGTTTTGGGGTGGGTGTTTAGTTTTTTTTTTTAATTTTTTTTTAGATTTTTTTTTAGGTTTTTGGGGGGTTGGGGGGGGGGGGGGGGGAGGGGGCAGGGTTAGGTTTTTTTTAGGTTTTTTAGGGGTGGGGGGGTTAGGTTTTTGGGTTTTTTTTTGGTGAGGTATAGTTTTTTTAGGTTTAGGTTTTTGGGTGGTGGTGGGGGTGAGTGTTTAGGTTTTGGGTGGTGATGTAGTGGGTTTAATTTTAGGTTATTGGGCACTTATTACTCTATAAATTCTTCTTACACTTCTTACAATTAGAAGTATTTATAAAATAACTTGACTCTTATTATTTAGAGCTTGAAAGCACGTAATTGGAACCCTTTGTTTAACATTTATCATTTACTTTTTTTTTTTCATTTTAGTGATGTAAACCATGTGTATATAATCTTTTAATTAATAATAATGCTTATTATTTTTGAAGTCTAATACAAAAATATGCTTTTGAAAGGAAAAAAAAATTATTGTTTAGAATTGCTAGCCCGTCAAAATTGAACCTTAAGGTCGTGAAAAATTGGCTTGTTTTTTCCAAAACATAGTTTGCAGTTCGACCCAAGATTTTCATCAAGATAGGCCGAAACAGATGTGAACATTCATGTTCGTCTTTTTAACTTCAGAAAAAGAAAAAAAAAACTATCATTAATTAATTCTAATCCAACGTACCACAAAATTGCACCTAAATTTCATGACACATGAAAACACGTGTAAAGAAAACTATTGGCGTCGTCGTGGCGTTCTATGGATAAAACTGCCTTTTGATCTCTAACAAAATCAATCCAATTAGTAATAGGACACCTACCTAGTTCAGTTATCTCTGTATCGACATTGCCACTATAAAGTCGTAGTATCCTTCATGTATTGGGTTCTCATGCTGATCTACATCGAATATTTAGCAATGTTTATGTTGTCGAGAATAGGTGAAAAAGAGATTGAATTGTAGTTCTTTTGATTGATACATTCTATTATATCCAGGCCTTCAATTTATAGACCAAACATAAACTAAAAATGGATACAAGAATAACTAAAGGGAATAAACAAAGGCTGGAAATCCGGATTGTGAGCTGTAATTGTGAGCAGAAGATGGGAGATTAGGTTTGACTGAACCCAATATTTTCCAAATATACTTTATTTTCTAACATCCCCCTCAAGTTGAACGGTGGGATCTCCAACGTTTAACTTGCCCAAACATTTTGCAAAGATTCTTCCATTTACGGCTTTTGTTAAGATATCAGCTAGCTGATCTTCAGATCGAACAAATGGCAATTCAACGACCCCTGTTTCTATTTTTTCTTTAATAAAATTCTGATCCACCTCTATGTGTTTTGTTCGATCGTGTTGTACCGGATTCTCCGAGATTTGAATAGCAGCTTTGTTGTCACACAGAATTCGGTTAGGTTTACTTGGAGGAAAACCAATTTCGGTAAGAAGCTTTTTAACCCACAAGATTTCGGTCAGGCCTCGTGCTATCCCTCTGAATTCTGCCTCTGCACTGGAAAGAGCCACCACTTTCTGTTTCTTGCTTCTCCAAGTGACAAGGTTTCCTCCAACTAGGGTAAAGTATCCTGAGGTTGACCTTCGGTCACTTTTATCTCCTGCCCAATCTGCATCGGTATAGACTTGAGTGTCTAAATGACCATTTGATTTGAATAAAACACTGTGGCTTGTTGTTCCCTTGAGATACCTAATGATTCTCATTACTGCTTCCATATGAGGTTCTTGGGGTTGATGCATGAATTGACTTACAACTCCCACTACATAGGCTATGTCTGGTCGAGTGTGTGACAGATATATCAATTTCCCTATGATCCGTTGGTATCTACCCTTGTCAGTTAACTGTTCTCCTTCCTCCATAAAGAGTTTCTGATTCATGATCATAGGAGTGTCTGAAGGTTTGCAGTCAATCATCCCTGTCTCTGCCAACAGGTCCAGAACATATTTTTCTGGAAAATGAAGATCCCTTGATTCGATTTTAGCACTTCAATCCCAAGAAAGTATTTGAGTCTTCCCAAATCCTTCATTTCGAATTCTGAAAACAAATTTACCTTCAATCTTTTTATCTCTTCCTCATCATTCCCTGTCACAATCATATCATCAACATAAATAATTAGGCAGGTAATAAGTTTGCCTCTTTGTTTAAGGAACAAAGTATGATCTGAATTGCTCTGTTTGTATCCATATTTCTTCATAGCTATGGTGAATCTCCCAAACCAAGCTCTAGGGGATTGTTTTAAACCATACAGGGATTTCTTCAGACGACAAACTTCTCCCGGTTTAAAGCCTTCGGTGAATCCAGGTGGTGCTTCCATATATACTTCCTCTTCAAGCTCTCCATGTAGAAAGGCATTTTTAACGTCAAACTGGTGGAGTGGCCATTGTTTGTTTGCGGCTATAGAGAAGAGTACCCTGATTGTGTTGATTTTGGCAACTGGGGAGAAGGTTTCGGAATAATCAATTTCGTATGTCTGTGTATACCCTTTGGCTACCAACCGGGCTTTATACCTTTCAATGGTTCCATCTGGGTTGTATTTTATAGTGAACACCCATCGACATCCAACTGGTTTCTTGCCTTTTGAAATGATACATTTTTCCCATGTGGAATTTTTCATGAGGGCATCCATTTCCGTTTTCATGGCTTCTTTCCAGTTCTTTGATTTGAGTGCTTGCTCAACAGTGGTTGGAACTTGTTCAGAATATAGGGAGGCAGCAAACGACTTGGCTTCTTGTGATAGATTCCCCTTGGCAACATTTACGATGGGATATTTTGAACTTCGAGCTTATTTCTCGGGAGAGTATCTTTTTGGAGGAACCCCTCTGTTTGCCCTTAGAGGAAGAGCGTATCTTCCAATTGTCTCTGTTGCAACTGGTTCAACATGCTCTGTATATTCTGTTGTTGTCTCTGACGTTACTGGTTCAACCTGTTCTGTATGTTTTGTTGTTACCGGTTCAGTGTGTTCCCCTGTTATCTCATTATAATGGTTAGAAGATACAGGGAATTCAGGGTTCATAGTATTTCTTACCTCAGGTATCAAGTTGGATGGAGTTTCTTCAGTGGCACTGTGCTCCGCAGATTGTGTGGTTGTGTTTGAAGGTGACTGGTTCAAAGTACTGTGATGATCTTCTGTTCTTACTTCTTCGGACGATGGAATTAGCCAACTCAGAGTGTCTATACATTCACTTTCCCCCTGACCACTGAGTTGGGTGTTATAAAAGTATTTTGTTTCAAGAAAGTCACAGTTCATTGTGGTGAACATGTGACGAGTTTTTGGGTTATAACACCGATAACCTATTTGATCGATCCCATATCCTACAAATACACATTTCTCAGCACATGGGCCGAGTTTGTTTCTATTGATTTTTGGTATGTGGACAAATGCAGTACAACCGAAGATTCCCGGTTCAAGTGTAAGAGGATGAGGGATTTTGGCCAATTTGGATAGGCAATCTAGAGGAGTCTTAAACTTGAGAGCATTGGTGGGAAGTCGATTCAGGAGGTACACAGAGGTTGCAACTGCCTCAGGCCAGAATGATGGAGGTACTTGGGATTCAATTAGAAGTGCCTGAGTCATTTCAAGAATTATACGGTTTTTTCGTTCAGAAACACCATGTTGTTCGGGGGTGTGAGAACAGGTGGTTTGATGAACTAATCCTTTGATTTGACAGAATTGTTTCATGGATGTATTGACAAATTCCCCCCATTATCAGATCGAAGGATTTGTACTCCCCTTTTGAATTGAGTGTAAATCATGGCATAAAATATGGTAAATTTCTCATAAACTTCGGATTTGTTTTTCAAAAAATATACCCATGTCATGCGAGTACAATCATCCACAAATATTAGGAAAAATCGAAAACCTTGCCCCCCTATGGTGGGAGGAGGACCCCACACATCAGAATGGATTAGTGAAAAAGGCAAATCAACTTTGGTATTGGTAGGTTTGAAAGATTTTCGATGGCTTTTGGCAAGAAAACAAGTTTCACAATCTATTTTACCATTTGAAGAAAAGGGTTTCGGAAACAAAGATGCGAATAACCAGAGGATGGATGTCCTAACCGTCTGTGCCATAACCATGCTTCTCGGTTTTCAGTTCCATGTGCCAACATCACAGTACCAAGTTGAGTCACCTCATCCACGTAGTATAATCCTTGGTGCTCAGTACCACGTCCAATAATCACACCCGTCCTGATATCCTGCAAGATGCAAAAGGTAGGGTGCATTAGTACCGTGCAATTTAATTCTTTGGTAACATGACTTATTGAGAGCAACTTGTGTGACAAGGATGGAACATAAAGGCAATTTGACAATCTCATAGTTGGTAAAATTTCAATTGTTCCTCCTCCTTTTACTTGCATCGTTCCTCCGTTTGCGGTATGAATTTGGGTCCTTTGAGGTGTTGTAATTGAACTCATGTCTGAGAGTTCAAATGTCATGGTGTCAGTAGCACCAGAATCAAATATCCACGATGCACTACCTTTTTCACGATTTGTTGCCATATTAACCTTTTTCTCATAACCCAAAAAAAAACAACTAAAAATTTGGGATAAAATTGGAAATGAGGAAAGTTGAAGGTCTGAGATAAAATTTGGAAATGGAATAAATTTGGGATAAAAAAATTTGCTTCTGACTTACCTCAACACAGGAAACAAAAGCCAATAAAAAATTGTGATGAATTTTTGTGGGATTTGTTTGGACGCAAGACCCAAGAATCAAAATAGGATTATTTTCTTAACACCCAAATTAAAGAATAAAAAGGTTTATCTCTTTCTCGGGTGTCGAAGTATACGCTCTCAAGGGAAGAAAAAATTAGGGCGATTTTGTTTTGCTCTCCGACGACAGAAACCACGCACAGGTTGATTGATAGTTGATCAGACTGATTTGTTGATTGCGGCTGAAGCAGTAGTGGCTCGAGTGGAGGTGTAATCGAATTTTGATCAGAAAAAAAAAGGATACCCGGCTGTGTGTTTATCAGAAGTTTTTCAGATCTGTTGTGCGATCTGAAGTTTTTCCGGTAAGTAATTGAACTGATTTTGGTTTTTCAGGTTTGAAGTTTTTCAGATCTGATTGAATGATCTGGAACTGAGTTGGGGCTGTTGTTGAATTGGCTGGGGTATATTGTAGGTGATGAACAGAGTGTCAAAGGATCAGAAACTCTGCTCTGATACCATGTTGTCGAGAATAGGTAAAAAAGAGATTGAATTGTAGTCCTTTTGATTGATACATTCTATTACATCCAGGCCTTCAATTTATAGACCAAACATAAACTAAAAATGGATACAAGAATAACTAAAGGGAATAAACAAAGGCTGGAAATCCGGATTGTGAGCTGTAATTGTGAGCAGAAGATGGGAGATTAGGTTTGACTGAACCCAATATTTTCCAAATATACTTTATTTTCTAACAGTTTATACCAACCAAGTATTGTTCAATTACCCATAACAAGCCAACAATGCTTGCCTCGTGTCTAACCTACAAACTATGATGGTTTAGAGACCTCAACCCTTGGAGGAGCAATGATGGCTAATTTCGCCACCTCCAACCATAATCCGTTTACACATGCCCACGTCAACTTCCAACTCTTGAAACTCGTTTGGACGTTTTCATTTTCCACTTCACCACATAATTTGCGCTATAACCCATGAGCATAGCTCTTAAGTCATGAATCTCACGTCACACACCACTTAGCACATCAAGGGCCATCTTGAAGTTACCCATCAGATCCACAAAACCATATGCCCTACACATCTAGTTGATGGTGTGAATACTTTACCCTATTTTCCAAACATGTCACCATGTCCTTTGGACACGTCTCAAGTCTTTCCTAGTTTCTTAGGGATAGTTATCTCGACGACGGTTTTAATCACCACCAACACTACTTGTTGCCCCAGTCTTGTCAATCTCATTTGGCATTCCCTTGAACTGACTCGACCTTGATACCACGTGTCACTAACTTATCTCGATAAGTTTGTGTGCAACATTTGGTATCTATTTATATGTGTTTCTAGGACCTTTCTAAGGAATCTAAGAATGAGGAAGAGATTATAGCCCTCAATCAAGTCTAGAGTTAAGAATAATGTAGAAGCTTTTTCACCTTTAAGCATAACAATTAAAATTTAAAATAATAACGTTAAAAGAATTACATATGTGACTGGCCATGCGCGATTTTTGCACCCACATTGGAACCTCAAAATTTAAAGGTCCCATATGCTTCATCATTTGATATTTTGTCATGTCTTTGCTGGATATTCCCAATAACACTTGGCATTGAGTTTGTCACCTTTTGCACTAAGGGCTCTACTATTTCTTCTACAAAACACACCCCCTGAGGACATAATGGCTAATCTAAGCATGTAACATGTTTATCCCACATCACTAGCCACATGTTTATAACCCAACTTAAGTATTTAACAAACCAACTAAAATTGTCAAAAACAATTAAGATATCTTTTATTTGTGTTTACAACCTTATTGGAAGACAAAGTCCAGAATTAAGATTAACCTTGTCTCAATAATTAGCAGTATACTGATGGTGAGTTTACCATTAACAGATTACAATGATAAAAAAGAAAAAGAAAAAGAAATTAAGATCAAATGAAAAACAAAATTTATATACAAAAGGAATGGCAGAACATACCTTATAAACAATTACTTCAAAAGGATAGGGTGCCATCTCAAATAATCCAAATTTAGTTTGACAAACAATAGTTTCACCAAAAAAAAAAAAAAAGATGCAACATCCCAAGCATGCATCTTCAATGAAGATGTTAAAATAGCAAAAAAAAAAAAAAATGAAATAAAGAAAGAAAGAAAAAATAACCCATCATTTCATTTACCGCCTCCCCATGCAAGAAAACTTTCTTGTGATTCAAATTCCTGTGAAAACATCATCAACTAGTTCTATACTCGTCCGGTGGACGGACATGATATAATGACATACGTATTTTATTGTTTATATTCTAAATAAAACATTATCTATTTACAAACAAAAATAAATGTGTGAGATTTTTAATCAAAAGTGTTCATATGTAGATTGTTATGTCTAAAAACATAGCAAAGTGAGGTTGTTAGCAATTCCAGTGAATCAAATTGCATCAGCTCTTTTTTTTAAACGGCCAACAACACATATGTTAATATGAATAACATGCTAACAAATGATTAGCCCAATGTTACATCCACCAACATACAGAAACATATTATACTCCCATACAAAGTAAATCAAACTCTCGCCATTTATCCCATGTAAGCCCAAACAATTTAGCCCTGTTCCACATCCACAGAAACACCATTGCCTTTATTTCCTTCACCACTTTTCCTACGCTCTGTCGCTTAGCTTGTTTCGCTCCCTCGAAATGCACCAAACTGCAGCTTGGATTACCAAATAAACTACTTTTTTCTACTTGTTCGACCCCTTACTATTTTTCCACTTGTTTGCAACAATGAGTCACTAAAGTATGAAAAACAAATATACAACCCAATATAAAAAAAAACTCACATAAAGTTTGTTATATTTCCCTACGAAATCTGTTGAACTATGATCTATGTAACTGAAGCTAGAGCTAGCTGCAGTCCTAGAACCCATATGGCATCACCATAACAACCAACATCTCCTGTTGCAAACCATGCGTTGAATTTTTTTACGAATAAATACGAGTCACCTTCAAAAGCAAGTGGCATGATCATAATTTACAAGACGTTCTAATTGATATAGTAGTCTTCTTGTTTTGACCCATTTACTTATGGATGTGTAGATTCAAGCTATGTTTTATCTCAACCGGGTCAAACACGTAAAAAATATAGCTTAAAAAGCAATGCGCCACACAATTATTATTTGCAAAGAAAGTTTAATAGCTTTACAAATAAAAAGTGTTTGGTTCAACCCGACCTATAACAAAAAGGTATTACATTTCGGCCTGTCAGTCCTGCCTATTTTACTACCTCCAATATATCGTGAAAAAGGACAACATAGAAACTTACCTGATGGTAACGTACAACGTGTTGGTGTTGCAATCGGGAAAGGTTATACAACCCATTTAATCCACAAAAACGTGTTTCGACCCTTCAAGACAAAAAACGTCTTAAATTATTTTATTATAAAACTAAAAATTTTACACTGATAATAATTTTTGTAATCACATGCTAACTCATCGCCATCCAACATGCTTCGACCCACCCAAAAAATGTGACCCGTTTTGATGGTAGCTAGGCAGCTGCTTACATCTGTTTTCTCAGTTCTTTCAAATAAAACCACACGAGCCCATGATCTCTGGTTCTAGAAGCAATATTTGATTTTAAATAGTCTGGATTTTGTTTTGTTTCAAAATGAACTGATGGCTGAGATTAGTTCAAAATCAGTTTTGTTTTAACGGGAACATGGGCGGCTCTTTAGGTGTGCGGGGAGGACTTCCGTACAAGGCCCGTTTTTTCGAGGGGCACAGGATTTTTAAAAAAAATTCGAAATATATATGTTATTTAAAAAAAATTGTACACACATGACAAATCCAATATAGAGGCCCATTATCAAAAGATTTGGTTTTTTTTTTTTTTTATAATTTACCCAACTTAACAATAAGTTTATTGGGTCCAATCCAATACTAAAATGATTATGTTGTTTTATTTATTACGGTATGTAACTCATTAGAATTCTATGATTTTGTCATTATCGTAATTGCATTGTTTATCGAATACTATAATTTTTGTCATTTTCATAATTGTGTTGTTTATCGTTAAAGCATATGGGCCCATTTTTCGAGCTCGAACAGGGTACGTGAATTCTCATAGACGCCACTGAACGGGAACATAAGAATATATAATTCCACCAATTTAGCAATATGTAACATGAATAGGAGTGACATAAAACATATAATCATGGATGCAACTTAAACTTACAAGCTGACTCAACCGGAAATTCCAAATTTGACGGATCAAGAACCAAAGGTTGACATGCCTCCATATCCTTTTTAAAATTTTCTTCTCCTAATTGAGCATAGTCTGCAAGACGCGGTTTTCCATTTGATTCTTGGTATTCAACATCTCTGTGAGAAGATTCGTCAAACAAAGATAGTCCTTCCACAAGTTGTTGTGAATGTAGTAGGAGATATGTGACTCATTGTCCCACCATTTTGCTGCTTCTTCTCCACCTTATTAGAGCACACGGGGTGGTCCGTTATACCACCCCTATAACGCGTGAAACAAAAACGGAACACCGCCGCCGAACAAAAAAAAACGCGTTATATTTTAAACGCGTTAAACACATCACGCGTTAGAAAAGTTTGAATTACTTGACGAACCTTTGACGAACCTTTCACATTTTGTGAATTACTTGACGAACCTTGACGAACCATGACGAACCTTTCACTAGACGAACCCTCAATTACTCTTTTTTTATTTTAAAGTTTGACGAACCTTTAATTGGGCTGGGCTTTTGGGCTTTTTGAAAAGTTTGACGAACCTTTAATTGGGGTTTTGAAAAGTTTGACGAACCTTTATAATTTTAGTGTGACGAACCTTTAAAATAAAAAAATTAGTGAAATTTATAATTTAGTGTTTAATTTCTAATTTTAAAATGAAAATTAAAAAAATTTGGGAGTGATAGAAATCCATCACTAGTGATACCACCCCCTACATTTCTATCACTAGTGATAGAATATTGGGTGATGACATGGCATGATTTGATTGGATAGTGGGAATCATAAAAATCTATCACTAGTGACCACCCCTCCTCCCCTTAGCCCCCAATTTCTCAGAAACGAAACCTGATTTGTTCGGTCACGTGATCATCAAGCACCCCATAAAAGGGCTCCATCTCATCCTTTAGTACACAGAATATTTAAAAAATTGTCAAGAATCAGGTTGTAAAGTAATAAACTTTATACCATTTTGAAATGTGTAACGACCCAAACCAAATTGATATTCTTTAAAACAGCCAGTTTTGACCCGAACCCAATTTGAGCCATTGCAAGACCTGACCCACCCGTTTTGACCCGAACCCAGTTTGCCATTACATGACCTGACCTGTCCATTTTGACCCAAACCCAGTTTGACCCATTGCAGGACCTGACTTGCCCGTTTTGACACATCGAATGACCAGACCTACATGTTTTGTCGGGCAACCATTTTCTTTTATTTTTCTATTTGTATGCTCCATTTTAAATTCTTTGCTGGACCGTAAGATGTAATAAACAGAACCTCAAGCGTTTTATGTCTTTTGATAACCGCAATTTAGTCAACTCACTTCTGTTTTTGGCCGAAATACAGAAGCAGTAGGTAAATACTGACTAAAATCGAGCTTAACTCGTCTAGCAGTTAAACTTTATAGTACATCAACCAAATCTACATTCATTACAAAAAAAAAAAAAAAAAAAAAAAAAAAAGAAGCTTACCTGACCAGGATCTGCAATAATTCTTAGAAGGTGTGAATGAGCGATTAAGTTTAGAATGGAAGACATGGTTTGGACTTTGAATAAAAATTAACAATATAAAATAGTATGATAATACAGGACTGTAAAATAGAGAAATTTACATCATTATTATCAACAAAATGGTGGCAATTTAGGCATGCTTTTGTGGGATTGCTTTTCCATTTGATGTTTTCAGGATCACATGCACTTCTAATCTTTGTTGCTATCAATCAATCATGATGGTCAGCAAAAATGATTACCAAAATGAGAAACTATTGGCTAGAACTCAAAACAAGTATTTATCTTGAATGACATTCCAATAAATTACAATTATATTAAAGAATTTAATCATGTATTTGCCCTGATGATTGGAATGAAATAAAAATGCTATTGACACCAAAAAAAAAAAATCATGTATTTATCTATCTTGAATGGTATTTAGATAAACTTGGATCAATGAAACGAACTCAATCAAGTGTGTATCTTGAATTGTCCGCACGGAATTGTTTTTGGTTGCCTTAGTGGAGACTTTCAAAGCGCGTTAACGGTGATATTTGAGGCGGGGCGTTCCTAATGTCTCGGCATCTCTCATGTGGACCAAAGATGTGGGATTTGCCTAAGGTTTTATAAATTAAGATTAATGAAACAAATTAAATCAAGTGTTTATCTTGAATGATATTAAGCACATCCCTAGCTAAACAAACATTAATGAACCTTTTTACATATTACAAAGAAACCCCAGCCATGGAGATGAGTGATGCCAAATGTTTTTTCTTGGGTTGACTAAAGTTAGACAAATGAAATAATAATGTAATTTCTTGATCATCTGCTTTGATTATTTGAACTCGCTTACGCTACTAGGTGAGATGGTGAAGGTGGAGGGCACTTGTTTTTTTTTTTTTTTTCTTTTTGTCCTTTTCTGTATTTTTTTTTTGGAAAAACAAATCAATTAAATAAAAAAGATTGTTAATTAAATCAATAAAGACAATAAAAATTCTATTGAAAAAAATAGAGTTACATATTTTAATTATCATCCTCGTCATTGTCGTTGTATCGTGCAAGATTCTAAATATATTCAATCAAATTCGCTAGAAGGAAAGTTGTGATACGTCTCTTTGTTAAAAATTTCACGTTGGTTTAATCGTCTTGCTTCATCACCGGTGTCTTCATTATTTCGTTGCGTATCATCCTCGTAGTATTTGCAAATCGTTGTCATTCATCCTCAACCTCAATCATGTTGTGTAAAATAATGCACGCATACATAACATTTCTAACTCTATTTTTTTCCATAAGCTCAAAACGTGCCATCTTTTCTACAAAATACAAAAAGTTCATTTGACGTCTTTTCTTGTTGTCATTTGAGTTACGTTAAACTTTGTTTTCTTTTCATCTAAAGTTGTATCGCGTGTAAACGCTTTTATAAACACAACATATTTAGGGTAAATTCCATTCGCTAGATAATATACATATTTGTACTCCACCTCGTTTACAAAAAAAGAGGTCTTCGGTCCAACATCGTTTATATAGTCGTTGAAAATGGGTGATTGATTAACAATATTTATATCGTTATTCGAAGCGGCCACAACAAAGAATGCATGCCAAAACCAAAGATCTTGTGATGCAATCGCTTCAAGTATCATAGCCCTTTTTTGTGATGCCCACTCATGTGTTGGTCATGCCACGCAGTTGGACAAACTTCCCACTCCAATTTCATACAATGTATACTACCGATCATCCCGGAAAAACCATGTCTATCTTCATGAAACTCCAAAATTTGTTGTATGTCACTAAACGTAGGTTTTCTAAAATATTTTATTATGCATAGTTCAATAACATACTCACACAAATATTGAAGAATTTCCCTCGCCAGTCATTCCTACATTTTTAAATAGTCATCCATTATGTCGGAACTAGTGCCATAAGCCAATTGTCTAATCTCAGCCGTGACTTTTTGCAACGTGCTAAATCCCATACTACCACGCGCATCGGGTTTTTTTTTTGTTGGAAAAACTCATATTTACTTTTTAAATCTTTGGTTATTCTTAGAAATAAACCTTGGCTCATACAAAAAGGTCACCTAAAACTCCTATCATCATATGTTGGGTTGCGTGAAAAATAATCACTAACCAATAATTCATGTGTGGCGAGCCGATCCCGTATTGTAGGTCCCTTTTCTCGGAGGATCGAGAACAAACCTAAACCTTGTTATACAAACTCACTAGCGAGTGCGGAATCCAAGCTAGCGAGCAAACCGGGATGATGCAAGAACAAACACAAGAACACACAAGACTCAACGATTAACACCACTTGTATTAATGCGTAGAAAGTTTCCGGTTACAAGCACAATGTTTACAATCAGTTTGCAAACTCTCAAAGTGTGTGTGTGTGTTTTCAGCAGAGTATCCTCTCTGATGTTCTCTCTCTTGGTGTCTCACTTGTGTCTAACTGAAATACAACACACTGCATGGGTATATATACCCATACACAGCAGGTCTTGGTCGAAGGATCCGATAGATGATCCGAAGGATCATCTATCGATGACAACATGTTCGAATGATCAGCAATGACCTCGAAGGATGATCCTTCGAGGTCCAACAATTCGAAGCATATCTTTCGATTACCTCGAAGGATCGACAGTATCCTTCGAGGCTATCCTTCGATTCAGACTAGCATATTACAAACAGATTGACCAAGTCAAACTAGGAGGATAGTTGACTTGGTCAACTTACAGACTAACTTTGGACATCGTTTATATACAGACCGAATACAGACAAAGTACAGACACAAGTGCACCAACAAACTCCCCCTTGGCTGTAGCTTTGTCTTTATCTTCTATAGTTGTAGACTCGTCTCGAACTTCGACGGTCTTTGGTCTTCGAGTTACCAAAACTCTGATGTCCTTACAAGTCTTCAATGTCGGAGGATCTTCAAAGTCTTCACGTCTTGAAAGCAGAGAGTGTATCAACAAACTACCCGTATCATGTAGGAAGTGTGTTGACAAACTCCCCCTTAACATAAGCTCCCCCTTGAGTTATGCTCGTGAATGACTTGATCTTTATGAAGTGAGATCCTTGTGGTGTTGATGATGGTCAGCGACTACTCGATCATCTTCATCTCTTGAGCGCCTTCTCGTCGTGTCTTCATTCCAAAGCTTGTCATCGACCATGTTCTCCTAGCCTTTAGAATCTGCACACGCAAGAAATCTAAACGCGTAATGAGAACAACTGCTTGGAATATAGTATAAACAAATGACACACGAATGACCATGTCACAATCAAACACCGTCCGACAGTTTGAAAGTTTAATAAATTTGTCAATTTTCGCCTTTTACTTTCAAAACTTGCAAATTTCGACCGTTTATGAAGATTTAGTCAATTCGGTTTTCGTTCAGGTTTCAGGTAACGAAGACTCGAGTTCCAACATCATACGATCGAAAATAAAGTAGAAAGAAAATCTTTTTGGCTTTTACAAAGTTTATATTAAAACACGCCTAAAATCTTTTTGGTATTTTTGAAAGTAAAAGACAACAATTTAAAATCCTTTGAGTGTTATCAAACGACATCACCGCTAATGTCGTGCTGATATGCACCAAACGACGAAACTGTTTAAAAAGAAAACAATAAAAGTTAAGCAGTAAATAAATAAATATATACAAACATTCTTTTTGTGAGTTTTCGAGGGTAAGAGAATCATATCAGTGTACGGTCATGCCAAAACACTCTTGTTGTTCAGTTAGTTATCATTAAGATAAGCATCCTATAACAATTATCGGTATTGTTGTCCACTTAAGCTCAACTTATCAGATGTAATCATGGCGAGGGGATACGTTAAGGTATGATTTATACTTACCGACCGGTGTTCATCCACATCACGACACATTCCCGTATCAAGGTATGCACGAGTGTTCATCTTACCGGTGAGTATACTGATTATCATCTGTTTGACCGTATAAGCTGTGAGATACTCACTTATTTTGATTTGAAAACAAGCCCTTTGTGATATAATCACTTATTGATGAGGAACTTGATTTTCGTATGCATGAGGGCACAGGTGCAAGTCCGTGAACAGGTCAGTACTTCCGTACAGCAGAGAGACGAACTTGACACCCGGATAAATGTGATATTTTTATCACTTATTTGATTTGGACATGTGATTGTTTATCACTTATTGAGGTCGAATGCAGTATGTAATATGTACACGTATGTATAGTATCATGGAAGATCTAGACTTGCGTCCCCGTTATTTTTCGGTAAAAGATACAACCATGATACCCAGATGATAAGTAGCATAAAGACCGAATATCTCAGAACCTCGGCAATCTATCAAACGAAATTTCGGTACTAAGACCATATGCCAATGAATGGTTCCCACCTGATCTTCAGTCGATTAAGATTTATATCACCCTGCACACTTTAAAATGATTGTGAGCCTACCGATACATCTTATATAGAGCTGCTTATCGTTTTACATTTAAGGTTTAAAGAGGTTTGGATAGACCACTGATGTACTATCATTTTCTCTTTTGCTCTCCAGGAAACTCATTTTTGTTTTTCTATTGTTTTTGTGTTTTTGAAATTTTTCGATGTTTTTGGATTTTCAGATTTTTGAATTTACTCCCCCTAAAATCAATAAACTAAGATAAATTTAAAAACACACAAAGATATTTACAAAAATGATTTTCCGATGTTGGTTTACTCTTGCTTGACCTTAATGCCGTTTACCAAGATTAAGTTTTATCAGAAAAGACTTAACAAATTTTGGAAAAGTGAGTTGGCATATCGGTAAGCGGTGAGGACCATGACAACATTGATGAGTTTCATATTGAAACAATCACGTGTGAGGTGATATCCGAGATCAACGTGTCAGGTCAAAGAGTGCTGTTCGAGATAATAATAATTCACAAAGTAGCTTAAATATCGACAAGCATAGGAGAGATTTAGAAATTCAAAAACCGTATCCTGCAACTGTTTCATGCATTGCAAGGAATCTAAGTGTTCTCCCAAACTTGATATCCACCCGGTGTGGACTTCAAGGTCGAATCTGCAGCTACTGAAAAATCTCTTGACAGCAACAAGATCATAAACCTCCGGGTCCGGCTGATCATTCACATTGTACCAGCGAAGGTCTTTGACTTTCTCTTTCAGAAATGGTGTGTGGATGTTCAATCCAAGCCAAGCCGTCGACACACATTTCACTTCATTCGTTCCTGAGGACCCGATCAAAAACCATAAAGACCAAATTTTGGCTCATGCTTCATTTGGTCGAATTTTGCACCATCATTCAACCACATTTTCTTTTTCTTTTCTTTCTCTCCATCAAAGGCAACAATTTCTTCTGTCGCCTATCTTGTGCAAGGACATTCCACTATCAATAATCCTATGACTATCGATAGTTCCTCCTGGAACTTCCTGCACACTCACTCAGAGATTAGTTGGAGAGGGGGACCCAAGCCTTCATAGACTTGGGTTGCCCCTGAGAATCAAGAAATGTAATTTCAACTTCCTGATAATTTTCAAACACAACACCTCCTCTTGAACCTTTACCTGTTTTAGGTTTCCAAGTTTGTTTTCGTTTACCAGAGTGTGTATTATGTACAGTTTCTGGTTTTAATGATTGTGACAAACTAGGTTTCCTTTTAACAGTTTCCGGTTTTAAATCCTTTTCGATCACCTTTACATTTTTACGTCGTTGTTTTGTTTCTTGTTCTTTAATAGTGCATTTATCATGTTTTGGAGAAACAGTACGACGTTGTGAGTGACCTTGTTCAGAGGGGGTTCTTTCAACAAAATTTGGTTTGGGCAAGTTTGTGCAATCTTTAATGATGTGCCCAGACTTCCCACATTTGAAACAAGTTCTCCTTTCACCAAACTTAGGAGAATTTGTTCGACTGGCAGATGTTGAACCTGTAGAACCTGAGGTACTTGCTCGTTCATCACACCCGTTTGTGTGTTGGGTGTAATTGTTATCGCTGTTACGCTTCAAAATCTTGACTTTTTGTACAAAATCGGTGTTTGATTTGTTTTCAAAAGTCTCAATTTTATCGGTACCCTTTGATGCTACAAATTTAACATCTTTGCTCTTCTTTTGATAACGAGCTCCTTTTGTTTCAACCTTAGCCTTTGGCTTTGGAGCTCGTTGTTGTTGTTTACCCTTAAAAGCAATTGGTTGTTGCTTTGTCGGTGATTTCTGTTTTCCAAATTGTTTTCTGATTTCAGCTTTTGGAATTGAATTACATTGAGTTACAGTAACTCCAGGGATCGTCTTTCCCAAAAACTTGCTCGTGTTATCTTCAAAAACTTTATCAATCAAGGATGGATTGACATTTTTAATTGGAAAATCATTGTTTGAATAGATTTTAACATCTCCGACCAAAGTGTACAACAAATTATTGCTTTTAACAGCAAACACACTTTCTTTGTCATTCTTGACATCTTTGACAGGATTTATCACTTTCTTGGCAACAGATTGCACGACAGGAGTAGGAGGATCACAAAGAATATGATTCTCAATTGGAATTTCTACTCCTTTCGCCTCATCAAGTGATTCATCCTGGTCATTCACATCTGATTCATCATCTGAAGAATCACATTCCTCAATAGTTGGAGGACTTTGATTTGAAGCACATGATGACTTTTCTTTGTTATCAGATGAGCCCTCCGATGAATTGTCCGGTTTGAACCCTAGGCCAGTAGCAAATTCCTCAACATCAAGAGGCACACTGGGTTCATACCGAGGCATTTCCTCTTCATCGGGCATCTTGGTATAGTTGTTCATCAAAGGGGGTGGACATTTGTTATACCCTATGCCTTTCTGATTTCCCTTTAGTTGTTGAACGTCGATGATGTGATCAAGCACAAATTGGGAGTTAGAATAACTATCCAATTTCTGTTTGATCGCATCATGTTCGCATTGGGCAATGGCTAATTGCTTTTTAGTTTCTTCCACAATGTTAATATATTCATTTATACTCACTTGCTTGTGGTAAACTACTTTGTTAACCTCGGACACATTTTTCTTTAAAGTTTCTATTACAGATTTAAATTCTTTTTCATTCCGAGTTAAAGCCATGTTTGCCTCTTTGCATTTCGACAGTTCAATAACCAAATTCTGGTTATGACTATGAAGCTTTTCTGATTCAAGCTTCATCTCTGCACATGATTTACAAATACTAGGAGCAGGAGGTTCAGAAGTTACCTGACTAGTAGAGGCTGAACCATTTGCCATAAAGGCAGTTTGAAAAGAAAAAGCTCCATCTTCAGAAAATAGCTTTTCCATTTCCGTTGATGTAGCAGCAGCCTTCCTAATCAGAATTGACTTCTGACATTTAAGCTCATCAGCTTCATTCAGAAGATCCTGAATATCTTCACCTTCTTCCTCCTCATCAGGCTCTGAGTGATTATCCCCAGAAACAGAGCCTTCTTCATCCGAACTTCCAGAATAACCAGAACTGTCATCACTCCCAGAAGATTCTTCTTTATGAACCTGCTCGATGACCTTAGCATACAATGCAGTTCCACTTCCCTGATCACCTTCACCAAACTGCACTGACCAGTCACATCCTTCATCAGCTTGAACAGCCAAAGCCCGATTGTGATTGGTAGTTCCAGGCTGTCCCTGATTGTTATTCACTGCCACCATCCTCCGTTCACGGTTTTCTTGTTGGGCATTTACATTAGTCTGGTTTCTGAACGGGTTGTGATTGCCGTGTTTTGTTGGTCGAGTGCACTCACGTTTAAAGTGCCCTTTCTCGCCACAGTTAAAGCACGTGACGGCATTAATATCAAACCCATACTTCGTGTTTTTCTTTCCTTCCAACGAAGTTCTTCCAGTTCGTGCCATGAAATCTTTTGCCCTTCTAACCGCACTAGCAAAAGCCCATTTAATATCCATCAACTCCATTTCTTCCTTGTCGATCTGATCATAATCTTCATTGGTCATGTTGATGTTTCCAAGCTGACCTGCTACCAAACCACAGTATGCACTGACCATGGTGTTGATAATCTCCATATGCTCCTTAGCAACTTCAATGCTAAGGTGTGAAAGATTTGAGTTGTCGACTCGGATTGTGTGATGACTTTGGGGTTGAGGTTGAGGATTGCTTGTATAGTGAGCTTGCTGTTGTTGTTGTTGAGGTTGTGGTTGTGGCTGTGTTGGAACAGGAATGTAAGACCTCGGATCGAATTGAGGTTGTGGTGGAGCAGCTGTTGACTGAGGAAACGGAAAAGAACTTGAACTTGTATTGGAAACAAATGCAGTCTGCAGCTTAGGTTGCTGTTGCTGAGCTGCAGCAGATCTTGCCAAAACATCGAATCCTGGAAGATACATTTCTGTATTCTGAGGAGCTGGAGCACGCCTTGCTTTCCTAATTTCTTCATCATTTTTATGTTCCAGCTTTTGAATGAACTCATAGATGTTGACTTGATCTAGAGTTCCGGTATGCTTTAACAGTTCAATGAAAGAACTCCACTTTGGAGGTAAGGCGTCAGCAAATCTACTCACCATGTCTTGTTGAGTAGAGACAACTCCATAAGCACACATCTCACTAATCAAATGATAGAAACGTGTGATCATATCATTCAGAGTCTCGTTTTCCAAAAACTGAAAGGATTCAAACTCTTTCTTCAACAAATCATGCCGAGATTTTCGAGCAGCTGCATTGCCTTCTCCTCTAGCAACTAAGGCATCCCACAATGCTTTCGTGCTCTTGCAATATGAGAACTGATGGTAGATGTCTTTGTTGAGTGCTTGAGTAAGTGTGGCAAAGGCCTTTTTCTCCAATTCATAAGCCTTCTTGTCATTTTCAAGCATATTGGCATAACCCTCTGAAGTTGATGCAGCAGTTTCAAGATTAGTATTGAACGCATTGATGAAACACGTCCAAAGATCAGTGCTTTGCCCTTGAACATATGTGTGAAAACGGTTTTTCCATGATGGAAAATCGTTCATATGGTTCAACTTAGGTGGACGATTGTTGCTGCCAGTTTCACTCTCACTAATCAGAAGGTTCTGAAGACTTTGACTTTGATTGGATACCAAAGCCCATTGACTTGGACTGATTGACGGCTGTGGAATCATACTCTTTGCCCAATCTGCAGCAGTGACTAACTCTTGATTGGTTCGTGAGTCCAAACTCCAATCCCATGGACTTGTACAACTCATTTTGATCTAATATAAGTACCAAACCTACACACCACAAACTGTTAAGTGCAAAACCAGATATGAATCGAAAGATGCAACCTGTTCGAAAGATCAATATTTGTTCGAATGATCAACAAGGTTCGAAAGATCCTTGTTGAGTTTCGAACAATGACTTCGAAGGATTGACTTCGAAAGATTGATCACACGAAGGATCCTTATCTTTCGAAAGATGATTTCGAAAGATTCTCCTTATGTTTCGATCACAGGTCTCGAAAGATGACACTTGTTCGAAGAATCAACAGTGTTCGAAGGATCACTGTTGATGGCTCGAACAATAACCTCGAAAGATAACCTTGAAAGATTCACCCAACACGAAGGATCCTTATCTTTCGTAATGAACAGTAACTCGAAGGATGTATCTATCGAAAAGATTCCTTGACTCGAAGGATAACACACTGACTTCGAAAGATGTTCGAAGGATGGTTATCTTTCGAATCTCCTTGATCGAAGGATGATCCTTCGAGCTCGAAAGTTATCTTTCGACGGTCTGACACACTGACAAAAGTACGACAGTTTGGTGAAAAGTTGATGTGGTTGGTGAGCCAACTTTCGGCAGAAAGGTATGTGCAGACACGACTTTTCACCAACTTTTTTGACTTTCAAAAAGTTTTCCCAAAATGGCAACCTTATCAACAAGATCTGGTCACCGGAAACACACCGGAGATATGGCCGGAAAAATCAAAGTCACTTAAAAACAAGTTTTCAAGTTACCCAACCCAACCTTGAACACTCCCGAAGGTTTAGAAACCGTTTTTCAGTTAAAACAAGCAAGAAAACCACCAAAAACGGGTGCTAAACCAAGTGTTCAAACACACCAAGAACTCGAACAACCCGGTTTTAAACAAGGTAAAGAGCCAAGCTCTGATACCACTTGTAGGTCCCTTTTCTCGGAGGATCGAGAACAAACCTAAACCTTGTTATACAAACTCACTAGCGAGTGCGGAATCCAAGCTAGCGAGCAAACCGGGATGATGCAAGAACAAACACAAGAACACACAAGACTCAACGATTAACACCACTTGTATTAATGCGTAGAAAGTTTCCGGTTACAAGCACAATGTTTACAATCAGTTTGCAAACTCTCAAAGTGTGTGTGTGTGTTTTCAGCAGAGTATCCTCTCTGATGTTCTCTCTCTTGGTGTCTCACTTGTGTCTAACTGAAATACAACACACTGCATGGGTATATATACCCATACACAGCAGGTCTTGGTCGAAGGATCCGATAGATGATCCGAAGGATCATCTATCGATGACAACATGTTCGAATGATCAGCAATGACCTCGAAGGATGATCCTTCGAGGTCCAACAATTCGAAGCATATCTTTCGATTACCTCGAAGGATCGACAGTATCCTTCGAGGCTATCCTTCGATTCAGACTAGCATATTACAAACAGATTGACCAAGTCAAACTAGGAGGATAGTTGACTTGGTCAACTTACAGACTAACTTTGGACATCGTTTATATACAGACCGAATACAGACAAAGTACAGACACAAGTGCACCAACACGTATTATATATTTCCTCCTTTTGGGTTGTGAACTCCCGACATCTTCAACGATACACTGAACGACTTTCTGAAACGTTCAGATAGTATTAGCTTCGCTCCCTTGTCAGATGAAGATGATAAAACAAATTTGTCAAGCGAAGATGATGATGACGAACTTGATAGTAATGAGGAATTTGAGAGTGAAAGAAGGTGTTTGTGTGGAAATATAGGTTGATTAGTTTGTGGTTTTTTTTTTTTTTTGAACGGCCAACAGAATCAATCTCGAGCACTCTCGGGGCACCCACTGGACCAAACGGAGTACTCCGAGAGTAACCCGGGTCCACCACCAATTCCGGGGAAAACCCGGTAATCCACCCGCCCGTAGGCACGACGATGAAGTTACCGGTAAAACCCGTTTGGCTCAAGGATCCAACCCAGGTTTCCCTGGGTCTCCTATCATTGCCCACCAATGCCTCACTCTGCACCAAGTGGGAGTTGAACTTGCATCTCTCAAGAGAAATGTAAGTCTTCCACTACTTGATCTAGAGATCATTGGTAGGTTGTGGTTTAACGGGTATATATCGCGTGCGCCTGGTAAGATCTCCAAGCCCCCCCATGCCACGAAACACCATTGCTAGGTAGGCTTAGACTACTCACATTCACCATCCTACCAAACCCGACCTTAATAAAAAAACGTATTTCTCTCTCATTCACTTACACATTTGTGTATTTAGTAAAAAAAAAATAGAAACATATGCGTATAACTAGTGTTAGGACCCTCGCGTTGCAGAGGGGGGCACAAATTCGTAATTTCAAACATATTGGTTTGGTTTGCCACAATAAAGAATAAAAAAAATCAACTATATTTTTAAACCGTTCAACTAAAAGTTTTATCAAATTGTAGATAAAAATAAGTATGTTGCATCAATATATTCCAATTTCAAATTATATTACTCAAATAAAAAAAAGGGTAAGCGACGTAACTTTTATATAAAAAATAACTCAATAAATTTTGTATCACCAAGTTGAGAAAACCATAAAACCGCATACAACTCTGTATCAATGTTCATTCGAATATTTTTTTAATCGTAGATAAAAAAACACGTCACTCAACATCGTATTATATTAGTCAAATATTAAAAATTATAAACGACATCACATTTTATATATATATATATATATATATGTATATATATATATATAATTGGGTTCTGGAGAAAACGCCTAAACTGTGAAAACAATAAGAACGATTTTCAAACACAAGATCTTTGTGATTTGTGACTAATATTAATGTGGTGACATTTTTGTAAATACTAGGACCCTTAAGACTACCAAAAGGGATAAAATGGGAAGATCCTAATAACGGTGCATATGCTAATAACATTCTATTTCCCCCATAATATTTAAATGTACATAACTCTTTTAGACGTAATTATTTTTTTTTAAATTACACCATAAAATTCAGCATTTTTACCTTTCGAACGAGTATACTATTGATATACTTTTCGAAAAAAATGAAGTGGGTTTTTTATAGCGTTTTCACCTTTGTTAATTTATGGCGTTTTCAACTTTGTTAATTTGTGGGGTTTTCAACTTAGTTTTCATTGGTGTTTTTTTTGAATTGGGTGTTTTTATGGCATTTTCTATTAAGATTTTTATGGCGTTTTTTTAACTTGGTTTTATGGCGTTTTCAATTGGGTTTTTCATGGTGTTTTTCTGAACTAGGTAATTTACAGCGTTTTCAAATGGTATTTCATGGCGTTTTTCTAAACTGAGTATTTTTTGGCGTTTTTATTTGGACATTTTCTATGGCGTTTTTCGAAAACTCCATAAAAACACCCACTTCATGCCATTTTTTTAATTTCAAAAGTATAGCAATAGTATACTCGTTGGAAAAATAATAAAACACTCGATTTTATAGTGTAGTTTTAAAAAAAAAAATCACGTATAAAAAAGTTACGGGAGTTTAAAAAAGACGGTGGAATATGCATTTGACTTGCATGTACATGGTCTTTGGCATGTAAGTGGCATGTATATGGCGTTTTTGACAATATTACCCTTATGCTGGTGGGTGTGGTATAAAGTCCCTAGGGGCTTTATCACGCCACATCAGCACCATGTCACATAAGGGGCTTTAAAGCTCCTCCCTATAACTTGCATGGAATGGTTTAAAGCCCCATATTAAATAAAATACAAAAAAATAAAGCACAAAAGATTTGATTGGTTGAAAAGAATGGGCCTCACTTGCACGTGTCGTTAGCGCTCGTTACTGTGCTGGCGAAGACACTATGCCCCCTGGCGCCCAGGAGGTGCCTATGGGGCGCTAAAGGGCGCTAAAATTGTTGATTTGGCCAGGGGCGCTATACCACACCCCTTGGCCTTAGTGTATGTTAGCACCAGCGCCACATGTCAACACCAAAATCGTTTTCTCACCGTTTTCATAGTTTTAGGCGTTTCCCCATATCATGCCCCTATATATAAATATAAACCGCAAAACAACTTTGATTACAAGTACGTTTGTGCATAAAGTACTTGTATATTATTATGTACAACTCGATTTTTAAAAAAATTTGTATTTAAATGTGGATGAAAATGCGCACATTGTAATGACATGCTCGAAATTTTATAAAACATGGCATTTTAAAAGTTATAAACGAAAAACAAAATCTTATAACGATAAAATATTATAACAATTATATTAAAAGTTAACTATACAAATAAAATAAAATAAAAATTGTTTGACTGGAGTCAGTTATAACAGTTTAAGCTAATAATAATATGTGTATACTAATAATAATAATATGATATGATACAATTTGTATAACTCAAATAAATAAATATGATATTATACAATTGCTTATTTATGTATATACTAATAATTCGATAGGGTGAAGTTCTAGAATGAACACTAGTGTATTTGTGAATTGAGTGAACAAATCCTGGGTAATTATTTACATTATCAAATTGTAAAATACACTAGTGTATTTTCATCATCAAATCTTAGTCATTGATTTATACTTGTGTATTGATAATAAGGACTAGGATTAGTTCACTAGTGTTCACAATCAATAGATTTGTTCACAAATGAACCTAATTCTAATATGATATGATACAGTTTTTATATACTAATAGTATTAACACAACATCATTAATTATATGATCTCATGTATATATATTTACATTCCATATTTATCTAATATTCTGCTAGGTGTATATCATTATAGTCTAATGAAGATGGATATGATCGGGTGATTCCACTAATGGCACGATAATACTCCAATAGCCCGTTAGTAATCCAAATTTACCGTTTAAGCAAAAGGTAATAACTGAAATCAACTCTTATTGAATTTAATAATCATTATAGCTGAGTGACTGATACTATTACATTGAAAAACATGAAATAAAAGCTTAACTATTAAATTTTGTTCCATCCATACATCATCCGCCATTCGCTACTAGGAAAACTAGCATTATTTTTGGAAAAGTAAAAACCATTTTGAGTGACATACCAATAACATCTGGTCGTCATGAAGAATATATCCTTGCCACACAAGTCCTTCTGTGTGAAGTCTTGATCAAAAACAGTAAATGTGTTGTAGTTTTGAATTTCATGAGTTTTATCGTCAAGCCAATAGAATCGACAATTATACTGATTTGTACTAAAAAAATTCATACGGAATCTCCAAGAAAAAGAGTTCCCAGGGCGAAGTGTGTCACCTCCAAGATCATCACATCCCACTACAACCTCTGGAATATCTCTATTAGTGATAGTAATTCTGTATGGACTAATGACTTTGTTAGAAGGTGTAGTGTTGGCTTTCAGAATAATACTGATATTAAACAAAAGAAAAATAAAGAAAAAAGGTTTTAGTAAGAAACTCATGATTCAAAGTTTTTTTTCGTGCCTCAACTTGTTATGTGCGCATATATATATAGAGAGACATCCATACATATAAACATACACATATCTATGTATGTGGTGCATGAACACACAGAACAAATTTGAAACCAGGGGCGGGAGGGGGCCACTATCTGTAGTTTTTGTATAGAAAATTTTGGGTATATACGTTTTCGATCCCCGGGTTCTATAAAATTTTTTTGGGTGTATACGTTTTCGACCCCCCGGTCATTCGGATCTAGGGATGGCAAAAATACCCGAGCCCGACGGGTATACCCGAAACCCGACACAAATGGGACGGGTATACCCGATACCCGACGGGTATTGGGCCGGGTATGGGACTACTTTTAAAAATTTTCGCGGGTATGGGTCGGGTATGGGATTAGGTGATACCCGACCCGATTACCCGAAACCACATACCCGTTTACCCGAACTATATACCCGATCTTTTTTTACTTATACTTTTATTTTCCATTAACCCTTGTCTATTAGTGATTTATTTAGTATGTTCATAATATGAAAAAATAAATTTTCTTTTAGTATATGCATTTGATAAAACTATTTATATTTTGTATGTTGTGAAGTATATGCATGTGAGTGTATAAATATTATAAAATTATTATTAATTTATGATAAAACTTATATGTAATGTGTGTATATTTTTAATTTATAATAGTTGTTGTATAAATAAAATAATATAATAATTACAATAGTAAAAAAAATGTTTTTAGAAATCGCAACGTATATCTTTTAACAAACTAATGGGTAAACCCGATACCCGCGGGTATACCCGATACCCGACGAGTAATTACCTGACAAATACCCGACAGGTATTGGGTCGGGTATGGGACGCGATTTTATAACCGGGTACGGGTATGGGATTACCAATACCCGATCCGAACCCGACCCATTGCCATCCCTATTCGGATCAAGGTTCGCCACTATCTGAAACGTTTATTTTTCTAACAATAAATACTAAAAAATGGTTTCTCACTTCTGAAACGTTTATTTTTCGTCAACCTAATTAATGTTAATTAAATGCTATAGATTACGGTGTAAATAGAAATTAGTTTGATGGAATAAAATAACTTGCCGTTAAAAAAATGTAATGTTAATAGTTTCTAACTTCTCAGGCATAACCTAGCCTTCAAAATAATAGTTAAGGGACTTAATCCCATTTCTTCCTCTCTTTTTCTCCCTTTTCCGTCGCCGGAAGTGCTCGATGGTGAGCCCATTCCCGGTATAGAGGTTGAGGTATAGGATAATCTCTCCGTGTTTGTCCTTGTACCTTTATCCCTATCCTGTCTTGGTGTCTCCCCCATTCGCCTTTCGGGTCGGATTTGCCTTCGTTTCGTCTCTCTTCTGTTGTGCTTCTTGGCTACCAGGGTTCTTGATTGCTTAGTAGGTCTGATATCGGTCGCGACTACCAAGTATAGTTTAGCTAGATCGGTTCGAATCCTATTAACCTTTTAAGGGCTGTGGTTTGTCATCAAGTGTGTTGTTCGTTTTCGGTTGTTTTCGGTGGTGGTTGCTTTCGGCTCATCATGGGAAGGAGGGTGTGGAAAAGACTTGACGACAATTGGAACACTATTCAGAATAAGCAGGAATATAGGAAAGAGACGAGTTTTCTCAGCAGGGAAGCCAGGCTTAGGAATGCCATCTTCTTCTTCATTTCAAACCTTCCGGATTCCTATGATAAATCGTCCCTTTGGAAGGCTTTCGAACATTTGGAAAATCTCGAAGACGCTTTCGTCCTCGTAAAGAGAGATAGAGCGGGAAACAAGTTCGGTTTTATAAAACTTTCTAATGTTGGTGATTCGGTGTGGTGGATCGAGAAGTTGAAAGAGGTGAGAATTGAAGGGGTTGTGATTGATGTCAACCTTGCTAAATTCAATAGGGATGGGTCAAAGGCAGAGAAGTATCCCCGCAACTCAGTTTTCTCCAGGTTGAATGGATAGGTTCCTTCTCAGTTGGGTTCCTGGGAACCGGGGGATAGACCATCAGTGTCACACCCCAACCGATGGCGGAATCATCGGGGCGCGGCACTGAGCGAAACAGATTGTCCAGAAGTTTCCATAACAATTATCACTATTCAATTTAAAGTAACATGTCCCATACCATGTCTCAAACGGTAAACAAATTATTACAGACAACATCTAGTCAAATATTTCTGTTCCGACAACTCAGATTTAAAAATTAACAATTATTTATCTGATTCTAGAGACTCTAGCTACAAGATCTACAGACAACTATGCTCTAGACGCTTATTCTAGCCTCGCCTTCCTAGTAGATAAGCATCCTAATTGCCTGTCACATACGTTAAAATAAAAGTCAGCACACATAGTGTAAAGGTGAGCATACAAGTTTGATATAGCATATAGAGTTCGAAATAGTTTACGCATAACCAACACGTACACAGAGGAAAACGAAGCATGTTAATTATCGACACGGATCTATCGATACCAATGATTGCGGGTTGACTGCCCAAGGCAGTTCGCAATACATGATCACCACAGTAATCCATGTAAGTAATTGTCCTTAACAACCCCCGCATGAGCGGGTGCTGAGTCCAAACTATAGTACTATCGTCGTTAAGGCAGGTAGACAACATTCCATGTGTAAACATAACAAACAAGCATTCATTTAGTCACGTATAACATGCGGTAACGGTTAGCGTTTAAAATGTTGCGTAGTGTGTTCGATGTGATTTTGTATAAGTAATGTATGTAACACCCAAAAGTGCTGAAAGCAAAAAGGGATCGAGTATACTCACAGCGATTGATGGATTGAAGGGAGCACTTGAGAGTAAAGTTAGCCTGAATAGTTCGATAGCATAACGATAAGCAACGCGTAAAGACGGAAACAAGTGTTGAAGGATCGGACAGCTGGTCGTCCGATCGGATGGTCGTCCGATCGGACGACTGACCGTTCGGTTGACAGTCCGCTCGAACAGTTGTCCGGTCGGACGGAAGGCCGATCGGATGGCTGTTCAAGTGGATTGTTTCTTCCTTTGAGTAGGATGTGTTCGTGTATGATGGTTTGACTTTCGAAGTCTTTGTTGTAGTATTTGAAAACATTGAAGTATCTTTTCCTTTCAGGTCGGTCGATCAGACGTTCGTTCGATCGGACGGCAACCCGATCGGTTAGGTACCTCAGCAAAACAAGTTTTAAGCAGGGTGTCACCTGATCGGACGGCTGTTCGATCGGGTGGCACTCCTAGTGCGTCGAACATGTTGAAAAATCGATTAAGTGTTGAAGTCAAGTATCTCATGATCCGAAGAGTAAACCAATCGGACGGCAGTCCGATCGGACAGCACTTCGTTCAATACTCATCCTTCAAGATAGGTTGGTTAAGTGTGGGACCCATGGGTTAGCCGATCGGCTGGACAGTCGATCGGCTGGCTGTCCGTTCGTACAACAGTCGGATCGGTCAGCACCCTGACCTGGTCGGTCTGTTCGTCTAACACTTGGTTGTTCTGATTGTATTGTCGTTTTATGGAGGTACTTTGACAACGAGTCAAACCACAGAACCCTCGTCTTTACTTGGTTCTCCTGATCGGATAGGAATCACCCAAATCCGGTTAGCGAACGGTTCGAGACGGAGTTTAACGTTTAACTCGAAATCGGTGAACCTCATGGATAGAATCCGGATCTGGGGCCACGCAACTGGGGCCACGCAACCACCGAAATGATTAGCAAGTTGGCACAAGCTCCGTTTCTATCTGTTTTGAAGGTATTGAGTGTAAAAGAGTTGAAAGAAAGTTGGAAAAACCATCTTTCAATCCCTTTTATTGTGAATATGTTTAGTTCTATGAAAGATCTTTGTTTGTTTATGTGGAAATCGGTTAGATCCACGTTATTCTTGGTGGATTGAGGCCAAAACATGAAGTTCTTCAAGAACACCATGATGACATCATCCTAGAACACTTGAATCTTGATGATTTCACGGTTAAAAGTAAAGATTAGAAAGATAGAAAGGTGTAGGAGTGCGTGCAGATCAAGAAAGTACAAGATTTAGGACGAGTTCTTACGGGGATTGGGAGAAATCGAAGAAAAGGTGAGCTGAGCGTGCTGGTCGGACAGAGGTTTCTAAAAGTGGAAATGATGACAATGACAGGGGTATTTATTGGATGCCAAAAGGGGTAAAGGCCGGCCGATCGGTCGGGCAGCATGATCGGACAGCAGTCCGATCGGCTGGCTGTTCGATCGGCTGGTAGCCTGATCGATCAGTCGCCTGATTCGAGTGTTCGGTGCGACGATTTTTGATATTTCGGTTTCAATTGCGAGTGGTGCGACTGCGATAGAGTTTTCTTCTCAAATTACTTTTAGTCCCAACTACTATATCTACATACAATCATCCTTATTTCGTATTCGATTTGCGATTGCGATTCGATTGCGATTGAGTTCGATTGCGATTCGATTGATTACCACACATAACATAAATAAGCATGCACAAGTAACACATAAGGCACGCATACACACATATATTAACCATCAAAATGAGTATTTCGAGTTGCGAACGCGATGTTGATTAGATCAGTTCGATTGGCGTTTAATTAACTTTATCGCATTGTTACTTCCTACTATTCAAAGTCGTAAAGCGGTTCGTATTGATAATTAATTCGATTACTTCGATTATTGCGATTTCAGCTAATTACTCCACATAATACAACTAACGTAAAAACTCAAAATAGGCTAATTACAGTCAAAGAAGTCAAAACAGGAATTGGTCAAGGAGAGACAGATTGCAATTAGCAATCTTTTCTCCCTTTGACTTCCATCTTGACTTTGACTTTCAAAACACGGGGTGTTACAATCAGTGTTCAGCAGGTTACAATCGGGCACTCATGCAGCTAGTTTCGTTGGAGATACGTCATCGGGTCTTTGTCAGAATGGAAAACCCAGGTCTTACGCTAATGTGGTAAAGCCTTGTATCAAGATGGATAAGAGTATGGATATTTTGCTCCCTCCTATGATCTCCGAGAATAAGAAATTACGGGAATTTAAGTCTCTTATTGGAGAAGTAAAAAAGATTGAGTTTCTAAACGAATTGAACAGTCATCTCTCCGGCATTATGGAGGATAACTTTCAGTAAAGATATATGGGGGTATGAAAGTGCTTCTTTGTTTCAGCTACCCGGAGGAAGCAGAAGAGTTCCGCATCCATAAGGTAAACGATTGGGAAAAGTGGTTCTCAAGGTTGTATGTGTGGGAGGGGATCCCACCAATTTTCGAGAGAATAGCCTGGATAAAAGTTTTAGGTGTTTCGTTACCTCTTTGGGACCGTCAAGTGTTCAACAAAATTGGCGAACATTGCGGTAGGTTACTGGTGAAATCGGAGGCTAAACCCCTTAGTGGTAATATAGCGGAAGAACGGTTGGCGGTTCTAGTTCAATCTGGGAGTAGGGTTTCCAAGGAATTCACCCTCTGCTGGAATGAGCATTGAATTAAGGTGTGGGTTGAGGAGATCTTAGGTCAATGAACGCCGGATTTTTTGAAAGATGTTACTGAGATTACCTCTATAGGATCGATTTCGGACCCGAACGAGTTGTTCAGAAGAATTCTCGGATCAAATCAGAGGCGGAATACAAAGATTTGATCTTCGTTCAGCTTGTTATACACTTTAACGGTCTCTTTTATTGATAAACGTGACGATACAATGGCTGGAGACACTTTGGCAGCACCTCGGTACAAAATCCTGATTCCCCACCAAATGACAACACAACTATGGTATTTATAGTGTTTCTGATTCCCCACGAAAGTGCAACTTTCTGATTCCCCACGAAAGTGCAACTTTCTGATTCCCCACGAAAGTGCAACTTTCTGATTCCCCACAAAAATGTCATGTCCATTTCATGGGAAATCAACATTTCGTGGGAAATCACCATTTCGTGATTTCGTGGGAAATTAACATTTTGTGCCCTAATCTAAACAACTCTATACAAGACTCGATACAAGACGAAGTCAACAGACATATGCACCAACAACCTCGCCAGAATTTTCACCGGAATTCGAGAAGTCCTCATGGCTTGGTTCCGTTCCGGCGAATTCGAAAGGTCTCGGCGATGTTTCACCTTCTACGTGCATGGGTAACCCTTCAGTTTCTTTGTCTCCTTTTCCCGAGAATAAAGTGCCGAACATTGATTGTGGTGAGGATCTTATCTGTCCTGTTGTTACTTCCAAGGTGGAGAGAGAGTCAGATTTTTGTGGGGACCAAAATAAGTCGGCTAAGGTTAATAATATTTCTAAATCGTTTGTGGGGCCCAAGGAGAAGTATGAGAAGATGGATGTTAATTGTGGATCTGGGTCGACCGAGAATAGTCTGGTTTCTGTGGAGCCCATCAGGCCCAGCTATATAACAACGCGGCCCAACAGGAAAGTTAAGTCCAAATTTAGGGAGCAAATGCAGGATGAAGAGGCCCTACCTGGGGACATTCCAGATCTGAATAAACAGGTGTACGATTCAGAGGACTCTGATCCCTTTAATATTAATGAGATATTCAGAATTGAGAAGGAAGAAGCTAGAGTTGGCGCTGCACCAAGAGACGAGAGGGTTTCCTCTGATTTCTCGAGAGAGAAGGATGGAGCGGGTCCATATAAGATTATTTTTGAGAATGAAGTTGCTCGTACCCTTGATTTCGGATCTCAGCTGGGTATTGACGTTGACGGATTCCAGAATCAGGTGCGTAAATTGGTTAGTGGGGAATCGGGTTCAAGCGGTTGTAAATGAATTTCTTGTCGATAAATGTTAATGGTGTTGCGGATTCACGTAAATGTGTTTGGGTCCGTAGTCTCAAGGCCAAGGTTAAAGCTGACTTCATCGGGCTTCAGGAGTCCCATCAGGCCGATTTGTCGGATTTTTTCCTTCATCGTTTCTGGGATAAGTCGAATTTGCAGTCGGAGTTCGTTGGGTCCATTGGTAGATCGGGTGGTCTGGTGTCTTTGTGGAACCCAAACGTGTTCAAAGCCTTTTACGTTTTTAAGCAACAGAGATTTCTTCTAGTTTCAGGTTATGTTCTGGGGATCCCTGATAGAATTAATGTTCTAAATATTCATGCCCCAAACAATGTTAGTGGCAGGAGGATGTTGTAGGCGGAGTTAGAAAGTATTGTGAACTCAGTCATTGGGGTGTGGGTGTTGCTTGGGGATTTTAACGAGGTTCGTTCAGTGGAAGAACGTGTAAATTCCCGTTTTGATCAAGGTGCTGCCGATTCCTTCAATGACTTCATTTTTAAATCTGGTCTTCTGGAATACCCGATGATTGGAGGTAATTTTACTTTTATCTCAGGACACGCTGATGTGAAATTGAGTAAATTGGACAGATTCCTTGTGAATGATTTGTTTTTAAGCTCCTGGCCATTAGCTAAAGTTGAGGTGCATAATCGCGGGCTCTCCGATCATTGCCCATTCTCTTTGTCTTGTCGTTCTCTGGATTTTGGTCCAATCCCGTTTAAATTTTTTAACTCATGGATCGGGGATCAAAGGTTAGCTGAGATAGTGAATGTCGTTGCCAATGGGTGCGTTTTGGTTGGTAGAAAGATACTGTCTTTGCTAACTTTCTTAAACAATGCAAGTTGGAAATAAAAAATGGAGATCTGATATAAAGGTAGCCGAGAAGAAAGAAGTGGTTTAGCTGGTCTCGAGTATTGAGAATTTGGAGAACAAGGCTGTGGTTGGAAAGCTGTCTAACGCAGAGAAAGACACTCGGATTGAGCTGTGCACTAATCTCAAAAGGTTGGAATTGAACAAATGTAAAGATATTCAACAAAAATCCCGTATTAAATGGCTTAAATTTTGGGATGAGAACAGCGCTTTTTTTCATAAATCGTTAGCGGTAAATTTGGCGAACAATAGAATTAATGGGCTCTATTTCAATGACAAGTTTATCTCGGATCCGATTGAGCTTAAAAAGTAAGTTAGGAAGTGGTTCAAAAAACAGTTTTCGGAACCGATTAGACGGAGGCCTGATTTCACGAATCATGGGCTGCCTAGTGTGTCCGTCTCACATGCTAATCTTTTATGTGAGCGTTTTTCGGAAGCGAAGATTCTCTCGGCCATCAATAGTTGTGATGGTGGAAAGGCTCCGGGGCCGGACGGCTTCTCCTTGAAGTTCTTCAAAGTGTTTTGGGAGCAGGTTAAACATTTTGTAGTGGGGATTATGAATGTCTTTCATGATTCGGGTAACATTAGTCTCGGTTGCAATTCTTCTTTCGTGGCCCTCATTCCGAAAGTTAAAGACCCGCAAGAGCTAGGTAATTTTTGTCCGATCTCGCTTGTTGGCTCTATTTACAAAATCATTACCAAGGTATTAGCTAATCGTCTCAAGGCTGTTATCAATGATGTTATTTCACCTAATCAGTCAGCATTTGTGGAAGGGCGTAATATTCTTGATGGGCCGCTTATAGTTAGTGAATTGGTGGCATGGGCAAAAAATCGAAGTCTAAGTTACTTATTCTGAAAGTGGATTTTGAAAAGGCTCATGATACGATAAATTGGAAGTCCATGGCTTTATAGCCTAGTGGCATCTTGGTGGTGGGATAAGACTTTGGGACCAATAGGTCCTGGGTTCGATTCCCACAAAGGGGGTTTTTCCCATATTTATTGGGTTTCCTCCTGAATTGGTGTATAGGCATTATGCCTAGTGGATATGGATATGATCGGGTGGTTCCACTGGTGGCACGATGATACTCCAGTGATCCGTCAGTGATCCAAATTTGCCGTTAAAAAAAAACGATAAATCGGAATTCCTTTTTCGTATGATGGAGAAAATGATATTTCCTGATAAGTGGATTTTGTGGATAAAAGGGTGCCTTGTCTCGGGAAAGGGTTCGGTCCTTGTAAATGGTTCGCCGACAAAAGAATTCGTCTTTAAGCGGGGTTTAAGACAAGGTGACCCTCTCTCCCCCTTCCTGTTTATTTTAGCTATGGAAGTTATTAATATGTTCTTGAAGAGGGCTATCGATCTTGGTCTTTTCCAAGGTTGTAGTCTTCCGAATGGTGGCCCGACCATTTCTTATCTCAGTTATGCAGACGACGTCCTCTTTATTGGCGAATGGTCGGCAGAAAATGTTGTTGCCTTGAACCTTCTCCTTCGGTGGATTAGTCTTGTTACAGGTTTAAAAGTCAATCGGAGGAAATGCCTTTTTTCGGTATTGGAGCCGAGGCTTTGGAGGTAGCTAACTTCGCGAGTATTGCTAGATGTGGAGTGGGTTCCTTTCCTTTCTCATATTTAGGCATCCCCATTGGTGTAAACATGAAAAGAACGAAATTTTGGCAGCCGGTTTTAGATCGTTTCTCGTCTAAGTTATCCAAATGGAAAGCCAGGTATCTCTCTTTTGTTGGGCGTATGACGTTAGTCAAGTCGGTCCTTGGGAGTCTTCCGTCCTATTTTCTATCTATTTTTGCTGCTCCTAAATGTGTGATAAATAAATTGGAAAAAATTAGGAGGGATTTTTTATGGGGCAAATCAGAGAGGGGTCATAAGCTTCGGTGGGTTCGGTGTCAATTGTTGTTGAAATGCAAAACAACTGGGGGGTAGGGAGTATTCAAGACTTTAATCATGCTATGCTAGTTAAATGGTGGTGGAGGTTCAAGTCTGAATTGAATCACCTTTGGGCCCAAGTTGTGGTGGCAATCCACGGCGGTAATGGGGCATCCAATTCTGCTCCTTTATTTCCGTTAAAAAGGTCGCTTCCCGGAGTTTGGAAGGACGTGGGGTCGGTGGAGGTGGCTCTGATTAAAGTTGATTAAAGTGGGTATTAATATTTCGGATTATTTTGTAGAGGTGGACGGTGTGTGGAAGTGGCGGAGCGATCCGCTTGGTTCCTTTTCGGTAAAACAGGTCCGAGCGGACTTAGAGTCAATAATCTCAGGGGATGGTGCGGGCGATTTGGCTTTCGAATGGAACAGTTGGGTAACCCCGAAGGCAAACTACCTTTTGTGGAGGGCGTTGCTTGGCAGGATTACCTCCAAAGTGGGGCTGGTCTACCGTGGTATAGCTCTTACAGATACTGTTTGTCCTCGTTGCGGTATTGCGGAGGAGGATCCGGACCATATCTTTGTAAATTGTCTTTGGTCGCGAAGCATTTGGTGGGATATCTTGGCCTGGAGCAGAATTAAGTTTCCTATGGAGGTTAATAATCTCAAGGATCTCTTCTCTTACATTAAGTCTAATCCGGGGGGGGGGGGAGAGTTTGGAAAAGATGTGTGAATTTGATAGCTACCGCAACGGTTTGGTGTATTTGGAAAGCTAGGAACAAAAAAGTTTTTGATGGCATTTTCATTCCAGTTTCCTCGGTGGTGGACCAGATAAAAGAGGAGAGCTTCGGTTGGGTGTGTACTCGGTCATCCATGAAGCAGCCGGAATGGTGCAAATGGAAGTCTTTTGATGTAATCGAGTCGATGTAGTTTGTTTCTTGTTTGGTCTGTTTGTTTTTGGTTTCGTTGTTTTCAGCTTTTTGCTGGCTTTATATATATATATATATATATATATATATATATATATATATATATATATATATATATATATATATATATATATATATATATATATAGAGAGAGAGAGAGAGAGAGAGAGAGAGAGAGAGAGAAAGTATACTGTAAAAAAAGGCTTATCCTACATTATCATACGCGACAGAGTTATAACGTGCGTAATTAGTATCCCATGCGTGATTATCACTTTTTTTGATCAACATAACTTGCGTAATTAAGCTCCCATGCGTGATTAGGTCAAAAAAATTGATCCCATGCGTGATTAACTGGCTCCCATGCGTGATTAACTGGCTCCCATGCGTGATTAACTGATCCATGCGTGATTTTTGGCCTGATCCAAGGGTTACGCGCGTCGCGTACATTTTGTACGATAAGCCTTTTTGTATGTTAACCTTTCCCTATATATATATATATATATATATATATATATATATATATATATATATATATATATATATATATAAAGTGTGTTTGCTGTTAAAAAAAAATAGTTTCTCACTTCTCTCTCCTAAAACTAAAAAGAATAAATATTAACAATTAATGATTCTTTTTTTTTTTTTTGAAAGGAAAACTTCATTAGAACACTCCCAAGCCCGAAAACCGGATCGGGAAACAAACCAATTACATAATTACAAATCTACACCAATCTAACTACGAGATCGAATTACATTTAGATCTATTTTTGTACCAAAGAAAGCCCAAGAATCTAACCTCGCTAAACACACTATCCACCTTGATAACGGCGGCCGAGAAAGTCGCATTGTTCCGCGCTAACCAAAGGTACCAACAGGCTGTGATAATTATACCGTGCAGCGCTTCCCTTTCTCCAGCTTTAAGGGTACTAATACTGTGGCTCTCTAACAAGTCTTTGACAGAGAACGCGAAAATAGGCGGGATACGGAACCAAATGCTTATTTTCTGCCACAAGACAGCAGCCGTGATACAAGAAGTAAACAGGTGGGTAGCCGACTCTTCCTCGGACCTGCACAAGGGGCAGAGCCCATCTCCGACTTCTATACTCCTCCTCCGCAACGCGTCCAACGTAGGAATCCGACCCATTTCCGCTCTCCAGGCAAATATATTGCATTTTATGGGGACCCATTTACACCAATCAAGCAAAAAACTATTATCAATGACATTAACACCTTCCAGAACCTTTTTAACAGAGCTAACAGAGAAGCCTCCCGACTGGTCACCCAACCATTTCCAACCATCGCTTCTGTCGGTCAAGGAGACCAAAGCAATAGCAGAAGATAAGGCCAATAGCTCACTCGATTCCTCCTCCTGATTCGGGTCATGCCTCCATAACCAATTGCCTGATAACCGATCCCAAACCGAACACGTTTTGACAACTTCGAGCGAAAACAGATTTGGATAAACATCTTTAAGGGGGGTATCTACCAACCAAGGGTCCAACCAAAATAAAATACAATCTCCTCTTCCTATATAACCTCTAAAAAAACTGCAGAGACGCGAACAACCCTGGATCGGCTTGTTAATTACAACAACAATACTAGACCAAACCCCACTTAGCGATTTTTTGACCGGGAGAAACGACCAACCCAAACTGCCAGCATGAATAGAGTCGATTACCTTAACCTAGAGGTTGTCTTTTTCGCACTTATATCTCCAACCCCATTTGCATAGAAGAGCGAAGTTAATGTTGCGAAGCTTGCTAAGCCACAGACCCCCGCTTTTCTTAGGCTTAGCCACTTTATCCCATGACACCCAGTGGGTCTTTTTAATCTCACTAGACCCTCCCCATAAGAACTTTTTAATCGTAACTTCCAGGTCCTTAATGACTTTCACAGGAGCTCTATATATCGAGAAATAATAACTCGGGAGACTCTGAAGAATAGAACGGATAAGCGTCGTTCTCCCATCCATAGATAATAGTGAGGATTTCCACAGCCCTAACCTGGATTCAAAGATATCATACACCGGCTTCCAATTATTAATTCGATTCATATTTGCCCCCACCTTCAACCCGAGGTACTTAAAATGAAGGGCTAACCATTGTATTATTCACCCCTATGCCGTAAAGGTTAGACTTACCCAGGTTAATCTTCAACCCCGAGCAAGCGTGGAAGCACCTTAAGATTCTAACAACATTCAGCGCGTTGTTCACTTCCCATTCCCCAACAATCAGGGCGTCATCCGCAAAAAAATAAGTGAGTCAACGATGGGCCGTCATTAGGAGGACTTATCCCAGAAAACACTCCCACTTCCACAGCTTTGTCAAATAAACATGACAAAGCTTCCATAACTGCAACGAAAAGGAACGGCGAGATAGGATCCCCCTGCCTCATCCCTTTCTCACATTTAAACTCGAAGGTCGGCGAACCATTGACCAGAACAGAAGCCCAAGCAAAAGACAGAATACCCCAGATCCAATTGCACCACTTAGCTCAGAAACCCATTTGGCGAAAAATATCCACCACAAAGTTCCAATTGATGTTATCATAGGCCTTTTCAAAGTCAATCTTAAAAAGAAACGCCTTCCTTCTATTTTTCTTGAGCCAAGAGTAAACTTCGTTAATGACAAGAGGGCCATCAAGAATGAATCTGCCTCCCAAAAACGCCGATTGGGAATCTGAAATAACTGAGCTGAGCACCTTCTTGAGTCTATTGGCAAGGATTTTAGACACCACCTTGTTAACAACCCCGACAAGACTAATGGGATAATAGTCACCAAGGCCTAAAGGATCTCTCTTTTTAGGGATGAGCGTGATGAACGAGGAGCCACATCCAGGGTTAATTTGGCCTGTGTCGAAAAAAGCCGACATAAGACAAAAGAAATTGTCCTCAAAAAGCCTCCAAAACAGCTTAAAAATCGGAAATTGAAACCATCCGGACCGGGGGCCCGATCGTCCCCACATTCGAACACCGCAGATTTTATTTCTTCCACACTAAACCGAGATTCCACCCAAGAAGCCTCAAGATCCGAGATCTTCCTTAAGTCTGGACAAAACAGCCAAGGACGATTACTACATTCCTCCTTAAACTTGGACCTGAAAAAATTATACACCTCCTTCTTCACTAAAGTAGGCTTGGAGACCCACTCGCCCCCGATAGGCAGCCCATGAATGACGTTACTGGACTTCCTACAATTGATCATGGTATGAAAGAACTTCGAATTTTCATCCCCCTCTTTGGCCCAACAGACACGGGACCTTTGTTTGAGATCCATAACTTTAGCAAGCTCAACCTCGGCTATAATCCTTTTATTTTCTGCTAACGCCCAGTCCTCTTCTTCCGATAAATCCCTATCATCGAGAAGCGATTCTAATTCCTCCAATTCCTGTTTCGCTAAATTAAGCACCTCTCCTTCCTTTAGTAACATAGCGTCTCTCCATTACTTTATTTTGTTGCGAATAAACCCCAACTTCCTGACCAGACACACATCGGGAGGACAACCCGGAGCACTGAAGCTGCTGCACGCGTCCTCGACCACCTCTTTGAACCCCTCTTTCCCCAACCAAGAGTTAAACAAGTAGAAAGGCGAGCTCCATAATTGACGGATTTAGAAGTCAATATGATGGGGCAGTGATCGGACCACAAATTTGGCAAAGCCTGAACACGGGCCTCCGGCCACTCGTTAAAAAACTCAGAGTTAACAAGAAATCTGTCCAGCTTGCTAAGTTTTTACCTATTCTCAGATTGCCATGTGAACTTTCTTCCTCTCATGTCAAACTCGAGCAACCCAGCCCCAAAAATAAAGGCATTGAAATTACTGGCACAATTAGGTTTAAACGAACAATTTCTCTTTTCCTCTCGAAACCGGACGACATTGAAATCACCTCCGATAATCCAGAGCCCGTCGTAAGTGTTAATCAAAACACTCAATAAGTCCCACACCTCTTTCTTAGCCGACACCCCCTGGGGGTATAAACATTCAAAAAATTGACCATCGAGTTACTACCAGTTAACTTCCCCCTAATATGTAGAAAATTTCTGTTTTTGTTTGACTCTTCCAACGAAAAAAAGCTATCATCCCACAAAGAAATTAAGCCACCGGATTGACCCGAGGAGTTAACCGACTCCATTCCGAAATTACCATTACCCCAGAATTTCAACATAACAGAGCGTGAAACGTTACTGTGTTTTGATTATTGGATAGCCATAAAACTGATACTGAATTCTCTCCTGATAGACTTGATCCACCCCGACTTATGGTTGCCCCCAATCCCTTGCAAATTCACCGACATAACATTCATGAGGACACCCCATTAATACCTGAACAGTTGATAACCTGCCTGATGAAATCCGAATGATTCTGCTGATCGATTCCAATTTTTGACCCGATGTTTATGGTGCTCTCTAGCTCCGCTCCTTCTCTATGACAACACAGTGATCTGCTCCTAAATCCACCTAAGATGCAACAATCCCAACTAGATCAGAAACAACCTCCACTCCACCAGGAATAAACTCCTCCAGCATCGCCCTAGTATTGAGATCCAATTTCTCCATCGAAACCATTGGCCGTTGAGCTCCTCTTCTCATCCCCCTCATGAATCCTCGAGGTGAACCCTATGAAACCAAACCCCGGTTCTGGTTCGTCCGAATCAGATCTAATCCTTTTTTTGGGCCTCTGGATCCCAGGAGAAATATCCTTAGATGCATTAGATCAGGCTTTCCTACCTCTTTGGCCCAATGAAGCCCTCCGGTGGGCTTTAGTAACTTTATTCCCAGAGCCCAACAAAAAATTAAAATTAAAATCAGCCTCACCATTCGTGGGACCACCACCTTTGTTAAGCCCCTTAGGATTCACTGAAGAGAAAACCTTTGACATACCCTCCACATTCCTAGGAGACCCCACAGAATCCTTAACCCCACCATCGCCAAAAAATTCTCTCTCCTCATGCATGGAATCGAGATCCGCATGGGGACGTCCATCATCAACCCAAGACGACTTATCCACTCCCCCCTTCCCTCCCGATCGCTCTGTCCCATCGACTTCCTCAACCCCATCCTCCGACATCCTAAAAACCGGCGAAGACATCGCCGGCGATCCCGATCTACCGTCATGAGAGGTCCCGAAGGAACAACTCAAACAGTCCGGAACCCAAGCCTCCTGTTCCTCCTCAACCCAAATTCTGAAGTTCCTATTTTTCCATTGCAACGTAACCACTTCTCTGATCCTCTGGGCTTCCCCCGCTAGAACCTCCACTCTGACCATTGACAGGTCCTGGTCCTAGTCCTCGTCCATAACTTTAGGGCAATGCAAGACTTTCCTGAAGAGTTCACCCACTTGCATGAGAACATTGGCTTCTAAGAGATGCAGGGGGGATACCATGGAGATTCAACCAAGCCACCCTTTCCAACGACAACGACTGACCTTTCCAAGCCTCCAACTTAGAGAACCAAGGACCCCAAACCTCCCGAGAATCCAAGAACCGGTTCGATGAGGCCTCATCACCAAACGAAATTAGGATAGAGAGTCCTCCCAAATATTGAATCCTGGAATACGAGATCTTAGCAATCTGGATGAGCTTGTTAAACTCGACGAACGTCTCTAGATCCACCGTTCTCCCCACTACCGACACCCCAAAGAGCTCCTAGAAAGCTAGCGTTCTATCCGACACTATGAGGACCTTATTATCGGCTTTATCAACCACATTAGATCCCCTAGTAACCACACTAGGGATACCAGCACCAGAAGAGTTACCCAACACGTCGCAGTAAGATCTTTTTTTCCCTAAGATTAAACGATCTACTCCTGTTCTCCTGGTTCGAAGAAACCTGCTTACCCTTCTTAACCCCCGGCAGAAACGGAATGCCGGAATTTTCCAACGCGAATTTGGCAATGTTGACCTTTAACTTAGCATCAACCAGTTTAACACCCCTTAACAACCTCCAAGATTGAAACGTCCTTGACATTAACAAAGCTCACAAACCCAAACCTACACCCCTCCTTATCCCTTTTCTTCACTACGTACGTCCCCGAAACCCTTAAGGCCTTGTCTCAACTCCCAAGGGGTACACCCTTCAGGAAGGTTCGAAACAAAGAACTTAGTGATAGTCCTGTCATCACCAACGCGACGCCCGCCTGAACCCTTACCCAACTCCTCCATGGGCCTAACACCACGAGTTTATGAAAGGTTAATAGGATTCGTACAAATCTAGTTAAGCATCCACCGGAGCCGCGACCAGTGACAGACCTACTAAGCAATCGAAACCCGGGCACGAACCCACAACTGCACCTGAAAAACCGAAAAGAAAAAGGCCAGACCCAGAAGGCGAATGGAGTTGGACCAATACTGAATAGGGAGATAGGTAATCTCAAAGCATAAAGGCGAGAAAACCCAGCACACTATTCCGATGTGACCCTCGTCGTTGAGCACTTCCGGCGGCCACAGAGAGAGAAAGTTCCTGTTGTGCAATATGTAATTAGATGTTTAAATAATAACAATTAATGATTCTAGTTCGTCTTGTTCATGTATGTAATCTACGCGTACATGGCCTATCGTTGACTTTATACATCTTAGTTGTAACTTATTTATTTATTATTATTAGTTACTAATTAACTAGGCTTAGGCACACACTAGACTGTTAGGGATATATCACGGATCACACAAACAATATAACAATATGCAGGAAGCACACACACTCAAAAACTCTAAATCATAAGAGCACAAGATTTATAGTAGTTTGATCAAGCTTGATCTACATCCACTCCCACAACTAGTTCTCTTCTGTATTAGGTGCTCAAAAAATTTACAGACATGAATGAGAAGTATACATAGGGGGGAACAATTGTTGACTTTAAACTACATTAACAGAGAACACTCCTACTAGATGCAGAAGAAGTGTAACACAGAACACCCCTACTAGATGCAGGAGTGTAACTAAGAACACCCCTGCTAGTCAAATCCTCCACAACCCAACAATCTCCCACTTGGAGGCTTTGACAACTTCAAACTGCACTCCATGCAACTTCATATTCATAAGTACCAAACATTTCATCTTCACCAGTTGTGAACACTAGTGTATTTGTGAATTGAGTGAACAAATCCTGGCTATTGATTTACATTATCAAATCGTAAAATACACTAGTGTATTTTCATCATCAAATGCTAGTGATTGATTTACACTTGTGTATTGATAATCAAGAGCTAGGCTTAGTTCACTAGTGTTCACAATCGATAGAGTTGTTCACAAATGAACCTAATTCTAATATGATATGATACAGTTTTTATATACTAATAGTATGATATGATACAATTTGTTTAATTAAAATTAATCTTTCTTTAACATCAAGATGTAAAATACAATTTAAATTTACAAGGTGTTATGGTATGTAAATTAAAATAAGAGTTTTACTATGTTTCTGGATAACAACTTTCTAATTAGCAAGTTGCAACAAGTATTATATATATTTAACAGCTAACTAATAACTGAAATTTTGAGGTGAGATAAGGTTTACGGACTAAGAGATTTTGTGTTCAACTTTTAAAGATGGGTTTTCCCAGATTTATTGGGTTTACCCCTGAATTGGTGTATAGGTATTATAGCCTAATGGAGATAGATATGATCGGGTGATTCCGCTGATGACACGATAATACTCCAATAGCCCGTTAATAATCCAATTTTTACCGTTTAAACAAAATGTAATAATTGAAATCAACTCTTATTGAATTTAATAATCATTATAGCTGAGTGGCTGATACTATTACATTGAAAACCATGAAATAAAAGCTAAACTATTAAATTTTGTTCCATCCATGCATCATCCGCCATTCGCTACTAGGAAAACTACCATTATTTTTGGAAAAGTAAAAACCATTTTGAGTGACATACCAATAACATCTGGTCGTCCTGAAGAATATATCAATGCCACACAACTCTGGCTTCGTGAAGTCTTCATTAAAAACAGTAAATGTGTTGTAGTGTTGTATTTGATGAGTTTTATCGTCAAGCCAATCGAATCGACAGTTATACTTATTTGTACTCAAAAGATTCATACGGAATCTCCAAGAAAAAGAGTTCCCAGGGCTAAGTGTGTGACCTCCAAGATCATCACATCCCACTACAACCTTTGGAATATCTCTATTAGTGATAGTAATTCTGTATGGACTAATGGCTTTGCTCGAAGGTATAGTGTTGGCTTTCAGAATAATACTGTTATGAAACAAAAGAAAAACAAAGAAAAAAGGTTTTAGCAAGAAACTCATGATTCAAAGTTTTTTTTCCTGCCTCAACTTGTTATGTACGCATATATATATATATAGACATCCATACATATAAACACACACATATCTATGTATGTAGTGCATGAACACACAGAACAAATTTGAACCGTTTATTTTTTCTACAATGAATACTAATAAATTGGTATTTATGTAAAGTGTTCACCACACTCTATAACACCCTTCAATAAATGCACTTTATTCTACCATACTTTACTCATTATAATAAATGTTTATTTATTAATTATCAGTTTTTATAAAATTTTCTTTTTGAAACAATAAATGTAAGTTCAAAATTTTTTTGTTATAGTTGTTTTTTAGTCAACCTCATTAATGTTAATTAAATGCTATAGAGTATGATGTTTTTTTTTGAAAGGATAGAGTATGATGTAATTGAAAATTAGAGTAAGGTGTATTTAGAATCACCCATTTACGTAATGTTAATAGTTTTTCACTTCTCTCTCCTAAAACTAAAAAGAATAAACATTAAAAATTAATGATTCTAGTTCGTCTTGTTCATATATGTAATCTACACGTACATGGCCTATCGTTGACTTTATACATCTTGGTTGTAACTTATTTATTTATTATTACTAATTAACTAGGGGTCTTCGTTGTCGCGCGACACCTTGATTATTGTATTTAGTGTACAATTTCATTCCGTTGTACTACAATCTGTTTACTTAAGGACGTTTTTTATATGAATGTTAAGGTGGATCAGTCATGGCTCATGGCTGGGATTTGTAGTTACAATTCAATATGCATTTGACAAAGTGCTGCCTATTCTTGCAACTAACAAAATTTGGGCAAAAAAGGTTGTACGGTTTATCATTAACTACAACATTTTTTTTACTAATTCTAAACATTGCTGCTTATATGTACAACCAGCTAGATTCTACTACTATTTGATCCTAGTCTTGGACAAAAAGGATGGCTTCATCACTTTTGTTCACTGTGATTCGGAGTTTGCGGTGCTACTTATCAGTTAAACCTGAAGTTGTGCTGCTATTTCTCCATGTGTATGGACATAAGGGACGTTTCCAGTTATTCAGGTTTCATTCTGCCTTCCCATCTTTGGTTTCTTTTTCCAGAGGTGGCTGGCAATCTGCAATAGAATGCATGCCAATTTAAAGTTCTTAACAAGTGAATAAAAGTACTAAATCAGCAAATGGGTAACTTAATCTAGTAATTGCAATTTTATTTTTTTCCTAGCAAGATATGGTAATTTACCTTCTCATTATTGTTACAAAAGAGCGGAAAATGTAGATATGCATGCCTGTGATAAGCAGTGTAGTATTCAGAAGTGGTTTAGCACAAGAACAGCAAGAAAATGATAACTAATCGGCACACTTTATTGATCTTTATACTGGAAATACATGCAGAACTGAAAAGCAAACTGAATGATTATTTTCGACAAATGGAATGATGATTATGATCCTACTGATGCTGCTTAAATAGTCAAAAAATAAAACTAGGTGTGCCATGCATATTATTGGATCTTCATTTACCAGCGTAAACATGAACGTTGGTCCTTCTTTCTCGGTCAACTCTGACTTCTTCAAGATGCCACATCATGCAACATTCTCCCCCTGATGTGGACATATTTCTTCACTGGTCCGTACTCCAATTAGCTTCTTCAGCTAATTGTAATTATAGATCATCAGAAAGGATCTATAGAGGGTCACAAAAGAGAAACAGGTAACGCCTGTAGCTGGCGATTTGTGCTTGAAAAACTTAGGAGTGACAAGCATCGATTTGTTAAATGAGATGCAATAACATATGGAGGTAAACCCAAATTATTTAATGTTCATGTTTAGATTTGAAGTTTGTGTTCTTGTCCTTTAATAGATATTGTCTGAGCTTTGTAGTGAACAAATCTTAACAATGTTTACATGATTTTTTTTGGATTATAGAAATTGATGATGTTGCGATAGTCATTTGATGTTTGTAACTGTATTTGATTTCAGGATGAAGTTAATTGTGTCCAGTGGGATTGTTGGGTTATTCGGTTTGTTTACGAGTTAGAGGTCGGCACGTTATCGATCACGGTTCACATGTGGTGTGTTGTCGCATGAATGGTTTACGTGCATGGCTGGAAGCTAAACATTTATGTGTATATACTTTATTTAATAGTTTAAATTAGACTTGGTAACTAGTGAATTAGACTTGGTAACTAGTTTGACCGAATTCCTTGGGAGTGCACGTTTGATTGGGTCATTGGAGTTATACTGATTTTTAGGAGAGAATATAAGTTTATTCTGTTTTTATTCGCTTGTAATATGGCTATATATTGGCCCATGTTTATTGAATAAGATACACCCTTTTTTGTTTATTAAACCCTTCTCCATATTATTTTTAGCTTCCAATTGACATATACTACATGCTTACGTGAGTTTAAAGTGTAGTGTGAGTGTGGGACCTGAACCAACATTTGGTATCAGAGCCTAGGGCTCCTAGGAAGCGGGTTTGAAGATCGGAGGAAGCCTCCGCCGCCGGCGGGTGTGTCGGGTCGGTGGAGGGCAGGCGTAAAAGAAGGGTTGTTCGGGACTGTGTTGCAGCGTTAGACGGAAACAGAAAGGTGTTTCGGTTCGACCGTTGTTTCGGGGAAGTGCCGGTTTAGACAACGGGGTGACCGACGTCAGTTTTCGGGGCTGTTTCGGTGTCATTTTACAGCAGAAGACAGAGGCGTTATGGTGTTTTCGGTAGGCTGTTGTTGTGGTAGACGTACCGGTTAAGACGACGGGGGTGACCGGTGATAAACACTTGTGTTCCATGGCTGTCAGTGGTGATCAAAGAAAGACGATTCAGGGCTGTTTTGGTTGATGGTTGCGGGTTTGCGCAGCGGGTGTACAACCAGTAACAACAGCAGGAGTGTTATGATGGTGCCTTGATCAACTTGGTTCGTGATAAGAGGAGACTGGTGTGGTGCGTGAAAAACGGGCAGAAGGGATCCGTCAAAGCAGGTGGCTTTGGATTCGTCTCGTTTGGCAAGGTGAGAAAACGGAAGAAGCGGGTGACTTGTTTTCTTTGTCGGTGGAGAGCCTCTTGAAAAAGGGTGATCGGAAAAAGGTTGTTGAAAAAAAAAGGAAGAACACGGTGGTGACATTATGGCGTTGGAGTTCAATCGGGTGGCTTTGGATGTGACCGGGGAGAGGTCGTTGATCCGTGATAAGTCGTGATGTTAGTGAACGGTTCCAACGGGATGCCATGTGACATGTTACAAGCGTGGTCGGTTTGATTCGGGTTGAACCGAGTTGACTTTGGGCGTGACCGGTGGTGGTCGGGAGTCCGGTACAAGTCGAGATGGTTCGGGAAAAAAAGGGTGATTTGGTGCTGTAGTGATGGGTGTGGGCAAACCGATTAAGGGGATGACTGTTGGGTTATTCGGTTTGTTTACCAGTTAGAGGTCGGCACATTATCGATCACGGTTCACATGTGGTGTGTTGTCGCATGAATGGTTTACGTGCATGGCTGGAAGCTAAACATTTATGTGTATATACTTTTTTTTTTTTTTGAACGGCCAACAAACTCAATCCCGAGTATTCTCGGGGCACCCACTGGACAAACGGAGTACTCCGAGAGTAACCCGAGTCCACCACCAATTCCGGGGAAAACCCGGTAACCCACCCGCCCGTAGGCACGACGGTGAAATTACCGGTAAAACCCGTTTGGCTCAAGGATCCAACCAGGTTTCCCTGGGTCTCCTATCATTGCCCACCAATGCCTCACTCTGCACCAAGTGGGAGTCGAACCTGCATCTCTCAAGAGAAATGCAAGCCCTCTACCACTTGATCTAGAGATCATTGGCGTATATACTTTATTTAATAGTTTAAATTAGACTTGGTAACTAGTGAATTAGACTTGGTAACTAGTTTGACCGAATTCCTTGGGAGTGCACGTTTGATTGGGTCATTGGAGTTATACTGATTTTTAGGAGAGAATATAAGTTTATTCTGTTTTTATTCGTTTGTAATATGGCTATATATTGGCCCATGTTTATTGAATAAGATACACCCTTTTTTGTTTATTAAACCCTTCTGCATATTATTTTTAGCTTCCAATTGACATATACTACATACTTACGTGAGTTTAAAGTGTAGTGTGATTGTGGGACCTGAACCAACAGTGGGATCCAAGTGGCTTACTATTGGCTTCATGTTGTAATTATACGACTGCAAAGGTTATATTTACTTAGAGTAAAGTTCTTTTTGAGTCCCTCTGGTTTGTGCATTTTAACCATTTGAATCTAAAAATCAAACTTGTCTTGATTTGAGTCCCTGTGGTTTCTAATTTTAATCATTTGAATCCAAAACGTAAACAACATTCAAATTAGAAACATTTGGTTTTTGGATTCAAATGGTTAAAATTATAGGACAACCGTTCACAAATATAAATATAACAAAAATTTTATTAATAAACAATCTGATTGCAATACATAAATAAGAACAGAACTAAACTGAAAGAAATTACAATACAAGAAATGTGAATTAAACTAAGAACAGGATACAAGAAAACAACGGTGACTGAGGCAGGTGAAGATCACGCTTCCCTTAAAACAGATTTCGGGCCACCCAGGTGAACCCGTCTGTTTCCCAGGGTACAACAGCCTAAGCAGATTGTACTGTCGGGATTAGCCTAGCACCTGAAAAAATACCTGAAACAAGAGTGCGTAGAGATTCAAGATTAGGGAAATCGTTAGAAGCTGTGTGTGAGGTATGAACCATACGAATTTCAATCTGTCTAAACCAAAGCACAAAGCTTTGTATTTATACTGATTAGAATTCGAATAAGATAACTGAATATTGAATGCACCCTTCAATAAAATCAGTTATAGAATTCAATAGCACAATGAATTCTGAAACCTATAAAATAAATTCAGAATTCAATGGCATAATAAATTCTGTAACTCAAACATTTGACTGGTAGAGTTTGAACAGTCTCTAGTTGACAACACCCGGCCAAGACACATATAAAAAATACTAAAGGCGGCTCCATCAAAGCGCCACATTGCGCCCATCGCCCTCGTCCCAGTCCTGGGCCCGGGCGTGTGTGTGTGCCGGGTCGGGTGCTTTGCACCCTCCTGGCTACCACTGGGTGTGAGTTGTCACACAAGAATACATTCGTGTAGAAAGTTCTAATTATAAATCCACAAAAGATTTATCTCTCCACCTATGTGGGACAAACTCAATTTCCCGCATGTTTATGGTTCCAACACACAAACTTAATGTACAAGATCTCTCATTCATCTTGGCTTAAATATTAAAAATTAATTATATTAACTCATAATATAATATTAATTATTAAATTTCCAACAAAAATTAGAGACCACATGGACTCAAATGGTTAAAATTAGAGAGCATAGGGACTCAAATCAATACAAGTTTGGTTGTTGGATTCAAATGGTTAAAATACACAAACCACAGAGACTCAAAAAGGACTTTACTCATTTACTTATTTTCATAAAAACTGCAACTTATATGTGTTGAATTGTGATTTGATTTGGAAATATAAATTGTTTAGATCCAGAGCAGGACGTGTTGTACAATGTTGGGTTTAAACATGTGCGCACACACAAACTGCAGAAAATAAAGTAAACGCAAACACAAGGGATTTATGTGGTTTGGTCTAAACTGACATACGTCCACAGATGACAACTAGAATATTTTTATTTATGTGTTAAACATTACAAGTACAAGAGATTATTTTATAGACTACACAATTAGGGTTATAATCCAATAATTAAAGAATAAGCCCGTGGGCCGCGACCCAGGTCGACTGCCGTTGCTTTCGCACCACATCTACTGGTGTCAAGAAGTCTACAACCTAACAATCTCCCACTTGGAGGCTTCAATATAACAACCCTCATAAAATACTTATAACACCCCTACACGCCCTAAAATACACCCCGTATACGAAAAGTGGGCCCCAAATACTTTATTTTAATAAAAATTAAATAAAAACAAAAATATATACTCGCTGGCGGGACGCGACAGAGCCGATAAAGGTTGTCGCGGGCCGCGACCTCCATGACACCAAGCCGCACCCTATGCTGACACGTGTCCCCACTCGTGTCAAAGCTATCTCATGACTGGCCAGGGCGAGGCCCTACTAGACCTATCTCGCGGGGCGCAACACGCCCCTGTGTGTCTGTCGCGGGGCACTAGAGACTCGCTGATCAGCACTATAAATAGGGATCATCGACATTCAGTCGAAATCGTTCAAAAACTTTCATTCTCTCTCTCAATCTGAATAGCAAAAATAATATCGGGTATTATACCCACTAAAATAGCGAAGCTCTGCCTTGATGTAAGTATCATAACCCCCGGTTACGTATTAGATACACTGCCCGATTGATCTAGTGCTCCGTAACGCATGTCGAGGCTCTGCCTGACTCAGCCGTTGGAGTTCTGTCTCGGGGAAGGTATAACTAATGTAAATTTGGTTTATTATACTAACACATGTGCATTGTTTAATTAATAGATTATAACTAGAAAGTCACAAAGGAAATACCTAAAATAGCAATGTGAGTAATCCTCTCTTTGTGAAACCTTTTTGTAAACTGTTTTTACAAAACCTCAATTATTTTAAATTATATTTAACAGTGATTGAGTATTTGTATTCTACAATTATCGTCAGTATGTTGGGGTTTTGTATACAAAATTTGTTACTACACTGTGAGTAGTAACATTACCACCAGTTAGGATTGACAGTACCGTGGGTGGTAATTAAAGTAGATGTAAACAAATGTAATTGTTGGATTGCCCTCAATGCTGTAAAAGGATAAAACTTTTCTTGATTAAACTGGGATTCACGCGCCAGTATTTCTTGCTAATAAAATGTTTTTAAACGCGTTCCAGGTAACAAAATGTGAAAGCCAACTAGAAGCCAGCTGGACAGCACTGAAGGCTTGAAAAAGTGGCTATAAAAGTTACCCTAAATAAAGATGTTTTAATCCAATAAATTAGGGTTTATCCCTATAAACATGTTTGTAATGGAAACTTGGGAATTTCCCATGTGTTTATTATTATAAAAATGTGGTATTTTATTCTGATAAAATATTTCCTAACTACGGTCCTCATGTAAATTCAGCTGCCAAATTGATAAACACCGATACCACTGACACTGGTTTACGGCCGCCCGTTCCCAAGGATAGGGGCCGGGGGTTGCGACATTTAAAGACACGATCAACTACACTCCACTTTACTTTTGTAATATGTCAACGGAAACTCTAAGCTTCACCTCTAGTTGCCACCAGCCTTCTCATCAATTAATCTGAAAGTTTGTTGAAGCTCCCACTGAGCTTCAACTCATTAGTACTACCCATGACACGTTCTCTGTCCCTTCCGGTTCCCACTTAAACGAACTGTCGGGCCTGAGAAAACCTGAGAACTAACACTCTCCATCATAAGCAGGTAATTCACTGGAGAGACTTTAACCGCTGGAATTTGAGTTCTCTTAACCCACTATCGTCTGGGAGTTCTGACTGAATCACAACCCATACTCCCACTACCTCAAAAACCCTTGACTGGTTTCTCTGAACCTTTCCTAGCACGTTCAACCTGAATATGACTTGTGACTCTTGGTTTATCTCCTGCAAAACAAAACTTCTTCTGCCCACTAGATTCTGTCAACTGGAATTTGGTCTTCTTCTAAACTGGGATAACTTCTTCCTTAGACGCTAAACTGACCATGTAAAGCAAACCTCTTTTTTCTTCCTCGAGCTATGACAAGATTTCCCTTAACAACTTTCGACTACTCGTTCCTGAATTTAACCTCATGTCCATGTTCATCCAACTGTCCAACAGAAATTAATTGTGTCTTTAAGCTTGGAATCACCCTGACATCCTTCAAAGTCCATGAACCGTCTAAAGTAACTAAATCCTTGTCATCCATGCCCGTAACATCAAGAACATCATTGTTTGCAAGTCTTACCTTACCAAAATCATCTTCCTTCAAATTATGCATTCTTTCACCACTGTGGGTAGCGTGAGACAAAGCACCAGAATATCTATGACCTATGAGTCCACACTACACATCAAAGATTCATCATCTGAGTGGTCTACTGCAGCGTTAACTTCTTTCCTGCCGTTTAGACATTGATTCCTGAAATGTCCAACCTCTTTACAGTTCCAATAGGTTACATCATTGCGAGCCCTAGACTGACTCCTCTTTCTGTTCTTACTGCCACTAATTTTGTTATTCTTCCTTCCTCTACCAACATGCATTAATTCACCCAATGATCCACCTGGATTTCTTCATCTGATGTCTTCGCCTAGAATAAGATCTCGTATCTTCGCAAACGTGAACTTGCTTGTAACAACAGTTACGGTTCCGAACCAACTATGGGGTAATAAGGATAATAACACTAGGGCTTAGACCTCATCATCAAACTTGATATTCACATACACCAAACAAGACAAGATCGAGTTTAGGTTATTGATGTACGTTGTTACTGAATCACCTTTCCTCATCCTAGTATTCACAAGCTCTCGATTAAGATAAACCTTGTTCGCTGTAGAAGGCTTCTCATACATGTTCGATAATGTTGTCATCATTCCTCTAGCTGAGGTTTCATTCTGGACCTTAAATGCAACATTCTCCGATAAAGAAAGCGTTATCACTGCTCAGGGTTCCTTATCAATCTTATCCCAATCTGCTTGTGGCGTTTTATCTGGCTTTTCATCCTCGAGCACCGCATCTAAGTCTTTCTGACAAAGTATTGCTTCAACTTGCATTTTCCACCAACCAAACTTCTTCCCATCAAGTTTTTTAACCTGCACCTTCCCATCTGCCATGATAACACAAACGCGACTAGAAGAAACTGACATTGAAAAAAATAAATAAACTGGAAATCAACATTGAAACAAATAGAAACAAAATACACCTGATTCAGGTTTCTTTAATCTTCAAACGAAATGCCGCCTAATAAAATCTTGGGCCCACTCAATTTAGACAAACTGATCTAAATTAAAAAAAACAAACAAACCTCAAAGCTTTGTTTTTGACAACCTAGGCAATGGCGTACTGCCCTAATTGTTGACCCAAGAAAAGACAAAAAATAATAATTCAGTCAAACCTTTTGTCAACCTATATCCCTTAATGAGTTAATGTCGTTCGTCTTTCTTAGAGCATGTGTAATGGGGCGCGATGGTGGATGGTTTGTGAGATATGGCACCCCATAGCGCCCGCCACACCGAAACAGGCGGCGCTATGGGGTGGGTTTTGGATGAAGGCGTGATGATGTTCGTGGCGTGGTGGAAGATGAATTCTCTGCACATTGTTCCCCTCTCACACACACACACACACATATATATATATATACACATACATATGTATGTATAATTGAAGGGTTATATAACCCCCTTACCACTACACCCTCTCGCGATATAAAGCCCCAAAAAACCCTTCTCTTACGTATTTCGCCACTTGTCGCATAACGCCCCCAAATGGGCTTTATGACTACACATGGCCTTAGCCACGAAGAAAAAAATATCACCCTAAACTCTGTTGCAGGCGTATCAAAACCCGCGAACGCGGATAATTCGGCGAACCTTCTCAGATCAATGAGATCCGGCGGAATAGTCACGTTGGTCGTTTCTTCTTTCCACACGTCGGCTTTACTGCCCGATGGTCACTTGAACGGCGATCTGAATGAATACTCCTCCTTCTGGTCTGCTGCTAACACGATTCGACTCTTAGTCGACGTAAATGAAATTGAGTTTGAATAAATTGTTTATTAATGTGTTTTTTATTAAAATCCGAATAATTCATTCATCGGGGCAAATTACATAAGAATAACAGGTAGACGAGCAACAAACTACGCCGCCATCCCCTTCTGAATAGAAAATCCTATTCACCCCAGAATGAAAGGGGTGATCTCGTAGTTCTTGGTCTGTGAAGATGCGTTGTTAGGTGCTCCATTTTATTTTCCCATTGAGGCCGAACCTAAACATGTGCTCGAGAGATAGTTGTCCATACACTGATAAGGGGTGTATGGATTCTCGAGAAGAGAGGAGCCATAGTGGTCCCCCCCCCCCGGACCGCCCGGATCCCACGGGTGAATCGAAAGTTGGATCTACATTGGATGTTACCTAAATCGCCTCATCTATCCTCCTGAGGAGAAGTTTGGTTTCAAACCCCGGTTCGAACAGGATGAATACGCCATGCTAATGTGTGTTGAAAGAATAAAAAGAAAGTGTCATAGGTAATATTAGAAAAAATCATAAATGGTTTCCCGAGGAACGCCGTTAGCAAACTCTGACGTCAGCATGGGCCCGGTTAAGACAACATAGTCCGGCCAGAGTGAGGTTAGGGCCCTCTGTTTAGGAGGGTATGAGATCTCTCTCTCAACTATGAAAGATTCTCACAGTTAAAAAAAAGAAAAAAAACATAAATGAAATTAAATTGGTTTTGAAAACTAATGAAATTAAATTGGTTTTGAAAACTAAGTGGCTCGTGAATTGAGATGCATGTAGGAAACGAAAAAGTCAAGTGGCTCGTGAATTGAGATGCGGGTAGGAAATGACAATAGGGCTTCTCCTGAGCCATCAGACGCAATCAGAATTGAGGAAACTCCTATAAGGGAGGTCTTAGGTGAAGGGATGGAGGAGGACAGTGGCGGCGGCATATGTAAGAACCTAGAGAAGGAAGTCGGTGAGACTGTCGATATCGGATCTAAACTCGGTGCAGATCTTGCTGGTCATTCTGAGCTCATCAGGAAATCCATCTTGTCTTTACGTATCAATGGCTGTGATTCGGCTGTGAATATCCTCAATGTGTACGCTCCTCAAGGGGTGTCAGGGAAGAAGGATTTATGGGACGCCTTGAAATCTGTTATCGAAGCCAACGATGGTTACTGGGTTATCGTCGGTGATTTTAATGTGGTCCGGTTCGGAGAGGAGAGGAGGAATTATGCGTTTAAGCAAGCTTATGCTAACAATTTCAATTCTTTCATCTTCGATTCTAGGCTTATTGAGTACAGCATGAAAGGTAGGTTGTTTACCTGTTGCTCGGATAACGGAAAAAAATTGAGCAAGCTTGACATATTTTTAGTGAATTCGGATTTTTTTTCAATGCATGGCCGGTAGTGTGCTGTCAGGCTCTGCCTAGGCTTTGGTTTGATCACAGCCCTATTATCTTGGTTGCAAGTCGAAGAATTTTGGGGCTCGTCCGTTTCGTGTGTTTACCTCATGGTTTGGGAAACAGGGTTTCGACGAAGTAGTGACAGAGGCAGTAAATGAGTTCAGTGATCCTGGTGGCCCCTCAGTCGTGGTTCTAAATAGAAAATTGGGGCATATTCAAGATCACTTGAGAGGGTGGAGGGATGAGATGGTTAAGAAGGAGGGGGATGAGGTGGCTGCCGTGAGAGAAGAATTAGAGGATATAGAATCTATCCTCGAGTCAAGGGAGTTATCCGAGGAGGAGGAGTGGGTTTATTCGGAAAACAAGAAAATTATTTGTGAGGCGGAAGAAGCAAAAGTTAAGGATCTAATACAAAGATACCATATCAGATGGGCGAAGGATGGAGACGAAAACTCGAAATTCTATCATTCAATGATAAATGGTAGGAAGGCTAGCAACACTATCCATGGGCTGGAAATTAATGGAGATTGGATTTCAAAGCCGACTTTGGTTAAGAGAAAGGTGTTCAGATTTTTTAGGGATAAGTTTGTGGAAGATTGTACTGATCGTCCTTGTCTGGAATGTTCTAATTTAAGACAAATCTCGTCAGCTAAGGCTGCTAGTCTGGAGGAGCAGTTTTCTAAGGGGGAGATTAAGGCAGCGGTGTTCGACTATGGCGACGACCGGGCCCCTGGGCCAGATGGTTTTAATTTCAGATTCATCAAACACTTCTGGAATCTCTTCGAGGATGACTTCGGTAGAATTTTGGCATCCTTTTTTGCTACTAGAAAGTTGAGTTTGGGATGCGGGTCGGCTTTCATTACTCTTATTCTGGAGTCTAGAGATCCGATGGGTTTAAATGATTACCGTCCTATCAGCTTGGTAGGTGTTATTAACAAAGTTGTGTCAAAAATTCTTGCTAACAGGCTGAAAAGATCCTCAGTGCAGTGATTTCCGATTCTCAGTCAGCTTTCCTAAGCGGGAGGTATATTTTAGACGGTCCTTTAATCATTAATGAGATGTTCTCATGGATAAGAAAAAACAAGAAACATGTTTTCTTTCTCAAAATTGACTTTGAGAAAGCATATGACAACGTTAATTGGGGTTTTGTTACAGATGTGCTCCGGCAGATGGGATTCCGGTCTAAATGGCGCGGCTGGATCTCGGGTATTCTGTGTTGCGCCAGGGCGTCCGTTCTGGTGAACGGATCTCCTACCTTCGAATTCGGTTGCAGTAAAGGTATGAGGCAAGGGGATCCTCTGTCGTTGTTCCTTTTTGTTGTAGTTATGGAGGCTCTTTCGTGCATGTTCAACAAGGCTTGTGAGATTAACGTGTTTAAAGGCATCCGGCTCCCCGAGGCTGGTCCCCGTGTTTCACATTTATCCTACGCCGACGATGCCATTATTATGGGGGAGTGGAATAAAGAGAATGTCTGCAATGTGATTAGAATTCTGAGGTGATTCCATGCTTGTTCCAATTTGAAGATTAACCTTGGTAAATCCAGCATTTTCGGTTTTGGGGTTAATAGCTTGGAAGTGGAGGATATGGCGGATTGGATAGGCTACAAGGCTGATTCAGTCCCTTTTGGTTGGAGCAAATATGAATCGCATTAACAATGGAGACCGGTTTATGAAGTTTTCGAAAGACGGCTATCTCTATGGAAAGCTTGGGTCATGTCTATAAGCGGGAGGGTGACTTTAATTCATTCTGTTCTTGAGAGTTTGCCTACCCACTATATGTAGTTTTATAAAGCGCCTGTTAAGGTAATCAAAGATCTTGAAAGTATTATAAAAAAATTTATGTGGGGTGGATCGAGTGAAGTAAAAAAACCTCACTGGGTGGCGTGGGATAGGGTGACCTTATCTAAGAAAGCTGGGGGTTTGGGCCTGTGTAAGCTAAGGGGTGCCAATTTGGCTTTATTAAGTAAATGGGGGTGGAGGTTCAAGTGTGAGAATGATAACTTGTGGCTCAAAGTTGTCGAGGCGATCCATTCGAGCGGTTCCGGGTGGTCGTTTTTACCAGGTAATAAAGCGGTTGGCTAAATATTTGCAACAATTTTAATAAACCAGTTGTCGAAAATAAGCCTCTTTGGAGTTTTTTCAAAGTTGTAGTTGGTTTGGGAAGCAACATTTTATTCTGGTTCGATCCTTGGTTAGAGGAGTTACCTCTAAAAGGGGTCTACCCTGAGTTGTTCCGGTTGGAGAACGTCAAGAATTGCTCTGTTAGGGATCGGCTAGAAGGTGGTGGCTTTTGGCTGTGGAGACACGATCCCGAGTCGGAAGAGGAAAAAGAGGAATTGGCTGGGCTTTCGGATAAGTTGGACTCGGTGTCTCTCAATAACGGCAGGGATAAATGGAGATGGTTGGAGATTCTTTGGGGTCGTTCTCTGTGAAGGCGGTAAAAAATCTGCTGAATAGAAGTAGTATTGATAATAATCGGTTTGTGCTCGACTGGTGTAAGTGGGTTCCTTTGAAGTGCAACATTTTCGTTTGGAGGAAGGAGATGAACCGAATTCCTAGAGCTGATGCGCTCACAAAAATGGGTATATCGGTTGGTGCAGGGGTGTGTTCTTTATGCGGCTACGAAGACGAAACAGCGGAGCACCTCTTTCTTTCGTGTCAGATGGCCTCTGTTTTATGGCAAAAGGTTAGTAGGTGGTATCGTATTCCGAACATCTTCGCGTTCTCGTTCAAGGACCTGTTGGAAGTATACAACTTTGGAAGATTGGAGACGGCGGAAAAGAAGGTGGTGCAAGGTATTATTATCATCTCGTGTTGGTGTATCTGGAAGGCCAGGAATAAGGCGGTGTTCTCGGGTAACTGGGTCAAAGTGGAAGACCTTTTGAGCGAAATTAGATCAGTGGGGTATTTTTGGTTCAAACATAGATCGTCTTTTCAGTCCATTCTTTGGAGTGATTGATGTAAATTTGTAATTATGTAGTGGTTTCGTTGTGTGTGTTTTTCCGGCTCAGTTTTCGGATTTGGTTGTTCTAATGAAGTTCTTTTTTCAATAAAAGGTAGGAAACGACAAAGTCAAAAAGGAGTATTTATGCACCTGAGTCATCATAGTTAATGGAATAAAAAGACTAATTGGGTTGTTCTACTGAAATTAGAAGCAAAAGGCCAGAAGTCACGTGGAGGTACAGGTGTTAAGAGTTCGTTTCGAATTTGAAAATTTTGAAATTCGTTTCGAATTTGAAAATTTTAAAATTCGTTTCGATTATAAGAATTCGAATTCAATTCAATTCGTGTCAAGTAAATCGAATACGAATTTATAATTTCAAATTCGATTCTATTCGAAATTCGAATAAAAATTACACATTTTTATTTATTATTTTTATATATAATACATATATAACTTTTATTAGGCTATACTATAAATTATTTTCAGAATTTATTTCAAGTATTAAAATTACCCATTACCAAACCCACTACATGGCACATAACTAAAACCTAAGTAACAAATCTATCAATAGATTTCTAACCATAAAAATATTAACTTGTGATGTGAAGTGGTTATTCCCGACTTCTCGTTTTGAATTTTAGACCTATAGTACTTTATTTGGAACTTTTTAATGTGATATCGTGTTTTATGGCTGCTTTGAAAGTTATGTTTCATTTTGATAGTTATTTACGTGCTTTTAAAGAATCTGAATCAAATCGAATTAATTCGAATTCAAATTATCGAATACGAATTGGGTTTTTTATTCGAATCGAATTCGGTAAGTTTTAATCAAATTCGAATCGAATATGAATTCAAGAGAAAATAAAATTATTCGAATAATTCAATTTTCGATTCGATGAACACCGCTACGTCGAGGTGAAAAAGAGAAGAGTAAATTACTTTTAAGTCCCTGTGTTTTAGTGCTTTTAATCATTTGAGTTTAAAATCAAAAAGTTTAACGTCCTAAGTTCTTAACCGCTCATTTTAACCACTTGAGTCCAAAATCAAAAGTACAAGTGTTAAAATTTGGACTCAAAACGTTATAAAATGAGGAGTTAGGGACTCAGGGCGTTAAACTTTTTTATTTTAGATTCAAGTGGTTAAAACCGTTAAAACACAGAGACTCAAAAAGTAATTTACTCAAGGGAATTAGAGTTCGCAAGTTCGCATAATTGGGTCGCACGGAGTAGGCAGCTGCCTTTTGGCGGCTATGTACGAAATGAAGGCAATGTACGTGGATTGAGGAAGAACAATTAAAGATGTCAAGTTAATATCAGAGTGTCAAGTTAACCGCAAAATTCCTCACAATATACTTTGTTCCAAGAGATGTAGATAATGAATTCATAATCCGAAACAAAGCCTTTTATCTAACGTTCAAAGTTGTATAGTTATGTTAGGTGTGCATATATAATCATCGAATTAATAATCTAATCATAATCATAAAAGATGATACGGCAAGCAAAGCTCTTTATTTATCCTTCAAATTAACTTAAGTATTCGTGTTAGGTGTGAAGTGTGCATCTATAATTATAAAATCTAATTGTATTCACGTTGAACCAAAAACTTTTTATCTATCCTTCAAAGTCCAACACCAGACGTTCAAAGGTCAATAGATACAATCATACAATAATCAAGTAGCTCTTATGAATATATCGTGATTTTAACATGTCAAATACTAGCTAGAATACATTATACATATTCTCATTTCTCATGCACTCATAATTGTTGCATATGTTTATCCTGTTGTTTTCTAAGCTTATAAATTATATAATTCACTATAAAAGTTTGATAACTTGGTGACATGCATATAGAAAAGGTTATTGGATTTAATCATCCCTAAGTATTGGATATTGGTCGTTGTCACCCCCAATTATCATTTTGACGTCCGTCACACTCAACTTAACACTTAGTGTGTTCTGTCACGACGTCGTTAACTGATTACTAACTTTTGATCTTGTTACTATACTTTTGGGGTGTCCTAAGATCCCTAAAATCTTACTAAGATCTCTATGACACCCCCAAAAGTATAGTAACATAATCAAAAGTTAGTGATCAGTTAACGACATGGTGACATAACACACTAAGTGTTAAATTAGGGGTGACGGACGTCAAAGTGATAGTTGGGGGTGGTAGCGGCCAATAGCCAATAATTGGGGGTGATAAAATCCAATAACCCTATAGAAAAGGGTCATCAGTTGTAAGGACAATATAAGAGGCCGGTATATATCTATGTGTGCATATTTATGTTTGTGGTATATACATGTGCGTGTAATTATACATGTATATATCGCGAGGACCGTGAGAACAATGGAAAAACCGCAAAAACTTGGTCAAAAACATTTCAAATTCAAAATTTCTTTTCGTTATTCGAATACAATACTAGAAATTAAATTTATACATTTAAATGTACATGTATTCGGAAATAAAGAAAATTTATATATGTGCAAGTTTACCATTTACACATGTGTAAATTTGTTGTATCTACACATGTGTAAAAATTTATTAAGAGTGATTTTGAGAGGAAATATGAATTATTTAAAGCGTAAATTCTTTTTTTAATGTTGTATTTTAACTATAATGAAGTTTGTATTAAAAAACGATTTTGATTGGATTTTTCATTCGTTCTCACAATATTTAGCGTTCTCAAGATAACAACCCTTTGTTTTGTTTATACATGTATATATGATGGCATGAATACAAAACAACAGTTATTACTAGAACACACAAAATAAAATAAACAATTTGTTTTTCCAAAAAAATATGAATCATTCCAAATAAAATAATCAAATCGTATTTTTCATGTTTTTTCTTAAGTTTTCTTATAATTCATTTAAAAGATATGAGTAGGGAAATTTACGAAAATGTCATTTGACCAATGTTCTTTATGAAAATGTCACGTTCATGTGTCCGTGGACGGACTTCTCCACATGGGAGGAGTCTGTGCGTCGTCACCTTGAAGAGTCCATTAACAAGGAGCTGACACATGTCCTTTCAAATGTTGAAGAGTCTATCCCCAACGCAACGCAACGCAACGCAACGCAACGCATCCCATGCCCTCCCCGACGCATCCCATGCCCTCCCTGACGCATCCCATGCCCTCCCCGACGCATCCCATGCCTCCCCGATGCATCCCTTGCATCCGGATGCATCCCATGTGGAGGAGTCCGTCCATGGACACGTGAACATGACATTTTCGTAAAGAACATTGATCAAATGACATTTTCGTAAATTTCCCATATGAATATCATTACTAAAAAAAGTCAAATTTATCTCTCTTTTTTTGGTAATGATAATTTTAGTAAACATCAACTTGTTGAAGGTTAGTTGAAATTTGGAAATATAAATGAGTTCATCCTGCCATCAACCCGACCCACATCGTTAGCTAGCCAGCTTCAGTTTTTAACAATGGTTGCCACTCCTTCTACAGAAAGGACTAGCCATGTTCTCATAATAGGTGCAAGTGGGTTCATGGGACATTTCATTGCTCAAGCCAGCCTAGATTCAGGTCAAACCACTTATGTTCTAACCAGATCATCATCAGCACTTTCGTCTTCTAAGATTAAAGCTCTCCACGATAATGGTGCCATCATCCTACATGTACGTATTATTCGTATCTTTCTAAATCTAGAACATGAAATTATCTATATATACTAATTCATAACATGCGGCTAAAGTTGCAAAAATAAGAGCTTGAATACCACTTGTAAATAATCCAAGGAACATGACGGGGATAGGAACCACTGAAGGTACTAAAGAAACAAGAACAACAACTACTAATTCATCGGCCAATATATTTCCGAAAAGTCGAAAACTAAGTGATAGGGGCTTTGTGAAATCTTCTAAGATGTTAATAGGTAAAAGAATTGGAGTTGGTTAATCCGATTAATTCTTAACAAATTAGTATTTGCAATTTGTGAGGGCCGTTCTGGCTATATAAGAAATCCGTGATTAATAATAAGATAAATAACTTATTTCATTTCAGAACGTTGATAAATTTATCGAGTCAGTTACTATTTCTGAATCTCAAAAAAGAGAGAAAAATAACAAGGAATAGAATTTGATTAGTTGGTATTCAAAATATACGATTCAAGTAGTCAAATCGAGAAAGAGATGGTTGAATCAAAATAATTTTGTTTAAAGTTCTATTTTTGTCCGAGGTCAATATGAATGTTCTATCATGTTCCATCAACACACTAAATGGGTTATACGATCTATTCTAAGGGTATTGCTAAATGTACCCCCATTTCTACTAAACGTACCCCTTCCTTTAACTTTCACATTAATACAATTCAAACCCTTTTGTTTTGTTTTGTTTTTTTTTTCTTCATTTTGTTATCTTTAATTATTATTATTACTAGCATTTGCTTTTAAAACATTATTTTATTTAAAAAGATTTTTTTTGTTATTTGAAAAAAAAAATCGTTTTCATATGTTTTAAACTGAGGCGAGTCATTTTTATTTTTTTTCGTTCATAACGGCGGCTTGAAGTGGGAGTTCGAATTTAGTTTGTACAAACAATAATACATAAAAATTTAAATGAAGGTTTGAAGTCAACCAACTTAATACAGTTTTCGAGTTAAAAGAAGATAAATATATTTGAGAATCACCACTTTAATTTGTAGATAATGATTTTGATTAGTCAATAACATACCCTCACAATAATTAAATTTCAACTTATGTCGATTATTGATTATTGGTTGATATTTACATGTTTTGATCAAAGCATTTTACTACCTAATGTGTTAGTTAACGTTTTATTTTCTTTTTGCATTTTATTACTTTTCTTAAATAAAAGTTGTTAATTATATTATAATACGTTTTTTATATAATAATGATACTAATATAAATAGAAAGATGAAAGAACTAAAAGATGAAATAAATAAAAAAAATATAAAATCAACTGTTTTTTTTCAAAAAAAAAGTTCTAAAACTTTTTTATTGTTTAAAAAATATCTTTTTTTATTAATTTATAGTGACGTTTTATAGAAACATAACAAAATACTAGTTAGAGAAAAGTGTTTTCAAAAACAATATTTGAATTGTATAGAGAGGTGAAATTTGACAACTTTTAAACTATATTTTTAGAAAGGATGTATGACTAGTAAAAAAGGGGGTGCATTTAGCCAACCCCGGGGAGTAATGACATTTTGTCTCGAATGTTTTTTTTTTCGCAATGTAAACTTTTAGGTTTTTCATTTTTGTAATAAAACTTTGTTTTTTTATAACTTTGCCACTAAAGTAAATAAGTTTACTTTTTTTATTAGTTTTTGTTTTATGCTTTTTCACGGATTAGGTCGTCGTTCGGTTACTACTTAGCATGGTGTTTGGTGGTCACATTTGGTCCCCCAGGTTTTTCTAACCCCTCGACTTTCTAACAAGTGTCGGTATAAATTCGACTCCTTCTACGTTTTACGTCATGTGAGTCGCATGGTGTTAGAAATACGTGTTTTTATTTTAAGTTTTTTTCCCGAATTTGGTCGTTGTTTGGTTGCTACTTTACTAAGCATAGTTTTACGCCCCATCCCTACTCGCAACGCTGGTAGCACGGTCGTACGTCCTCTCACCGCAACGCGGAGAGCTTAAAACTAGTTACTACTATTTTATATATTTTTTATATATGTTAATTAATTTTAAGTACCTAAATAAAAATAACTATGGGCCTCCTTTAGAACATGGGCCCTGTGCTGTCGCACACCCTGAACACCGTCTAAGGCGCGTATCAAATCACAATACATTCATACACAATTTTCAGTGACTCGTTATCTTCACCTTTTGATAAAAATTTACAGGGTGACATTGAAAAGCATGAAGTGATGGTGAAGATCATGAAGGAGCATGAAATAGATATTGTTATATCAATTGTTGGTGGTGAAGCCATATTGCACCAATTAATAGGGATGGCAATGGGTCGGGTTCGGGTCGGGTATTGGTAATCCCATACCCATACCCGGTTGTAAAATCGTGTCCCATACCCGACCCAATACCCGTCGGGTATATGTCGGGTAAATACCCGTCGGGTACCGGGTATACCCGAGGGTATCGGGTATACCCATTAGTTTGTTAAAAGATATACATTGGGATTTCCAAATACATTTTTTACTATTTTATTTATTATATAATTTAATTTATGCAACAACTATTATAAATTAAAATATACATTACATGCATATAAGTTTTAAAATAAATTAATAATAACTTTACAATATTTATACAATTATATGTATATACTTCACAACATACAAAATATAAATACTATCATCAAATACATATGCTAAAAGATAATTTATTTTTCACATTATGAACATGCTAAAATAAATCACTAATAGATAAGGGTTAACGGAAAATAAAAATATAAATTAAAACTTTTGGGTATATGATCGGGTATAGAGTTCGGGTAAACGGGTATGTGGTTTCGGGTAATCGGGTCGGGTATCACCTAATCCCATACCCGACCCATACCCACGAAAATTTTTAAAACTAATCCCATACCCGGCCCAATACCCATCGGGTATCGGGTATACCCGTCCCATTTGTGTCGGGTTTCGGGTATACCCGTCGGGCTCAGGTATTTTTGCCATCCCTACCAATTAAGCCTTGTCCATGCTATTAAATCCGTTGGAACCATTAAGGTAAATTAATGATATAAATAAATGAATAATTTAGACTAAAAAAGAAATAAATGAAAATAGATAAAATTTAGGGAAAGTATTGAATGATGAAAGTGAAGCCTATTTGATGGAACTCGGGTTCGACGGCTAGGCCAAACCGGCTATGGTGTTTGTCACGTGATCCGGTTTGTCGACACCTTTTCATCACTGCTTATGGGCTCTGTAACTCTATCAATAGCCCAAGTTATTCTCGTTTTATGTTAGGCATTTTCTGCCATGTTTTCTTCTGTCTAGCTGGTATAAATAGAAGTCAGCTAACTCTTGGATTAGCTCCTTATCAAGTTGTAACGTTTGACATAATACTAAAATGAAAAACGCACACGATGAATACACATAAATAAACACATGCATATATATAACGTGATGCCCGATTCATATCTATATGACTTGGTTCGACAGAGGTTTTTGCCATCGGAATTTGGTCATGATGTCGACAGGGCGGATCCTGTGGAGCCGGGACTGAGCATGTACAAGGAGAAGCGGAGAGTGAGGCAGCTCGTTGAAGAGTCCGGTATACCATACACTTATATATGTTGCAACTCCATAGCTTCATGGCCATATCATGATAATATTCACCCTTCGGATGCCCTTCCTCCTTTGGATCACTTTGATATTTATGGAGATGGCTCCATTAAAGGTAAATCATTCTACAAACAAACATGTGTATTTTGGCATCGCACCTGTAGAAATTTCGCCGGTAGAATCCTTTAAATTAATTCGCTTATGCCTTAGGATACCCATATTGCATTTTGGTTCATTGAATTTCGTTGCTAAACCTATATATCGTGGCAGCTTATTTCGTCGCAGGCAGCGATATAGGAAAGTTCACCATGAAAACGATCAATGATACCCGAACTGTTAACAAGGTTGTACATTTTCGACCACTGGTAAACCATCTTAACATCAACGAGCTTGCTTGCTTATGGGAGAAGAAGATTCAAAGAACTCTCCCAAGAAGAATTGTATCCGAAAGTGACCTCTTGAAAGCAGCATCAGGTTAGAATATGTTTGTGGTCATTTAGTTTGATTTTAACAAAGAGATTTTATGTTTAATTGTTGTTATATTTTCTAACATGTACAGAGAATATAATCCCACAAAGTATTGTGGCAGCATTCACCCATGACATATTCTTTAGAGGTTGTCAAACATTCTTCTCGGTTAGTGGCACTAAAGATGTAGAGATAGGCGACCTCTACCCCGATGAATGTTTTCGAACGATGGATGAGTGTTTTGAAGAGTTTCTGATGAAGTTGAAGGAGAAGCCAGTTGAAGGTAGTTAAGTCATCAGCTTGGCTTGACTTTAACTTGGTATTACTCGTGTGTTAGACCATCCGCAATGATTTATTTATACGCTTGTTTATGGATTTATATTTTATGTCACGTCTGTTTTTAAATATCACTATAAACCTTTGTAATGCATCTATCAGTACAAATATATCCATATGTTTATAAACATCCTTAAACATTCTTATGAATCTAGAACACAACATAGTTTTAACTCATGAAGATTAAGTGGTCATGTTGTAAACACCACAAACACTTGCAATATATACGTATATGTCCCGGTTAACATAATCCAATTTTAACTGAAAAAACAGTTCTATTACACTGAACTAACAGAACCCACTTCTTAATCACGCCGCTATAAAAACTGAGAACCTCTCTTCTGTAACCATTTTTTAAAATGAAATATCGCCATTAGATCGTATTTAAATCTTTGGCTAGAATTCATTGTTTTAACACTATTAAGGGTAAAACGGACTTTCTATTCTGCTAACCTTTTGTTCACCTCTTTACGCCATTCATCTCCTCTGCGAACGGTGGCCACAACTTTTAATCTTACATATGACTTGTAACGCAACAACTTTCAGAAGTATACAAAAGAACATCATCTTATGAAATATACACAAGCAGAAAAACCATGCATCTAGATTATATCAAGCAAAAGAAATACATAAACCAAACACACGCGCCTATTTTGAATCATGTGGTAATCTTAAGACCTGTTCTTACGAGCTGAAGATCCAGAAACATTTGACCATGATGACGGTTTAAAACCACCAGTCAGCAACTTAGATGCCGATGCTGCATTTATTTTTCGTCTTTTTGCCTCGAGCTCCAACCTTCTTGAACTTGATGAAGCAGATGAGTCTGAGAAGATTGATGCAGATTTGATCAACGCACGCTTCTCGTCTCTGTTTTTGTTGAAGTTTGAAGAGAACTTGACCCGTTTAGCAGCCGCCACATCTTCTTTTGTCTCTGGGAGTAGTCTTATCCCGAGCCCCATCTTCCTTGCAGCCACCTCTTCCTCAGCAACTCTTTTCTTTTGAGACTGTCATTTAAAAGAAGCAAAACTATTAAAAACGCCAAAAATTATTTAGATTAAAGTATGGTTAACCAAAATTTTGGATTTAGTCCCTAGTTTTTTTTAAAGTACGCAGATGGTCCCTATGGTTTGCATTTTGTAACGTATTTAGTCCCTAACTTTTGCCAAAAGTACACGGATGGTCTCTGTGATTTGCACTTTGTAACGCATTTAGTCCCCAACGTCTAGTGACTATATGTGTTACAAAGTGCATACCACAGGGACCATCCATGTACTTTTGGCAAAAGTTGGGGACTAAATGCATTACAAAGTGCAAACTACAGGGACCACCCATCTACTTTAAAAAAGCTAGGGACTAAATCCAAAATTTTGGTTAACCACATGGACCATCCATGTACTTTACTCAATTATTTAAAACCAAGTTAAAATGTTTGATTAGAAAAAGTATGTACTCTAAGTTTGGCACGCAGCGACTTGTTAATAGCGTAATCATCCAAATGTCTAGCGTCAGATACTCGTTGAAGTCGCACCAGCAACGGCTCTGCTTCTTTTTTCTTTTTTAAATCCTCTTCTTGGTGTTCAAGGCGATAGAAAGGATCTGCTAGCTTGCTTCTCTCTGCAAAACATACATTTCATCAACATTTGGACTTTTAACAAACGAATCAGTGTTTCGAACAAAATAGTCAACTATAAATCATACTGACCTTCATCAACAGGTAATGCCATAGTTTCTGCATCTTCGGTATCAAACTCTTCAACCTTCTTTTGCGCTCCACTAATGACAAGATACTCGGTGTTCTTTGGATCGGTTTGAATTACGATTTCATGCTGGCAGCATGCGGATTTCATAGTGAAGTTCCATATCTGAGTAAGAAGAGCAAATATCACCATGAAGAACTCGACAAAATGGCAAACAGATTGTTCTTTAGTTTTGAAAATGTAGCTTACCTTTGTAGAATAATAATTCCCGACTTGCTTCTTCTCAGCGTTAAACCGTACACCCTTTGCGATCATGGAATTGCAACCGCCACACCAGATATTGAACGGCATCTCGAACCTTATGATTAAGATGCCCTGATCTATTTTTCTTGCTCGCTCCCTTAAGGCATGTTGCCCGTGAAACTTGTTCAGGCCACCCTGTAAAAGAAAATAGATGTGATACACCGATACAGCATAACGGTAAGCAATATTTGTATGTCTTGATGAATGTGTAAATAAGTAGTCGAACAGCGTACCTTCTTGGGATCCCATTCTGGGGGGTAGTAGAAATTGTCTGCCCTAGCAGCTGCAAGTGACGACTGCAGAAAAAAAAAAAAAAAAAAAAAATAGTTGTTATTCAACTCTCGCAGACTCCCACATGATGAGTCTGGTGACGATTGAAGTTTGAGAATAGTTATGCTTTCAAAGAGAATACAACAACCGGTGTCAACTTTATCAGGGGCGGATCTACTCTCAGTTAGGGGGTTCCCAGGAACCCGTTCGGTTCGTAATTTATAGTGTTAAGGCACATACAAAATTCTAAAGGAACCCCTTTATATTTTGTAGGGGAACTTTTTAGACAGCTGAGCAAGCTGGTCCACTGGTAATCTGCGCTCTTGTTAACACTGAGGTCACGAGTTCGACTTTGTTTAAGCCCGTTTTTCCATGATTTTTTGTGGTTTTTTTTTAAATTACCAAATTACTCCACATAATAATGCCCTACACATATCGCCTTTTTCTTTTCACCACAGCCGCCAATATCAAGTTCTCCACAGCTACCTCCGGCTCCTAGTTCCGGCTCCCAGTTCCGGCGCTAAGGTCAGTTATAGATTGTTCAATTTGTTTGTTTGATTTGTTTAAATTGTTCAAATTCTGCTGTTTCTGTTGATTATTCAATTTTGTCACTGGTAGATCGTTTCAATTTCTGCTGTGTGTGTTGATTGTTCATTTCGTCACTGGTAGATCCTCACTGTTGTTTCTGTTGATTGTTCAATTTCGTAACTGGTAGATCGCACTGCATTTTATTTATTATAATTTGTTTGTAGTATGTAATTCTTGTATATACAGAAGTGGGGTTTAATCATAGAATTATTATGTTACTAATAAATTCTAACACTCTTTGGGAAACGACACGATACGCCTCAATTTACTTTCTGTTTGGGTTTAATCAGAACCGAGTTCTGTCTGCAGGCCTCTTGAGGAACTGTCATGATGATTCTTTTTACATGTTAGTTGATTTTCAATATTACATGTTTGTTGATTTACATGTTTTTGTTGATGATTGAAAGTCTCAATTTTTATAATACTTTCATTCTACTAAAGTATGCTAGTAAGACAATTGTAGATTTATATACGTTAATTAATATGTTGTACCCAGTGGCGGACCCAGGATTTTATTTCAATGGGGTCATTTTCGGGTCGGTCCTCGTTCGGGTCTAGTTAAAGTGAGGTTTGAACTAGAATTTAAAAAAAAAAATAAGAAAAATGGGCTTATCAAGGATTGAACCCATGACACCTTGGTGGAAAAGAGGGAGATTTACCACTACACCAGCTTTCTTTTTATTTCTATTGTGTCCTACATGTCGTCTTATTGGGTTTAAAAATATTTTAATACAAGTTTTTCTTATTTGGTAAATATTAGTTTTATTTTTCATTTTTTTTTTGTACAAACTTGTAGAGACGACATGTAGTCTCTATAAATTTGTCTATAGCAACGACATTTATAGGGACGACTCTTTGGGCTATAGGGACGAGGCTATAGAGACAAAACCTAACAGAGACAACATATCGTTTCTGTAGGTGAAAAATGCCTATAGAGACAACATGTCCTCTCTATAAGCTGAAAAAATATCGTTCCTATAAGGTATTTTTCTTGTAGTGATTTGTAATAACTCTTTCTATCTACTTTTATTTTAGATGTGGCACGACACGAGAGAGGCTACGGATAATGAAATAGATGTTTTGTTGATGACGTTGATGCCGAAGTTTTTTAGAGAGTTAAGTATCTCGTTAGATTAGCTTATGTAGTTTATTTATACAATTTAACGTAGTTTGTTATGCATCCAACAAATGTTTGTAATTTGACGGGTTTATTTCCGAATTGGATGTCTATGGGTTTATTTCCGATTTGAATGTGTATTGTTTTGGTTTGATTTGAAAATGTTCCATTGGTAAGCTTGATGTATTTCTCGAAAACCTTTTTATTGTAAATGTTTTTTTTTCAGCAAATGTTTATAAGACGGTGTTAAAAAAATATTTGTTTTAATTAATATTTGAAATGTTTTGATATTAAAAGACGGTGTTCATCAAGTTTAAGTCGGTGTTAAAATTGAACACCGTCTAATAAGACTTGATTTTAAACCGGTGTACATTAAGACGGTGTTGAAAACACCGTCTTAAAACCCATATCACCCCGTCTAAAGATCTGTTTTGTAGTAGTGATAATTTTTGTGGATTAAGGGTTAACGGAGTGGGGGCGGTAAACCCACTCGGTACCGACCCCCCTCCACTGCCAACCAATTTTACCAATCGGGGATGCATGGGGTTTACTGAAATGGGGGCGAAATCGGTGAAGGTTCACCGACTCGGTGAAGGGAGGGAAAGGGGGAGAGAGAGAGGGTGTGTGGTGGGGTCCATTCCTTCTCAACCAATCACACATTTTTCTTTTTTTTTTAAATAGTTTACCTAAACCCCATTAGGTAAACCACCGCCAATGTCTTTTTGCATTAGGTAAATAATTGACATGACGCTATGTGATTGGGTGATTTGAGAGTTATCTATTCCAAATGTTTAACCACTCCCTTCACCCTAAGCAATGAATATTCCAAATTAGATAACCACTAAATTTGTTGTACCATATATAATTGTTGTGATTGATTAATTAACCCATCAAGTAGGGAACAACTTTAGGTATGTTTTTTTTTAATTCGTAAAGACCATTTTATTTGTGTTACGTGTTTTTTAAATTTATCATGACGATGTTTTTTCATTATTGTATCGTATTTTTATTTTGTGATGAACCTTACCCGACCCGAACCGACGAAACGACCGGTATATTTTTATGTTCGGACATATGATTTTGGAACACTTAAAAAAGTGAACCCCTTGACAAAAATTCCTGGATCCGCCACTGAACTTTATGAACAAACTTATAACCAAAATGGGGGAAAACATGTAACACACAGAAGAATGCAACTATAACCTTATGAAAAATCATGACAGTAACCAAATAATATACAAACATGTATTCATCTCAGAATCATATAGAGAACCGCGAGAACCGCATATTGCACTTGTACCCATTGCTTTGAATGCACTATCAACAAGTGCATTGCGGTTCACAACATATTACTGGTTGGTTCTGAAATGATTGTGCGCGTGTGTGTATGAACAACCCTCAAAGTGTCCTAATCGTGCTATTTATAATTCAGACTCATGAAGTAAACAATGCAAGACCCTATAGCAAATCAAAATCAATCACAGTCACCAGTACATCAACTAACCAACTCAAAGTCTCAAATAGCATAACAGGTTTAAAAAAGTCGTTCTTATCGTTCTGTGGATACATGTGTAGGTTTCATATACCAAATACCTATTAGTAGCAACCTGGGGAGACAATTAGACAAACTCCAGATGATTATGTATATATTGGTACAAAAAACGAACTTTTAGTAAATCCACATTTGTATTACACCAAATTCAACATTCATGAATTTAATACAGTTACTCTCAATTCCACTCATAGTTGTCGATAGCGAATAGCGACAAATAGCGACAAGGCACCTATAGGCTATGTAGCGAATAGCGACGGCTATTTTATAAATAGCGATTACACTAGAAAAAGAATTTTGAAAATTTTTATATGTATATTATATCAAAATACCCTTGTATATATGCTATTTTACATGTATATTTAACAAAAACCTATAAATCTAACTATTTTATTGCTATATCTAATTGATACTAACATAAAAAAAAACCCTAACTGTCGCTAAGTTCGCTATTGATCGCTAAGCCCATATAGCGTCACTTGGTCGCATGGCTAGATAGCACGCTATAGCGGTCGCTATAGCCGCTATTAACAACTATGATTCCACTAACAAAATGGTAGACTATATTAAGTAAAATACTAATCCAAAATCTGGATTCTATAGTGCTGAATCTTGATGTTATAGAAAAAAATCTCCGGTTCAAACGGCACGGGTGTAACCATGTGAGCTTGGTTTTAAAAAGCCTGAGGCACTCCAAGTCGTTTAGGCCTCAAAAGCCGAGGCATGAGGCGTTGCTCTATGTACAACCAAATAGGCCTTTTTTATCACGTAAAACATTTATCGTCTCTTTATCCCTTTGGTTGTTTCTATGTATTACCCTTCTACAAACCCCAATTTTGACCTAGATGTCATGAAGCGCTGCCGCAAGGCCGTAAGGCGTTTTCCTGATCACCTCCAGTGCCTCACACTGGCGCTATTTTTTAAACCAAGCGTGTGAGTTACATACTTACATTCACATATCCTATTACTCTATACAAGTATAAATCATTCCTACTATGATATACATATATATTCTTCAGCATTAAAAGCGAAAACAGCACAACATCCGAACCAAAGATGACAAAACCAAAGAGCATAACCTATACAAACAGGAAAGAAACATTGTTCTGCATATTTATACAACACATCAATCAATTTGTAGCACCTAGCACCAACAGTTGCTTCTAAAACACCATAAAATTCACACAATTTACCCTAAAATTCCCAAATTGTTGTTATCTATCATCACTTTATAAAATTAAACAGAACATATATCTATCCAAAATCATCTAATTAACCTAACAAGCCCTAGCTCTCGTTTCACAAATCAGAAATACGAAGCTAATTGCAAAACCCTAATTGACTAAAAAGACGCGATCTAGAAGATGAATTAGAACACAATAATGAACAAACGTATATAAAAATAGATGATCTTCATGTACGTACCATATTCGATTCTGGTTATTAATCTTCGATCGGTGGATCGTTTTGTATATTGGGAGGAAAAGGTTACCCTGCCTCTGGTTTATGTTGAATGCGGTAGTGTTTTAACTACATGAATCCGACCCGAAAAACCAAAAACCAAATTTCGGATTTGGTTTTTAGTTTTCGGTTGGGATTAAAGAATAACCTACCGGTAACAAATTTGTGATTTTTTTTTTGTGTTTGGGATTCCATTTTCAACCTAATTTTTTAATTATTGTGTTTTGAAATCGTAAAAAAAAAAAAAAAAAAAAAAAAAAAACTATTTTGAGTGTTTGGTGAAAAATTAATAAAAACTGATTTTTTACGTTTTGTCGAGATCAAAACGTGATAATTCAAAAGTAGGTCACCTCTTACTGTAGGAAAACGGGATTCCAAAAATAGTTGATTATCTGATTATTTTTTGTCATTTCACTTATTTATTTTTTAAACATATATATATATATATATATATATATATATATATATATATATATATATATAGGGTTAGGATCATGTGAGAAGCATTAGGCTAATTGAGAAACTTGAGAAGTATTCTGGACCACACCTTTTCTCAAAGCTTTTCGTATTATACATATATGTATAGTTTAAAATTGACTATATACATATGTGTATAAGTCAATATACATATATGTATATAGTCAAGTTTAAACTATACATATGCGTATATTACGAATAGCTTAGGGAAATGTGTGGTCCAGAATGCTTCTCAAGTTTCTCAAATAGGGTAGACTTCTCTTAGGATCCCTACCCTATATATATATATAGGGTAAGGTTTATGCGAGAACCACCCTTATTGCGAAAACCGCGAGAACCAATGTGAACACAAAATAAAATCTAAAAAAAATCAAAAAAGCAATCAAAATTTTTTTTTTATTTTTTTTAATATTTTTTAACAAAAAATCGCTATATTTCGTTCCATAAAAAAAAAAAAAACTTTTTTTTTCGAGTAACAGTTATCCATGCACATGTGCATATGTATCATTACTTCAACAAATTCGGTAATACATTATCAGGAATAGACCATTGCACTTTAATTTACAATACCATTAGTAATACACTACTTTTTACATTACCAATATTCAAAATGCACATGTGCATAATTAGGTATAACCATGATATAACGTGTTTTGGTACAAAAAGTTTGTGATTTTGAATGGAGAAGTAGACCCATATACATGTTTTTTGGTTAGTTATATCTAGTGGTTGATGGTTTGGTTATAGTTGTCAATTTTTTATGTAATATGTTGATTGGATGGTATAAATGGTGTTTACATACATATAATAAAGTGAAAATATTGTTAATGGTATTGTATTATGGATGGTAGGAGGTAATGGTATTGTATTATGGATGGTAGGAGTTAATGGTAGTGTATTATGGATGGTATGATAGATGAAAGGGAAAGTGTATTCAAAGTGGTGTACCAAAACACCTTATTTCATGTTGATACATATAATGCACATGTGCATTTCTAATATTGGTAATGTAAAAAGTAGTGTATTACATATGGTAGTGTAAATGAAAGTGCAATTGTCTAATATATGTAATGAATTATGGAATTTGTCAAAGAAATGACAGAAATGCACATGTGCATGCTTGTGTATTATGGATGAAATGATAGATGAAAGAGAAAGTAGTGTACCAAAACACCTTATTTCCTGTTGATACATATAGATGCACATGTGCATTTCTAACATTGGTAATGTAAAAGATAGTGTATTACACGTAGTAGTGTAAATGAAAGTGCAATTGACTATTATTTGTAATGAATTACGGAATTTGACAAAGAAACGACACATATGCACATGTGCATGGATAACTGTTACTCGAAATTTTTTTTTTTTTTTTGAAATTTTTTTTTATTTTTTTTTATTAACAAAATATAGCGATTTTTTCAAAAAAATAGTAAAAAAATAAAAAAAAATTTTGGGTGTTTTTTAGATTTTTTTAGGAATTACTGTTTGTGTTCACACTGGTTCTCGCGGTTCTCGCAATAAGGGGTGGTTCTAACGGATCTTTGTCCTATATATATATATATATATAGAGAGAGAGAGAGAGAGAGAAGATCATGCGAGAACCACCTCTTATTGTGAGAACCGCGAGAACCAATGTGAACACACCAAAAATGCCTAAAAATAGCTAAAAATCACACAAAAACATTTTTTTTTAATATTTTTATATAAAAATCGCTACTTTTCGAAGCAAAAAAAAATTTTTTTAAAAAAAAAAAAAAATTGGCCACTAAAAGTAGCGATTTGAGCATAAAAAATATTAAAAAAATTTAGATTTTTTTTTTATTTTTTTAGATTTTTTTAGGTTTTTTGGGGGTTTAGTTTTTAGCATTTTAGCTTGGGGGATGGGGGTTATGTTTTTGGGGGGGGTGGGGGAGGGGGTTTAGTTTTTTTTTTTTTTTTTTTTTTTTGAGGGGGGTGGGGGTTAGGTTTTTTTGGGGGTTTTAGTTTTTAGCATTTAGCTTTTTTTTTTGGGGGGGGGGGGGGTTAGTTTTTTTTTTTTTTTGGAGGGGGGTGGGGGGTTTAGGTTTTGGGGGGGTGGGGGTTAGGTTTTTTTTAGCTATTTTAGGCTGTATTCACATTGGTTCTCAAGGTTCTCACAATAAGGGTGGTTCTCGCATGAGCCCCTCCCTATATATATATATATATATATATATATATATATATATATATATATATATATATATATATATATATATATATATATATATATATATATATTTGCCAAACACTCAAATAGTTGATTATCTGATTATTGTGATATCAAACAACATAATCAAATCCAAACACTATCTTTTTGCAACATGTTTTGTTATAGCTAATTATCTGATTCTGATTATTCAAAACGCATAATCTATTTTCAAAACTCAACCCCAAACACCCTCCTAATGAAAATGGCTTGAATATTCAAATCAAAGCGTTATATAATAGGTTATAGTCACGTGTATTAAAGTAGTTGAATAATGAAAAGTGTATTAAACTACTAGATTGCATGGAAAAATGTTATTGCTAGCTTGGAGATTAAGAAGATCCTTTTTTTTGTGGTGGGTCGGAGGAAAAGTCAAAAATAGATTGGATTGCTAGGAATTGCTATTGCACCAATAAGATACGAGGGTTGGGCTTTAGTTATCTTAAAATGCAAATCTAACTATGCTCGAAAAGTGGTTGTGAGGATTTAAGGTCGAAGACAAAGGTTTATGGTGGAAGGTTGTTTGGGCAATACATCACAATGCAAGATCTTGCGATTATATTCCAGAAAAAAATCTATTTCGGGGCCTTGGAAACAAGTTAACAATATTTTTGGAGAGCTAGTTCAAAAGGGGAGTGACATGTCCAAAACTATTAAAGGAGTGGTGGGGTGCGGTAATAGTACATTGTTTTGGATTGGCGTGTGGCACGAGTCGGAAACATTGGCTACAAAATATCCTTTATTGTTTGGACTGGAATTGAATAAATGGGTCACGGTGATAGAAAGAATAGGGCCTTCTGTTTTGGGCCAGCCAGGGAATTGGGACCGGAAAAGGTAGTTTGTGGGCCAGCTGGAACTAGACCAGCTCTGGTCATCACTCGCACATGTTGTTGTGTCTTTGAGTTTGGATAAGTGGGATTAGGATATGGATGGTCCATGTTTGCTCACTGTTAAAAGCCTTAAAACCATCTCGTCTCACATACTTACTCGCCTCTGAATTGCAACTTTGAGTGGAACAATTTGGTTTTTAAGAAAGTTTCCATTCTGGGTTAGGTTTCTCCTCTGGTCTTCTTCTCTAGTACGCACTAGTTCATCAGTCAAGGTATTGGCTAGTTCTACAACTTCTTCTATGGTTTGAGGTCTAGCTGCCTTGACTACATGCCTAATCTCCCCGATTAATCCCCAGATATAACGGGAGATTAATACCGGTTCAGGTGATGCAAGGTTTGGTACTATTCTAGCATATTCAAAGAATGTGGTAGTGTAACCCTTACTATCTACCCCTGTCATTCTAAGGTTCAAGAACTTATTTGCTATCTGTTCCTTTTCATTGGGAGGGCAGAATTTCCTTTCTACCATATTTTTAAATTCCTCCCACTCCATGTTGTATACCCTATCACTTCCTCTTGACTGGAGGATAGTGTTCCACCATTCTAAGGCTGAGTTCTTAAACAGATTTGAAGCAAACATTATCTTCTCTTCTTCAGCACATTTGCTTATTTTTAAAACAGCCTTAGTCTTTTCTATCCAGCGTAGAGCTGCAATGGGTCCTTCATTGCCCGAGAATTCTATTGGTTTGCAGGACCAGAATTTTTTATAAGAACAACTATAAGGCATGGTTCTTCTTCTTTTGGGAATGGGTACTTGAAGTACAGGTCCATTGTTTATGTTGTGTTCAGGTTCAGTTGGTCGCTTACTACTATGCTTACTTTTATTTTCGGCTTCCTTAACATTTTGGATAATAAATGGCATCACATCTATGATTTCTTGTGCCACTATATGTTGGAGGGCACTATTATCCACTTGGTTTCCATTGTTATTGTTGTTTGGATTCTCATTATTCAAATTATCGTTATTCGGGTGGTTATCACTCTGGTTTTCCTGGTTCACTTTGTTGTCCATCTGAATTTTAAACATTTACCACGTATTAATATCACAAAATAATATTTAATACAACCAATCACACAACACACAGATTGATCAAAAACGTCGAGCATTGCGACTTTTACTCTTTCTTATAGTATGCATCTATTACATAACAGTACTGAAATTAAAATTACAATACCTGCTGAAATTTAAAGCTACACTACTAGTAATAGGCATCCGTAGTTTTTTTTTCAAACACACGTATTATATATATTATTATTATATTATTACTACCATTTTCACCATCCCATTCATGGATATGGATTCATCTAGAAATCCATATTGCGTTCATCGTATTTCCATACGAGACGCTCTCCCACCTCTCTCATTTGTTCACTACTTTCTAAAATTTCCTCACCGAATGTCCTAAGTTCTTGTACATTTTCTGCACTCATTGGGGGTGCAGGTTCTTGGACTGGGTTCGGAATCTGGGGTGCGGGTTCCTGGTACGGGGCCTGGTATGGGTAAGGATTCTCTAAAATCTCTCTAATGAATACATCATTATCGTAATAGGGATCTAGAGGATCTAACCCTGGGTAGGCTCCTAGATTTGGCATGGGCAAATCTTCATAGATGGGGTAACGTTGCACATAGTCCCTGTTGTCGTCCCACCATGGGTCGTAATTTGGGTCTAGGGGATTTGGTGCAGGTACCCTAGGTATTTCTTCCGGATTGAAATCATGCATTTCTACTTGATTTTCAGGGTTTTCTATCTCCATGGGTTGGTCAGGAATTGGTGGTTGTGGTTGTGGTGCTAACATTTGCTCCAGGTTTGGGTCAGCTGCAGTGGTTGCTAAGATGTGGATATTGGCTATACCCCTATTAAGCATATCCTGGGCATAAGCATCGGTTTCTCTTTTAGCTGCGGCTAGTGCTCTCTGGTCTTGTAACTTTTTTATACGCTTTCTACGCTCGTGTGCTCCCCTACTGAACCATCCCCTCTTTTTCTGAGGAAATGACTCTCCAGATTGAGCCTTAAATACGAATATTCCTTCTTTTGTATCAGCAGAGTACCCCGAGAGGGCAGGCTGAGAAGAGGCACCTTTGCTTCTAGGCGAACCAGACAATTGACGGTACGCATCAGATGGTCCTTGGTCGCTCATACTAAAAACTAACAAATAGTCAGATAACACATAACAAATAAATACAATTATGCACGTATTTTTGTAATTTATTTCCTAACACTTTGAATTTTGGTGTCAGCAGAACACTTCTGTGGCTGAATCAGTGGCTTAGCTCTGATACCACCTTCTGTCGCAACCCCCGTCCCTCTAGTACAAACCCGGGAACGGGCGGCCGCGGCCAGTTCTGGTGGTATCTTGTTTTTGTCTAGTTTGGCAACGGAATTTTTCATCAGGATCGTAGTTAGGAAATATTTTATCAAAGTAAATTACCACACTTTCATAATATTAAACACATGGGATAAAACCCAAGTTTTTAGTACCCACATTTTCATAGGGATACACCCTATTTTATTTAATAAAACATCTATTTATTTTTAGGTAACTTTATTGCCACTTTTCCAAGCCTTCAGTGCTGTCCAGCTGGCTTCTATTTGGCTTTCACATTTTGTTACCTGAAACGCGTTTTAGAAACATTTTGTCTGTGGGAAATACTGGTGAGTGAATCCCAGTTTAATCAAGTTTTAATAAAACCCATTGTACAGTATTGAGGGCGATCTCGCAATTATATTTGTTTCCAAGTTATACCAATTATCACCCGTGGTACTGTCAGACCCGACTTGTGGAAATGTTACTCCTTGACCAGGTGGTAACAAATTTTGTATACAAAACCCCAACATACCCACGATAATTGTATTCTTACAAATACTCAATATCTGCTTAATATATAATTATTCATGTGAGGTTTTATAAAAACAGTTCATAAAAGGTTTACAAAAAGCGGATAAACTCACATTGCTGTCTTAGATTATCCTTTAGGGTTTCCTTGTGATAATCTATAAATTACACAAATGCATGCGTGTTAGTATAATAATCCATTTTAACATTAGCAATACCCTCCCCGAGACGGCATTCCAACGACTACGTCGGGCAGAACCACAACAGCCATTACGAAACCCTAGATCAATCGGGCAGAGTATCTAATACGTCTCCAGGGGTTATGATACTTACATCGGAGCAGAACCTCGCTATTTAGGGGGGTATAATACCCTTGTATAATGTATACTACGTAGATTTGAGAGAAAGAAAGACAATTTTGAACGATTTCGACTGAAGACCCGATGCCTACTTATATAGTGCTTCACTCTGACTTTTACGCAACCCGCGTAAGAGTAGACAAGGGCCTACGCGGCCCGCGTCAACCTTGGTCAATGCTGTAGCTTGACCGGATCATCAACTAGACTCGCCAATAGTGGTATGACCATCGTCACCAGGGTGTGACACGACGCCAGATAAAAATAAGATAGTAGCCATTGTAATCGCTCTTATGATGTAATCTATAACTAAGGTGTCATTTTATATAACCTGAATGACTCGCCAGTATTTCCCCGCTGATAAAATCTTTTTAAACATGTTTCAGGTGATTTACTGTGAACCAGGGAACAGTGTTGCGTAGCACTAAAAGCTTGAAGAGGTGGCTCAGTAAAATAAATAAACATGTTTCGTAAAACAAGGAATTTCCTCATGAAATTTCCTTTATTGTAAATTATGGGGTTTGTCCCAAATTGTGAAATAAAATAATTAGGCATCTTCAGTTTAAAAGATCCTGTCAACATTTCCGCTGCCAAATTAAATAATAAATACCACGGGTTTATGTCCCGCGGCTTCTGGACCGGGTAACACTGGGCAGGGGGCCGTGACAAAAAAAGGCGGTATCAGAGCCACTGATTTAAGCCAATTAAGTATTTAGAAATACTTAATTTTTCAGAGTGCCATTTTGTGATTCTGTGAAAATTTAATTTAATAAATAAAATTTTAATGTAAATTTGTGTGTGTTTCTTCATCTGTGCTAACAGCATGAACGAACTGTCGGAGGCACTCCGAAATTTTACTATCCATACCACAGATATGGATACCACAGGAAACTCATCTGGCTACCAGGCGGATACTGAAGAACCAATAACATTCCAGGCCCAGGCCCAGGAGAAACCAAAGCCGAAAAAGAGGAGGAGAATCTTGGACTGGAAACGTGGACGTAGGAAGAAGCCAGCTGCCCAGAAGGTTAAAAAGACTGAGGATCCTAAAGATAAAGGGAAAGGAAAGGAGATCGGGGAAAGTTCAGGGCAAGCCCAGGAAATGCCCCCATGGGAGGAGGTTGATCGCAAACTGGCAAATTGTGACCTCATCGGACCTGCCGATGAAAACCTCTTTAATTACCCCGCAGAATCCCAACTTCCAGTTAATTTGGAACCTGCTATCCCAGATCTTATTTTCATGTAACACCCCGTGTTCCGAAAGTCAAAGTCAAAGGCAAGATTGAAGTCAAAGGAAGAAAAGATTGCTAATTGCAATCTGTCTCTCCTTGCTCAATCCCTGTTTTGACTTCTTTCACTTGTAGTTAGTCTATTTTATGTTTTACGTTAATTGTATTATGTGGAGTAATTAATTATAATCGCAGTAATCGATGCATATTTATCGCTACGAATCGCTTTACGACTGTGAACAATAGGAAGTAACAATGCGATAAAGTTACCTAAAGGCTAATCGAACTAATCTAATCATCATCGCGCTCGCAAACTCGAATTTCGCATTTTGGTTATTGTTATACGTGTGTGTGCGCCTTATGTGTTACTTGTGCATGTTTATTTATGTTGTGTGTGGTGATCAATCGAAACGCAATCGAACTCAATCGCAATCGAATCGCAATCGCTGAACGAATACGAAATAAGGATGATTGTATGTTGATATAGTATGATAATTAGTGGAGAAGAGATAGCGCGAGATATGAGTAGTTGGGATTAAAAGTAATTTGATTAGGAAACTCTAACGCATCGCAACACTCGCAATCGAAATCGAAACAGCAAAACTCGTCGCACCTGTACTTAAACTATCACTAGGAAGGCAGTTTTATGTTCCTTACTTTCCTACGCACTATACGATGTATTGCAAAATACATCTTTATTCGCGTCTGTTTTAGTCGTTAGTTATTCGTTTTTAGTGTCGGTTTTAGATAGATTGTACATACTTTTGATTTAATTGTGTTTCCAGGTCTTTACAGCCAAAAGGAGCAAACACAAGTTAAAATCTGGAAAGACGAAAGGCTGGAACGGAAATCGAGGATTCAGGAGCAGAAACGAAGTGAAAATTCAATTCTGGAGCTTCCAGGAGGGCCGCGTAAACTTATAAGCACACTTACGCGCCCCGCATCAACTTAACAGAAAAATTCAGAATTATTGAAGTCCGGGCGGGCCGCGTGAACTTATGAAACACCTTTAACGCGGGCCGCCTTAACTTTAAACTTGTTTCTGGAGAATGACATTGAAGCGGGCCGCGTTAACTCCCATCTATGCATTACGCGGGCCGCGAGAGCTACTTAAACGTGCAATCCAATCAACAGCTAACGGCTAGTAGGGTTTTTGAAGTTATAAAAGATCATCATCATCATCAGCCGTAAAAAAACGAACTTGGGACATTAGAGGCGATCTTGGAGACTGATTTCAGAGGTTTTGAAGGTTCGGATCGTGAAGAATCATCGTAAAGAGCTCAGGAGCATTCGGATTGGAAGATATTCGGGTTATCTCTTCTTGTTTATCATTCGGTTTGCTTGTTCTTGATTTGTAATGATGAATTCAGATTTAAACAAGATTATTATCATATTCTTGAACATGTTTAGCGGCTAAGTTTCTGTTACTACCTAGACATGGATGATTGATTGCATATGTTTTGATTATTCTTGGATTTATGAATGCTATGGTTTGTTTATAAATTGTAAACGGTTTGTTCTATCAGTTAGATCTGTTTGCGTGCTTGATGTTGTTTAATTATTGATTATTGTTTCGCATGAATCTTGGTGACAGTCTTTATCACATAATAGAATCATGCTAGGTTTTAGATTTTGGTGACTGTCTATATCACGTAATAAATCTTGAATCTTTAGGGTTAAATCGGCCGATAAACCTTAGAAGCAATAATTGGTATTTTTATAAAATCAAGTGTTCTAATCATCAATAGCTGTAAGGTGCGAGATTATTGCTAGGTCTAAGTGATTAAACCGCAAGGTGGGTCCTTCTTAGGAAGTTAACCTTTTGGCTGCTGTCTAGCAAGTCTAGCTGAGAAAACAAACCTATCCTAGGTTTAGGTCTCGTAAGGGAGTGAGCCTTGTAGGATACTTTTATAAACCCATTAGATGTCTTGTAAAGGAGTCTAATAACCGGTAATTTAACAACCTTTAGGGGATCTTAGCGTGCTCTTGAGAAGGGTTAGGGGTCCTTAGATTTCCCGAGAGGTGAGAATTTTAAGATCCCGGTTCCATAGCAGACAACTTCCAATTATAATCATAACTAAAAGCAATCAGGATTCCTGTCTAGGTAGTTCCTTCATCATCCTTGAGTTCAGCTTTCGTGAGAGTTCGTGTCTAGTTCGTCTAGTTAATTTAGTTGAATTTTTATTACAATTTTAGGATATTTAGAACCCCCCCCCCCAAATTAATAAACAATTTAGTTATGTCGTGTCAGTCTTAGTCTAGATAGAGTCGTAGCGTAATCAGTAGAGTCTCGTGGGTTCGATACTCGGACTTGCTTTAGCTTTACTACATTAATCGGTTCACTTGCCGGTTGTGTGGTTTAGGGTTTAGATCGAGTCTTAGTTTTATAAATTTAAAGCTTAGAGAGTCTAGAATTAGGGTAATTTTAGTTGATTTTATTAACCCATTTTCAGCACATCAAGTTTTTGGCGCCGCTGCCGGGGACTCTTTGGCGATTGCGTTGATTACTTTGTTTGGACTTACTTGACATATTACGTGCTAGTTGTTTACTTTGTTTGAGTCGTATGTGTCTTAGTAATTTAGTGTCTTTTATAGTTAGTTGAGTCATCTGTTAGAGTCTTCTTACTTGGTTGTTTTCGGTTGTTGCAGTGGATGCCCCATACGCGCTCGCAGGGACCGCCGCCGCTTCCGTTTACACTCAAGTCATCCTTCTCGTCTTCCGCGTCCGAGGTAAGTGCTTCTAGCTCTACTTCGTCTTCACTTTCCACCCCGGCGTTTGATTTCACACCAAAGTCTTCACCCCACAATTCTCCGCCACCCACCCGTCCATCTAGTCCACCACTCGTAGCTTAAATGGCCCGTAGGACAGTTTACGATCAGGCGACCACCGGTTTCGCCGGTGGGAATTCCCTCATCACCCTTCCGAACATCCCGAACGATCGGTCCTGGCAGATTCCATCCTACATTATGACCGCCATCACAAATTCTTGCCAGTTCCATGGTCGTGACGACGAGGATGCCCCCGCTCACATCAATCGCATCACTCATCTCTGCAGCACCTTCTCTATTGAGGGTGTCAATCTTGATGCTAGGTATCTTCAGGTTTTCCCGTTCTCACTCGCTGGACGCGCAGCTGTCTGGTTCGATTCCCAGCCCGCTGGCACCTTCACTACTTGGGCAGGTCTTCGCGATGCATTCTTAGCCAAGTATTTTCCGCCAGCTAAGGCGTCTCGCCTTCGTGACCAGATTCACTCATTTCGTATGGAGCCGGATGAGCCGTATCACTTAGCTTGGGAGCGTTTTTAAACCCTGATATCCCGTTGTTCTCAGCATGGTCTATCCGATTGGGCGTTAGTCGAGAAATTATACAATGGTCTTACTCCTGAGATTAGAGCTCGCTTCGATACTTCAGCAGGAGGTCAGCTTATAGGAAAGAAGACGGTGGCTGAGTGCAATGATTTGTTTGAGAGCTTTGCCCACTCTGATATGGACTACAGCACTACCAGCAGGACTTCCATTCCTGTGCGTACCACCTCGGCCTGTCGAGGGGTAAACCAAGTTATCTTGGATCCATCGGTAGCTGTTGTAGTCGAGAATTTGAGGCAGGAGTTGAGGCAGGAGATGAGGCAGGAGTTGAGCGAGATAAAGAAGAAAGTTGATAGGTGTGAGGTTTGTCGAGGAGGTCATGATACTATCGATTGTCCTACCCTTACTCTCGAGCAGGTGGAGTACATAACAGGTCAGTCTAGGGGTCCCACGAATCCGTTCAATAATTCCAACTCCAGCTGGCGCGGTAATGGTAATGCGAGTGGTTATCGTTCGTCTGGAAATCCTCCTGGATTTCCATCTGGTCAGTATCAGAGTAGAGGGCCCGGTATTTACACGAGTTCTGGTTCAGGGCAGTTTAGTGGGTCAGGTTCGAGTGGGCAGTTTGCTAGTGGAGGATCGACTCAGGAGAGTCAAGGTAGTGGAAAGGCTCCTGAGGGTAGTCTGAGCAGGTTGGAGGAGATGTTCGCTCAGATGATGACGCAGAATCAGGCGTTCGTTAAAAGTCAGGAGCAGACTAATAAAAATCACGAACTCCAGCTCAAGAGTCAGCAGGCCGCTCTTCTTGATCTTCAGAGAACAGTATGTGGGCTTGCTAAGAAGTTGCAGGAACATCCACCGGGTCAGTTTTCGGGAAACACTGTCACGAATCCCGCGAATCATTCAGCTAAGGCTATTACGACCCGCAGTGGAAAGAGCTTGGGAGAGGTTGTGAGAGAGAGAGAGTTGAGGAGGAGGAGGAAGAGGATGAAGTCGATGAGGAGATCGAGATGGAGGCTCCAGGCAAGGTGCACACGAGGCTAGCCCCAGCAAGTACCCACACGCCGAGGAGTCGCCAGTAGAGAAGAAAGTGGAGAAGCAGCCGACGAAGGTTCGGCCGGCACCGGTGATTGATTGTTCTCGCCTTCCATTCCCCGCCCGTGCCAGGCAGCAGAAATATGCTCAGGAATACGGAAAATTCCTCGAGATGTTTACACAGTTGAAAATCAATCTTCCGTTTATCGAGGCGCTTCAGTCTATGCCTAAGTATGTGAAATTTCTCAAAGATCTTTTGAAGCGTAAGGAGAGAATCGGTGAGCTTTCGAATATTCCATTGACAGGAGGTTGTTCCGCGGTAGTCTTGAATAAGCTGCCAGAGAAATTGACCGACCCTGGTACTTTCAAGATTCCATGTTTCTTCGGGGGAGCCGTTACCCCTGCTCACGCCTTAGCCGATTTAGGGGCCAGCATCAATCTGATGCCGTTTTCGTTGTATGAGCGACTTGGTCTAGGAGAGCTTACACCCACGCGCATGTCATTGTCCTTGGCTGACCGATCAGTCAAGTATCCTTGTGGGATAGTAGAGAATTTGTTGGTGAAGGTTGATAGGTTTGTGTTCCCAGTGGATTTCGTTGTGCTCGACATGGAGGCCGATGAGAGAGTTCCTATTATTCTGGGCCGTCCATTCCTTCGAACCGCAAAGGCGATCATCGACGTCTTTGATGGTAAGATTTCTCTTCGTGCGGGTGACGAGATTGTCACATTTGAGATTGATAGAGCGATGCAGCATCCTGGCGGTCGTGATGATGATAGTGGGCCGTGTCATTCCGTTCACTTTCTCAATTCATTCATATCTTGCGTTGACACGTGTCTTGATTACATAAGTGGAGCTGATTTAGTAGGCGAGCGAGTCGTTGACGATCATGAAGAGAAGGAGGTTGAAGAAGTAGAGGAGGAGCAGTTGGATGAGAGTGATGAGTTGTGTGTTACTGAGCCGTTAGAGCTCGATGCGATTAGTGATGAGAGTACTCCTGTAGAGATTTTACCGCCTTTAGAACTTAAGGTTCTTCCGTCATATCTCGAGTACGCATTTCTAGGAGAGAAGTTGAATATGCCTGTCATTATGTCTTCGAAATTGACAGAGGAGGAAAAAGGGAGGTTGATTGAGGTGCTGAGGGAGCACAGTGATGCGATTGCCTGGAGGCTATCTGATATCAAAGGCATCAGCCCTACTTTTTGCACGCATCGCATTCTGATGGAGGATGTTTACAAGCCTGTAGTGCAGCCGCAGCGTCGCTTGAATCCGAACATGCAGGAGGTAGTGAAGAAGGAGGTGATGAAGTTGTTAGAGTCTGGGTTGATCTATCCTATTTCTGATTCAGCTTGGGTGAGTCCTACACAGGTCGTCCCGAAGAAAGGGGGGATGACGGTTGTTCTGAATGCGAAGAATGAGCTTATTCCGTCTCGTACTGTTACGGGTTGGCGTGTGTGCATTGACTATCGAAAGTTAAATGACGCCACTCGTAAGGATCATTTTCCGCTCCCATTCATTGATCAGATGCTTGAGCGTCTCGCGGGTCAGCAGTTCTATTGCTTTCTCGACGGGTTTTCGGGTTATTTCCATATCCCTATTGCACCAGAGGATCAGGAGATAACCACTTTTACATGTCCATACGGCACATACGCGTACGATCGCGATCTTTCAGGATATGGTCGAGAGTTCGATGGAGGTTTTTATGGACGATTTCTCAGTGTACGGTAGTTCTTTCGATCAGTGTTTGATGAATCTTGAGAGGATGTTGAAGAGATGTGTAGAGACGAAGCTGATGTTGAATTGGGAGAAGTGTCACTTCATGGTGACTGAGGGGATTGTGCTAGGGCACAAGATTTCGAGAGCTGGTATTGAGGTTGATAGGGCGAAGATAGACACGATCAGCCAGCTTCCTCCGCCGACTAGTGTCAAGTCGGTTCGTAGTTTTCTCGGTCATGCGGGATTTTATAGGCGCTTTATTAGGGATTTTTCTAATATCACACGCCCCATGACGCGATTGTTGGAGAAGGACGTTCCTTTCGTCTTTGACGAGGAGTGCCTTCGAGCGTTTGAGTTTCTGAAGGAGAAGTTAGTGAGTGCACCGATCCTCGTGTCACCGGATTGGAGCTTACCATTCGAGCTGATGTGCGACGCGAGTGACTACGCAGTTGGTGCGGTGTTAGGGCAGAGACGGGAGAAGCATTTTCACCCGATTTACTACGCGAGTAAAACTTTGAATGATGCCCAGGAGAATTACACCACCACAGAGAAGGAGTTGTTAGCAGTGGTGTTCGCGTTCGACAAATTCCGATCATATCTCGTTCTTTCGAAAACCGTCGTGTTTACTGACCATTCCGCTCTGCGTTACCTGTTTCAGAAGATGGACGCGAAGCCGCGCCTTATACGATGGATTCTGCTTCTTTCCGAGTTCGACATTGAAATTAAGGATAAGAAGGGGGCAGAGAATGTGGCGGCAGACCACTTGTCCCGCTTAGAGGATCCAAAGAGAGAGGAGATTCGTGAGGAGGCGATAGGGGACAGATTCCCTCACGAGTCTATTGATGCTGTCATGGCAGGGGCCGTGGATCTACCGTGGTATAGCGATATAGCCAATTATTTGGCTGACGGGTTTGTGATGGAGAATATGAGTGCGCAGCAAAAGCGGAAATTGATGAGGGACGCTAGGAAGCACATATGGGATGACGCTTACCTTTTTAGGATTGGAAGCGACCGTATACTTAGGAGGTGTGTTAGTAGGGAAGAAGGTATTGAGATCCTGAGGCACGTGCATGAGGGTTTGACAGGAGGTCACCATGGAGCACACACTACCGCGCAAAAAGTGTTCGACTGCGATTTCTTTTGGCCTACGGTGTTCGAGGATGCTCAGGATTTTGTTAGGGCTTGTGATGCATGCCAGCGTACCGGCAATATCTCATTCAGGAATGAGATGCCCCAGAATCCTATTCAAGTGTTGGAAATCTTTGACGTTTGGGGTATTGATTTCATGGGACCTTTCCCTCCTTCGAGTGGGAATAGGTACATCCTCGTTGCGATAGACTATGTTTCGAAGTGGGTGGAAGCTCAAGCTTTGCCTTCGAACGATGCACAAGTGGTGTGAGGTTCTTGAAGAAGTTGTTTACGCGATTTGGTACTCCTAGGGCAATTATTAGTGATCGCGGTACGCATTTTTGCAATGCGGTTATGGAGAAGGCATTGGAGAGATATGGAGTTACGCATCGCTTGTCTACCGTGTATCATCCGCAAACGAGCGGTCAAGTGGAGAACGCGAATCAAGGAGTGAAGAGGATTTTGGAGAAAACGGTCGGTAAGAGTCGGAAGGATTGGTCCGACAAGTTGGATGATGCGTTATGGGCATTCCACACCGCCTACAAGACGCCATTAGGTACGACGCCGTTTATGATCGTTTATGGGAAAGCGTGCCATTTACCGGTCGAGTTAGAGCATCGGGCTCTTAGGGCACTCAAAACGGTGAATTTAGATTTGACCGAGGCCGCTAGGAGAAGATACTTCCAAATTCATGAATTGGAAGCCCTTAGGGATGCGGCGTATGAGCGTTTGTGGAGTATTAAAGAGAAAACGAAGGCGTTGCATGATCGGAAGCTTAAGGGGTTGAAGGAATTCAAGGTTGGTGATAAGGTGCTTCTTTACAATTCGAGGTTTAAGTTGTTTCCCGGGAAGTTGAAGTCGGAGTGGACGGGACCGTATATAGTGAGGGAAGTGTTTCCGCATGGTGCGATCGAGCTATACAATAATGAGAGTGACGAGTCGTGGAAAGTGAATGGCCACCGATTGAAGCATTATTTAGGAGGGCCTATTGACGACGTCGAGAGGGAGGAAACCCCTCTCGAAGATCTTCTGGATACCACCACGTAGGTTCTTGAGTGAAAACTCAAGTGTATAGTTTGTACATTGAGTCGTTGTCCGTGTCGTGTCTTTAGTTAGTGTTTTGTGTGCTTTTGCGTCGTTTGTCGTAGTGTCGTATTTGTGTCCCTTTCGTGTCTTGTCGAGTATTTTGCAGGTACATCATCCTTCACGTGGCCGAAGTCGACTAACGAGCAGCCTCACATGTACGTTTAACAATAAAAACGAAGAAATAAGTGCAGGGGGGTAATTTGGGGATTAAAAAAAATAAAATTGGCTGTAAACTGTTGCTGTTGTCAAACATATTCCTGATATTTGCTGTCCAAGTGGCCCGCGTGAACTATTAGTTCACTCTTACGCGGCCCACTTGGAATTAAAAGACTTTTTGAAAATACAGTCACTCGCGGCCCGCTTCAACTTGGCCTAAACATTCATGCGGGCCGCGTGAACCTTTTATGTCGGCAGCAGTCAATAAATCCCCAAATCATCCATTTTGAAACCCTAACCTCCTAATCCATTATCATCTCTGGCGATTACACACCCCCACCACCGTTTCTCCGGCGATTATACCATCCACCACCACTCACCTCCGCAAACACCCACCACTACTCCCCCGCCGCTAACCACCCCCATCACCACCATCTCGTTGACTGCACACACCGCCGGTCATCCATCCTATATACGACCACTCACCATCATATCTCCGCCGCGAACCACCACATAACCACCATTTCCCCTGTTTTTGTAGTTCGGTTACAAGTCGTCGAGCACAATGTGACACCTGTGTCAGCACGACCATCAAACAAATACCAATCCGATGAAATATTGTATTTCATACTTGGGATCGTGTATAAATATGTGTATCTTTTGCACATATCAATTCTTGTTCAATTTCAAACTCTACAACGCTTTCTAGGGAATTATACGCAAACTAGTGCGTAAACGTACTCAGTTTAATGCGACAAATACTCCAGAAGACCATCATATACTTAACATACCTTAAATAACCTTTACATAACTTAGAAATAAGTTTTGAAGGCTTTGGTATGGCAAAAACAAGTTAATTCGCTTACAGGGACTAAACTTGACAAACTGCGAAAGTATGCCAATTTGAACTGTAACGAACTTTCCGGAACATGTCCATAAGTTAAACATACCCTAAATATCCTTTACATAGCTTAGAAATAGGCTTTGAGGGGTTTGGTATGCTAAAATAAACTTTTGGATCATTCAGGGGCTAAAAGCGTCAAAAAGTGCATAAGTTTGCACTTTCGCGCATAACTTACGTTCTGAATACATCCGGACATCCAAAAATTTTTGTAAGCACTAAAATAATTTATTTTAGTGTTTGGCATGAGAAAAATCCATTCGTCGCGTCATTTGGATCGTTTTTCGCGCTTATGCGCATTCCGTCATAATTAACCGAACATCGCATTCATACGGCCAAACGAACCAACACCCGACATACTTTCGAGCATGTTTCATGTCCCCAATGTTTAGGCATCATTTTAGGGCCTTAAAGTTGGCCTTACGGGCCTTAGAAGTGTCGAAAATAGCTTAAATACGTAACAGGGACTAAAACTGTAATTGCTGAAAGTTTGTGCGGATCAGACAGGGCTAGGCGGCCCGCCTGAGCCTTGTGTGAATCCTGACGCGGGCCGCATCAGACATGCAGACCAGATTCAATGTTTAATCCACTTGCATTGGCCTTTCGATCACCCAAAGGGCAACGCCACGTGTCGGATTCCTATGGTGGGGGCAAAATAAGGCACCACAACTTTGCGACAAGTGTACGGCTTGGATCGTGGCATGATATTCATGAAACGATCCTAACGGCTTTACTTTTCCTATAAATACCCCCCCCCTTTTGGCTAAAACCCCCAAAAATCAGATCTAAAGCTCTAAGTTGAGGCCTTTGCTCTCATACCTGAGCTCCTGGATCGAGATTAGCTTTCGGGGACCCTTCGTAAGTGTTCTTTCGTTCTTTATTTGCTTTTCGAGTCCGAAAGTCAACGTTTTGTTTGACTTTCTGCGTTGACCAGCCTATGGTCAACACGAAGTTCATTGGAACTTCGTAACGTGAGCGTGATCACGATGGTTATAGTCCGTAGTGACTATACCTACTGATTACCACGTTATCTAGGCTCAGTGACGAGTCGTAGTTTCGGCCAAAATGCGTATTCTTGCGTATTTTGTAACCAAACTACTCGTGAGCATCAAAGCCGTTTGTTTTGATGCCAAACCTGTTTTCTAAACTTAGTTAAGCATGTTCTAACATGCTTAGCTCGTCACTTTTAGTTTAGTGCATATATAGGGTCGTAAGGTAAGCGATCTAAACAATCGCTTATACTTTCGAACCCGACCCATTTGGTCGATCATTAGGATCCGACCAAACACATTAGGTGACCACAGCTGTAACCTTCCGATGTTATACCTTATGGTCACGATGTTAGGCGTTCCAAACGCGTTCTACGCGAACGACGCGTTAAGGTAGCATAAGCTACCTAAACGGGTCGCAATGGGTCGCAAGCACTTAGGTTAGGTTTCATTTTAGTATGTAGGCTTTGTTAAACCATATTACACGAGTCTCCATACTCGTTTGGTTTATGAACCCGCATACTATCCGATCCTTCCGATTTTGGTCCGATATATTAATATAGCTACCTATTAGGTGTCGTTTGATATCCGTGATCTCTAGCATTATTTGGTTGTTATACAAGAACTTCAAAGCAATCTCAGGTGAGTACATTGAACCCCTCTATTACTGTTTTCCAAACTGTTTTGGGGTGAAACACATGTGCCTACTTGTTACTTTCATGCTTTCCCGTTTTCACATCATATACTTGCTATGTTCGATAGTACATATATAGTACATGATTTCATTGTGTTTATGCTATGCATGTCCATTGTGTGCATACTTAGTACATCACTTTACAATACATCTCATGCTACGTATGCCCGTTGTGTGCATACTTAGCACATCACTTTACAATACATTTCATGCTATGTATGCCCATTGTGTGCGTACTTAGTACATTTCTTTACATTACATGCTATGTATGCCCATTGTGTGCGTACATAGTACATTGCTTTACATTACATGCTATGTATGTCCATTGTGTGCGTACTTAGTACATTGCTTTACATTACATGCTATGTATGCCCATTGTGTGCGTACTTAGTACATTGCTTTACATTGCATTTCTGTTGCATATGCTCATCCAGCATATGAAGACATTATATTACATTTCGAACCGTTGTAACCATTTGACTATGTGAACCATCTTAACCCTTTGATTATATGAACCGTTTGTAACCATTGAACCGTGAGAACCAGTTGTATCTGTTGACATGATTTACATTTGACAATAGACATTTGACTATACATAAACATTTCTACCGTTGTTAAACATTTCATCTTGAGGGTTTGGTTTGAGCAAGTGATCTAAGTAACGAGGCATGTGTAATATGATACAAGCATGGTGGATACGCCGCTGATACTTCCTATTGTAACAACTCTCACTAAAATTAATGCTTAGGGTGGTAATTAGCTATTAAGAAAACCCTAATTGAGAAACTCAAGCAATTCTACACTAACCCTAAAATTTTCGAATCAATCGGAATCAGGATCAGGGCCCCTAAAACTCAGGGGGGGGGGGTTAAACCCTAAATCGATATTATCCTCTAAATTCATTGTCTGAATTGCATTAAACAAAACTGTCAACTCACCCAAGCTACTGGACACGAAACCTACCCTACCCTAAATTGACATCCTAGGCGATACGCGGGAGGTTCCCCGAATTCTTCCGCGACACGTGGGAGATGCAAATTTTCAGTATAAATAGAGGGCCTTGGGACTTGAATTTGGGAGTTGAAACGACGGCCAAACGCTTTCTGTACGTCGAATTATTACAAATACAGTCCCAAAACACACACACTAATATCGAATCGCTGCCGCAAAACAGGGTAATCACTCGATCGCTATTACGATTCATTTTCCGAGATCAATATATCCAAAGAATGTTTAAGTGCCACCCACATAGGGTTATACTTTGTCGTTCGTCGTTAAATCGATGAATGTTTAAGTATTGCACTTTGTCGTTCGTTGTGAGAATTTGATCTCGTGAGTTATCGTGACTGCTGTATTGATCACTAACCCGGTTTTGTGTGCATTATTATTGAAATTAGGTTAACAAGGCTAAATCATATTCTGTCCGTGTTAAATCTGCAATGTGAGTCATTCTCTTTTTATCAACTGTTTTACAATACTCCAAATTATTTTTCAGAATTATAATTACAGTGATTAAGTTTATGTAATCACCAAATTACAGCCAGTATGTGGGGTATTGTGCACATTACTACTGTTTTTATCACTTTAGGTGGGCGAACCTAAAATTTAGTGATACGTCATTCATTGGGGCAGCCAATGGTGATATGACCACTGTCACAGATCCGGTCGAGTGACAAATATTGTGGGTAGTTGGTTGATATCAGAAACATATGTAAAAGATCTTAATACTGTGAATTATAACAAATGTGTCATTCTTTTGTAAATAGAATGATTCACTCAGTATTTCCCCGCTGACAAAACCTTTTTCAAACATGTTTCAGGTGATCTACTGTAATTCAGGAAAAGTGCCACAGAGCATTTCAAGCTTACGATAGTGGCTCAGTATAAAATAAAGAAATATGTTTTGAAATAAAGATTTATCAGAAAAATCTTATTATTGTAAATTATCGGAGTTTTATCCCGAATTGTGAAATAAAATAATCGGGAAAAGTTTTTAGCTTTATAACGATCCTGATGTTAAAATTCCGCTGCTAAAATCACATAAATAAATATCACGGGATTTCTGTCCCGCGGCTCCTGAAACGGGTCAAACCGGGTCAGGGGCCGTGACAGAAATAAGGTGGTATCAGAGCCACTGAGTTAAGCTAATTAAGTATTTAAAAGATACTTAATTTTTTCCTGATTACTATTATGTGATTATGTGTTTTATTAAACTGACTATTTGTTAGTTACAATATGGGTAAGCAAAAGTTGCAAGATATCTATCTTAAATTAGATAGGTCAGTCTACGAAGAGGGAAGTTCATCCAAAACTAAATTTTCAAAACTCCCTACAATTCCTGAAGAAGGAATATTTGTTCGAAAAGCACAATATGAGAAACCGCTTTCTCCTAGAAAAAGGAGTATGATTATTAAGAAAAGTAAAGAGCAAATTCGAGAAAAGAGGATTAAAAAGAAAACCCAGGAAATACTCAATAAATCACCTTGGGAAGACAAGCTAGATGAGAAATGGGCAAATTTGTATATGCTAGCCACTGTAGCAGAACATGCAAATATTTAGATACCCTAAATCTAGTAATAGCACTTCCCAATAAGTAAATAAATAAATAAATCTGAGTGTGTTCTTTCCTGTTATTTTGTACAAATAGTGTGCAATAAAACTTCGATGTTTATTTGTTAAACTTTGTTCCAAAGTTTTAACTTAGCATTTTTGTGCATTTTGCATATATGCTACACAGCATGAGCGAGATATCTGAAGCTTTTCAGAACCTCAATCTTTACCCGGTGAATATAGAAGTTTCCCAAGAGTTTACTAGATACTTTGCTGATGTGGACCAACCTGTAGAATTCCATGCTCCACCTTTGACAAAGCCAAAACGAAAGAAAAAGAAGAATTACGTGTGGGGACATCGTATCCGTAGGAAAAAGCCAGTCCCGAAACTTCCTAAAATAAACAATCCTTTAGAAATAGCAAAAGAAACTGGTAAACAGCCGGAGATGGAAATTGAAGTTAAGAAAGATTCTAGGCAAATGGAGATACAGTTTGAGGAATATTCTAAAGATATAGAAATGGAAGTAGGACAAGGTTCTAGACCAACCCAGATAGAAATTGGGGAGAGCTCAAACCAAAACCAGGGAATAACTTTTCAGGATGAAATAGATTTTCTATTGGCAAACTGTGAGACTATTCAGCCTGTCACCTATCCTATCGAAAATCCAATCCCTATGAATTTTGCACCAGCAATCCCAGAACCAATAGTCCATGCTCAACCTATAGAAATGGAAGAATGGTGGACGAATGATTGGCAATTTCAAATATTGTTAACGACCCTTATTCCTTCCTTCCGCAATTCGATCCAGAACCCCTACCTAATCCACCAATGAGCACTGAGAATATGGCTGAACTGCGCCATTTCGGTGAAGAGTTGATGGATGCAGGAAATAGAATCAGGGAGATAGGGGGACAAATTGCCTGGAAGTATGACGAAAGGGAACTTCGTTTTTAGGATGACAAGTGACGAGGGATAGGAGAATGGTAAAACTATAGTTGTGTAATAGTAAAAGTAAATATTGAAATTAGTATGTAACATAACGAATAAAACGTTGTAAAATATTGGTGTGTATTGATGCATACTATAACCAATATAAAATAGAATCGAGAAATCGATAAGTTTTGACTTTACGTGCCTTGTGAATTATCTGATTGTTTGTGTATAAATTGCTAGTTATCAAATACTAATAAAAATTATTATATATTATCAGATGGCAAATAGTGGTAATGAACCAGTAAATGAGGTTAATCAGTCGGAGCAACATCCAGGGGATCAATATATGGCTAGACAAGATATTGAAAATATTGTTGCTCAAGGGATAGCCAATGCTATTCCAGCATTTGTTGCTGATGTAAAAAGTCCAATCGAACCGTAACATATCATTCCTAGTAAACGTACTACTGAAGATAACTTCAGTAATAGTATAAACGGTGGTAATAATCATGTTAATCATGATAATGAATCCCAGCACACGCCGCTCCCTAAGAAACGGAAGGCTGCAACACCTGGTTGCACTTTCAAAGAATTCCTTGCTTGTAAACCCACTGAATTTGCAGGCAATGAAGGGGCAACTGCATCACTGCGTTGGTTAGAGAAAACCAAAGCAGTAGTTGCAATAAGTAAGTGTGCCAAAGATGATCAGGTCATGTACGCATCAAATCTGTTTAAAGATGGAGCACTCGAATGGTGGAACACTATGTTACAAGCTAAAGGAAGAGATAGGGCTTATGCTATGACTTGGGAAGAATTTAAGAGTCTGGTAGAAAGAAAATTTTGTCCTGAGTATGAAAAGGAACAAATGGCAAATAAGTTCTTAACTCATCGGATGTTAGGTGTGGATTGTCGTGGTTACACTTCGACATTCTTTGAATATGCTAGAGTAGTACCTAACCTGGCTTCACCAGAACCGGTACTCATTTCTCGCTATATTTGGGGATTAATTAGCGAAATTCGCAATATCGTTAAGGCTGCGAGACCTCGCACTATTGACGATGCAGTAGAATTAGCTAACACCCTAACTGATGAACTGATACGCACAAGAGATGAAGATAGGAAGAAGGAACTAGCTCAGAAAATTACCCAAGGATTTAGGGTGGGTAATAGTAGGAATTTCAAGAAAAGAGGAGCAGGGCAATCCTCAACTTTGCCATTCTGCAAAATTTGCAAAAAAAAATCATTTTGGAAAATGTAATAAACTTTGCAATTTTTCAAAACGATAGGACATCGTGAAGAAAACTGCAGGAAGAAATCCATAATTTGTTACAATTGTGGAGAAGCCGGACACTTCAAAACAGAATGTCCTAAGTTAGCCAACCCAGTAGACAACAAACCCAAAGCGACCGAAGGAGCTACTAAGAAGAATGCCAGAGCATTCCAGCTAACCACTCAAGAAGCAGAGCTCATTCCGGATGTCATCGTCGGTACGTTTTTAGTTCACAACATTTATGCAAAAGTATTATTTGACTCTGGTGCAAACCAAAGTTTTATAAATACTTCATTCTGTCAAGCTCTTAAGTTACCCTTAACTACCGTTAGGCAGATTTTTACAGTCGAAACTGCAGATGGGAATTCAGTAAAAATCAATCAGGTTTTGCAAAAAGTAGAAATAGAACTCTCAGGTCATAAATTTGCTGCAAACCTATTGCCTATGAAATTAGCTGAATTTGATGTTGTGTTAGGAATGGATTGGTTAATAGCCAACCATGCTCAAATCATTTGTGATAGAAACTCTATAAAAATTCAATCACCTACTGGGAAAGTAATCATGATTACAGGAGATAAACCTCGAAAGCCTCTGAAGTTCATATCAGTAATGAAAGTTGCTAATTATGAACGGAAACAAGGAATAGTATATATGATTTCAGTAATCATTTGTACTAAAGGAAAAGAACTTAAGGAAATTCCTGTAGTCTCAGAATACCCAGATGTATTTCCGGAAGATTTACCTGGGTTACCACCAGATAGGGAGGTAGAATTTAGGATTCATCTAATTCCAGGAACTACACCGATAGCCAAGGCACCCTATCGATTAGCTCCTACCGAAATGCTAGAATTGAAAAAGCATTTAGATGAATTACTAAGCAAAGGATTTATACAACCTAGTTCATCCCCTTGGGGTGCACCAGTGTTGTTTGTGAAAAAGAAAGATGGATCAATGAGAATGTGTATCGATTATAGAGAGCTAAATAAGGTTACAATTAAGAATCGATACCCATTACCTAGGATTGATGATCTTTTTGATCAATTACAAGGCGCTAAATACTTTTCTAAGATAGATTTGCGCTCCGGATATCATCAATTAAAGGTTCAAGAAGAAGACATACCTAAAACTGCTTTTAGAACTAGGTATGGACATTATGAGTTTACAGTCATGCCTTTTGGGTTAACTAATGCACCTGCAGCATTTATGGACATGATGAACAGAATCTGTAAACCATATTTGGATAAATTTGTAATTGTTTTCATAGACGATATACTTATTTATTCAAAAAGTCAGGTCGAACATTGTCAGCACTTGCATGCACTCTTAACTTTGTTAAGAAAAGAAAAGTTGTACGCTAAATTCTCGAAGTGTGAATTTTGGCTACAAGAAGTGCAATTTTTAGGACACATGGTGAATCACGAAGGTATTCACGTAGATCCTGCTAAGATAGAAGCAATTACCAATTGGAAGGTTCCGCAAACTGCAATGGAAATTAGAAGTTTTATAGGATTAGCTGGATATTATAGACGGTTTATTAAGGATTTTTCCAAGATAGCTGTACCATTAACTAAGCTAACCTGTAAAGCCACTAAGTTTGAGTGGGGATCTAAACAAGAAGAAGCCTTCAGAATCTTAAAGCAGAAATTAACCAATGCTCCAATCTTAGCCTTACCAGAAGGAACAGAAGATTTTGAGGTATATTGTGATGCTTCAAAATTAGAATACGGATGTGTGTTGATGCAACGCAAGAAGGTAATTGCGTATGCTTCCAGACAATTGAAAAAGCACGAAGAAAACTATACGACTCATGATTTAGAATTAGGAGCTATAGTTTTTGCCCTTAAGATATGGAGACATTATCTGTATGGAAGTAAGTTTACTGTTTATACAGATCATAAGAGTTTAAGGTATATATTTGGGCAAAAAGAGTTAAACATGAGGCAAAGAAGATGGATGGAAATCCTGAGTGATTACGACCGTGATATTCAATATCACGAAGGAAAGGCAAACGTAGTCGCAGACGCCTTAAGTCGTAAGTATCATGAGAAGCAAAGGCGAGTCCGTGCTCTTAGAATAAATCTACAAGTAGATTTAATGGAACAATTGAAAGAAATTCAGGAAACGGCAATCAAGGACGATGCCGAATGAATGAAAGGTTACCTAAAAGAATTGGAACAAGGAAATGATGGAATTTGGAAATTCCACAAAAGCAGAATTTGGGTACCTAAACAGGGAAATTTAAGGTCAAAGATTTTAGACGAAGCTCATAAATCTAGGTATACTGTACATCCAGGAAACAATAAGATGTACCAAGATTTAAGAAAGAATTTATGGTGGATAGGAATGAAGAAGGATATAGCCGAATACGTATCTAAGTGTTTAACCTGTTCACAAGTTAAAGCCGAGCATCAGAAACCTTCAGGTCTATTACAACAGTTAGAAATGCCTGTATGGAAATGGGGACTCATAACAATGGACTTTGTTACTAAGTTACCCAAAACCAGAAAAGGTAACAATGCGATTTGGGTAGTTGTGGATCGATTGACCAAATCTGCTCATTTTCTACCAATAAAAGAAACCTTTAGCATGGAAAGGTTAGCCAAGTTGTACGTAGATGAAATAGTATCCCTACATGGAATTCCACTCTCCACTGTATCGGATAGAGATAGCCGTTTCACTTCCCGTTTCTGGACAAGTTTCCAAGAAGCAATGGGAACCCGACTCAATCTAAGTACCGCATATCATCCACAAACAGACGGACAAAGTGAAAGGACAATCCAAACTTTAGAAGACATGCTCCGCGCATGTGTAATTGACTTTGGTGGTAATTGGGATAACCATTTACCATTAATTGAATTCTCCTATAATAATAGTTATCACTCAAGCATCGAAGCCGCTCCATTCGAAGCACTGTATGGACGCAAGTGCAGAACTCCCGTATGTTGGGCGGAAATAGGAGAAAGTCAATTATCAGGTCCAGAAATCATGCAAGAAACCACAGACAAGATAACTCAAATCAAGGAAAGATTGAAAACAGCCAGAGATCGCCAGAAGAGCTATGCAGACAATCGTCGCAAGCCACTCGAATTCCAGATAGGAGACAAAGTACTTTTGAAAGTATCTCCTTGGAAAGGAGTAGTACGATTCGGTAAGAAAGGAAAACTGAGTCCAAGATATGTTGGACCATTCCCAGTGATTCAACGAATCGGACCAGTTGCTTATCGCTTACAACTACCAGAAGAACTAGCTGGAGTACATGATGTATTTCATGTATCCAATCTTAAGAAATGTCTATCAGACGAATCCTTGGTAGTACCTCTTCAAGATGTGTAGGTAAATGAAAAGCTGAAATTCATAGAGAAACCTTTACAAATAGAAGATAGGAAAATCAAGTTTCTCAAACACAAGCGACTAGTACTGGTGAAAGTCAAATGGAATTCAAAGAGGGGACCAGAATATACTTGGGAGCTAGAGTCAGAAATGAAGCAGAAATACCCTCATCTATTTCAGTAAATCTCGAGGACGAGATTCTTCTTAAGGTGGGGAGGATGTAACAACTCTCACTAAAATTAATGCTTAGGGTGGTAATTAGCTATTAAGAAAACCCTAATTGAGAAACCCAAGCAATTCTACACTAACCCTAAAATTTTCGAAACAATCAGAATTAGGATCAGGGCCCCTAAAACTCAGGGGGGGTTAAACCCTAAATCGATATTATCCTCTAAATTCGTTGTCTGAATTGCATTAAACAAAACTGTCAACTCACCCAAGTTACTGGACACGAAACCTACCCTACCCTAAATTGACATCCCAGGCGATACGCGGGAGGTTCCCCGAATTCTTCCGCGACACGCGGGAGATGCAAATTTTCAGTATAAATAGAGGGCCTTGGGACTTGAATTTGGGAGTTGAAACGACGGCCAAACGCTTTCTTTACGTCGAATTATTACAAATACAGTCCCAAAACACACACACTAATATCGAATCGCTGCCGCAAAACAGGGTAATCACTCGATCGCTATTACGATTCATTTTCCGAGATCAATATATCCAAAGAATGTTTAAGTGCCACCCACATTGGGTTATACTTTGTCGTTCGTCGTTAAATCGATGAATGTTTAAGTATTGCACTTTGTCGTTCATTGTGAGAATTTGATCTCGTGAGTTATCGTGACTGCTGTATTGATCACTAACCCGGTTTTGTGTGCATTATTATTGAAATTAGGTTAACAAGGCTAAATCATATTCTGTCCGTGTTAAATCTGCAATGTGAGTCATTCTCTTTTTATCAACTGTTTTACAATACTCCAAATTATTTTTCAGAATTATAATTACAGTGATTAAGTTTATGTAATCACCAAATTACAGCCAGTATGTGGGGTATTGTGCACATTACTACTGTTTTTATCACTTTAGGTGGGCGAACCTAAAATTTAGTGATACGTCATTCATTGGGGCAGCCAATGGTGATATGACCACTGTCACAGATCCGGTTGAGTGACAAATACTGTGGGTAGTTGGTTGATATCAGAAACATATGTAAAAGATCTTAATACTGTGAATTATAACAAATGTGTCATTTTTTTTGTAAATAGAATGATTCACTCAGTATTTCCCCGCTGACAAAACCTTTTTCAAACATGTTTCAGGTGATCTACTGTAATTCAGGAAAAGTGCCAGAGAGCATTTCAAGCTTACGATAGTGGCTCAGTATAAAATAAAGAAATATGTTTTGAAATAAAGATTTATCAGAAAAATCTTATTATTGTAAATTATCGGGGTTTTATCCTGAATTGTGAAATAAAATAATCGGGAAAAGTTTTTAGCTTTATAACGATCCTGATGTTAAAATTCCGCTGCTAAAATCACATAAATAAATATCACGGGATTTCTGTCCCGCGGCTCCTGAAACGGGTCAAACCGGGTCGGGGGCCGTGACACCTATATATAAGTGTTTGTATGGTATTACATATCGTAGCGTTATTTGAATCATTTCAATTTGAGACATATAACATTTTATACAAATAACACACTCTTCACGAGACATTGATTTACAAACGACTTATCATATACAAACTCATTTTACATGGTTATCCGTTTAACCATACAGTGTTCTCTTATTTATACATATCATCTGATCTTATCGTTTTTTAAATGATTTACAAGACAAAGCAAATTACAAGGTTCATGACTAAACATTTTCTCAAACATAAGTCATGAATTCCGTTTTCACAAAACCAATGTATCTCACAGGCATTTTTATGCTGACGTACCTATTTTCACATGTGTTTTCAGGAGATGATGCGTAGGACTTATCAAGACATACTTAGGCGGACCTGTGCCTTAGTGACTTAAAACGAGACAAGAACTAGTTAATTCATGTTATGTACTCTTTGGTTCTTGTTTAAAACAATGTAAACATTCATGTTTGATTAATAAAACGAAACTTCAATTGCCATGGATTTGAAACAATTGATTCTGTTACAACACTCCCCGACGTTTCCGCCACGTTTTGTATGTTCTATGTGGTCGGGGTGTGACACACAAGGTACGTCGCTTGCATTGCTTATCTGTTTTGAGTCATTAGGGTTCTGTAGTGTCGGGTCGGGTCAGGTCGTTTGGGTTTGTGTGTCGTGTTTGGTCTGTCAAGTCGTTATGTCTGCATGTTCGAGTCTGTATAATTTTTGTTTGTTTTCTGTTTTCTGTTGATGTGTTTCGTCGTCGAGTCTAGTTTAGTCAATAGTCTTGGTTGGTCTTATTTCAGGAGAGTTATTTCAGGTCAGGTCGTTGTTTTGAGTCCATAGGTTTGTGTTGAGTCTGTCGAGTTTCAGTTGATTTTGAGTCTGTTCAGTTTTGTTTCTTAGTCGCGTCTGTCAGGATGGTCTAATTTGGACAGTAAGTTATATGAGTGGTTTGTTTTGCTTATTGAGTAAGTTGTGAGCAGGTCTGATATCAGAATATTGCGAGGGTGCGGGTGGATTGGTTTGGTTGAATAGAGTTGACGATTTCTTTCGAATGATTATTTGCGATATGATTTGGACACAATTAGTGACAGGAGGGGGGGTTGGTTTGTTTTGTTTGGTACAATAAATTCGGACAAGAAATTTAGACGGGTCAGGCTATAAATGGGTTGTTTTAGGATGTTTATTTGGTTTTAACGGCTGACATTTGAGGCGATTGTTTTAGGCATTATAAACTTCAAGTGTGGGGAAGCGGATTGCGCGTTTTCGACATAAAGACCATATTTTTCACAAAATTCACGTGCGCCGTTTCCATTGCTTCCATGCTTCGGGTTTGCTTGATGATATCTCGGCACTTGGGATTGCTCGAGGGCGAGCAAAGTGCTGGGAGGGGGTAAAAGTGTAAATTTTTTGTAGTTTGCGTCTAATTAGTCTTAGTGTCGTCTTTTGCGTCGTAAGTCTAGGTTTGCGTCATTTAGGGTCGTTTAGGGTGTTTCGAGTCGTATTTGAGTCTTGTGAGTGTCGTTTTGCGTGTCGATTGCTTCGCTTGATTCCTAAACAGCTTCGCTGGTACTCAATCTCCATTCGGGCGAGGTTTGTTTGGTAATTCGAGTCGATTTGCAATATGTCATTTGTTTCGAACAACGGCCGCGAATGAAATGCTATACGGCCGTCGTTCGGTTGTACATTATTATATTAGATTATTATATTATATTATATTATGAAAAAAAATCAGAAAATTCTTAAAAAATTCCAAAAAAATCAAAAAAACTCAAAAATACCAAAAATAGCTTGTGTTTACTAACTGTTCACCTATTTTGCATGTTTATTGAATTGTTTTGAACAAGATGTCAGGTGAGGGATCGTCATCGGGAGTGAAGCACAAGAGGCGCAGTACTAGGGCCCAGGCAGCTGCTCAGGAGCAACCGGCTGCTCCATTACTTAGGGAGATCACGTACAGGGATGACGGGATCCCACATGGTCAGAGTGATAGGTTGGTGGAGAGCCCGTTGTTGCGATTTACTTTTGGGTCGGCTGAGTATATGAAGTTCGATGCTATTAAGAAACTGAGGCTGCTAGAGTTTAGAAAGATTGATTGGGATTTGGTTAGTCAGTTGGGGCAGGTTGAGAGGCTGCAGGAGCTGTTAGGGCCAAAGTTCAGAATGGCGTTGGATTGTGACACGCCGCAGTATTACGAGCTCACCCTGGATTTTCATTCCACATTTTACTATAGGCATCCAGGGGGTTTTGATGAGCCAGATGTAGTATCGTTTGCGTTGGGTAAACAGATCTTCAACATAAGTTTACCGCAGTTTGCGGAGGCGACTGGGTTTTATACAGTTCAGGAGGTCGAGTCCGAGGAGTTTAGGTGTCACACCCCCAAATTACCACCTAGGGTATGTCCCTATTGGAGGTGCAACGATCCAACAAAGAGCCACCAATCATATCAAACACAAGTCATAATGTATTGAAATACTCGATTGAAATAAATATAACGTTTGAAAAGTTTAACCAAAACCAAAGTACTGAGCGGAAGCATAAAAGTATAAATGTATAAATGTGTCGAAACCCAATCAATATAAATGTTTATCATGACCATAACCACTCCAGCAGCATCAGACAGCAAGTTCCCAAGTTCCTTCAGTAATTACCTACAAGCATGTAAACAAGTGTGTCAGACTACGCTGGTGAGTTCAAGGTTTTGTTAACAAGTTATGTTACCATATGTATGTTAATGCGATTTAATGTTGCGTTACGATGTTGCTCATGTTAGATACCCCAGGGAGTGTGCCCATAAGTATCCGGGGAGTGGGTACCCCTTAACGACCGATTGCTATGTTGCCTTCGTTAGATACCCTAGGGAGAGTGCCCATATGTATCCGAGGAGTGTGCCTCTAACAACCATAGCCATACCCAGATAATTAGTTCACGCCCGTCCTTACGGCCCGGTGTGAGGTTTCCCACCTAATAGCGCTATCAACTAATCACCCCCATTGCCCTCCAGGCAATAACCAAAACCGATTAAGTTATTTACCCAATGTTTTCCCTTCCAAATGTTTACCAGTTGTCCCAAACCACCGGGACGCATGCTTGAGAAAAGTGCAGTGAACTCACCTTAGATTGCTCGGTAGGCTTAAATTCCTTGTCCGTATTAAATCAAGTGTGTCCTATTTTCAATTGTTGACCATAGTTAGGACTACCATGTTTATCACATAATAATTATCACACATTTGGTTGCTCATGTAATAAATGATGACAGTTTTGTAAATCACATTTAAGTGCATAGTCTCTATATCGACCCACCATGAAACCAATGGCATTTTTCATTGCCCAACACTTAAACAAGTAACACTCTTTATTAAACTATGACAATCAAACATGCAATAACTTAGAGGCCATCGCTCGAGTTCAGCCGGTCTCATGGCCCACATAAGCTACTGCCAAAAAACGTATAACATTTAACGCACCGATTAACTATTTTAATACATGTACAACAGATCACAATACATGTCCACACATCACAGCCCACGGGTGTATATGGCTCGGCCCATTAACTAATTTAATGCACCGTTTCCTTGCTTTTACGTACATAGCATCGGCCACATGATTATAACATTGTTTTTTTTTTTTCATAACATCATGTGATATATTATAATATTGGTCGATATTTACATAACCTCCACATGATTAATAATCAAACCATGGCTGACACACCCACCTTGGATAAATGAAACATGTGCACCAAGCCATGTGAGGCCTGACAATATTCCATAACTCAACAATATTGGTGTGTCAATCAACATCATCATCAGACTTACAACAACTCATAACATGACTATATATATCCTAAAATCCTATGTATCATACATACATCATGTAGTCCACTATCCAACCTCATGCAAGAGTGCGGTCCAATCAAAGTGTGCGGCTCATTGGCACCAATCAAATTAATCCAAGAATAATACTAGCCCTCTTACAACTATCGGCTACACACACACATGCTAGGAATTCTGTATTTTGTTTCTATATGCCGGCCCACCGATTACATACATTTATTGACTTCAGTTCAGTAAACATATCTATACTATCATCATGTTATCCCTACATATAATCGGTCACCAGCAGCCTATATTATCCGACCATTTACGGGCGCACATAGCAATTCACATAAGGTTATTTCATGCTATCAATATAAAATTCATTAACAATTAGTTATCATAAGTTAACATAGAATCCAGCAAGTTTCACATGCCATCGAATTCATGGACATCAGTTCATGCTACAGGTCATTGATCCATCATTATCCACTAACAAGTATTTATGATTATTATAACCATAACATTCAAGTAGAGTTTTAAACAAAGATGGGTACTGCCATGCATCAAATCAATTATGATAGTATACTTACCAATCTACGTGGTGCAGATGAGTCAGCCTAGGGCCAAGGAGGGAAAGGCTTCGATCAAAGGGGAGGGGAATCTGCCGTAGAAATCCAGAGAGGGTAGGGTTTGTTATGTAGTTTTGGTTTTAATCATGATTCTTGTTACGTAACACAATATTAATATTAATAGCCTTTGAGGTCGGTTAATCACATTAGGCCGAAGTGGGCTTCAATCCAACAAAGTTTGGGCTTTGGACAACATAGTGGGCTAGGAACATGTGTGGGTCAAAACGAGAGGGGAAGGGGAATCTCCTGTTGATCGTGAGTCAAGGGAGCGGAAATAGGGTTTGATATTGTGATTTACGTGCAAGTATCCATATCATGGTAATCAACTAAATCAAGTGGGCTAATATACATTTGGGCCGAATCATTAAAAGGTTAAACAGCTTGCAATTTGGGCCGAATGGATCAAAACACAAGGAAAGCTAGATGGGCTCAGTTAATTCATTTGGGCCGGAATGGTGCGAGATTGCAAGGTAATATTATGTAGTCCAAAACATGTTCGGCCTAAACAAATGCCACGTTATTTAACCGAGTTAACAAATGTTTAAATTTAACGGAGTTAAGGTCACAGGATTGCACGTCACTAACCTTGAAGGTTCGGGTTGTCACATCATCCCCAACTTGAAAGAAATTTCGTCCCGAAATTTGACAAGTAAGCACTGAGGAGTGAAGTGAGGAAATTAAGATTATTGTGGATTTTGCTCGGGTGCCACATCATCCCCAACTTGAAGAGGAATTTCGTCCCGAAATTCGCAAATGATAGCAGACGTTGACACCATCGTTTAGATTACTGCGGATGCTAGAGTTTACTCCGACTATTGCGTTCCCACGTGGACTCTGGTCTACGTCTTGAGTTCCAATGAACCCTCACAATCGGGATATGACTATGTTAATCAAACTTTGACTTCCTGGTCCATGTATTCGATAAATTTCTCCAGTAAAGGTATCGCTCGTGTTCCATCAGACGTCAGTTAAGCTCGCCACGCTTCTCAAGCATCCCACCTTGACTTCGTTCTCATGTGTGGCTATGTGGGCCTTCAGGCCCGACCATCCATACATGGTCTTCAGGTTTTAATGCATCCTATCAAAACTCAGGTGAATAGGATATCGAGGCCCATGAGCTTTGCCTACACTATTTCCCTAAGCTGAGAGAGCTGAAAAGACGTCCTCCTAATTTGGTTCCCAAGAGTTCACCGCTCCCCGCAGTGCTAACGAGGTTAAGGCTACGCAATCTTCGAAAATCCCGTGATGAATCTGTGATAGTATCCAGCGAATCCAAGGGATTGCTGTATCCCAGAAGGAAATCAGGATTGGCATAAGGTCAATTCTGGAATTCCACCTAACGATGTGGAAGTAAACCAGGTAACTCTTCAGAAGACACGTCAGAAAATTCACGAATAACTGGAAGATACTCTATCTTCCTTTCTTAAAGTGGCGAATCGGTGACAAAAGCGAGAATAGCAGAGTAGCCCTTCCGTAGACACTTCTGGGCTTTCACGACTGAGACGATGCCAACAGTAGCACCACTACGATGATCTTGAATTGATAAGGATTCCCCACTGGGGAGAGGGAACGCACGATTTTCTTTTTGCAGAGAATTTTCTGCTTGATACATAGATAACCAAGTCCATGTCAACGACCATATCAAAACTTACAAGAGTATTGGGAAGTAGGTCAATGTCGAACGCTTGACCCACGAGATCAAGTTTACACCCAAAAAGAACATGAGAAGCTGCTATCGATTTACTATCAGTTAATTCTACTACATGCTTATTTACAAGAAAGGTGGGAGTCAGTCCTAACTGACGACTGAACCCTAAGGCACATAACCCCAATCGAAACAAGAGTCAAATAAAGCAGAAGCAGAAAAAGATCATTCAAGAAGACGTACCGGTCTCAACATTGCCATCATTGCGAGTCTCCCCCAGCGCCAATAATAAATACTCTTCCACGCGCTCCGTTCCCACCATTGTTCCCATTGTTGCCGCTCCCAGTATTGTTGTTCTTGCCAGCATTCTGATTAAGCTGAGGGCAATCCCTCTTAAAATGACCCTCATCACCATACTGAAAGCACCCCCTTTGATTTCCCCGGTTCTGTTGAGACTGTTGCCCCTCCTGTTGCTGTGGCTGCTGCTGCGGCTGCTTTGGAAGCCAAACCCTGCAATCTTTAGCCATATGACCCACCTTGTTGCACCTATGACATACCCGGGTGCACGGCCCGCGATGGTGAAACATACACTTATCACACTTTGGTAGCTTTCCCGCGTAAGAACCCTGATTTGAATTGTTGCTCTGATTCTGGTTCACAGAGGATGTCTGGCTGAAACTACGGTGGATGCTGTTGTCTGCCCTTTTCTGAGATTGGCTGGCACCGGTTGCTTTGTCAGTATCGTTCCATTTTCGCTTGTGGTCACTAGCAGGTGTTGTAGCTGTAGCAGTCGAGGTAGTAGCAGAAACACGTGGCGGCAGGTTGCCACGTTCGACCTCTTGGTCGGTAATCTTATGTGCTAGACGGACGATACGGGGCAGATTGTCTAAGTTTGCAGCAGTCACGTACCCCTTAACAGCTGGTGCTAAGCCCTTGAGATACAACTCAATTCGCCGGGGTGGGGGTCGAGACATGTTAGGGCACAAAGTTGCTAAATCATTAGACCTCCTAGTGTATGCTTCAATCTCAGATCCCTCCATTTTTAGATTGTAGAACTCGTTCTCCAGTTTCTGAATCTCATCACGAGGACAATACTCCTCTCGCATCAACTCCTTGAAATCATCCCAAGTAGTGGCGTTCGCCATCTCGATGCCCAACATTTGTACTTGGGCATTCCACCAAGTTAAGGCACCATCCTCCAAAGTGCCTGTAGCATACTTCACACGGTCCCCCACGGGACAGTTGCACATAGCAAATACTGATTCAGCCTTCTCGAACCAACGTAAGAGTCCCACAGCCCCTTCAGTCCCACTGAAGGTCTGTGGCTTACAATCCATGAACATCTTGTACGTACAAGCAGGTGGATGGTTTTGATTCGCAGGTTGACCAGCCTGGTAAGCCGCTAGGGCTTCAGCTACACGGGTGTTGATCAAGTCGGTTAATTCGGCCTGCGTCATAGCAATGTGGCCACGTCCACCACCTCGGCCTCCTCCACGTCCACTCATGGTTCTAAATAAGAGAAGGGAACTATCTTAAGGGTCGAAACGAGGTAAAAGTCGAGTATCACATTGAAATCTACAAACTACCAAGTTTACACACAATAGGGCAGAACCCTTCCCACGCTCGTTAAGCCTCACTGGGGTTTGCATGCACCTCGCGTTATTATTATGTGTGCACCCATAATAATAAGACGATTTGCATGCTTATCTCAGTGCCTCTTAACTTGCACTAAAAGGTTCCCCCACGTTCAAATAGCAAGCGAAAGGTTCTATAGGATCGAGAATCACAATAGTCGAAGAGAAGTGTCACACTAGCAGTTCACATAACAGGGGTTGGTAATGTAAGGGCTCATGCTGTTGTGCCAAGTGTGCATTCAAGTGCAATGTCATACATAAGTGTACGCTAGATATACTATGCAATCGTAAATGAGAAGCGAACCTTGCAGTCTGGAGCTGAGTGTCATGGTCGATTTCGGTACTGTTCGGTTATAGTCTGGTTTTATGAAAACGTTTTAAAACCAAGTTCACTATAACCAGTGGCTCTGATACCAAACTGTCACACCCCCAAATTACCACCTAGGGTATGTCCCTATTGGAGGTGCAACGATCCAACAAAGAGCCACCAATCATATCAAACACAAGTCATAATGTATTGAAATACTCGATTGAAATAAATATAACGTTTGAAAAGTTTAACCAAAACCAAAGTACTGAGCGGAAGCATAAAAGTATAAATGTATAATTGTGTCGAAACCCAATCAATATAAATGTTTATCATGACCATAACCACTCCAGCAGCATCAGACAGCAAGTTCCCAAGTTCCTTCAGTAATTACCTACAAGCATGTAAACAAGTGTGTCAGACTACGCTGGTGAGTTCAAGGTTTTGTTAACAAGTTATGTTACCATATGTATGTTAATGCGATTTAATGTTGCGTTACGATGTTGCTCATGTTAGATACCCCAGGGAGTGTGCCCATAAGTATCCGGGGAGTGGGTACCCCTTAACGACCGATTGCTATGTTGCCTTCGTTAGATACCCTAGGGAGAGTGCCCATATGTATCCGAGGAGTGTGCCTCTAACAACCATAGCCATACCCAGATAATTAGTTCACGCCCGTCCTTACGGCCCGGTGTGAGGTTTCCCACCTAATAGCGCTATCAACTAATCACCCCCATTGCCCTCCAGGCAATAACCAAAACCGATTAAGTTATTTACCCAATGTTTTCCCTTCCAAATGTTTACCAGTTGTCCCAAACCACCGGGACGCATGCTTGAGAAAAGTGCAGTGAACTCACCTTAGATTGCTCGGTAGGCTTAAATTCCTTGTCCGTATTAAATCAAGTGTGTCCTATTTTCAATTATTGACCATAGTTAGGACTACCATGTTTATCACATAATAATTATCACACATTTGGTTGCTCATGTAATAAATGATGACAGTTTTGTAAATCACATTTAAGTGCATAGTCTCTATATCGACCCACCATGAAACCAATGGCATTTTTCATTGCCCAACACTTAAACAAGTAACACTCTTTATTAAACTATGACAATCAAACATGCAATAACTTAGAGGCCATCGCTCGAGTTCAGCCGGTCTCATGGCCCACATAAGCTACTGCCAAAAAACGTATAACATTTAACGCACCGATTAACTATTTTAATACATGTACAACAGATCACAATACATGTCCACACATCACAGCCCACGGGTGTATATGGCTCGGCCCATTAACTAATTTAATGCACCGTTTCCTTGCTTTTACGTACATAGCATCGGCCACATGATTATAACATTGTTTTTTTTTTACATAACATCATGTGATATATTATAATATTGGTCGATATTTACATAACCTCCACATGATTAATAATCAAACCATGGCTGACACACCCACCTTGGATAAATGAAACATGTGCACCAAGCCATGTGAGGCCTGACAATATTCCATAACTCAACAATATTGGTGTGTCAATCAACATCATCATCAGACTTACAACAACTCATAACATGACTATATATATCCTAAAATCCTATGTATCATACATACATCATGTAGTCCACTATCCAACCTCATGCAAGAGTGCGGTCCAATCAAAGTGTGCGGCTCATTGGCACCAATCAAATTAATCCAAGAATAATACTAGCCCTCTTACAACTATCGGCTACACACACACATGCTAGGAATTCTGTATTTTGTTTCTATATGCCGGCCCACCGATTACATACATTTATTGACTTCAGTTCAGTAAACATATCTATACTATCATCATGTTATCCCTACATATAATCGGTCACCAGCAGCCTATATTATCCGACCATTTACGGGCGCACATAGCAATTCACATAAGGTTATTTCATGCTATCAATATAAAATTCATTAACAATTAGTTATCATAAGTTAACATAGAATCCAGCAAGTTTCACATGCCATCGAATTCATGGACATCAGTTCATGCTACAGGTCATTGATCCATCATTATCCACTAACAAGTATTTATGATTATTATAACCATAACATTCAAGTAGAGTTTTAAACAAAGATGGGTACTGCCATGCATCAAATCAATTATGATAGTATACTTACCAATCTACGTGGTGCAGATGAGTCAGCCTAGGGCCAAGGAGGGAAAGGCTTCGATCAAAGGGGAGGGGAATCTGCCGTAGAAATCCAGAGAGGGTAGGGTTTGTTATGTAGTTTTGGTTTTAATCATGATTCTTGTTACGTAACACAATATTAATATTAATAGCCTTTGAGGTCGGTTAATCACATTAGGCCGAAGTGGGCTTCAATCCAACAAAGTTTGGGCTTTGGACAACATAGTGGGCTAGGAACATGTGTGGGTCAAAACGAGAGGGGAAGGGGAATCTCCTGTTGATCGCGAGTCAAGGGAGCGGAAATAGGGTTTGATATTGTGATTTACGTGCAAGTATCCATATCATGGTAATCAACTAAATCAAGTGGGCTAATATACATTTGGGCCGAATCATTAAAAGGTTAAACAGCTTGCAATTTGGGCCGAATGGATCAAAACACAAGGAAAGCTAGATGGGCTCAGTTAATTCATTTGGGCCGGAATGGTGCGAGATTGCAAGGTAATATTATGTAGTCCAAAACATGTTCGGCCTAAACAAATGCCACGTTATTTAACCGAGTTAACAAATGTTTAAATTTAACGGAGTTAAGGTCACAGGATTGCACGTCACTAACCTTGAAGGTTCGGGTTGTCACATTAGGGGTTTGCTGAGGCAGGTAGTGAAGGAGGAGAAAGAGTCTTGTGTGTTGAAGGAGGAGTTAGCGAGGTTTTGGCCCACCATTTCTATTTCACCATTTTCGAACAACATGATGGCGTCTGATATCAGAGATCCTCTTTATCGGTTTGTCCACAAGATACTGGCAGCTACTTTAATATGTAAGCATGAAGGGGATAAGGTGAATCAGCACAGTTTGTTTTGTCTGATGTGCATGATAGAGCGTCGCCCAGCAAACTTAGCGAGCATTCTGGCATGGTTATTGGCGAGGCCAAAGAAGGGAGGAGGAACGGCGAGTTTATATGGCGGGCCGTATATTACGATGTTGGCAGCGAATTTGGGTATATTTGCTGATTTCCCTCCTGATGGGATGCGTGTAGGACCAGCTCCATCACTTATGGAGCTGAGGAGCTTTCAGCTGGCGAGGATAGTTACATACACTGATCCGCCAGCATGGTCTGAGGTTTTGCCAGCACCACCCTCACCAGATCCAGCTGCCGAGGAGGCAGCATGCACTATGATTCCCGAGCGTTATCGGGTGCCACTACAGAGGCATCAGCTGCCAGCACGAGAGTACCCCATTAGGCAGTCGAGGCCCGAGCCGTTGACATTAGAGGCAGTCTATGACAGGATGGATAGGTTATTTGATTTAGTGGAGCAGACACGGGATGGTGTAAGAGTGATTATGGATCAACTCCACTTGCAGCCACCAACATCTTGGCAGCCGCAGCAGGAGGGTCCAGCTGGTGGACAGGAGGATCCTGCAGGCGGGCAGCAGGGTGGAGCAGGAGGAGCATGAGGATATGCAGCAGTGCTTATGGAGCTTATATCTTTTGTTTTTATTTTATGCTGTTTTGATCCTCATATTTTGGTCTGTACTGATATTATATACTGGTTGGTAGGGTTTTGGGGTTGGTAGATACTTGGATGATTGTTGATATTTTGATTGTATATATTATGCTGGTTTGGTATGATTTGAGTGTTAGGTTGTTGTTGGTGCCGCTTCCGTTCGCGTGTCTGAGTTAGTACAGTTTGCTGAGCGCGTTTTGGATTAGAGGGCATGTGTGGTATCGACTGGCATACTGACAGTCTCACATATTTATTCAGCTAAGTCGTTCCACTTGTACACTTGTATATTTATTTATTTATTTATTTATAAAAAGTACTGAAACTAAGTAGTCTGTGGTTGGGGATAGCGACTCTACAGCCGGATTGCCTCTTGGTTTGGGAAAGCACCGTCTAGACTCACATGCTAAAAAAAAGAAAAAAAAAGAAAAAAATTGTTTGATTGTAAACTCTCTTGGTTTTGATATAAAACGGTTGGGAATTGATCCAGTGATCGTTCTCTTTGTCCTATAAGTTTGAGGTGGGATTAGATGGGCATGCGATTTCTAGTGTGAGACCCTAGGTGGATTGACCCATATTTGAACCTAAATTGCATGATAAGGGCTTGGAACCGGGTTTGGGATTAAGAGGATCGAATACTTGCAATCGCAACTAACACATGTCTCGATTTTAAATAAATTAACATAAGCTTTTGGCCCGAACGACTATCTTGACTATGATTCCGTTTGCATAATTCTTTTTCGAGGACGAAAAAAGAGTAAGTGTGGGGATATTTGATGTATTGCAAAATACATCTTTATTCGTGTCTGTTTTACTCGTTAGTTATTCGTTTTTATTGTCGGTTTTAGATAGACTGTACATACTTTTGATTTAATTGTGTTTCCAGGTCTTTACAGCCAAAAGGAGCAAAAACAAGTTAAAATCTGGAAAGGCGAAAGGCTGGAACGGAAATCAAGGATTCGGGAGCAGAAACAAAGCGAAAATTCAATTCTGGAGCTTCCAGGCGGGCCGCGTAAACTTATAAGCACACTTACGCGCCCCGCATCAACTTAACAGAAAAATTAAGAATTATTGAAGTCCTAGCGGGCCGCGTGAACTTATGAAACACCTTTAACGCGGACCACCTTAACTTTAAACTTGTTTCCGGAGAATGACATTGAAGCGGGCCGCGTTAACTCCCATCTATGCATTACGCGGGCCGCGAGAGCTGCTTAAACGTGCAATCCAATCAACGGCTAACGGCTAGTAGGGTTTTTGAATTTATAAAAGATCATCATCATCATCATCAGCCGTAAAAAAAACGAACTTGGGACATTAGAGGCGATCTTGGAGACTGATTTCAGAGGTTTTGAAGGTTCGGATCGTGAAGAATCATCGTAAAGAGCTCAGGAGCATTCGGATTGGAAGATATTCGGGTTATCTCTTCTTGTTTATCATTCGGTTTGCTTGTTCTTGATTTGTAATGATGTATTCAGATTTAAACAAGATTATTATCGTATTCTTGAACATGTTTAGCGGCTAAGTTTCTGTTACTACCTAGACATGGATGATTGATTGCATATGTTTTGATTATTCTTGGATTTATGAATGCTATGGTTTGTTTATAAATTGTAAACGGTTTGTTCTATCTGTTAGATGTGTTTGCGTGCTTGATGTTGTTTAATTATTGATTATTGCTTCGCATGAATCTTGGTGACGGTCTTTATCACATAATAGAATCGTGCTAGGTTTTAGATTTTGGTGACTGTCTATATCACGTAATAAATCTTGAATCTTTAGGGTTAAATCAGCCGATAAACCTTAGAAGCAATAATTGGTATTTTTATAAAATCAAGTGTTCTACTAATCATCAATAGCTGTAAGGTGTGAGATTATTGCTAGGTCTAAGTGATTAAACCGCAAGGTGGGTCCTTCTTAGGAAGTTAACCTTTTGGCTGCTGTCTAGCAAGTCTAGATGAGAAAACAAACCTATCCTAGGTTTAGGTCTCGTAAGGGAGTGAGCCTTGTAGGATACTTTTATAAACCCATTAGATGTCTTGTAAAGGAGTCTAATAACCGGTAATTTAACAACCTTTAAGGGATCTTAGCGTGCTCTTGAGAAGGGTTAGGGGTCCTTAGATTTCCCGAGAGGTGAGAATTTTAAGATCCCGGTTCCATAGCAGACAACTTCCAATTATAATCATAACTAAAAGCAATCAGGATTCCTGTCTAGGTAGTTCCTTCATCATCCTTGAGTTCAGCTTTCGTGAGAGTTCGTGTCTAGTTCGTCTAGTTAATTTAGTTGAATTTTTATTACAATTTTAGGATATTTAGAAACCCCCCCCCCCAAATTAATAAACATTTTAGTTATGTCGTGTCAATCTTAGTCTAGATAGAGTCGTAGCGTAATCAGTAGAGTCTCGTGGGTTCAATACTCGGACTTGCTTTAGCTTTACTACATTGATCGGTTCACTTGCCGGTTGTGTGGTTTAGGGTTTAGATCGAGTCTTAGTTTTATAAATTTAAAGCTTAGAGAGTCTAGAATTTGGGTAATTTTAGTTGTTTTTATTAACCCATTTTCAGCACATCACTATACTAGTGTAACTCTTGGTTTCGGGCTCATTCTGTGTCTTAACATCATGTCTGCCTGAGTACTGAACTCCCGTCAGTACTTCTATTTTGTCTGATAACTGTGCTAACTTTGTTTCGTGCACTAATTGAACCATATTGTGTTGCATCCAATAATGATCAATAATCTTGCAACATGTAATGCACTTGTATGTATATGATAGCATTCAGAAAATCATTCGTGTCATTAATTATATTAAGCACAACCATTAATGCACAAATTACTGTTTAACATTGTACGGAATATGTGGAAAAGTGCCAGTTGTCACAATTCTACCCTTGTTGCAAAATAATAAAAGTCTCACATGTCATCCATCTATGGGTTCTTACACTTTGTAGAAAAAATACATTTGTAGTCAACTCTCACCATATATATATATATATATATATATATATATATATATATATATATATATAGGATAATGCTAGATAAAAAACCCTAAAATTCTTAGAAAACTCTGGAAACCCAAATGGGAAGCCATTTTTACCCAACCTCCCGACATTTTTTTTTTTTGAAAAAAATTACACATGTAATATACATGTTTTAGAGTGTTTTGGGCCAAAAAAAACAAAAAAGCGCCGAAGGGATTTTTTTTAAAAAATAAACAAATTTCAGCTCCTAACACGTGTTAAGCAAAAAAGACATAATTTCGCTGAAAATTGCTGAAACTTGTTTTTTTTTTTTTAAAATATCCCTTCGGCGCTTTTTTGATTTTTTTGGCCCAAAAGTCTTAAAAACATGTATATTACATGTGTTATTTTTTTCAAAAAAAAAAAAATGTCGGGAGCTTGGGTTTTCTCGGGTTTTTTATATATATAGGGTTTTCTATCTAGCCCTACCCTATATATATATATATATATATATATATATATATATATATATATAGGGTTAGGTTCATTTGTGAACAACCCATTGATTGTGAACACTAGTAAACTAATCATAGCCCTTGATTATCAATACACAAGTGTAAATCAATGGCCAGGATTTGATGATGAAAATATACTAGTATATTTTACGATTTGATGATGTAAATCAATGGCCATGATTTGTTCACTTAGTTCACAAATACACTAGTGTTCAATCTAGAACCCCACCTTATGTATATATATAGGGTTACAGTCATGTATGAAGTTCCAGGTTAATTCAGAGCATTGAGACTAATTTTGGACCACACGTTTTTTCTAAGCAAAAATAATGTAAAAAAATATTTATTTGGCTAAATTGCACCTTTTTCTGTTAAGTTTTTCTTTTGAATTATACATATGTGTATATTGTTAATCTTTAATTATACATATGTATATATATATGTGTGTTTAAAATTGAAAAATAAGTATTGTACATCTATGTTTGATAATACACATATATGTAGAGATGTGTATAAATGATTCTACATTCATGTATATAATGAAAGATTATTTTTCCGAACATGTTTATTCTAGGGTACATATATGTAAATACGTGTTTAACATAAAACAACAAGTATCTGTAAATGCACTGTATGATGATAGGTGTTGGATCTAGCAACTTGAAGATGTCAAAGGGTCTTAAATTTAAACTTGTAATTTGTTTAAGTCTTTTATGATTTCGAGTTTGTAAACAACGCTTATGTAATTCCGAGTTTAAGTCTTAAACTCGGAAGGTCTTTTTGTGTTTCGTATATGTTATGAATTTGTTAGGTAAAATCGGATAGGGTTTATGTTGTTAGGTGGTCCGAGTTTGTTATGTATAAACTCAAACAATGTTTGGACATGTGTTAGTCCGTATTTGTAATTGTGTAATCCGGAACTCATGTGTTCCGGATTTGGTCATTGTATAAATAGTTGAAATGAATGCAATGATGTGAGACTTTTTGGGAAACATTCTTGTGCAAGCAAACTTTCTAGAGAGAGAGAGAGAAACCCTACAAACAGTGTGTTCACTGTGTGTGTACAATGGCTGATCAATCTGAGAATACTAAGGGTATTCTCAGATTGTGTTCATCTCTGTTCTTCTACTCCTTCTGTCTCGTGACCTATACAGCGGTATGTTTCGCGTGGCGGATTCCGCACATCACGTGTGTCGAGCGAAAGATCCGTATTCAATAAAGAGAGGTACATAGGCGACCTTACAGTATCGTACATATATGTTTGATAATATACGTATATGTGTAAATTAATAATTGACAACATACACGTGTGTATAATTCTAAAAAACCCTCTTAATTATTATGTGTTTCTCTTAGGATCCCAACCTATATATATGTGTGTGTGTGTGTGTAAAACAAAAAGGAAATTATAAATATTGTAAAAACCGTGAGAATTCGTGTAAAAACTAATCAAAATATATACTTTTTTTGTTTTATTAACTTTATTATAATTATAATATAACATAAATTTTTTTCTCATACCCGACCTAAAACCCATAGGATAATTATTCGTCGGATGTCAGGCATACCCACAAATTTTGGATTTAGCCGTTAGTTTAATAAAAAAAAAACTATACGTTATGTATACACGACACAAACCCTGTCAAGTATCTATAAAAGTTAGTACTAAAAGCTTTGGCGAATCTATAAAATCATTATAGGGGCAGCGTTTCAAAATTTTTTAAGGGGTAACGAAATCGAAAATACGTAGAGCAACGGAGGTTACCCTTTGTTACACTCTATATCCATCCCTGACTAAAAGGATGAGAAATATAGCATTGAAAACAAAAGAGAAATTGGTAGCATAAGAATGAAATTCATAAGATGCTTATAGGTTTACAAGTGGATAGCAAGGAAGATCGAGGCATTGTTTTCTTAGGAGATCGTAAGAATTATGTATATAATCGGGTAAATAAGTGTATGTTATCAGGTAATCGGGTATATGACCAAATCTCAAACCTGCAAATAAAATAAAAAATAATCTCATATCTGATTACTTGACCCGATACCCGTCACAGATGTTTCTGGTTTCAAGTATCCCCATTGGGTTGAGGATTTATTGCCATCCCTAGGGGTAGGATCACATAAAAATGAGAATTAACCTACTAAACGTACGAAATAAGTAATTAAGAGCAAAATCCACGTGGTGACAATATTTTAAAAATATGGAATCTAGTTATAAATGGCGTAATTTTAAGTATAACTAGAGTAATACCATATTTCGTATAATTTGAGTAAATATCATTGTAATTTTACTTATGCAAACAATTGTGCTACTTATAACCCTAAAACAATTTACAAAAGGATGATGTGTTATTTACAATTTTGACACAGTATCCTTTTTTTTCCTTTCATTTGCATGCTTCCTGAGTTAATTATATGTTTATTTGATCAAAACACTATATATTACATAAACATTACATAATAATAGACTTTTCTAGGCTCACGAGGCAGTTCAAGTTCAAATAGTGAGGCTCGGGATCAAGATCGGGCACACATGTTAACAAAACTTATTTTTAGGCTCTAGCTCGTCTAAGTTCAATTAAACTTAAGATTTTATCGAGTCGATCTTTTATGGCACATAAAGAGTTTGGCTTGTTAAGACTATCTTTCTTTCGCTAATTATTATTAACACTGATGTAGAAGATTTTAATAAGAATAAAATCATATCAAACTTAAATTAGTAAATAAAAGCACAGTCTAAAAAAAGACTTAACTCATAAACCTAATTCGGTTTTTAATTCTTGTTAGCTGTATTGCATTATATTGCTATTATGTTTATTCTTTAAGTCGTGAACCCTTTTTATTAATCATTTGTAGGTAAATTTCTCAACTCGTTTAATCAATGGGGTGATGGTCTATTCGTATACAAAACACATAAAGTTGGATGTTTAGTGATATCTTATGCTATTAATTCGACATACTGATTCTAATTTTGAAGAGGCAAAAAATCTTTTAGAGCAACTCTTTCAACCTTGTATTACAATTATAGGTTATTAATGTTATTTATTATTAATAAAACCATTGCTAACCAAAGTTAATAATAATAATAATAATAATAATAATAATAATAATAATAATAATAATAATAATAATAATAATAATAATAATAATAATAAAATAACAATAACATTATGGATTTAGATGGAACGTCCATGTCACATTCATAAACTTTTTGTTTTTTAGAAAGAAATCAACGTCAATGATCCTTTCTTTTTGTGATTTTAAACTTCCTTCTCTTTTTTTTATAGTAAAATAGGGTAAGGATCAATAATAAAAAGTTTATTTTAGCTAGAAATAATAGGAAACAATAAGATTATAACATGTGATAAAATTTAAAATAAAAAGAAAAGGTATTTTAGTCAATCGTATCATTTCTTCTTTCTTCTCCTCACTAACTTCAAAACTCACCATTTTCAAAACCCACCATCTTCAACCTTTTTTTCACTTACTTGTAGTACGATTTTCATCATCAATCAATGATTCAAACATCCGATCAACGTGTTCTTCAGTTTTTTTTGAAGAAAACTCAGTTTAATTTCATTTAAAATCTCGTTTTTCCCATGATTTTGAAGATAATCACTCGATCCGTTCGATTCGATCGTTGATAAGTGTTTCTATCATTCAAATTTCGTCAGTCGTTGAAGAAATCGGCTTCGATCCATGTAAGAAATTCTTTAATTTCATTTTTACGATATGGGGTTTTTGATTTAGTCATTGTGTTTTACGATCTTGGCGGGGGTCCGGGGGCAGCGCCCCTGGTAGCAGGCAGCCCCTGGCGGGGTCCAAGGGGCAGAGCCCCTGGCTCAGACAATTCATGAGAAAATTTAATTTTCTGTAAATTGCCTTTGAAAAACTGCATTCGTAGACAGTTTTTGATCTCCTACTTCCTGGTTCAGACAATTCACAGACAAAACTATTGTCCTAGTTTAAAGCGTTTTAGAGAGAACACTTTCTTTGGTGTTTTTAGGCCATTGCGTTTCAGAACTAAGACATTTTTATGTGTTTTCTGGACATTGCGTTTTAGAAAAACACATTTTTGAAGTGTTTTTAGTCATTGCGTTTTAGAAAAACACATTTTTGAAGTGTTTTTAGTCATTGCGTTTTAGAAAAACATTTTTAGGTGTTTTCAGTCCATTGCGTTTTAGAGAGAACACTTTCTTTTGTTTTTTTAGGCCATTGCGTTTTAGAAATGAGACATTTTTAAATGTTTTCTGGCCATTGCGTTTTATAAATAAGACATTTCTTTGTGTTTTTGGTGCATTGCGTTTTAGGTAAAAACACATTTTTACGTGTTTTCAGTCCATTGCGTTTTAGAAAGTACACTTTATTTTGTGTTTTTAGGCTATTGCGTTTTAGAAATAAGACATTTCTTTGTGTTTTCTGGCCATTGCGTTTTACAAATTAGACATTTCTTTGTGTTTTTGGTGCATTGCGTTTTAGAAAAATGTCATTTTTAGGTTTTTTTTCCATTGCGTTTTACGCAACTGGGTTTTCGAAATTTTTTTTCGAAAATATAGCAATAGTATACTTGTTTTAAAAATAAAAAACGCTCGTTTTTTGTGCAATTTTTATAAAAAAATAATGTCGTATGAAAGAGTTATTAACGTTTAAAAAATGGGGGGAATTGGAGGAGAGAGAAACTATTGCCTTGTATTGACTAGAATGCCCCTAGACAAACCCACACGCCTCCTTTTTTCCTTCAATTTCACTTATTTAATCTTAGCCCTTGATTAAATAAATGGATGGTCAAGATTACTTTCTAGGCTTCCTACCCAAATAAACTTCCTATTATATCCTAACCCTAGTAAAATATTATATGTCATGTATTTATTTTTTTATTAGTATAATAAATACAACTCCTGGTAGTTCTTATTGTGACAACCCGGATTTTCAAGGTTCTTTAACCGCGTGTTACTTTCTTTCACGATCTGTCTTACGTTGTAACCACGTGTACGTTATGTGAACCGATTAATGTGTTTGTTTATAATTGATTGTTAAATATTAAGTGTTTATGTTTTATAAAACTTAGCCATGCACCACTTCACAACTACACACACTCGTGTAACTTGATTTCGGCCCAAAACCCCTTCACTTTGTGTTCGGTTCTCGGCCCTAAACCTCGAGCCCAGAACGAAGGCCAAAGTTGGGTCCGGCTCACCTGCTGAGCGCATGCATACACACACAATTTTGTGTGTGTGGTTATCATTATCTTGCAAAACACACAAACATCAAAACCCTAACTCTCATCCCTCTTGATCGACGACAGCCCTATGACAACTGTCAAAAATCCAGGTATCCGTACAATTAATTAATATTGATTAGTGCTTAATGACTGTGCTTAATTACAGCTGATGTCTTAAACTGTTTTCTGATTACTGAATCATACTTGCATATGCATCACATATTACATAATGTCACATCCTTTTTACATGCAAACTTTAGTGACATAAACGATGCACAAAGCACAGCTAGCACAGTTAGCGGATAACTCAGAAAAATGCTGACGATGTCAGTACATAGACAAACAGTGTTTTGAGACCATGTATGGGCCAGAGACAAGGTACTACACTAGTATGGTGCGTAGGGAAGTAAGGACCATAAAATTGCTTCACTAGGTGATAGTTTAAGTGCTGGAAAGTGCCTAAAACCCACTCGAAGTGCTGAATTCAGCACATTTCAGCAAAATTCAGCATTTTAACAAACTAGTAACATGCAAAAAAATGACTAAATGGTCCTGAATGCTTTCCTAAGTGTCGGGAATTAAAAGTGTCACAAAAGGTAACATAAAGATCACTAAACGGAATAGTTTGACACTTTAACGAACATATATCTAACCGAACAACCGGACACTACCCGAAACACCAAAATTATACTAGAGACGTTGTTTTAATGTTTCTGAGCTAGTTATGATCCCCGAACACCCTAACACACCATATAACATATCATATGCATGAACACCAACTAATACACTTGGAATCCTAACTAAACACTTAACTAAACATTAAAACCCAACTAGAGACCCCCCCCCCCCATGGACGGTTCAAGGTGGCCCCACCACCTTGATCTCCTCAATCTTATTAAGATCCTATATAATCTCATATGATTTGCTTAAGGATTGTGTCTTGTACTTAACCAACACAAAACCCATTGGATAAAAGGATTAGAGATTATAAGATGGACCAAGGACTCTCATTCTCACACCACACTTAACACCTTCATCTCTCTCCCTCTCCTCCACTCCCTCTCGACCGAAACATAGCACCACCACCACCATCATTTCCATCTCACTTCCATCCATTACAAGATCATTCTAAGGTGTAAGGAGCCATACAAAGAAGCTTGGTGCTTGTGGATCTTGAAGGACCTCCATTATTTGCTATTATCCTCCACATTTGTCATCACCATCATCTTGTGTTCTTCCCTAGCCTTGTGCTAGTCGTAAGGCCCTCATAACCCTTTGTTGCTTCATATATTGTTGGTTAAAAGATGATATACATTGATAATCTTGATGAACATTAAAGGACATATTCATGAATCTCTAACATAAGCTTATAAACATATGAATACTTGTTGATTTGTGTTTATTTGCTTCTTGTTGATTGATTATTAGTGTTAATGATGTTAGACATCATTTGGAATCTACTAGATTATGATTAAACACATGATCTAGTAAGTTGATGTGATGATCTTGTGAAAGATCAAGATCATCATGCCTTATGTTTACATGAACTTGAATAATAAAAGTTGTTTTCATGTGATGATGATTTAAACAAGATACAAGTCTTGTGAGTGGATGATTTCTAAAATAGTTTTCCAAAGAAACCAAGTTAAATCTCAAGATTTACAAGAACATTGCTTTTAAAGAAACTAATCATGTTTCTAGTGGTAAAACAAGTATAAGAACACTTTGTTTACAAGAAAAATTCAAAAGAATGATTTTTGGAAAAAATCATCTAACAAGTTGTAAACACTCAAATCTTTCAAGAATGAGATTTTTAAAGAAATAAACACACTTTAAAGGGTAACTAAGTCTACTAAACACACTACCAAGTTACTACAAGTTTTTATGAAAACTCAAGTTCATGATCATCATGTAAATAGCTTTTTCTTAGCACATGGTAAGTGTAGATTGGTTGTTGATTGCTTATGATGATTTCTGAAAAGAAAATGATATGCTTAAATAGCATGGACACCTCCATTTTTAGGGGAAACTATGGCAAAATTTTCCAAAAATATAAACACTTAGAAAAATATTTTCTAAACAAATATTTACAAGTGAGTTTTAACTTCGGTTTTCAATATAAACCTTGCCATAGATTTTGTTACAAAAATGCAAGTATTGGAGTTTGGTTTTTGTAAATAAAAATAAGTAAATATGTATTTGAAGGATATATATTTAGAAGACACATTGTGTGTGATTAATTGTATACTTTGTGTATTAGTTATATTATTTTAGGATTTAAAGTAATATAACTTAACAAAATACCAAGAATTTACGATCCAAAATAATACCAAAAATCACAAGGAATAAATATATATAAGTTACGCACTTAATATTGTGAAACCGAACGCAAGAACGTAACTTACAAAATATTCCGGAAAATACCGTTATAAATATATTTTTGGTAAATATTATTTTGGATACAAGAAACGAAAATATGATTTTTGTAAATATTACCAAAGTATATCATATTTTCGACAAGAAGAAAATATATTGTTTTTTGGAAATTAAAATATATTTTCTTAGAATATTTAGAAGATATATGTTTTTTGAGAAAAATATATATTTTCTTGAAATACATTATTTTTGGACAAAATAAGTTAAATATATTTTCTAAAGTGAGACTTGAAAATATATTATTTTGGGATTACAACTACAAGAATACAAAGATACATGTATAAGATACCCCCATCCTTGGGAAAGAAATACGAAAATAAATACTTGAGAAGTATAGTTACAAAAAAAATATTGTTTAAACAATTATTCCAAAATTAAATATAATTTAAAGTTAAAATAATTATTATTTTAACAAGGAATTATAACTTGGAATAATATTGAAGATGTGAAAGAAACGTAACTCAAAAACGTTAAACTCTAAGCCAAGGCACGGCCCGTTCGTCTAATAGACCTTAGTACATTGTAGGGAGTCGTGTTTGCTGAAGAGATTTAGGTTACGATTGTGAGACGCAAATGTCCCCCTTTTCTTTTAACTGTTTTCAGTTTTATAACTTCGAGGGTGAAATACATGTTTCAATTGTTTACAAACGTTTTATACATGGTATGGTTAGCTAAGGAGGGTTACTGCTGGATCATGTGAAAGGTGGGTATAACACTTAAGGCCATTAATCCTCGTCGTGGGACCGAGGGACATGAGTGATAGATCTATTTGGGTGTAGCGAGCCCACACCCATGAGGACCAGGGTGGCCCATGTGGTGACTATGTCCACACACAAATGTCGTGGCAAAATTCCGCTAGGTTTGAGTTTTCCTGCACCATTTCACACATACCATTGGCCTTGCAAACCATTGGTGATATGTTTTTCCTTATTGCTACATACCAGGGACATACATACATACAGACATACTCTAAAGGTTCATTTATACAAACACATGAACTCGCTCAACTTTTGTTGATGTTTTCAAATTACATGTATTTCAGGGAACTAAGTGGATCTGGCAGGTGTATGCATATTTGTCAAGTTGCGTCATGAATAAAGGATATCATCCAAGTCAGTAGGGTTTAGGAGATGTATCTTAATCCTGGACGAGATACATGGTTCTAAACTCGAGTTTGTTTAAGATCTTTTGTCGAGTCTTTGTGAACTCATTAAAAACATGTTGTGGTTTGTAACTTAAAGTTTGGTGTTGATGTTTCAAACAATTTATGTTGTGTTGTTTTCAAACTTAATTTATGGATGAACGTCTACTGTTTTTATCATATAGCGTTGCTATGATTGAATGCTATGGTATTAAGAAAGTCACACCAATAATCACGCTTCCGCAAAAATCAGGGTGTGACGGCTTGGTATCAGAGCTTCGATCGTAGCGAACTAGGATTCTTTCTCGAGTCTAGACTATGATCATTAGGGATCTCACGGAAATGTTTTCAAACATGTTTTCACTGCATACGCAAAATGTCCAGATCCAGGGAAACAAACATTTTTACAAACAAAATGCATTTCAAAGAATTCGTTTATATTTCAGTCTGAAAGAATGGGGAGTTAGTCTGAGAGACTAGTTGGGGCAGTCTGAGAGACTGGGTAGTTCGGTCTGAGAGGCTGGGTAGTCTGAGAGACTAGTTGGGACAGTTTGAGAAACTGAGGAGGTTTAGTCTGAGAGACTAGGTAGTTCAGTCTGAGAGACTGGGTGGGATAGTCCAGGAAGACTAGGATGAATACATGCTTACATTGTTAGTACTTACATGCTTACTTGATTGTTGATATATGCGCATATGTTGTGATTGTTTGTTACAGACACCATGTCCTCATCAGAGAGTGAGCCGTCAGATACCATAGACCCTATGGCCACAGTTTCGGATGATGAGATTGTCTCGGACCCTGAGGTTTTCACCTCTGATACTGAGAGTAGCGATGATGATGACTTTCAGCCTTTTGCCTTGCTGGATTTTGGCAATGATATACCGCTATCTGATGGTTTCATGGCGAGGATCTACTTCTTGTTCCGATCCCCGCTCCTCTTCCTCTTGCTGCATTTCTCTCGAGGATCTGCCTCTTGACGCTTTGTCTGACGATGACATCGATCTTTTATTGAGGGTCCCCCTGAGGGTGCCCAGGATGATGGAGTTCCAGTCGATGATGTCGTTGTCGCTCCACTTGTCGAGATTCCAGTCGATGATATCATTGATGTTCCGCTTATTGAGATCCCGATCATCGAGATTTCATCTGACCATTCTGGTCCTGATTCATTTGAGTCGGTGTCATCTACTACTTTGCACGCACTGGGATTGCAGCGTTATCCCACCGATTCTGATTCTGACACCGCTATGTCTGCCGCACCTGTTCAGGACTTCGAGTTTGATGATGAGTTTGATCCTGACATTGATCCTGAGCATGAGGTCGATTTCATTCCTGATGATCAGCTTTTTGATATACCCGCTGACCTCGAGCCGATACCCGCTGATCCTGAGTTAGCACCAGCTGACCCTGAGCCTATGATTGCACCAGAGCCTATACCTGCTCACGATCCTCTGCCTGAGCATGACCCTGTACCCATTGACATTCCAGTTGTTGCACCACCTTTACCTGACCCAATCCCTGCACCTGTTGACCATGCTCCTTTTGCAGCCCAGATTGACCCCAGATATGCATTCACCCGCAATGGGTGGATAGAGGACGATGATGACTTGCCACCTTTTGTTAGACCTGCCACTCCCCCACCTGCACCTACACATGCACCCGTTGATATCGCCCCGTTTCACCCACATGTGTCAGATATGCACCGCACAGATTTGCCGATCACATTCTTGCAGGATATCCTTCCTCCCCGTCCAGGGGAAGGACTGTCGAGCCAGCCGTCTGGCCATGCTCCTCCTATGTCCGCAGCTTTTCCTTTTGTGCCACAGTTTTCACATACTACTCCTTTTGCTTCTGCACCCACGGGCGAGCCACTGATTTGGTTTCCGCCCAACACAATGCTTGTTTCCGATCCATATCATCCTTCACATTACACTGGGTACACGAGGGATGATCTGCTTTTGTCATTACAGCTCCAACAGGAGTTATTGTGCCGTAGAGTCATGGAGTTAGAGAGGATTCCACGTCCTCCGCCTTGTCCTTGTCAGTCACCATTCGCGACTCCACCCGCTCCTCTCCTGCCATACCCAGATTTTGACGTTCGTTTTCTTACTATGGAGCAGCAGATTAGTTACATGCTGTGTACCGTTTATGCTCTCGAGGAGGAGTTAGCGCATGTGCGCAGTTTGTTGTTCGGTCCTCCACCTCCTCCTCCACCATCAGCATAGCAGTTTTTGGTTTTATGCAGGTAGCATACTTTTGATGAGAGTGTACCTATTGAGCCCAGATTGCACAGCGTTTTTGAAGACCACTTTTGACTTTTGACTATTGTAGTTTGTTAGATGATTTGGACAAGGGTGATGTGACCCTATAGTCCCTTTTGATGTATGGTACATTGTAGAACCTGTAAAATTGTATTATGGTCATTAATATATGAAAAGCTCAATCGCTACATTCTCATTATATACATTGTTGAATTACTTGTTTGTGTTATGGTTGAAATAATATGGGATTACTTACATTGATAAATGTTATTACGTATGCATGTCATGTACTTACTATACTTAATATGACCTGACCAATGCGATCTTCTTATAGAAGATGCCTCCACGAAGAGAAACTCGATTGCCCACTACAGAGGCTGAGTTACAAGCATAGATTTCACGAGCGATAGCACAGCACGAGGCCCTGCGCTCTGAGCACAGCGGGGGTACCTCTGGAAACAACCCACCTCATGGTAATGTTTAAGTCTCTAAAGACACATTACGTTACATTTGGATATTCCATGTGTGTTCGCTAATGCTTGCTGTGAATGATGTTGCTTGTACAGGATGTACCTATAAGCAGTTCTTAGACTGTAAGCCTCTGAATTTCGACGGCACCGGGGGTGCTGTAGCCTTTGTCAGATGGACGGAGAAGACTGATTCTGTGTTAAGAATGAGCAAATGTGCGTCGGAGCACCAGGTCACCTACATCTCGGGACTTTTTCTTGATGGTGCCTATCCTGGTGGAATCTCCAAGTCCAGACCTTGGGTGAAGAGGCTGCTTATGCCATGACATGGGATGAAATGAAGGAACTCATGCGAAAGAAGTACTACTCAAGGGCCGAAATCCAGAAATTGGAGACTGAGTTCTGGAACCTCAAGATGGATGGACCGAAGATTGCTGAATATGTGCAGAGATTTCATGACTTGTCTCGCGTCGTTCCTTATATGGTTGATCCGGAATTTAAGCGCATTGAGCGTTTTATTTGGGGATTGGCACCCCAAATCATGAGTATGGTGACAACGTTGAAGCCTGCCACAATCACCGAGGCTATTGATCTGAGTGTAGCACTAACCGAAGAGGCGATCAGGTTGAACAAGTTTTCGAATTCTGACCAGAAGAAGAAAAAGACTCACGTTGAGTCGTCCGGTGAGAACAAAAGGAAGTTCTCAAATTTTAAGAAAGGTACCAGTAGTGCCAACAAGAAGAAAGAAGTAAACACACCAGCTGAGGTCAAGACTGGTGCTGAAAACAAAGGGAAAGGATATATGGGCACTCTGCCTAAATGTGATGTGTGCCAGTACCATCATGTCGGCCAATGCAGAGTTAGGAAGTGTGAGTCTTGTGGGAAGGTTGGCCATTCGAAGGAGACATGCTGGGCTGGTACTGGTCGTGGTGGTCAAAAAGGTTATGGTAATGGAAACAATAACCGTGGTGGTAATGGGTATGGAAACCGCAACCAAGGAGGGAATGGCGGTAATGGTAACCGTGGTAATTTTGGAAATCAAGCTGGTAATGGAAATCGTGGAGCAAACATCAATCAAGGTGGTAATGGAAATGGAAATGGTCGGGGACCAGGTTGTTTTAACTGTGGAGATGTGGGGCACTTCAAGCGAGAATGCCCAAAGCTCAATCAAGCTCAAGGAAGGGTTTTCAACATCGGAGCTAGGGAAGCTCGCCAGGATCCGAACGTAGTTACTGTACGTTCCCTATCAATCAACGCTTTGCATCTGTACTGTTCGATACTGGTGCCGATTATAGTTTTGTATCCCTAGAATTAAAGAATATGCTTGGGTTAGTAGCTAGTAAGCTAGATATTCCGTATTCGATAGAACTAGCTAACGGAAATCTAGTAGAAGCGAATGAAGTCATTAGAGCTAGCGTGATAGAACTCGGGGAGCACGAGTTTTCGCTTGATCTTCTGCCCGTCGAGTTGGGAAGCTTTGATGTGGTAGTTGGAATGGATTGGTTGTCCAGCAACCGAGCGGAAATCGTATGTCACGAAAAGATCATTCGCATCCCGATGGCGAACGAGGAGACAATTTTAGTGCATGGAGAGAAGCACGATACGCCTCTAAGGATCATCAGTTGTTTGAAAGCTCGAAAGTGTTTGCAGAAAGGATGTGTTGCCTTCTTGGCACACGCCGTGGACAAGGAAGCCACTGAGCCAAAGCTAGAAAACATCCCAGTTGTTAGGGGATATCCTGAAGTCTTCCCCGAAGACTTGCCAGGACTGCTGCCGCAGCGACAAGTCGAATTCCGCATTGACTTAGTTCCAGGCGCCGCGCCTGTAGCTATGGCACCCTATCGACTCGCACCTTCGGAAATGCAGGAGTTGTCGACGCAACTTCAGGAGCTTTTGGACAAGGGATTTATCAGACCAAGCTTCTCGCCTTGGGGAGCTCCAGTGCTGTTTGTTAAGAAGAAGGATGGCAGTTTCCGCATGTGTATCGACTACCGCGAGCTGAACAAGTTGACCATTAAGAATCGGTATCCTTTGCCAAGGATTGATGACCTGTTCGATCAACTACAAGGTTCGAGTTTCTATTCCAAGATTGATCTCCGATCAGGTTATCACCAGTTAAGAATACAAGAGGAAAGTATTCCAAAGACTGCCTTCAGAACTTGATATGGACATTACGAGTTCCTGGTTATGCTGTTTGGTTTGACAAACGCGCCAGCACTGTTTATGGATTTGGTAAATAGAGTCTGCAAGCCATATCTCGATAAATTTGTGATTGTGTTTATCGACGATATTTTGATTTATTCGAAGATAAAGGAAGAGCATGAGCAGCACCTAAGAGCTATTTTAGAGCTGCTTAAGAAAGAGAAATTGTATGCAAAGTTCTCAAAGTGCGAGTTCTGGTTGCGTGAAGTTCAGTTTCTTGGTCACGTGGTTAACGGGGATGGAATTCATGTGGATCCCACAATGATCGAGGAGATCAAGAATTGGGAGACTCCGAAGATGCCAACCGAGATCCGCCAGTTCCTAGGTTTGGCTAGTTATTATCGCAGATTCATTGGGATTTTTCGAAAATCGCTCAACCTTTGACCTCCCTTACTCAAAAGGACAAGAAGTATGAGTGGGGAGATAAGCAAGAAGAAGCTTTCCAGTTGTTGAAAAACAAGCTTTGCGATGCACCGATCCTATCCCTACCCGAAGGCACTGATGACTTCGTGGTATATTGCGACGCCTCGCGTCAAGGTTTAGGCTGCGTGCTGATGCAGTGACAGAAGGTTATAGCCTATGCTTCGCGCCAGTTGAAGGTTCATGAGAAAAATTACACCACACATGATTTAGAATTAGGCGTGGTGGTGTTTGCATTGAAGATCTGGCGACATTACTTGTATGGTACCCGCTGTACGATCTTTACAGATCACAAGAGTTTACATCATATATTCGATCAGAAAGAGCTTAATATGAGACAGCACCGATGGGTGGAGCTGTTGAACGATTATGATTGTGAGATTAATTATCACCCAGGGAAGGCGAATGTGGTAGTAGACGCCTTAAGTCGGAAGGAAAGGATTAAGCCCATAAGGGTTAGGGCTTTGGAAATGATTATTCAAACGAACCTCTCATTGCGCATTCGTGCCGCGCAGAGAGAAGCTCTTAAGGAAAAGAATCTCGGGGACGAATACCTCCGTGGGATGGAAAGACAGTTAGTACCCAATCAGGAAGGAACGTTGTCTTTCATGGGAAGAATTTGGGTACCCTTCTTTGGTGGTCTTTGAGACGTAATTTTCGATGAAGCTCACAAGTCATGGTACTCGACCCATCCAGGATCGGATAAGATGTACCAAGATTTAAAGGATTTCTACTGGTGGCCGAAATTAAAAGGCGATGTTGCAACGTAGGGGTGAGCAAATTAACCACCATAACCGATAACCGAACCATAACCGACATAACCGAACCACTAATAACCGATAACCAATATAACCAATGGTTATGGTTATGAAACTTTGTATAACCACTCAATCGGTTATGGTTATGGTTATGAAGCTTTGGTTAACCGAATATAACTGAAACCGAACCGAAGTTGTGATGTTAACTTTATATAATAGATTTGTGTTTTACAAAACCATATAGAGGGTTTTTACTAAGATAAAAGTATGTTAGTAACAAAATGATCTTGATGTAGATTTCATTTATTTTGATAAAGAACTAAGGTGTTATGGCCATAATTGTTTTTGTTTTAGAATTACCTTATTAAAAAGAACTCTAAATCGGTAGTTTAACCAAAAAGTTTAGTCTTTGTTATCTTATAAAATAGGCTCAAGCTAAGTTCAAATCGTGCAAACCCTATTTATTTCAAACCTTGCTTGGTTACTTAACCGAAATTAACCAAAACCGAACCATAACCGACTTCATAACCGATTAACCATAACCGAAGTTTGGTTATGGTTATGGTTACCAAAACTCCATAACCGAACTAGCGGTTATGGTTATGGTTAATAGTAAAAACCGACCCAAATCGACCCATGCACACCCCTATTGCAACGTATGTTGGCAAATGTTTGACTTGTGCCAAGGTAAAGGCCGAATATCAGAAGCCTTCAGGTCTTCTGCAACAACCGGAAATACCTAAGTGGAAATGGGAGCAAATTTCAATGGATTTTATAACGAAGTTACCAAAGACACCCAGATACGATTTGGGTAATTGTAGACCGTCTGACAAAATCTGCACACTTTTTGCCAATCAAGGAGAAGGATAATACAGGTAAGCTTGCCGAGCTATACCTCAGAGAGAATGTTGCACGACATGGAGTGCCTCTCTCGATTATCTCTGATAGAGATGGAAGATTCGTGTCAAGGATTTGGCAATCCTTTCAAGAAGCCTTTGGTTCTCAGTTGAATCTGAGTACTGCTTTTCACCCACAGACAGACGGACAGAGCGAACGAACGATTCAGACGGTAGAAGATATGTTGCGAGCTTGCGTAATGGATTTGGGTGGCAGTTGGGACACTCATCTACCTTTGGTTGAATTCTCATACAACAACAGTTACCATGCAAGCATTCAAGCTGCACCGTTTGAAGCTCTTTACGGACGCAAGTGTCGATCACCGTTATGCTGGGCAGATGCGGGTGATAGACAGCTTGTGGGCCCCGAATTGGTTCAAGAGACGACTGATAAGATTATACAGATCTGAGAGCGCATCAAGGCGGCTCGTGATCGACAAAAGAGCTATGCGGACCAAAGGAGGAAACCTTTGGAGTTTCAAGTGGGAGATATGGTTTTATTAAAGGTTTCACCCTGGAAGGGTGTAGCACGCTTTGGGAAGCATGGGAAGTTGAACCCAAGATACATTGGACCGGTTAAAATCCTGGAAAGGATTGGTCTTGTAGCTTACAAGTTAGATCTACCCACAGAACTGAATGGAGTTCATGATACATTTCATGTATCAAATCTGAAAAAGAGTTAAACTCAAGAAACAGTTGTCATTCCTGCCGAAGAAGTCCACGTTGACGACACACTCCATTTTACTGAAGAACCTGTTGAGGTTACTGACTGGAAGGTTAACAAGACACGCAGGAGTAGTGTTAAACTCGTCAAGGTTCTTTGGAGCGCGCGTCACGGCCCAGAATTCACTTGGGAGCGTGAGGATCGCATGAAAGCAAAATATCCGCATTTGTTCCCCCAACCCCCCTGCTGCTAGTAGCAGAGCCTAAAATTTCGGGACGAAATTTTCTTAACAGGGGGAGAATGTGACAACTGTCAAAAATCCAGGTATCCGTACAATTAATTAATATTGATTAGTGCTTAATGACCGTGCTTAATTACAACTGATGTCTTAAACTGCTTTCTGATTACTGCATCATACTTACATATGCATCACATATTACATAATGTCACATCCTTTTTACATGCAAACTTTAGTGACATAAACGATGCACAAAGCACAGCTAGCACAGTTAGCGGATAACTCAGAAAAATGCTGACGATGTCAGTACATAGACAAACAGTGTTTTGAGACCCTGTATGGGCCAGAGAGAAGGTACTACACTAGTATGGTGCGTAGGGAAGCAAGGACCATAAAACTGCTTCACTAGGTGATAGTTTAACTGCCAGAAAGTGCCTAAAACCCGCTCAAAGTGCTGAATTCAGCACATTTCAGCAAAATTCAGCATTTTAACAAACTAGTAACATGCAAAAAAATGACTAAATGGTCCTGAATGCTTTCCTAAGTGTCGGGAATTAAAAGTGTCACAAAAGGTAACATAAAGATCACTAAACGGAATAGTTTGACACTTTAACGAACCGGTATCTAACCGAACAACCGGACACTACCCGAAACACCAAAATTATACTAGAGACATTGTTTTAATGTTTCTGAGCTAGTTATGATCCCCGAACACCCTAACACACCATATAACATATCATATGCATGAACACTAACTAATACACTTGGAATCCTAACTAAACACTTAACTAAACATTAAAACCCAACTAGAGACCCCCCCCCCCTCATGGACGGTTCAAGGTGGCCCCATCACCTTGATCTCCTTAATCTTATTAAGATCCTATATAATCTCATATGATTTGCTTAAGGATTGTGTCTTGTACTTAACCAACACAAAACCCATTGGATAAAAGGATTAGAGATTATAAGATGGACCAAGGACTCTCATTCTCACACCACACTTAACACCTTCATCTCTCTCCCTCTCCTCCTTTCCCTCTCGGCCGAAACATAGCACCACCACCACCATCATTTCCATCTCACTTCCATCAATTCCAAGATCATTCTAAGGTGTAAGAAGCCATACAAAGAAGCTTGGTGCTTGTGGATCTTGAAGGACCTCCATCATTTGCTATTATCCTCCACATTTGTCATCACCATCATCTTGTGTTCTTCCCTAGCCTTGTGCTAGTAGTAAGGCCCTCATAACCCTTTGTTGCTTCATATATTGTGGCTAAAAGATGATATACATTGATAATCTTGATGAACATTAAAAGACATATTCAACATAAGCTTATAAACATATGAATACTTGTTGATTTGTGTTTATTTGCTTCTTGTTGATTGATTATTAGTGTTAATGATGTTAGACATCATATGGAACCTACTAGATTATGATGGTGAGTTATGTAGTTCATATTCGTTGTTCGGTTTGTCCAATTTTTTGGTATAAAATATATATTTATTTTCTTGGATTTTTTGGTAATATTTTGTATTATAATTCTTGGTATTTTGGTGAGTTATATTATTTCAAGTCCTAAAATAATATAACTAGTACACATAATATAAAAGTAATCACACAAATTGTGACATCTAAATATATATTTTTCCTAAATATATACTTAGTCACTTTTATTTATCAAAAACAACCTCCAACATTTGTGATTTTTGTAACAAAATTTATGGCAAATTTTATATGAAAAACCATGGTTAAAATTTACTCTTAAACACTTGTTTAAAAATATTTTTCTAAGTATTTAAATTCTAGAAAAATTTTGCCATAGTTTCCCTTAAAAATGGAGGTTTCCATGCTTTCAAAGCATATCATTTTCTTTTAAAATCATCACCAATCAACAACAATTCAATCAACACTTACCATGTGCCAAAATCATGAAATTACACTACATCATGAACTTGAAATTTTTGTAAAAACTTGTAGTAACTTACCATGTTAATTAGTAGGCATAGTTACCCTTAAAAGTGTGGTTATTTGTTCATAGACATCATTCTTGAGAAATTTAGTCTTTCACAACTTATAAAATGATTTTTCAAAAATATTTCTTCTTAAATTTTTCTTGTTAACAATGTGTTTCTAGTTTTGATTTATCACTAAAAATGTGATTAGTTTCTCTAAAAATCATGGTTATGTAAATCTTGTAAAAAAACTTGGTTTCTTAAGAAAACTATTTTTGAAATCATCCTTCTACAAGACTTATAACATGTTTTAATCATCATCATTCATAAAAACAACTTCATCTTTCAAGTTCATGTTTACATAAAGGGATGATCATTTTGATTTCACAAGATCCATCATCTCACTTGCTAGATCATGTGTTTAATCACAATCTAGCAAGCTTCTTATGATGTTTAACATCATAAACACAAGTAATCAACAATCAAGATTCACACATACACTTAAACAACTTAGATTATTATGATTTTGAGCTTTATGTTAAAGATTATCTTCTTGTTCTTTCATGATCTTCATGTTTAACATCTTACATATCCTTTTAACCAACATTATAAGAAGTAAAATGGAGTTATGAGAGTCTTACTACTAACACAAGGCTAGGGAAGAGATCAAAGATGAAGAAGATGATAAACTAGGTGGTTAATAGCTCTTGAGAAAGGTCCTTCAACTTCCAATGGCACCAAGCTCCTTAGTTTAGCTCCTAGCACCTTTGTAACACTTGAGATTGTGTGAATGAAACTTGAAAGTGGTGGTGGTGTTGTGGTTGTTCTCGGCCGAGACCAAGAGAAGAGAGGGAGAGATGGAGTGTGAAGTTTGTGAAAATGAGAAGTTAGTGTGGTCTTGAGGTTAATATAAACTTCTCTCCAACAACACTTAATCCATTGTATAATGTGTTCCTAAAGTTTCCAACAATCAACATAAACAATTGCTAGAAAACATGGGTGGGTCCACCCATGATATCCGTCGCCAGGGGGGGTATAGGGTTGGATTGTAATGGATAGTTAGATGTTTAGTTAGATTTCAAGTTTAAGGTTTAGTGTTTTATGTGTTATGTAATTTATATGATACATTATGATGTTCGGTGACCATAACTAGCTCGGAAATGATAAAATAATGCTTCTAGTGAAAATTTGGTGTTTCGGGTAGTGTCCGGTTGTTCGGTTGGTTACCGGTTCGTTAAGGTGCTAAATTACGCAGTTTAGTGTGCTTTAGGTTCCCTTTTGTGACAGTTTTGATTCCAGACACTTAGGAAGGTATTCTGGAACATTAAACCATAATTCTGCATAATACTGTGTTGTTAGAATGCTGATTTTTGCTGAAAATTGCAGAATTCTGCAGTTTATGTGAGTTTTAGTCACTTTCCGGCACTTAAACTATCTCTAGGAAGGCAGTTTTACGATCCTTACTTTCCTATACACTATACTAGTGTAACTCTTGGTTTCTGGAACATTCTGTGTCTTAATATCATGTCTGTCTGAGTACTGAACTCCCGTCAGTACTTCTAGTTTATCTGATAACTGTGCTAACTTTGCTTCATGCATCATTTGAATCATAAAGTTTGCATGCAATAATGATATGATATCATGCAATATGTAATGCACTTGTATGTATATGACAATAATCAGCAAGCATTCATGTCATCAATTTAGATCAAGCACAGTCATTAAGCTACAAATTACAGTCTAATTATTGTACGGATACATGGAAACTTGACAGTTGTCACAACTTACATCCCGGTAGGGGATACTTTATGAACATATATTCCTGGAGGGGATACGTTACAAACTGTAGTTTAATTTCGATGTTGGATAATCAACTCAACTCTATCACTCAAAGTCCCAACTTACTACCGAACTAGTTGCTTGGAGGGCAATGGGGTATTAGTTGAAAGCGCTATTAGGCTTAACAACCTCACACTGTACCTGGATAGGACGAGCGTGAACTAATGACCTTAAACACATGACCAATGTTGATAGGCATTGGGGAAGGGCAAACAAACAGACGTCACTGCGGTATCGAGTTATTATCAACATGTCTTAAACTAAACATTTACCAACTATACAATTAAACAAAACTGTGAACTCGCCATCTTTATGTTGATACACTTTTTCTGCATGCTTGCAGGTCGGTAGATACGTTGTTATGGGACTTGCAGTATGGGATGCTGGTGTAGTCATGGGTCGCGACTCTTGGGAAGACGTTGAATGCTGATTTGTTTTCAAACATTATGGTGTTGAATTGGTTGAACAATAATTTATGCTTCTGCTGAACGTAAACTTGTTTTAAACAAATGTTTTGAATTACACTATTACATTGAATGGGAATTTCATATATATTCTATTACTTGTTAGTTCAATGTGATTAGTGGTTAGATCCTGGTACGTCACACCCGCTGCGGTGTTTTCCGCATGTGGTATTTTGGGGGGGGGTGACACTTATGTATAAACACTTATGTATAAAGACTAGACTATGTGTTATGAAAGGTGAATGAGGCGTGAAAGAGTGCCACTAGGGATGTTCTTTTGGTTTTTTAATCGGAGTTTGAGCTATCTGGGTCGGGTTATTTGAGTTTTTGTTATGGGAATCCTATCCGTAACCTAACCCAAATAAAATTCGTGTTAATCGGTTTTGGGTTTATTCGAGTCGGGTTAATGGGTATAGAGATTTTTAAATGCAAGTTGCAATGCATACTTTACAATTTAATTTAACATGATTATTATTAAGTAAAAAACACAAAATGGAAAATAAAAATACTCCCAATATGATGTTTCGTTTAAACCCGTGCATTAAACATATATATTACCAAAAAACGTCAAATACAATAAGCACAAAACCAAACCGTATCAACCAATGACATAAACTAAAAAGAAAACCTCAAGTCATATCAACCGAACCGAATCTTTTTAGTTGCTCAAACAACCAACGAAACACCAAAACAAAACATCTTGTTCACAACAAAAAAAAAACAAAACATATGGGATGAACTTTAGACTTTTATGTTATTATATATGTATAAATATAATTGACATTTTTTATGTAATTTGGGTTACTTGGGTCAACCCGATTAACAATTTTTTATCCCAATTACTGACCCAAATACTATTTTCGGGTTTCTGGTTCCATCTTAATCGGGTTCAAGTTAATCGGGTAACACCATGGTCGGGTTCGGGTTAATTTTATATGGGTCGATTTTTGGATTTCAGTTAAAAAATCATCCCTAAGTGCCACTTAGGACCCACGGGCACAAAACACCTACCCTCCGGTTTTGAAAGGGCCGTTATCCAACTGGTTGTAAGTTCCTACACAGGCGTTGCCCTCCTCTGAAGCTTCCACCTCATCCTTTTAGCCATTCAATGAGAAACTTCCACCTCACCCTTTTATTTTAATTCGACTATTTAATTTAACTTTACTCATTCCATCACATTTCACACATTTCACGTTGCTATAACAAATGTGTAGAAACTAGAGAGCGTGAATGTAAAAACACCTAGCTACATGCCACATTTTTCATTTACAATTACAGTCAGAAACACACTCTAAAATATAGTTAAAAAATTATAATTTAGTTTTATTTTTCTAGCTTTTAATTAGTTTATCCATTTCTTCAAAATAATCTATTTTTCAAAAGATTGTGTTGATTTGGAAAAAGAAATAAAGAATTGTGTATGGGTTCATTTGTACCAATTCAAATTAGACAACGGGTTACTTTTGGTCTATTCAAATTAAATAACGGGTCAAAACGGAAAGCGGGCCACCATGGATTAACACCATCCATTGCCATTGTTTGTCTTCACCGCCTACCCATTCTCTCTGGTACCACCGACATCACCATGAAATGCCACCTCCATTGTCGCCACCAGCCAACATAAAAAATATAGCGAGTGTGCCTATTTCTAAAACTACTTATTTTAACCCGAACCAAATTGACACCTTTTTAAAACAACCTGTTTTGAACCGCACTTGTTTTGCTTATAAAGTCTATTGACACACACCCAGATTGCACAGCTTGGATCATAGTTGCCTTTCTTTTTCTTTTTATATTGATTATAGATGGACACAGGGAGATTGCTTGATTCAAACAGAATGCGGATTTCCATATTCTTCCGGGTTTAATGCAACTTATTCAAACCAATAGGCCACAATGATTTATCAAAGAGTTAACTGCCATTTTCGTCCCTGTGGTTTGGTCACTTTGGCCATTTCAGTCCATTTTTCAAAAATGCGCCATTTTCGTCCCCCACGTTCTGGAAAGGTGCCATTTCAGTCCAAAAATCATAACCCAGTTAAATCAGTTAGTAAATAAGGACTGATTGTGTAAATTTGTAACATAAAGGACCATTTAAGTAAATATTAAACACCACCACCACTAGCCCTGCCACCACCACCACTCCGCTGCCACCACCACCACCGCCACCACCACCACCACCACAGCCCTGCCACCACCACCACTCCGCTGCCACCACCGCCACCGCCACCACAGCCCTGCCACCACAACTTTACACCCCTCATTCTCGGTTGACTCCCGTAGTCAACTGTTCGTTGAAGGCAAGCCTTAAGAACTTTGTCCGTATCCGTTGCATTTTCTTTAGCGGTTCTTCATCGTTTTTGCTTACAACTTGTTCGCTTTCTTTGGTGGTTTTGATTTCAATCTCACTGTCTGAATTTGAAACATTTCGTTCATCTGGTTCCGAATGTATCGCGTTGATAATTTCAATCTCACTGTCTGAATGCAAAGCAACCTGTGTATCGATTCGTTCAGAATCAAAGCTCGGTTCAGCTAATTCTGAAAGTTTCTCTTTGATAGTTTCAATCTTTTTGTCGATTTTTTCCAAAAAGCTCAAGACATCCGCCTCAGTTGAAACATAATTTAAATTTTCAATCTCACGGTCCGAACTTGAAACAATCTGCACACCGATTCTTTCCGAATCAACGCTCCGTTCATCTGCTTCAGAAAGTTTTCTTTCGTTTTCAATCTCGTTGTTTGAACTCGAGACGGTCAGTGCATCGATTCTTTCGAAATCGAAGCTCGATGCATCCGACTCAGAAAGCTTCACAACCTCATTCAAACACTTAACTTTTACCTCGTTTTCAACCGATTCAGTTGAAACATAGTCTAAATTTTCAATCTCGCTATCTGCATTTGAAACAATCCGCGCATCGATTCTTTCCGAATCAAAGCTCAGTTCATACGACTCTGATAGTTTCGTTCCAATCTCGTTGTATGAACTCGAAACAGTCAAAGCATCAATTCTTTCCAAATCAAAGCTCGTTGCATCCGACCCAGAAATCTTCAGAACCTCATCCAAACACTCAACTTTACACCCCTCATTTTCAACCGGGGTGTAAAATGTTTGTGGGGATCTAAGGAACTTCAGATATCCGTTCAATTCGACCCAGATCGATAGAAACAGAGAGTGTGTGGTGGTGGTGATGGCAGTGGTGGTGGTGGCAGCGGAGTGGTGGTGGTGGCAGGGCTGTGGTAGCCGTTATGAATGGTGGTTCGAAGAACTGTTGATGATGATCAACGTGATGATTGACGATGATGATGAACTCTTGATCGCACAAGCCAAAGATAATCGCACAAGATCCCGTAGTCGCGGTGGTGGAGGTGGTGGCAGTGACTGTGGTGGCGGTGTGGCTGTGGTGGCGGTGGTGGTGGTGGTGGCAGTGGCTGTGGTGGCGGTGGTGGCTGTGGTGGCGGTGGTGGCGGTGTGGCTGTGGTGGCGGTGTGGCGGTGGTGGCGGTGGTGGTGGTGGTGGTGGCAGCGGAGTGGTGGTGGTGGCAGGGCTAGTGGTGGTGGTGTTACAAATTTACACAATCAGTCCTTTATGTTACAAATTTACACAATCAGTCTTTATTTACTAACTGACTTAACTGGGTTATGATTTTTGGACTGAAATGGCACCTTTCCAGAACGTGGGGGACGAAAATGGCGCATTTTTGAAAAATGGACTGAAATGGCCAAAGTGACCAAACCATAAGGACGAAAATGGCAGTTAACTCTTTATCAAATTAGAAATAAATATTATCAAATACAGAATCGCTATCTTGTAATGATTAGGTGGTTCAGAAAAATACATTAATTAAAAATGTTATATATATTATTATACAAAGTAAACAAGGGAAAATTACCAAAATATCATTTGACCAAGTGGTTTTACCAAAATGTCATTCTCAGGCGTCCATGGAGAGACGCAATAACAAGGGATGCGTCCGGCTGACCATCTATTGCGTCCTTTAGTGTGGTGCTGACACGTGTCCGACAAGGTTGTTGCGTAAGCGGCACACTCCTCCAAGGGGTCAGGCAGACTCTTCCAAGGGGCCAGGCAGACTCTTCCAAAGAGTCGGGCAGACTCTTCCAAGATATCTTTAAAATACTTTAAGAAAATACTTTAAAATATTTTAAAAAAATACTTTAAAAAATACTTAAATAATTTCTTTTAAAAAATATTTTTTTTAATTTAAAAAAATATTTTATTTAAATTTATATACGTAAAGTATTTTTTTAATTTAAAAAAATATTTTTAAATTATTTTTTAGAGTATTTTAAAGATATCTTTACGTACATAAATTTAAAATATTTTTTTAATTTAAAAAAATATTTTAAGTATTTTTTTAAAGTATTTTTTTAAATTTTTAAGTATTTTCTTAAAGTATTTTAAAGATATCTTTACGTATATAAATTTAAAAAAGTAATTTTTTTTTTAAATTTAAAAAAAAAATTTAAGTATTTTTCTAAAATATTTTAAAGTATTTTCTTAAAGTATTTTAAAGATATCTTAGAAGAGTCTGCCTAATCTCTTGGAGGAGTCTGCCTGACCCCTTAGAGGAGTCTGTTGCTGACGCAATAACCTTGTCGGACACGTGTCAGCACCACACTAAAGGACGCAATAGATGGTCAGCCAAACTCATCCCCTTGTTATTGCGTCTCTCCATAGACGCCTGAGAGTGACATTTTGGTAAAACCACTTGGTCAAATCACATTTTGATAATTTTTCCCGTAAACAATGTTGTTTTACAAATTTATTGAATATATACACAAAAAAGTGTAAGAAAACAAATCCACCATTGATAAAGTAAAATGAATGACTAAGATGACACCGTAACATTTAGGTTGAATCCAATATGAGCTTTATTTTGTAAAAAAAGCATATGAAGTTAAGTTATAGTAAATAGTAATAGTCTAGATTGCATCAAGTAAATAGTAATAGTCTAGATTACGGTTGTTATAATTAATAAGAGGCAAATTGGAATTTAATAATCAATAGTATGATACGTTGGACGATAATGATCACTACTAACGAAGTGATCAATGACAGTCACGACTTTCACTTTTACTGTCAAAGTAAATCTGTTGTATACCTTAATGGAGTTAAATACGTGTGGAAGACTGACAAAGTAAAAAACAAACGCTAGTTTGATATACAAATCTAAAGTAACTTTTGTATACTTTATTTTTAAAATTTTCTACTACAAAATTCAGAATTTTATTCCCCTTTAGATTGATACGGTATTGCTATATTTAATAAAAAGCAACGTCTTCAAAAGGTGAGTGCACTAGTGATTATAACAAGGCGGCTAAACACATAACGATCAACTATCTCGTTATAATGGTGTATCTGATGTCCATGTTATACCCATTTTGGTAGTGAGTTTTGATGTACTATTGATTGACATGATTTGCAAAACTTAACACAATGATATGTTAAGCTCATTACAACTCTGCGTCAAACCTATTAAAGTGGATCCGTTAACTTTACAAGTATGATTCACTCTTATAATGTTTTGATTATCTGAGCATTTTTCCCACATTACTAATGGTAACACATTATAGTGATATGTCCAATTTCATGTATTTGTTATCAAAAGTTCATGCTCTTAGATTAACGTAAAAACAGCTCTCTTAAATATTTATACATGTACTCATCTGGTATCTCACTTTTAGATTTGTTTACAATAACAAATTTCATGTGTGTGTGTATGACTGAGTAAAGGTGATTATCATAATCATCGTATTAACAATCATCACATAAAAGAAAGAACATATATACACATAAATTCTATGATAATCCATATGAAAGTGTATACATTTCTTGTATTTTAAGGGACTTTATGGGAGGAGGGGTCCTATACCAATACCACACACACTAAAAAGTTAAAATCACATAAATTCATTAACCCTCAATTTTAGAGTTCTTATATATGTCACCTCTCATTTTCAATATCTCAACCTTCAAAACCATGTTTCCACTTCACCTCTACCATGCCCTTCAAAAATTTTCACCTCCTCTCTTTCTTTCTTTGCCTATATCTCTTGTTTAACTACCTTGAATTCTCTACCACCACCGTCACTGTCTTCGTTCACCACCGCTTTTCCACCAACCGGAAGATGTTAGCATCCGAATTCAACTTCGCCCCATATCTCAAACACCACCACCACCACCATCGCGGGAATACATTGAAAAATGATGTTATTGATCCACACTATGGTGTAGAGAAGCGACTTGTACCATCGGGGCCAAACCCGTTGCATCACTAGAAGATATGGTGACTCTATATGTATACTCACGTTTTTGAACCTCTACTTCAATTCTTGTATGGTCTACTAGTGTGTTTAAGTATGTATAAACAGGTTAATGAGAGCTTATTATTATTATTATTATTATTAAATTTTTAGTATATTATACTATATGGGTGTTTGAGAAAATATAATATTATTTATGTGAATGATTATTAATCATTATTAAATTAAAATAAATTTGAGTAACTACCAAGGCATGGCACAATCATAGATTTTGCTAACTTGCTTTTGAAGCCACAATGATGGTAAATTACGACTAATAAACTCACTACTAATCATCTTTTTGAAATTTAAGTGGGTGATGTAATATTATATTCCTTTCGTAATCATATTTTCTCCCTCTCCACCTTCTAACCCTACAAACCACTTCAACTCGTTGGAGGGTTCGATTATCTTAATTGGTAACGAAAAATCACATTCATTAAATGAAATGGTATTACTTTTCTTTAGCGTCCAACAAAGCCTGGTCACCTGGGTACACTTAGATGATGTAATGGGTGGTGCGGCCTTTGCCTGGCCGGCCGGTGTGTTTTTAATAAAAGTTAACTTTCAAAAAAAAAACCTGGGTATACTTATAGGCAAAAGACCACCCACACTGGCGATTGTAGACATCGTTGGTGACCCAACTGATCACCAATTACAGAGGAAACTCACCATCTGAAAGCCCGCTGTGGTAAAATTTCTAGTTCACGCATGACACTTTTATCATGAACAAGACTCTAACCAGTGACCTTCCGTAAAGGTCATTTGGATACCGATTTTCCAAATGTTGATGATGTTTAGTAAGATTTCATTAATGGTGGGTCCTCATAATATAAAATTTGATAAAGGTATGATACATATATAGAAGATAATGTGTCAAATGGTTACATAGTTGTAAAGGTGTAGGGATGGCAAAAAAGCCTAAGCCCGACGGGTATACCCGAAAGCCGAAACATACGGGCCGGGTATACCCGAAGCCCAATGGGTATGGGCCGGGTACGGGCTTAAAAAAAGAAAAAAATCGGGTACAGGTACGGGTATAGGATTTAGTGATACCCGCCCAATATCCGGCCCATTTACCCGAATAATACCCGAATGTATCATAGTATATATTTCCATATATATAAACTTAGTATATGTCCTTATTACTTATTACCTTCTCTATACTCATGTGTGGATATGTATTTGGTAGGTGCTTAGCGAACAAATAACTTATTTTTAAGCATGTATATTGGATATGGAAGCTATCACCCTTTATTATGTGGTTGTTTATGCAATTTGGTGGTCATGATACAATTACTTAATTAAGTATTCGTTTTGATTTAGTTTGGTATATGTGGTCTGAATATCATATGTAAGTTATTAATCATATTTTCATTTGTTACAGTCATTAAAATAGTAAATTATATAAACATCAAAGTAAAATTGAACATTTATCCCAACGGGTATTTTTATAAAATTAACGGGTATACCCGCTACCCGCGGGTATGCCCGATACCCGACGGGTAATTACCCGATAAATACCCGACGGGTAATGGGCCGGGTATGGGACAAAGAATTACAATCAGGTACGGGCCTGGGATTACCAATACCCGGCCCATTGCCATTCCTATAAAGGTGTAAACGAGGCAGGCTACATGTATGTGTGTATATATATATATATATATATATATATATATATATATATATAGGGTTAGGATCACGTGAGAAGCACTAGGTTAAGTGAGAAACTTGAGAAGCATTCTGGACCACAAATTTTCCCTAAGCTTTTCGTAATATACACATATGTATAGTTTAAAATTGACTTTATACATATGTGTATAATTCAAGATTTGACAATATACATATATGTATATAGTCAATTTTATACTATACGTATGTGTATATTACGAAAAGCTTGAAAAAATGTGTGGTCCAGAATGCTTCTCAAGTTTCTCAAATAGGGTGGACTTCTCTTAGGATTCCTACCCTATATATATATATATATATATATATATATATATATATATATATATATATATATATATATATATACTAGTCGTTTACCCGCGCGATGCTGCGGGAAACATATCACTTAGGCTGGTGAGTTTAGGGCTATGTACAGGGCGGTCGGTTTTGAGCCATAACCAAAACCAAATTCGCGATGCAACGGATTATATAATATACGCAAGCATCTGTAGATGAGCCTCAGTCGCGTCATTAAGTTGTAAATATGCACAACAAAACGTATGATGGTAAAGCGGGCGAGTTGAGTCACAAATCAAAAGGCGGGTCGCGACTTTGCAATATAGATTCGAGTTATCACTTAACTGAAAGTTCATACACAGCTCTGTTTAGTCAAAGTTCATTTTCTTTTGTTTCATATTTTTCAAAATAAGTTAAGATATTTTCAAAATCAAAATTATTAACATCAAAATTCCAACATTTGATTCGGTATAGTCTATTTATGTCTTAAAGCCTTACTGATCTCAATTACCTCGTCCACATGATTTAACCATCTTCATCGAAATAAACTTGTATACACAGGTCACATGTGCTATCGGATCCAATAAAATTCTTTTAGTTCATTCCATACATGTGAAACTCATTATTTGATAATGGTTTCCGTAGAATTTTTTAAACTTGCGAGTTAAACCACGTACGCATTGTAGGTTTGCATTTTGGCCACAAATACTATTAAGCCGAATCACCAACATCATTGTTTGTAACACTATATCACTACAATGAAAAAACATGGCGACAAAAAAATTCAAATAAACTAAGTATACACAACAGTAATAGTGTGATCTCTATTTTATAGGGGCATTGTATCAATTTGTAATAAATCTGACTAAGAAATCAAATACGAACAATCAATAATCTTAATGCGACAAGTAATAAATTGCATGAATAACTTGTATTTAACGGAATACCAAATAAATTTCATTACCTCTTATTCCGGGTACAGAGAAGGATACAAAAATGAAGCCACAAAAGCTTGTAATATTATTCAACAAAATTTGATAAATTATGGTCGCCGGGGAAACTTAGAAAAGTTTGGAGGCCTGCGTTCCATGTAAGCTGTCTTTCCCTCGTTGCCTTCTTCCATTCCATAGAAAATGAGAGTTGCATTTCCACCTAGTTCCTGAACAAAAATCACATGATTAATAAACTAATAACAAAAAAGAAAACGACAACGAATTTGAAGAAGACAAAAGTACAGATACCTGGTGTACAGCATGCCCATCATCGACTGCATTTATGGCTGCTTTTAGCACGCGAATGGCAGTTGGGCTGTTTCTTATGATCTCCCTGCACCATTTAACTGTTTCATGTTCTAGCTTTTCTAACTACCACATGATTAAAATATAGCATTAGCGGTCGAAGTGTTATTTAACACACCCCTAATGTAAGGTATTATGCATTATTAATCAACTATATTAACAGATGTACAATGGTGATAATTGGAAAGGTAAGTTAATTAAGTCATATATCATAGTTATGGTGAAAACACACACACACACATAGATGGCGATTATTTAAGTGAAACTGAACTTACAGGGACTACTGTGTTAATCAACCCCATTTTTTCCGCTTCTTAAGCAGTGTAGAACCATGCCAAAAACCACATCTCACGAGTCTTTTTAGGTCCCACCTATTCAACCAGAAAGAGAAATCGACTATAAAAACAATCGAATTAGTTACAACATTATATTAAAAGTTTTATTAGATCAGAAGCTGACCAATCTTGACATAATGAAACTCCCATAACCAGCATCAAAGCTTCCCACCTTTTACACATTAGATGATAGTTAAGTTCAAATTCCTTAAGCGCACTCATTAAATCAATTAATACCATTATGAATATGTATATCATGTTTGATAAGAGATGTGTCTCATGAAAGTGCATTATTTGACTTGAACATACACTATGTGTGGCAAAATTAGCTCGAGTTGTAGCTTTTGGTTGGAGTCGAGAGCTCTGAAGAATTAAGGCCCCAAAAGCTACATGCCAAACATACTATATGTCCAAATTACCCTCCAAGAGAATGGGATTTTGTCAACAATTCAACACAAATTACTAATTTACTTGTCATTGATTAATATATATAGCTGGTACAAGAAAAAACGAAAATGATTACTTTAAATCATAAATAATGCAACATCGAACTACTGGAAATGAATAAATCGGCTTAAACGATGCCGTTTGTTCACAAATCATAATAATTTAACATCAAGCTACTGTAAATGAACAGATCAACTTCAAAAACGATGTCGTTTGTCCAAAAACCATATTAATGCAAATATCAAGCTACTAAAATGAATGAAAACACCAAATCAATGTGTATACATACCGTTTTCTTCTTAGTTGCAACAGTCTTCACGCCTTTCTTCGGAGCCTTGAAGTAATAAGAAATTATAAGTCTATGATTAGCGTCAGAGAACAAAATCGACACTAAATTGAATTAAGTTTTTGACGATTAACATTTAGTTTAAATTGCAGGTGAATTGAGGTAGATTACTCCTGAACACACACCAACAATTCCCATAAACTTCAAACTGACTACAAAATGGTTAACGTTTGTTCAAAAAACATAATAATGCAAAATCAAGCTTCTAAAAAAGAATGAATCAGCTTCGAAAACGATGAGGTTTGTTCAAAAATCTCACAATAATGCAACATCAAGTTACTGGAAATGAACAAATCAGCCTAAAAACGACACAGTTTGTTAACAAATCGTGATAAGGCAATAACAAGCTACTAAAAATGAATGAATCGGCTTCAAAAACGATGCCATTGTTGTAGAACTATTATAAAAGAGCTAAAACTGTCAAGAACCTAGAAATCTTATGAAATAAAACTATTTTAAAGAGGGGCAGTTTCATATAATATTTGAAGTTTGTAAGGGTATATACGAAATTAACCCTCGAAGAAATGTTGAAACTAAAAATGCACCTATGCAGGGGTGATCATTGCTCCATCTCCTTTCTTGAAGTCTTTGTTGTAAGCCTCAATCTTCGGTTTGCCTTTAGTTGATCCAGCAGAACACCCAAGTTCCCACCCTTCAAGATTTCTTAATCTTGCTTCAAGCTACATTTATTATTAAAAAAAAAGTCAAAAATTTTGCAAACCAAAAATTCCCATAATACAAACAATATCCAAAATACCTTGAGCCGGTTCTCCACCCCCATAGAATTATCTTGATTATCTCCAAGAGCATCATATCGAATAGCTAATTATTAACGAATGAAAAAAAGATTACCTTATCTGGGCTGAACTTAAGCTTATATCTAGACAAACTATGAGATAAACCCAAGCTCATCGGCGCTAGATCTTGCGCACCTAAACCGGTAATGAGTTCTGTCAATTGACTTCTTACTCCCCTCATAAGCTCCATGACAGCTTGGTTGTGAACCCAGTCTATTTGCTGGATAATAGTGCTTTAATATTAAAATTAAAATCCAATTACATTGCAAAGAACTTACAAACATTCAAACTGCAAGTACAACGTACCAGTTTTTCCTTGATAACATTTCCAAGCTTGGAGTCAGCAACAGCCAACGACTCACCGTCACAATGAGCACGCAAGAACTTACGCAAACCTTTGTTGGGCTTGCTTTCAACCAATAGGGTTGCGGCTGACAACGCTTCAGATGTGTTCTCGAATTTTGAGAAAGCTTTTAGCTTTACAACCTGTTGTTTTTAAGTTGGGTTCATAAATACATGCTTTGTTAAAGCTCTAAAAAGACCAACCAGTGTTCACAAACAAGCATATGTGAAAATAAAACATAAGAACAAAATCGAAGACACCATTACTTAATTCTTCTCACAAATCATAGATTTATTTTACAAAATCATAATCTAATAATCAAAAATCTACTCAGCTGATACAAAATGTGAACTTGAAAATAAGATCAATTAAAATAATCTAACATGCATCAACACAACTACAACTTACAAGTTCAAATGAAACGACAAAAACACACCAATGAAATATATTTTGAAAAATTAATAAAGTAGAAACTGAAAAGCAAAATGAAGTATATGACACTGATGAAAAAGACCTGTCTGGCTGTGTCGGCAGATGAGAACTCCTTCCACAAATCCTGTAAACAAAAGATCAGTACAATCAGAATCAGAAACATATAATATACACACATAAACATGAATGTAGACAATCGTATGATATGTATGTACTTACATCGACTTTGGAAAGCTTTCGTTCATCGAGTACTTTGAAAAGGGCAAAACCCGCTGGGGTTTCAAAAAGCACTAACATTCTTGTGACTTCTTTCAATTACTCCTGAAAAAAGAATGTAAATTAGTTAATTTTTTTCACAAATCTGAATCCATTTCACAGATTCATATCAAATACATATCGTTGAAGAACACAACACATATTTGAAACTATTTCACAGATGCACGACCACTATATTTGAAGAACACAACACAAATCTGAAATGTCAAATAACAAACAAAAATGCCCATATGGTTAAAACCAACATACCGAGAAGCTGAACCCAGTAGATCTAATGTCGGAATCGCTGGAGAAAGAAACCCTAAAATTTCAAAGATCTAAGTCAAATAACAAACAAAAATTGCTGATAAGGTTAAAAAGACGGTACCGAGAAGTCGAATCGATCTTGTGTCACTATGCCGGAAAATACATCGCCGTCTAGTGAAAGAAAACCCTACAATTTCACATATCTGTGTCAAATAACAAAAACAAAATGCTGCAGAACTAAAAGTTTCAACAACAAATCTAACCTTAGGGTTGTCGAGTGGTCGGAATGGCCAACTTAACCAGACAACCACCATCAATAGCAGCCGAAGATAGCAAAATCTGAACCAATCTGGTGATATCTTCATCAAACGCTTCGTGTTTTTGAATCGCCGCAAGAGAGAGCAGAGGATGAGAGGATGAGCAGCAGACCAAATGAGAGATGAGAGAAACCCTAGTTTGTGTGTCCGCGTGTTTAGTTTAGAGGAAAGGGTATAAGTGGAAAATGAAGTTTTTTGGTGCTTTAAAGACTTGTACATCATGTTTTAGGGGTGTTTTAAGAAAATTTCAATGACCTTAAGAAGTCCTTTGGATATGTATATTATATATAGTATAGATATATATATATATATATATATATATATATATATATATATATATAGGGGAAGGATAAATCGAAAACCCACTTGAGTTGAGAAAACTGAGAAAACCTTTGTAAAAAAACCATGTAAACTCAAGAAACATTTCTAAAAAAATAGGAAATGTAATATACATATATTTGAACATTTTTAAAAAAGAAACACAAAAAAACACCAAGTAGTTTTTTTTTTAAAAAATGTTACAAAATTTTAGGTTACATAATATATATGTCCAAAAAAAATGTAACATACAAATTTTCAACATTTTTTTTAAAAAAAAACTAATAAGCGTTTTTTACATTTTTTTTCATAAATAGGTCCGTGTACATTTATATTACATTCCCTATTTTTTTTAGAAAAAAATAAAAATGTTACATAGGGTTTATTTGGGTTTTCTCAACTCACATGGGTTTTCGATTTATCTTTCCCCTATATAAAGGATAAATCGAAAACCCACTTGAGTTGAGAAAACTGAGAAAACCTTTGTAAAAAAACCATGTAAACTCAAGAAACATTTCTTAAAAAAAATAGGAAATGTAATATACATATATTTGAACATTTTTAAAAAAGAAACACAAAAAAACACCAAGTAGTTTTTTTTTAAAAAAATGTTACAAAATTTTAGGTTACATAATATATATGTCCAAAAAAAATGTAACATACAAAATCTCAACTCACATGGATTTTCGATTTATCTTTCCCCTATATATATATATATATATATATATATATATATATATATATATATATATATATATATATAAAAGCACAAATCAACGTAGCATAAACGAACTTGAACACAAATAATTTTGTTTAATTGAAAAGCTAGAGCCTTAGTTTTCACTCATTGAGCTTAAACTGGCTAACGTACCTAATATATATAAAATTATGATATAAATACGTAAAGAGTAAATTACAAAACTCGTCCTTTATGTATGTCACTTATTGCAAAGTATGTCCTTTGTCTTTAAAAAGTACAAATAACGTACTCGATGTTTGCAAACCCTTACATGTTACGTCCTTTAGCCCTAACTCAGTTAGTTTTTATAGTTAAATCTGACCAAATGGACCCACATAAAGGGTATTTTAGTCATTTTACCTAAATACTAAAATAAATAATCATTAATTCATACACCACTGAAAATAATCTCTCTAGCTATTGGACCACCGCCACCACCTCCATACACCACTGAAAATCATAACCCCAAATTCCATCTTCCACAAACAGCACCTCAACAATTCAACCCGAAAACCATTATCAAATATCAAAAATTCAAAAATACAAATAAGAATGTGTACTAAAAATCCCCCAATTTCTTTCTCTCTGATTCAAATCCCAGCACAAATGAAAGTCCAATCCTTGCCTGCGAGAATGATGCTTGAGCTGCAACATTTCCACCACATCGAACTCCCCAATTTGTATTTTTAGAACATTACAAAAAATCAATGAATTTAATGATATTACTCATATCAATAAATTAAAATTCAAAATTCCATATTATTTGGTCCTGCAATATTCCTCATCAGAAGCCAGCAAGGCTTGTTCAGGTTGAAACAATGTCGAGGTGACAATATGGTCAAGATTCAATCATTCGAGAATAATATTGGGGTTTTCAGTACCACAACCCTCGTTGTTGGTAGCCATGGAGTAGGTGGTGACGGCAAAGGTGTTTAAAGGAGGCGGTGGGGTAGGTGGTGGCGGCAGAGGTGTTTAAAGGAGGCGGTGGGGGTAGGTGGTAGCGGCAAGTGGGTGGTAGTGGTGGGGAAGGTGCTGGTGGCCGTGGGGTAGGTGGTCGCGGCATGTGGGCGGAGGTGTTAAATGGGAGGTGGCGGCGGCCGCGTGGTGGTTGCGATCGGGAGTCGGCGGCCAGAGAGTGGTGGTTGTGGTCTGATGGCAGTGGCTAAAGTATTGGTGGGTGAAAAGAGAAAGGTTTGTTTACAGTGGTGGTGGTTCTAGAGTGGTGGTTGGAGAGAGAAAGAAATAGGGAGAGCGAGAGTTTAGAGAGAGAAAGATAATGATAGTTATGAGAGAGATTAGATTAATTCTTTTTTTTTTATTTATAAAATTCTTGTTTGATTTAATTAATTGAGATATTTTAAATAAACTAATAAAATTACCAATATACCCTGATTTAACATTAAAATTTAACTGAGTTTGGGTTAAAGGACGTAACATGTAAGGGTTTGTAAACATCGAGTACGTTTTTTGTACTTTTTAAAGACAAAGGACACACTTTGCAATAAGTGACATACATAAAGGACGAGTTTTGTAATTTACTCATACGTAAATGGTATATCATGTTATAGTTATTTTTATTTATAAAGATATACAAAAGATAATTACAAGTGTATATAAGTTGATAATTAAATAATATATGAGCCAAACTCGAGCTTGAAAAAACTACTCACAAACTCGAATTCTCGTACGTCAAACAAACCGATCTCAAACTTAGAGCATACACAATATTACAACATTTCAGACTTCCACACAGATCCATACATGGGTTTTGGAGCACATTGGTGTTCTTAGGCGAACTCTAGTTCGGCTCAACTCATCTACGTACTACGTGTCACACCCCAACCGATGGCGGAATCATCGGGACATGGCACTGAGCGATTGTCCAGAAGTTTCCATAACAACCTTCATTACTATTCAGTTTTAAATGATACGTCCCATAACGTATCCCAAACAATAAAACAAGTTATTACAAACAAGCATCTAGTCAAATATTCCGTTCCGACAACTTAGATTTTAAAATAAAATAAATATTGTTCAAATGCTTCTAGAGACTCGATCTGCAAGATCTACAGACAACTATGCTCTAGACGCTTATTCCTAGCTCGCCTTCCTAGCAGGTAAGCATCCTAATTGCCTGTCACATACATTAAAATAAGTCAATACATATAATGTAAAGGTGAGCATACAAGTTTAATAATAGCATATAGAGTTCGAAATAGTTTACGCATAACCAGCACGTATACAGAGGAAAACGAAGCATGTTAATTATCGACATGGACCTATCGATACCAGTGACTGCGGGTTGACTGTCCGAGACAGTTCGCAATACATGATTACCACCGTAATCCATGCAAGTAATTGTCCTTAACAACCCACGTGTGAACGGGTGCTGAGTCCAAACTATAGTACTACGTCGTTAAGGCAGGTAGACGTCATTCCACGTGTAAACATAACAACAAGCATTCATTTAGTCACGTAATACATGCGAATCGGTTAGCGTTCAAATAATTGAGTAGTGTGTTCGATTGTGATTTAGACAAGTAACGTATGTAACACCCAAAAGTGCTAAAGCAAAAAGGGTTCGAGTATACTCACAGCGGTTGATTGATGGATTGAAGGGAGCGCTTGAGAGTAGGGTTAGCCTGAACAGTTCGATAGCATAACGATGAATACACGTAGAATGGAAACAAGTGTAAGTGGGTCGAATAGCCTGGTCGATCGAACGACAGGTTCGATCGAGTGGGTTGTTCGTTCGGCTGGACAATCCGTTCGGACAGACTGCTCCATCGGCTGGTAGGCTCGATCGGTTGGACTGTTCGAGTGGATTGTTTCTTCCCTTGAGTAGGATTTGTTTGTGTATAATGGTTTGAACTTTTGAAGTTTTTTGTTGTAGCATTTGAAAACACAGAAGTGTACTTACCTTTCAGGTCGATCGATCGAACGGTCTGTTCGATCGGTCGGCTTAACCGATCGGTTAGGAACTTCAGTAGTAGTCCTCAGTAGGGTGTCACTCGATCGAGCAGCATATTCGACCGAACAACCTGTTCGTTCTGATAGCATGTTCGATCGGGTGGCACTCCAATGCGTCGAACGAATTAAAAATCGATTAAGTGTTGAAGCATAGTATCTCATGATCCGAAGAGTAATGTTTACCAATCAGTCGTTCGATCGGGCATTACTTCGTTCGATACCATACCTCATGAGCTTGTCAAATCGTGGGGCCACATGCTAGTCGATCGGCTGGCCTAGTCGATCGGCTGACCTGTCCGATCGGGTGGGCTGTTCATTCGAACAGCCTAACCGTTCGGTCAGCATCCTGACCTGGTCGGCCTGTTCGTCTAACACTCGGCTGTTCTGGTTATTTGACGTTATATCGAGGTAGTTTGACAACGAGCTGAACCATGGAACTTCCATTCTTACTCGTTTCGCCTGTTCGGACAGGAATCACCCAAATCCGGCCAGTGAACGGTTTAGAACAGTAGTTTAATGTTTAACCCGAAATCGGTGAACCTCGTAAGTAGAATCCGGATCTTGAACCACTCATCCACTAGAATATTTGGTGAGTTGACTCAAGTTCCGTTTCTACCGGTTTGAAGGCATTGAGCGTAAAAGAGTTAAGAGAAAGTTGGAATTCCTTCTTTCAATCCTTCACATCGTGGAAATGTTTAGATCTTCGGTAGATCTTAGCTTGTTTATGTGAAAATCGGTTAGATCCAAACTATTCATGGTGGATTGAAGTCGGGACATGGTGTTCTTGAAGAACACCATGATGACATCACCCAAGAATGCCTAGATCTTGGTGATTTCACGGTTAGAAATCAAAAATTGAAAGATAGAAAGGTGTAGGAGCATGTTTTTGTTGAGAAAGTACATGATTTAGGTTGAAAACTTACCAAAATCGGAAGAAATCTGAGGAAAGAGGAGGAGCACGAGCTGGTCGGTCAGAACTTTCCAAAAGTGGTAAAGAGTGACAATGACAGCCCTATTTATAGGCTCCAAAAGAGGAAAGGGCTGGCCGATCGGCCAGGCTTCCCCGATCGGACAGCCTGCTCAATCGAACAGTCTGTTCGATCGGCTGGGCTGTTCGATCAGCGGATAGCCTGATCGATCAACAGCCTGGTTCGAGGGTTCGGGCGACGATTTTTGATATTTCGATTTCGATCGAAGGCGTTACGAGTACGATAGAGTTTCCTATTCAAATTACTTTCAGTCCCACTACTATATCTAACATACAATCACCTATAATTCTCCTTATCCTAACGTTACCATTCGTCGTAGTTCGATTTCGATTGTATTCAATTTGAGTTTCGAGTTTCGATTCGAGTTTCGATTGATTACCACACAACATAAAGTAAACACGCACAGGAAACACATAAGGCACACACACACGTATAACAACAACCAAAGTTCGCGTAATTCGAGATTCGAGTTCGATGATAGTTAGATCGGTTTGATTACTGATTAGTTAGCTTTATCGCATTGTTACTTCCTACTATTCACAGTCGTAAATCGGTTCGCGTTAAAACATATGATTACTTCGATTCTTTCTGATTACAACACTTACTCCACATAATACAAATAAAACTGAAAATAGACTATTTACAATCAAAGAAAGTCAAAGTTGACTTGGACTTTGACTTTGACTTTGAAATTCGAAAACACGGGGTGTTACAGCCTCCCCTTGTTTAGGGAATTTCGTCCCGAAATTAGGCTCGGAGCTGCACAGCACCGTGAAGTACCAATTTGACGCTTCAGATCTTCATTTGAACAATTGCGGGTACTTAGCCTTCATGTCGCTTTCGAGTTCCCAAGTGAACTCCGCGCCTCGCTTGCCTTCCCATCAGACTTTCACGATAGGGATGCGTGAGCGTCTGAGTTGCTTGGTTTGGCGATCCATGATTTCGACAGGCTTTTCCACGAAGTGTAGCGTTTCATTGACCTGAAGATCGTCGAGGGGTACAATCAGATCATGATCAGCTAGGCATTTTCGGAGGTTTGACACATGGAAAGTTGGGTGGACGTTACTAAGTTCCTCCGGTAGTTCAAGTTTGTAGGCGACTTTTCCGATCCTTTCCAGAATCTTAAAATGTCCAACATATCGAGGCGCTAGTTTCCCTTTCTTGCCGAATCTGACTACACCCTTCCAAGGTGACACCTTTAGGAGTACGTAGTCGCCAACGTCAAATTCAAGGGGCTTGCGTCTTCTATCGGCGTAACTTTTCTGTCTATCCCTGGCCTTTGCCAAGTTGTCGCGAATCTGGAGGATTTTGTCAGTCGTTTCTTGTAGTAACTCGGGACCGGTTAATTGCGAATGACTGATCTCGTGCCACACAATAGGCGAACGACATCTTCTCCCATACAGGGCCTCGAATGGTGCCATTTGTATGCTGGCATGATAGCTGTTGTTGTACGAGAATTCGACTAGCGGCAAATGTTTGTTCCAACTACCACCGAAATCTATGACACACGCGCGAAGCATGTCTTCAAGAGTACGGATCGTTCTTTCAGTCTGCCCGTCAGTTTGAGGGTGGAATGCAGTACTCAGATTAAGCGACGTACCAAGGGCCGCTTGAAACGTTTCCCAAAGTCGCGAAGTAAACCAAGCGTCACGGTCTGAAATGATGTCACGAGGCGTACCATGATTACGAATGATCTCGTCGGTGTAGATTCGGGCTAGTCGTTCTACCTTGTAGTCTTCCCGTATTGGCAGAAAGTGGGTTGATTTGGTCAGACGATCTGCTATAACCCAAATGCTGTCGTGACCTGATGGCGTGGGTGGGAGTTTGGTTTTGAAATCCATAGCTATACTCTCCCACTTCCATATGGGAATTGGAGGTTGCTCGAGTAAGCTGGAGGGTCGTTGATGTTCAGCCTTGACTCTTGCACAAGTCAGGCAACCTCCAACATAGAGAGCGATATCCCGTTTCATACCCGGCCACCAGTACTTGTAACGAAGGTCCTGGTACATTTTATCGGCACCGGGATGAATAGAGTATCGGGACTTGTGGGCTTCGTTCATTATAATCTTTCGCAAATCGGTCCGCTTAGGGATCCAAATTCGGTCCAGATAATAGAAAATCCCTTCTGCCTTGCTTACGAGCTGAGCTCCATCGTGATAGATTCTCTCCTTCTTTAAAGTGCGTTCGTTAAAGCAAGCATGTTGGGCTTCGCGGATGAGAGCTTCGAGATTGTGCTGGGCTTGGGTATTGCGAATACTGAGCAAATAACTCCGTCTGCTGAGTGCGTCGGCAACAACATTTGCTTTGCCTGGGTGATAACGAATCTCACAGTCATAATCATTAAAAAGTTCTACCCATCGGCGTTGACGCATGTTAAGTTATTTCTAATTAAAGATGTGTTGTAAACTCCTGTGATCGGTGAAGATCGTACACTTGGTACCATACAGGTAGTGTCGCCAAATCTTCAATGCAAAAACAACTGCGCCTAGCTCGAGATCGTGGGTTGTATAGTTCTTCTCGTGGATTTTGAGCTGACGAGATGCGTAAGCTATAACCTTGTCTCGTTGCATGAGGACACAGCCAAGACCAAGGTTGGAAGCATCACAGTAGACAATGAAATCGTCGTTTTCGTCCGGCAACGTGAGAACGGGAGCATTGCAGAGCTTACGCTTAAGGGTTTGAAAAGCAGACTCTTGTTCAGTTCCCCAAACAAAAGACCTGTCTTTATGGGTAAGAGCGGTAAGCGGCACAACGATCTTAGAGAATCCTTCGATAAATCGTCGGTAATAACCCGCTAATCCAAGGAATGATCGGACTTCAGACGGGTTCTTTGGCGTAATCCAGCTTTTAACTGCTTCAATCTTCGCGGGATCCACATGGATACCCTGACTATTCACGATGTGACCCAGAAACTGAACCTCCTCCAACCAGAATTCGCACTTGGAAAATTTGGCATAGAGTTGGTTCCCCTGGAGTAACTCGAGGACCAAACGTAGATGTTGCGCGTGTTCGGCTTTCGACTTGGAATAAATCAGAACATCGTCGATGAACATGATGACGAAACGGTCAAGATAAGGCTTACACACGCGATTCATCAGATCCATAAAAACCGCGGGCGCGTTGGTTAGACCAAAAGGCATAACAACGAACTCATAGTGGCCGTATCGAGTGCGAAAGGCTGTTTTAGGTACATCTTCTTCTTGTATGCGCAACTGATGATAGCCTGAACGTAGATCGATCTTCGAGAAGCACTTGGCACCTTGCAGCTGATCAAATAAGTCGTTGATTCGGGGCAAAGGGTAACAGTTCTTGATGGTCAGCTTATTCAATTCCCGATAGTCGATGCACATCCTGAACGACCCATCCTTCTTTTTGACGAAAAGGACTGGCGCGCCCCAAGGAGAGGTGCTCGGGAGAATAAAGCCTTTTTCAAGTAACTCCTGGAGTTGGTTTGAGAGTTCCCTCATTTCAGATGGCGCGAGTCGATAAGGGGCTTTGGCAACAGGGTTAGCTCCAGGAATGAGGTCGATACGAAAGTAGATATCACGACTTGGCGGTAGTCCAGGAAGATCATCAGGGAACACCTGAGGAAATTCACGAACCACTGGAACGTCTTTGACTTCAACCTTCTTTTTCTTTTCCCTCTCCGCTACTACAATGTTGGCCAAGAAAGCGCTGTATTCCTTGCGGAGATACTTGCTAGCTTGGACGCATGACATAAGTTTAAGACCTTTCGAAGCTGTTTCACCGTACACACACAATAAATCACCATTCGCGAGCGAGAATTGAATCATCTTATCAAAGCACACAACTTCAGCATGGTTTTCGCGAAGAAAGTCCATGCCTACTATGACGTCAAAACTTCCATACCGTATCCTAAATAAATAAACAAGTTATCATAGAAAGCAACTAGGCAAATAAATTCTGTTCCGACAACTCAGATTTAATTATTACAAACCAATTGAATAAAAGTATTGCTTGAAGTCATTAAGACTTATCCAGACAAGATCTACAGACAGCTAATGCTATAGACCCCGGATCGGACAACTCCAACGGCTCCATGGCAATTGTTTATTTGCTTCTAGAGACCCCTAGGTAGACCTCTACCGACAACTATTTGTTGGGCTCTAAAGCTTTATTATTGCCTCGCTTTCCTAGCAAGCTAACACCTTAAACACCTGTCACATACGTTAAAATAAAGTCAATACATATAATGTAAAGGTGAGCATACAAGTTTGATAATAGCATATAGAGTTCGAATAGTTTACGCATAACCTGGCACGTACACAGAGGAAAACGATGCATGTTAATTATCGACATGGGACCATCAATACCAACGACTGCGGGTTGACTGTCCGAGACGGTTCGCAATACATGATTACCACCGTAATCCATGCAAGTAATTGTCCTTAACAACCCCTGTGTGAACGGGTGCTGAGTCCAAACTATAGTACTATGTTGCTAAGGCAGGTAGATAGCATTCCACGTGTAAACATAATAAACAGCATTCATTTAGTCAAGTAGCACATGCAAATGGTCAGCGTTCAAATAGTTTGTGTTTGATTGTGATTTGATAGGTAACGTATGTAACACCCAAAAGTGCTAAAAGCAAAAAGGGATCGAGTATACTCACAGTGATTGATTATGGATTGAAGGGAGCGCTGAGAGTAAGATTAGCCTGAATAGTTCGATAGCATAAGGATGAGTAACGCGGAAAAGTAAACAAGTATGAATGGATCGAATAGGCTGGTCGATCGAACGGCAGGTTCGATCGGACGGCCTGTTCGATCGGCTGGTATATCCGATTGGATAGTCCTGTTCGATCGGTCGGTTGGCTCGATCGGCTGGACCATTCGAGTGGATTGTTTCTTCCTCTGGTGTGTTTGTGTTTGAGGATTTGAACTTTTGAAGTTTTCGTTGCAGCATTTGAGAACACTGAAGTGTTCCTACCTTTCAAGTCGATCGATCGAGCGGTTCGCTCGGTCGGCTAGCTCACTCGATCGGCTAGGAATTTCAAAAGTGGTCCTCACTGAATGTCTCTCGATCGAACAGTCTGTTCGATCGGCTAACATTCCCTCCTACGAACGAGTTGTGAAAACGATTAAGTGTTGAAGCATAGTATTTCATGATCCGAACAATAATGTTTACCAATCGAGTGACCCATTCGATCGAACATTACTTCGTCAATACTATACTTCAAAAGTTTTGGAAGTGTGGGACCATATGCGAGCCGATCGGCTGGCCCGGTCGATCGGCTGGCATGTCCGATCGGCTGGGCTGTTCGAACAGCCTAGCCGTTCGGCCAGCATTTCTGACCTGGTCGGCCTTTCGTCTAACACTTGGCTGTTGTTTATTTGTCATTCTTTCAAGGTATCTTGACAACGTGTTGAACTATGATAACCTTCGTTCCTACTTGTTCCCTTGGCTGGAACAGGAATCACCCAAGTCCGGCCGGTGAACGGTTCGGAATGTCGGTTTAGAGTTTAACCCGAAATCGGTAAACCTTGTTCATAGAACCCAAATCTTGAACCTTTTAGTCTATTTGAATGATTAGTTAGCCGGTGCAAGCTCCGTTTCTATCGGTTTGAAAGCATTGAGTGTAAAAGAGTTGAAAGAAAGTTGGAAATCCTTCTTTCAATCCTTCACATCATGAAAATGTTTAGATCTATGATGGATCTTCACTTGTTTATGTGGAAATCGGTTAGATCTAAGCTATTCATGGTTGAATGATGCCAAAGTTTGAAGTTCTTCAAGAACACCATGATGACATCACCCAAGAACACTTAGATCTTGGTGATTTCACGGTTAGAATTCAAGTTTTGAAAGATAGAAAGGTGTAGAATCAAGTAATGATAAAAAACGTACAAGATTTAGAGTGAAAACTTACCGGGATTGAGAGAAATCTGAGAAAAGGTGAAGAAGATAGCTGGTTCGGTCAGAGCTTTTCAAAAATGGAAAGTATGACAATGACAGCCCTATTTATAGGCTTCCAAAAGAGGAAAGTGGCAGCCGATCGGCTGGGAGATCCGATCGAGTGGGCTGCTCGATCGGCTGGCAAGATGCTAGCCGATCGGCTGGCCTGTTCGATCAGGATGCTTCCTGTTCGATCCGCCACGCACTTCGAGTATTTTGCGACGATTTTCGACGTTTCGATTTCGATGGACGACGATACGGATACGATAGAGTTCCTAGTCAAATTACTTTTAATCCCAACCACTATATCTAACATACAATCTTCTATAAGTCACGTTTCGATGCCGGTTTCGATTGAGTTCGATTGCTTTTCGAGTTTCGATTCGATTTTCGATTGATTTGCTTGAATACCACACCAAACATAAAGTAAGCACGCACAAGTAACACATAAGGCACACACACACGTATAATAATATCAAAATTCGCATAATTCGAGTCTCGAGTTCGATTGATTGTTAGATCGGTTTGATTACTGATTGGTTATCTTTATCGCATTGTTACTTCCTATCATTCACAGTCGTAGATCGGTTCGCATTAAAACACATTCGATTACTTCGGTTCTTGCTGATTTCAACACTTACTCCACATAATACAACTAAAACACAAAATCGACTATCTACAGTCAAAGAAAGTCAAAGTTGACTTGGACTTTGACTTTGACTTTGACTTTGACATTCAAAAACACGGGGTGTTACAGCCTCCCCTTGTTTAGGGAATTTCGTCCCGAAATTAGGCTCGAAGGCTACACGACACCGTGATTTACCAATTTGATGCTTCAGATCTATTTATTTAAACAACTGCGGGTACTTGGCCTTCATGTCGCTTTCGAGTTCCCAAGTGAACTCCGCACCTCGTTTGCCTTCCCATCAGACCTTCACGATCGGGATGCGAGAGCGCCTGAGCTGCTTGGTTTGGCGATCCATGATTTCGACAGGCTTTTCCATGAAGTATAACGTTTCGTTGACATGAAGATCGTCGAGCGGTACGATTAGATCATGATCAGCGAGGCATTTTCGGAGGTTAGAGACGTGGAAAGTCGGGTGGACATTACTGAGTTCCTCCGGTAATTCGAGTCTGTAGGCGACTTTTCCGATTCTTTCCAGAATCCTAAAAGGTCCAACATATCGAGGCGCGAGTTTCCCTTTCTTGCCGAATCGGACTACACCCTTCCAAGGTGATACCTTTAGGAGTACGTAGTCACCAACTTCAAATTCAAGGGGCTTGTGTCTTTTATCGGCGTAACTTTTCTGTCTGTTCCGAGCTTTTACCAAGTTGTCTCTTATCTGGTGGATTTTGTCAATCGTTTCTTGTAGAATCTTGGGACCGGTTAGTTGCGAGTGACCGATCTCGTGCCACACAATAGGCGATCAACATCTTCTACCATACAAGGCCTCGAAAGGTGCCATTTGGATGCTGGCATGATAGCTGTTATTGTACGAGAATTCCACCAATGGCAGGTGTTTGTTCCATCTACCACCAAAATCTATAACACACGCTCGGAGCATGTCTTCAAGAGTACGGATCGTTCTTTCAGTCTGTCCGTCGGTTTGAGGGTGGAATGCAGTACTCAGATTAAGCGACGTACCAAGGGCCGCTTGAAACGTTTCCCACAATCGCGAAGTGAACCGAGCGTCGCGGTCTGAAATGATGTCACGAGGCGTACCATGATTACGAATGATCTTGTCGGTGTAGATTTGGGCTAGTCGTTCCACCTTGTAGTCTTCTCGTATAGGCAAAAAGTGGGCTGACTTCGTTAGACGATCAACTATGACCCAAATACTGTCGTGACCTGATCGCGTGGGCGGGAGCTTTGTTATGAAATCCATAGCTATACTCTCCCACTTCCATATAGGTATCGGCGGTTGTTCGAGTAAGCCAGAAGGTCTTTGATGTTCAGCCTTGACTCTTGCACAAGTTAAACAGCTTCCAACGTACAGAGCGATATCCCTTTTCAAACCCGGCCACCAGTATTTATAACGCAGGTCCTGGTACATCTTGTCTGCACCGGGATGAATAGAATATCGGGACTTGTGGGCTTCGTTCATGATAATCTTTCGCAAATCGGTCCGCTTAGGGATCCAAATTCGGTCCAGATAATAGAATATCCCATCTGATTTACTTACTAACTGAGCTCCATCGTGATAGATCCTTTCTTTCTTCAATGTACGCTCGTTAAAGCAAGCATGTTGAGCTTCTCGGATGAGGGTTTCGAGGTTGTGCTGTGCTTGGATGTTTCGGGTACTGAGCACGTAACTCTTTCTGCTGAGCGCGTCAGCAACCACATTCGCCTTGCCTGGGTGATAACGAATCTCACAGTCGTAATCATTGAGAAGTTCTACCCATCGGCGTTGACGCATATTAAGCTCTCTCTGATTAAAGATGTGTTGTAAACTCCTGTGATCAGTGTAGATGGTACACTTAGTGCCATACAGGTAGTGTCGCCAAATCTTCAATGCAAAGACAACCACGCCTAGCTCGAGGTCATGGGTTGTATAGTTCTTCTCGTGGATCTTGAGTGTCACACCCCGATTTCCACGTGTCTCACCGGTGGGCCCGGTGGGGGATTACCGTGACGATGTTGGCAACAATATAGTCAAACCACACAATTATATAATGCACAGCGGAAGCATAAGATAAATATATATATTTCAACCTCTGGTGATAATATCAATGTATTACAGAAGTTGAATATCCACAGTGGATCGTAAATAATCATAAAGTATTGTTCCATCAGATACTGCAATCAAGCTTGCGAGGCTTATCCCGACGCTAGGGAGCTAATACCAGCCAATTTACGTTTAGGTACCTGCACTTAATCTTTTTGGGGAAAATACGTCAGTTTACACTGGTAAATACATTCAACTGACACATTTGAAAATGTTTAGTAAAATTGATTTGAATGCACAGGGCACAAACTCTTTTATAACTTGGGAAAATTCATAATGATCTTGTGAACGTTTTACATGTTCTTTTATGCGTTCAGTAGCCCGGGTCGTGCCGGGTTAAAGATTTATAGACACACCACGTTTGCGTAAAACCGTAGTATAAAAACCAACGGCTACGTCTTTTAATTTTAATGTCGACACTTTATACCGGGTGTACGCCTACACCGGGATGTCGATGGTCGTGGCCATTTCGTAAAATGATGCCAAGGATATCCGGGACAACGGTCATTAAACCCCCCAAAGGCTTATAAGCAACAAAACTGTTTAAATGAGCCGATCATATTTAATCAATTAACCACCTAAGCGATGGAATTATATAATGCTCAATCAAGCGGTATTAATATACCGTAACCCAAGCCCATATAGGGGAAATAAGTTAAAGTATTTACCTTTGCAAGTATAAATCCTTAATTTAGATCAAGTCACCGATAGCTTTTACTGGGGCTCCTAATCTGGAACGAAGGTTTTAATTAACCTCTTAGAATCCTAACGGTCCTTGTATTAGCCGTAGCTTAAACCGGTTGATTCCGATATATAGATATGGTTAATTCGCACGAAAAGGCGAAAACCGAGAATGGAGTATGATTTGGACCCAACAAGTTCAGTGACTTGTTTTATATGGGTTTATAGTTCATACTCTGGATTTTGGGGTTCAAATAATATAATTTGACCCATATCGGCTATTGCACGAAAACTAGTTCCAGGGGCCGTACCGTGTGCGCAAATAGGCGAAACGGTTAACCATAAGTGTCCTACTCTTATTTCTTAAGTCAATATGCCTTAAAAGTATTTTGGTATCAGTAGGATACCTTCCGTAACGCCCGTAACGAGTTTATGTAAATATTATGCCCCGAAGGGGCTTTTCGGTCATTTTAAAGACTTTAAAAGGGCTTTTCGAGTTCTACAGGAAATCTGAGTTTCCCGAACAGCTTATAAAGCTTAAAATACTTTATTTATTATTTAAAACCAGTAACAACTGGAATCGGGTCAAAAGACCTTGTAGAACTCCCGTTTTGGCCAAAAAGGGCATATTCGGTATTTACCGAACCGTAGCCATAACCGCAGGTTATGAGCAAGGTAAAAATTATTAAAAATCTTTAAAATTCCCAAAATAATATTTTACCACAGTGGGTAAAAGTTTTGGTGACGAAAACTTGGGTTAGATGGGCGTTATGCTAATTGCGCCGTTAATTACAAAACTTTCTTAAAAGTGCGCCTTTTAGCATAACTCTCATTCTAGGCCTCGGATTGACGTGAAACTTTAAGGACATGCTTATAATTTAACAAGCAAGGTTTTGGTCTGTTCACGTGTCCGAAATACTCGTTTTAATTTTAAAAGGCCGTTACGGTCAATTTTTAGGCGAATGACGGAAATACGTAAAAGACTCGGATAACTCATGAACCGACCACAGAGGTTTATACCAACACGTGACCTGGTCCTAAGAGAGTCCTAAGGTATATTTATACCTCACTAAAACGGGTCAGAACTGAAGTCAAAGCAAAAGTCAAACTTTTGCGACTTTCGGCTCCGAACCGGTTCAATATCGTAAATGATCGATTCAAACGAGCGCAAACAAGTTTATTTACTTATTACCATGTTTTATGATTATCAAAACAGGTTCCATAACATATATATTACAGATTATGCATAAATCGCTAAAATAGCTTTCTGTTGACTTTTTAACCGCACGTTTGACTCGACATTTGACATAGTTAGAGTGGTGATCAGGGGGAACCATTTTAGAGGTTTATTACCCACATAAATACCAACTCATAACCACTTTTGATTCGTCCTAAGACTGAACCATTACTGATTTATTGTAAAGTCAAACCGTAGTTACGACGGTTTGGTTCTTAGCTATTTACTAAGGAAATGTGGAACCACAAAGGGTTAGATCACTTACAGAGGTTGTGTTCTTGCTTATGGAGCAGAGATGAGGACTTGAGAGCACTTAGAATGATCAAGGATGTGAGTTTGAGTTGTGTGAATTGTTATGAGCTTAAGGCATGCTATTTATAGCCAATGCCAAGCAAACATGATCATTACAACACTTACAATCAGACCAGAGGTGATGGTAGGTGTCCCCTAAGTGTTATGGGTTGAGCATAGGGTGCCCATGCCCCATTTGTTGGTTATTGATCGTTCAAGGCTCCAAAAGTCAAGAAAACATCAACATTCTGCATCTGGGCACTTTACGCGGCCCGCATGGGAGTTCCCATGCACTATAATGCGGGTCGCCTGAGTTTGATAAATCAGATGCGTAATTGAGGTGGCTCGCGGCCCGCCTCAACTTACCCCTAACCTTCACGCGGGTCGCGAGAGGTTATAATTTCAGAAACTTTAAATCTTTTGTTATGATTACAGAATCTGGCCATTAATAACGAAATCTTTCGTAATGATTTACCTGACCTTTCGGGTTTGAAGGGGTAACTTTGCGGTTTGGCCCTCGGTTATTTACCGGTAGGGGCCTCGTGTTATTCACCCGCGCTATTAAGTCCCCGGTTTATTTATTAATTATATTGGAAAGCCTTAACTTTCACTGTTGACGCTTTTAACCCTTCTTCTACGAATTCGATCGTAACTTTCTCGTTTCATATCGAAACTTCGCGAAATTCATATATATTATTTTAGTGAGTGTATAATACCGTTACAAAGTCTTTGGAACGTTAAAGGGTCACTCAGAGGTATTATTAAACATGTTGACACAGTTAACCCCTGTAGTTTGTAATCTCTCACTTTCTTCCGCGTTTTGTTTTTGTACGATCTATAATTTATTCGTTTGAAGGTTTAAGCATTATTTAGGGATACTATACAGTATATTTACCCTTGTTGACATTTATAACCCTCGAATTTATATATTTTCAAGGTTTGTCAAAATTAGTCCTTTATTTATTATAGATGCCACGTGTAAACAAATGACACGTGTTAACACATCATTGGATACAAAATTTCGAGGTGTTACATCCTCACCCCCTTAAAATAAATCTCGACCCGAGATTTACTCAAATAAATAGGGGTATTTTTCTTTCATTGTAGCTTCGACTTCCCACGTATATTCAGGACCTCTACGAGCATCCCATTTGACTTTTACAATCGGTACGTGCTTTCTGCGAAGCTTCTTCACCTGTCGATCTTCAATCGACAAAGGTTTTTCTATGAACTTTAAGCTCTCATCTATATGCACATCTGTGTGTGGAATCACCAACGATTCGTCGGCGAAGCACTTTTTGAGATTGCAGATGTGGAACACATTGTGAATTCCATTGAGCTCTTCAGGCAAGTTCAACTTATAGGCAACTGATCCGACCCATTCAATGACCTCAAAAGGTCCTATGTATCTCGGACTCAGTTTGCCCTTCTTGCCGAAGCGCATCACCCCCTTCCAGGGTGATACCTTAAGTAATACCTTTTCACCCACTTCGAAGTGAAAATCCTTACGCTTTGGATCAGCGTAGCTCTTCTGCCTATCGCGGGCAGCCTTGAGACGTTCCCGGATCTGGACAATCTTGTCCGTCGTCTGGAAAACAATCTCTGGTCCCGATAATTGGACCTCTCCTACTTCCGCCCAACAAACAGGCGATCTACATTTCCTACCATATAATGCCTCAAAAGGCGCAGCCTTTATGCTGGTGTGGTAGCTATTATTGTAGGAGAATTCGATCAGGGGTAGGTTTTTATCCCAGTTACCACCTAAATCGATCGCACATGCACGAAGCATGTCTTCTAGCGTTTGGATAGTACGCTCACTTTGGCCGTCCGTCTGTGGATGGTAAGCCGTACTAAAGTTTAAACGCGTGCCCAAAGATTGCTGGAAACTTTTCCAGAAGTGAGATGTGTACCTAGTATCCCTGTCAGAGATAATAGACACAGGTATGCCGTGCAAGGCTACAATCTTATCAACACAAAGTTGGGCTAACATATCGGAGCTATACGTCTCCTTGATGGGTAGAAAATGAGCCGATTTAGTCAGCCTATCGACTATGACCCATATTGTATCGTTTCCTTTCCTGGTTTTGGGTAACTTGGTTATGAAGTCCATAGTTACGCATTCCCACTTCCACTCGGGAAGTTCAGGCTGTTGTAGCAAGCCAGACGGCTTTTGGTGCTCGGCTTTGACTTGAGCACAAGTCAAGCACTTTGCTACATGGGCGGCAACAGACTTTTTCAAGCCTATCCACCAATAATTTGCCTTTAAGTCTTGGTACATTTTATCAGCACCAGGATGGACTGAGTATTTGGAACTATGGGCTTCCTGGAGAACAACATCTCGTAGTCCCCCATAAATCGGAACCCATATACGTCCATTCAGCCTAAGAATTCCATCCTTGCTAAGAGTCAACTGCTCCTCAGTTACTCCCAGCTTTTCATTAGGATAATTAGCTTCCAACACAGCCTCACGCTGCGCAGCTAATATCCTTTCCATCAAATTATTCTTAACCTCAATGCTCTTGGCATTGATTCGAATGGGTTTTACCCTTTCCTTCCTACTCAAGGCATCGGCGACCACATTCGCCTTGCCGGGATGGTACCTGATTTCACAGTCATAATCATTCAGGGTTTCCATCCAACGGCGCTGTCTCATGTTCAACTCCTTCTGGTTGAACAAGTGCTGAAGGCTTTTGTGATCAGAATAAATCACAAATTTAATACCATAAAGGTAGTGCCTCCACAACTTAAGTGCAAATACAACGGCACCCAACTCCAAATCATGGGTGGTGTAATTCTTTTCATGCACCTTTAATTGCCTTGAAGCATAGGCAATCACCTTGCCCTTCTGCATAAGAACACACCCCATGCCTGTGTGTGATGCATCGCAGTAAACTACGAATTCATCTGTACCCTCAGGTAAGGTCAACACAGGTGCGATGCTTAGCTTCTGCTTCAGTATTTCAAAGGACTCTTGCTGCTTCGGGCCCCAAATGTACTTTTCTTTCTTCTTGGTCAAAGAAGTCAAGGGCGCATCAATCCTTGAAAAGTTCTCAATAAACCTTCGGTAGTATCCTGCCAATCCCAGGAAACTACGAATTTCGGTAGGCGTCTTTGGCTCTTGCCAGTTTATGACTGCCTCTACCTTAGCGGGATCCACTTGGATACCACGCTCACTCACAACGTGTCCTAAAAATTGAACCTCTCTTAGCCAGAATTCACACTTCGAGAATTTGGCGTAGAGTTTCTCACGCTGTAGTAATTCGAGAATGCAACGGAGGTGCTTCTCGTGGTCAGCTTGGTTCTTTGAATATATAAGGATATCGTCGATGAAGACTATGACGAATTTGTCCAAGTATGGCTTGCAAACGCGATTCATGAGATCCATGAACGCAGCCGGTGCATTTGTGAGCCCAAAAGGCATCACTAGGAACTCGTAATGACCATAGCGAGTCCTAAATGCAGTCTTGTGTATATCTTCATCTCTGACCCTTAGTTGATGATAACCCGACCTTAAGTCGATCTTGGAGAAGTAGCTTGCTCCTTGCAGCTGATCGAATAGATCATCGATCCTTGGTAAAGGATATCTATTCTTTATGGTAACTTTATTTAGCTCTCGGTAGTCGATGCACAACCGCATCGATCCGTCCTTCTTTTTAACAAATAGGACAGGAGCTCCCCAGGGAGATGAACTAGGTCTGATAAAACCTTTCGCCAGCAGTTCATCCAGCTGGGTCCTCAGTTCTTTCATTTCCATCGGAGCTAATCTGTAAGGTGCTCTGGCTATCGGAGCAGCTCCAGGAATGATGTCTATTCTGAACTCCACTTGTCTATCTGGTGGCAAACCAGGTAGTTCTTCGGGAAAAACCTCGGGGTATTCAGAAATAACAGGAAGATCCTCGATCTTCAGCTTTGGTTCTTCAATTATCACTTGAGCCATGTAAATTACACAGCCTCTGTTCAAACATCTTGAAGCTTTCAGCATAGATACGTCTTCGGGTAACCCGTACTGCGTATCTCCTCGAATGGTAAAAGATTCACCACTCGGAGTCTTTAAAACTATCTGTCTTTTGCCGCAAATGATTTGGGCCTGATTACGGGATAACCAGTCCATGCCTAGCACGATGTCAAAACCCGCTAATTTGAAAGGAAGTAGAGATAAAGGAAAAGAATGGTTCCTAATGGACATTTCACATCCTTCTAGAACAGTAGAGACGGTTTCTATCGTGCCGTCTGCTAACTCTACTTCGTATTTCACGTCAAGGGTTTTGATTGGCATATTTAGTAGTTGGCAAAATTTCTGGTCTACAAAGGATTTATCAGCGCCAGAATCGAACAGTACTCTTGCAAATATATTATTTAGGAGAAAAGTACCTGTAAGCACATTGTCGTCCTTAACCGCTTCCTTTGCATCCAAGCGAAAAACTCTCGCATTCGACTTTTTCGTCTCTTCCGCCTTCTTGGCATACTTCGGGCAATTACTCTTTATATGCCCCTTCTCATTACAATTATAGCAGGTTGCATCCTTTATCTTTTTGCACTCCACTGTCTTATGATCCTTGGACTTGCATAGCCCACAGGGTGGAGTCTTTTGTTGCGACTGTGAACCAGACGCAAACCTACACTTCCCAGAGTGAGGTTTCTTGCAGACCTTGCAGTGAGGTCTTCCATCAGCTTGCCCCTCCCTCTTTGCCTCCGACCCTCTCTTGCCTTCACCGTTTCCACGGTGCTTTTTCCCAGACTTTCGTGAGGTATCATCCTCACGCTTTCGCTTTTCAGCCTCCTTGCTCCTTTGTGCCCTCAGACGGACAGCATCAAGCGTAAGAGACAAGGAGAGGTTAGTAACTGACCTGAAGGTCGTCGGCCTAGAGGCCTTTACGCTAGCCTTGATTGCCGGCTCTAAGCCCCCAATGAAACGGGCAATCCTTCTAGGTTCTGGTGTCACAAGATATGGCACCAGGCGTGACATAGTGTTAAAACTTGTCAGATATGCTTGACAATCCAGGTTTGTCATCACTAGTGAGACAAAATCTGCCTCAATCTTCTCAACCTCGTGCTGAGGGCAGTAGTTTTCTTTTATGAGGGTAATAAACTCCCCCCATGACATTTTGTACAAGGCAGACTTACCTGAAGCCTGCACCAGAGCTCTCCACCACGCCAGGGCCTCGCCCTTGAATGACTGGGACACAAACTTAACCACGTCCCTCTCAGCGCACCCGCTGATGTCCACTATCGTGTCCATCTCGTCTAGCCAGGTGATACAGTCAACCGCACCTTTCTCCCCTGTAAATTCACGGGGCTTACATGATACAAAGTATTTGTAGGTGCAACCCTTAGCACTTGACGCATCAGTATATTCTCTATCGCGATGAACGCTGTGCTCAGTAGACGAGTGCTTGTCGTCATCTTTCTTGGGTTCAGAGGGTGGTTTGGAGTGTGTCTTTGGTTTAGAAGGGTGGTTTAGACACGGTCCTGCCTTGAGACTCAGTATGTTGACGATCAATAGCTGCCTGGACAGCATTGTCAATCAGAGCCTTCAGTTGTGCGCCTGTCAAATGCACTGAAGCATTGTCATAGTCATCTTCGTTTGTGTGGCTGTTCTCTCCATTGGGATCCGCCATTGTAACTTGAATCTGTTACAGAAGATAACAAAATTTTAATTTAGGAGATTATTATATGATTGTCTTTTATGACAATTTGTCAACCATGGTACAGAGACCATATTTGGTTAACTTTTTATTTCATTAAATATTAGGATTTGAATATATCCTATTTTAACTATATAAATAGTATTGGCGGCATAAAGCCTAATCATGATGATGTTTTATAATGTTAGCCGAGATTTCAGAGAATCAAAGGCATAGAGAGTTGAACCGTAGTTCTTTTATCTCTTTCTGACAAAGAGTCATAGACTACCACTGCCTTTTGTCTTTATAAGACAATTATTATGGCCCATAGGCACTACACCTCTAATGGATGTCTTAATATGGTTGGCCCGTAGGCACTACATCACTAATGGATGTTTTAATAATATTGGCCCGTAGGCACTACATCACTAATGGATGTTTTAATAATACTGGCCCGTAGGCACTACATCACTAATGGATGTTTTAATAATTCTGGCCCGTAGGCACTGCATCACTAATGGATGTTTTAATAATTCTGGCCCGTAGGCACTGCATCACTAATGGATGTTTTTATAATTCTGGCCCGTAGGCACTGCATCACTAATGGATGTTTTAATAATTCTGGCCCGTAGGCACTGCATCACTAATGGATGTTTTAATAATTCTGGCCCGTAGGCACTGCATCACTAATGGATGTTTTAATAATACTGGCCCGTAGGCATTGCATCACTAATGGATGTCTTTATAATACTGATCACCTTCATTGGTGATTTAACCCACGATTTATATATCATTTAGTTGGGTTTTGAAATCCTTAAAGGATTATTGTATAAGAATGACGTGCGTGATTTTAACGAATCACATCTGCCATGATTGTTAACATGCGTACAGAGGTTAACAGGGAATCAGAATCTTTTCAATTAGGTCGTACCATCTTGACTAGATCTTAAAAGACCCCAAGCTAGGTTTCACCTTTTAAGATTCTTTATTTAGGCAGATCAATGTAAAAGGAATGGTTTTGATTTATCTTTATACATATTAAAACAAAACTCATAACATACATTCCAAAATCTCAAATACAATTACATATTGCCCTAAACGGGTCTTTCAAATAGTACATACCTCCAGAGAGGTTTTAAAATAAGTGACAAGTCCACGCAGGGACTAATACAAGATAGGTGTCCATGCAAGGACTAAAAATAAGTCCACGTAGGGACTGAAATACGATAAGTTGTCCACACAGGGACTTATTTTAAAGTAGAAATTACAGTAGTACAGCTATTAAGGGCTAATGGTCACGTTTCTTCTTTTTGCCCTTTAGTAGGTTCGCCAAGCCCTTAAGAAATCCTCGGTGGCTTTTCTTTTCTTCCTCGAACTCTCTCTCCACTCGATCTAGTCGATGGAGTATTTCTTCCTGTTCAGGAGGAGAAAAACGTGGTTGCGGCGCTTGATGCGGAACTGGAGGTCTGGGAGGTATTGGATACCCATGAGCTGAGTAGTCCGGTGGTCCCATGTTTCCATGTGCTCCGTCAGGGTAGCGCGCATTATATCTTGCCGACACCACATATGGGTCGCGCTCATAGCCGTAGTTGTATTGTGCTTGTGACGGTTCGAACGGGTTGTAAGCCGTCGGACCTGTATAAGCAGGTATGGGTTGGTCATACCCAAATGGTGGCGAATTTCGTGCAGCTGGTGCGGAGTTCGCCTCCTGTATAGGACTGGAAGGTCCTTCTTCTTGTAGCGGCGGATAGTGGCTAATACTAGAATGTCGAGAAGTGCTGAAGTGGATACCCCCTCCTCCTCGTGTAGACATACGAGCATTTGTCCTCCTACGCCTCGGCGGATCAGGTATTACTGGTTGTGCCGGTGGCGGAGGTGGTGGCGTAACTGCCTCAAAGCGTGAATCCTCAGAGGGATCCTGTGGATGTCTCGGTTGTTGAGATGTCTGTCGAGATGGCGTGTAGTACCATTCATGTCGGTCAAACATCGCTTGGAAACTGTCAGGTCCTTGATAGGGCGTTCCATGGAAGGATGACCCATCAGACACTTCTATCGGATGCGTGGGCGTACCACGCGCAGGTTCAGTTGTGTCACACCCCAACCGATGGCGGAATCATCGGGGCGCGGCACTGAGCGAAACAGATTGTTCAGAAGTTTCCACAACAACTATCATACAATTCAGTTATATAACACGTCCCATACCGTGTCCCAAATAATAACAAGTTATCATAGAAATCAACTAAACAATATGGGAACTGTTCCGACAACTCAAATTCTTAATTATTACAGACCGAATGTAAATATTGTTTTAAGACTTCTAGACGGCTAACTATAGATCTTACTGACTACAGGTGCCAGTACAAGATCTACAGATAATTATGGCCCTGGAGCAGGTATATGGACACTGTCCTAAGGTCACTGGCTCCTAGAAGCTTATTATTGCCTCGCTTCCCTAGCACGCTAGTAGCTTAAACACCTGTCACATACGTTAAAATAAAAGTCAATACATATAATGTAAAGGTGAGTACACAAGTTTGATATAGCATATAGAGTTCGAATAGTTTACGCATAACCAAGCACGTACACAAGGGCAAACGATGCATGTAAATTATCAACATGGGACCATCGATACCAACGACTTCGAGTTGACTGTCCGAGACAGTTCGCGATACATGATTACCACTGTAATCCATGCAAGAAATTGTCCTTAGCAACCCCCGTGTGAACGGGTGCTGAGTCCAAACTATAGTACTACGTTGCTAAAGCAGGTAGATAGCACTCCACGTGTAAACATAATAAACAGCAATCATTTAGACAAGTAATACATGCAAGTAGGTTAGCGTTCAAATAGATTGTGTTGTTTGGGAATTTGATAGATTACGTATGTAACACCCAAAAGTGCTGAAAGCAAAAAGGGATCGAGTATACTCACAGTGGTTGATCGTGGATTGAAGGGAGCACTGAGAATAGATTAGCCTGAATAGTTCGATAACACAACGATGAGTAACGCGGAAAAGTAAACAATGTACTTGGATCGAGTAGGCCATTCGATCGGACAGCAGTTCGATCGAGTGGGCTGTTCGATTGGTTTGGAAGTCCGTTCGAACATCCATTCGATCGGCCGGCTGGCTCGATCGGCTGGTTCCTTCAAGTGGATTGTTTCTTCCTTTGATGTGAAGGATGTGTTTGTGTATGATGGTTTGTACTACCTTTCAAGTTGGCCGATCGAACAGCTGTTCGATCGGTTAGCCCAACCGATCGGTTAGCATTGCAGACTTGGCAAGATGTCACTCGATCGGTTAGCATGCTCGATCGGGTGACATTCCAATGTTTCAAAAGTCTAAGTGTTTTAAAGGGTAGTATCTCATGATTCGAGTAGTAATGCTTACAATCGAGTGGCTTGATCGATCGAACAGTACCTCGTCAATACTACACTTTGTGAGTTGGTGGGTCTAAGTGCTAGTCGATCGGTTAGCCTAACCGATCGGCTGGCATAGTCGTTCGGTTGGGCTGTTCGATCGAACAGCCTAGCCGTTCGGCCAGCTTCTCGATTCGGTTAACCTATCACTTAACACTTGGTTATTCCCGTTAATTGTTGATGTTTTAGAGATATTTTGACTACGAGTTGAACCACGAAGCTGAAGTCCCTACTTAGTCTACTGACTCGAGCAGGAATCACCCAAGCTCGGCCAGAGGCGGTTTGGAACTTAAGTTTAACGTTTAACCCGAAATCGGTATATCTCTCGGTAGAACCCGAATCTTGAACCATGTGTTTGTTTAGATTGATTTGTAAATCGGTTCAAGTCTCGTTTTCACCTTTTTGAGTGTAAAAGAGTTGAAAGATAGATGAAAACCCGTCTTCCAATCCTTTTCCACCGTGAAATGTTAAGATCTTTGGAAGATTTTAGGTTATTTATGTGGAAATCGGTTAGATCTAAGTTGTTCATGGTGGAATGGTGCCAAAACTTAGTGTTCTTGAAGAACACATGATGACATCACCCAAGAACACCTAGATCTTGGTGATTTCATGGATGAAATTCAGATTTTGAAAGATAGAAAGATGGAGAATCGATTAATGAACAAAAACGTACAAGGATTAGAGCGAAATACTTACCGGTTTGAGAGAAATCTGAGATTTAGTGAGAAGAAGAGGCTGGTCGGTCAGAGCTTTTCCAAAAGTGGAAAGTTTGACAAGGACAGCCCTATTTATAGGCTTCCAAAAGAGGAAAGGGTCAGCTGATCGAACAGCATCCCTGATCGAGCAGCTGCTCGATCGAACAGCCTGTTCGATCGGCTAGCCTGTTCGATCAGGTTGCCCTGTTCGATCGGCTTGCCTGTTCGATCAGGTTGCCCTGTTCGATCGGCTTGCCTGATTTTGAGTGTTTCGCGACGATTTTCGATATTTCGAGTTCGATGAACGATGATTTAAGAATGATAGAATTCCTAATCAAATTACTTTTAGTAGTAGTCGAGACTATACTTAACATACAAGCATCCTTACAACTATTTCGGGTTCGATTTCCATTGAGTTTGATTCATCTTCGATTCTTGATTGATTTTGATTGATTCACCACACACTTTAACATAAAGTAAACATGCACAAGTAACACGTAAGGCACACACACACGTATAAAAGCATTAAAATTATCCACACTTGAGTTCGATGATTGATTTGATTAGCTTGATTATTGATTGACTAGCTTTATTGCATTGTTACTTCCTATCATTCACAGTCGGTCGTTGATTCACAGTTCGATTATCGGTCGATTAATTTGATTATACAACACTTACTCCAAATAATATGAAAATCAAAATGAAACTAAAATGAAATTAATCTTTATTGATCTTTAATTCCAATAACAGTCAACACTTGACTTTGACTTTGACTTTTGGAAAACACGGGGTGTTACAGTCTCCCCTCCTTTAGGGAATTTCGTCCCGAAATTAGGCCGAGACCGTACATCGCCGTGTGATTTTACCAATTTGATGCTTCAGATCTATCTGATTAACTGCGGGTACTTGGCCTTCATGTCACTTTCGAGTTCCCAAGTGAACTCCGCGCCTCGTTTGCCTTCCCATCGTACTTTTACAATAGGAATGCGAGAGCGTCTGAGTTGCTTGGTCTGTCGGTCCATGATTTCGACAGGCTTTTCCACGAAGTGTAGCGTCTCATTGACCTGAAGATCGTCGAGTGGTATTATTGCGTCGTGGTCGGCTACGCATTTTCGAAGGTTTGAAATATGGAAAGTCGGGTGGACATTGCTGAGTTCCTCCGGTAATTCGAGTTTGTAGGCAACTTTACCGATCCTTTCCAGAATCTTAAAAGGTCCAACAAATCGAGGCGCAAGTTTCCCTCTTTTGCCGAATCGGACTACTCCCTTCCAAGGCGATACCTTTAGGAGCACGTAGTCGCCAACTGCAAATTCGCGGGGCCTGCGTCGTTTATCGGCGTACATCTTTTGTCTGTCCCGGGCCTTTACCAAATTTTCCCTTATCTGGTGGATCTTGTCAGTCGTTTCTTGCAGAATCTCGGGCCCAGTCAATTGTGAGTGACCGACCTCGTGCCATACAATAGGCGAGCGACATCTCCTACCATACAAGGCTTCGAAAGGTGCCATTTCGATGCTGGAGTGATAGCTATTATTGTACGAAAATTCGACCAACGGTAGGTGTTTGCTCCAACTACCACCAAAATCGATAACACACGCACGGAGCATGTCTTCAATAGTACGAATCGTTCTTTCAGTCTGCCCGTCGGTTTGCGGGTGGAATGCGGTACTCAAATTCAGCGTCGTACCAAGAGCTGCTTGAAAAGTTTCCCACAATCTCGATGTAAACCGAGCATCGCGGTCAGAAATGATGTCTCGAGGCGTACCATGATTCTTAATGATCTCGTCGGTGTAGATTTGGGCTAGCTTGGCCACCTTATAGTCTTCTCGTATTGGCAGAAAGTGGGCTGATTTGGTTAGACGGTCGACTATAACCTAAATACTGTCGTGACCTGATGGCGTGGTCGGAAGCTTAGTTATGAAATCCATAGCTATGCTTTCCCACTTCCATACGGGTATCGGCGGTTGTTCGAGTAAGCCTGAAGGTCTTTGGTGTTCAGCCTTGACTCTTGCACAAGTTAAACAGCTACCAACATATAGAGCAATATCCCTTTTCATCCCAGGCCACCAGTACTTGTAGCGAAGGTCCTGGTACATTTTGTCCGCACCGGGATGAATGGAATATCGGGATTTGTGGGCTTCGTTCATGATGATCTTTCGCAAATCTGTCCTCCTCGGAACCCAGATTCGGTCCAGATAATAGAATATCCCGTTGGCTTTGCTCACGAGCTGAGTTCCATCGTGATAGATTCGTTCTTTCTTCAACGTACGCTCGTTAAAGCAAGCGTGTTGTGCTTCGCGGATGAGAGCTTCGAGGTTATACTGAGCCTGGATGTTTCGAACACCTATCACGTAATTCTTTCTGCTGAGGGCGTCTGCGACTACATTCGCCTTGCCTGGGTGATAACGGATCTCACAGTCGTAATCGTTGAGAAGTTCTACCCATCGGCGTTGACGCATATTGAGTTCTCTCTGGTTAAAGATATGTTGTAAGCTTTTGTGATCGGTGAAGATCGTACACTTTGTACCATACAGGTAGTGTCGCCAAATCTTTAAGGCAAAGACAACTGCGCCTAGCTCGAGGTCATGGGTTGTATAGTTCTTCTCGTGGATTTTGAGCTGTCGAGATGCGTAAGCTATAACCTTGTCTCGTTGCATGAGAACACAGCCAAGTCCAAGGTTTGAAGCATCACAATAGACAACGAAGTCATCGCTTCCGTCCGGCAGTGTAAGAACTGGTGCATGACACAGCATGTGTTTGAGGGTTTGGAAAGCAGTCTCCTGCGCGGTTCCCCACACAAAAGGCTTGTCTTTATGAGTAAGGGAGGTAAGTGGTACAGCAATCTTTGAGAATCCTTCAATGAATCGCCGATAGTAACCAGCTAATCCGAGAAAAGAGCGAACTTCTGACGGAGTCTTTGGCGTAACCCATCCCTTGACTGCCTCAATCTTTGCAGGATCAACGTGTATACCTCGACTATTCACAATGTGACCCAGAAATTGGACCTCCTCCAACCAGAACTCACACTTGGAGAATTTGGCGTAGAGTTGGTTTCCCTGAAGTAACTCGAGAACCAATCGCAAATGCTGCGCATGTTCGGCCCTCGATCTGGAATAGATCAGGACATCGTCGATGAATACAATGACGAAACGGTCTAAGAACGGTTTACACACGCGATTCATCAGATCCATGAAGACCGCGGGTGCGTTGGTCAAACCAAAAGGCATGACAACGAATTCGTAGTGGCCGTATCGGGTTCGAAAAGCGGTTTTGGGTATGTCTTCCTCTTGAATCCGCAACTGATGGTAGCCTGAACGTAGATCAATCTTGGAGAAACACTGAGCACCTTGTAGTTGGTCAAACAGATCATCGATTCTTGGTAAGGGGTATCGGTTCTTGATGGTCAGCTTGTTCAATTCCCGGTAATCGATGCACATTCGGAACGACCCGTCCTTCTTTTTGACGAAAAGGACTGGTGCGCCCCATGGAGAAGTGCTCGGGCGAATGAAGCCTTTTTCAAGTAACTCTTGGAGTTGGTTCGAGAGTTCTCGCATCTCAGATGGAGCGAGTCGATACGGAGCCTTGGCCACTGGGTTGGCTCCTGGAATCAGGTCGATTCGAAAGTCGATATCACGACTAGGAGGTAATCCAGGAAGATCATCAGGGAACACCTGAGGAAATTCTCGGACAACAGGAACATCCTTGACTTCAACTTTCCTTTTCTTGTCCGTCTCAGCTACAACAATGTTGGCCAAGAAGGCTCGATATTCCTTGCGGAGATATTTGCGAGCTTGAAGACAGGACATGAGCTTGAGATCTTTTGCAGTAGTTTCACCATAAACACATAGAATATCACCACTAGCTAGCACAAAACGAATCATCTTATCGGCACACACAACTTCAGCATGGTTTTCACGAAGAAAGTCCATGCCTACTATGACATCGAAACTTCCGAGCTGCATCGGAATGAGATTAATCGGGAATATATGATTGTTGAGCTCGAGAGTACAATCACGGAGCACAGAATTGACAGCAATGGTTCTTCCGGTAGCGACTTCTACTTCGAAGGGTGATGAAAGATAAGAGCGCTTACGTCTAAGAAGCTTCTCAAATTCAAATGACACAAAGCAGTTATCGGCTCCAGTATCAAACAAACATGATGCATAAATACCATTCACAAGGAACGTACCATTGACCACGTTGTTATCAGCTTGAGCCTGGCGTGCGTTGATGTTGAAAGTTCTGGCGTGAGCGGCTTGTTGTTGAGGCTGCTGTTGTTGTTGCTGGGGTTGTTGAGCTTCTTGTTTCACCACCCTGTTCGGGCACCGGTTTGCGAAGTGGTTAGGGTCACCACATGCAAAGCAGGTCCGAACATTGTTTGCCGGGGCCTGTGCAGCTTGAGGAGCTTGAGGAGCAGGTAGCAGGGCTTGGTTAACAGCGGCTTGAGCTTGCGTTTGACGAGGACCATAGCGGCAATTCGCAGTGAAATGCCCGTAAACGTTGCAGTGGACACAGAAACGGCAGGCCACACCCACCGGGTGATGATAAGAACATGTAGCACAGAGTGGGTGGGGGCCGGTGTACGCACGCTTAGCTGGCGGCGCATTGATCACTGGCGCAGTGCGCTGTGGTTGTTGCTGTTGTGGCGGTACTGACTGTAGTGGAGCAGCAGTGGTTGCGGCAGCGCAACTTTTGTTCTTCTTTCTTCTTCTCGAAGACTTGGAGGCTTGAGTGGTGGTGTTGTCGGTTGATGCGGCGGTGACTTGATGCAGGGGCTTGACTTGCTTATCCCAGAAACCAGCCTTCACCCGCTTGTCATTAATCTCAGCGGCGAGCAGGTAGGTCTCCTCAATCGTTGCGGGCTTTGAAGCTAGGACAAAATCCGCTACACAGTCAGGAAGAGCGCGGATGTATTTTTTGATGGTCATGTCGGGAGTCTTGACCTGGTCTGGACAGATGATGCTTAACTGCTTGAAGCGAGCAGTGAGACCGGCGTTGTCACCCTTGTCTTGTTTAATACCCCAGAATTCATCCTCCAACTTATGACGCTCATGGGAGGGACAGTATTCTTCGATCATGATTTCCTTCAGCTTCTTCCATGACAGAGCATAGGCTGCGTCGTTTCCGCGCTTGTTTCTTTCAGCAGTCCACCAGTCCAAAGCACGGGACTGGAAGACGCCAGTAGCATTGAGAGTCCGGAGATTATCTGGGCATCCACTTTGACGAAAGGTGACTTCTATCGAGTCAAACCAGTGAAACATAGCCGTTGGACCATCCTCGCCGGTGAACTCTTTTGGCCCACATGCCTTAAATTGCTTGAAGCTAAAAGCAGTCTTGCTGGATTCTTTCGGAGCATCAGCTTGTGACATCTCAGATGATTTGCTGGCGTTCTCATAAACCTCACTCACGGCCTTCGCCACGGTCTTAGAGATGATAGCAGCCAGACGTCGATCTCTTTTCTCCTGGCGGGTAAGACGCGAGCGTGATCTAGGTTGTCCAGATGACGACATGGTCTGCAATAGACATCGTCACAGGCTCAACACAACGAATTCGAGTCTCACACGTTCTTAGATCTCTAAAGCTTAGAATCACGTCGCATCTCTCGTCACGTAACACATATAATCACATAAGCACATAATCATAGAGGCACATAAGCACAGAAGCAATTAGGGCACATAAGCAATTAAGCAAATAGAGCACTTAATTTCCTAAACACGTACGCAATTTTATCACAGAGGTAGTCAGAAAACAGAAACCTATAACCACAAGTCGAGTGCCGTTCGTTTTGCGTACCGGATAGCACCACATTGTATCGTCTATCTTAGTCGTATAGCGTAGCATAGCACACTGGTTTCGTTTAGATCACATCAACAGGGATTTGAATCGAGATAGGATAGCAACAAAGGTCACGCAGACTGATAACAAATGGAGTAACCAACAAATCTTAAAACACGTAAACAGGTAAATCATATAAAATCAACAAAACAACACTCAAAATCGGAAAATGGATTGTCTGCGGCTACTAGACTTTGACTAACCATGGCAATTTAACTATTCACATTTGACTTGTCATCACTTTCGACTCTAGGGGACATGTTCCTGCCTCGATTCTTGGGCATTATGCATGCGCATTCTAGGTCATACTCGTGAGTTCAGGTCGTTGGAGTCCGTCAATTGCCTTGGCGAGATAAAATTAAAGTTGGAATAACTGCCAAGGTTAGGGTTTCACCCCTAGCTCAGCAATTTCTTCCTTGTTTTAAGAAAAAATTTTTTTTTTTTTTTTTAGAGGAAAGTTTTCATCAAATTACGGGTTTCAGCCCTAATTTGGTATAATTCTCCCCCGTTTGTTGATAGAAATCGCACAAAATAATTGGCAAAAATTTGTAATTTAGGCAGGAATTTGCGGGTTTCACTCCTAATCCCGTCCAAATTACAAAATTTGGCTCGGAGTTCGGATGTAATGATAGAATAGAAGGAAACAACATAAAATAAGCACATAAACTTGGTCTCTTGGTTCTTAACTATAGTCTAGGTCTCTAAGACAGCGATCCGGACTAGATCGTGTCTAACCTAATTCCCTATAGTTATGGCTCTGATACCAATCTGTCACACCCCAACCGATGGCGGAATCATCGGGGCGCGGCACTGAGCGAAACAGATTGTTCAGAAGTTTCCACAACAACTATCATACAATTCAGTTATATAACACGTCCCATACCGTGTCCCAAATAATAACAAGTTATCATAGAAATCAACTAAACAATATGGGAACTGTTCCGACAACTCAAATTCTTAATTATTACAGACCGAATGTAAATATTGTTTTAAGACTTCTAGACGGCTAACTATAGATCTTACTGACTACAGGTGCCAGTACAAGATCTACAGATAATTATGGCCCTGGAGCAGGTATATGGACACTGTCCTAAGGTCACTGGCTCCTAGAAGCTTATTATTGCCTCGCTTCCCTAGCACGCTAGTAGCTTAAACACCTGTCACATACGTTAAAATAAAAGTCAATACATATAATGTAAAGGTGAGTACACAAGTTTGATATAGCATATAGAGTTCGAATAGTTTACGCATAACCAAGCACGTACACAAGGGCAAACGATGCATGTAAATTATCAACATGGGACCATCGATACCAACGACTTCGAGTTGACTGTCCGAGACAGTTCGCGATACATGATTACCACTGTAATCCATGCAAGAAATTGTCCTTAGCAACCCCCGTGTGAACGGGTGCTGAGTCCAAACTATAGTACTACGTTGCTAAAGCAGGTAGATAGCACTCCACGTGTAAACATAATAAACAGCAATCATTTAGACAAGTAATACATGCAAGTAGGTTAGCGTTCAAATAGATTGTGTTGTTTGGGAATTTGATAGATTACGTATGTAACACCCAAAAGTGCTGAAAGCAAAAAGGGATCGAGTATACTCACAGTGGTTGATCGTGGATTGAAGGGAGCACTGAGAATAGATTAGCCTGAATAGTTCGATAACACAACGATGAGTAACGCGGAAAAGTAAACAATGTACTTGGATCGAGTAGGCCATTCGATCGGACAGCAGTTCGATCGAGTGGGCTGTTCGATTGGTTTGGAAGTCCGTTCGAACATCCATTCGATCGGCCGGCTGGCTCGATCGGCTGGTTCCTTCAAGTGGATTGTTTCTTCCTTTGATGTGAAGGATGTGTTTGTGTATGATGGTTTGTACTACCTTTCAAGTTGGCCGATCGAACAGCTGTTCGATCGGTTAGCCCAACCGATCGGTTAGCATTGCAGACTTGGCAAGATGTCACTCGATCGGTTAGCATGCTCGATCGGGTGACATTCCAATGTTTCAAAAGTCTAAGTGTTTTAAAGGGTAGTATCTCATGATTCGAGTAGTAATGCTTACAATCGAGTGGCTTGATCGATCGAACAGTACCTCGTCAATACTACACTTTGTGAGTTGGTGGGTCTAAGTGCTAGTCGATCGGTTAGCCTAACCGATCGGCTGGCATAGTCGTTCGGTTGGGCTGTTCGATCGAACAGCCTAGCCGTTCGGCCAGCTTCTCGATTCGGTTAACCTATCACTTAACACTTGGTTATTCCCGTTAATTGTTGATGTTTTAGAGATATTTTGACTACGAGTTGAACCACGAAGCTGAAGTCCCTACTTAGTCTACTGACTCGAGCAGGAATCACCCAAGCTCGGCCAGAGGCGGTTTGGAACTTAAGTTTAACGTTTAACCCGAAATCGGTATATCTCTCGGTAGAACCCGAATCTTGAACCATGTGTTTGTTTAGATTGATTTGTAAATCGGTTCAAGTCTCGTTTTCACCTTTTTGAGTGTAAAAGAGTTGAAAGATAGATGAAAACCCGTCTTCCAATCCTTTTCCACCGTGAAATGTTAAGATCTTTGGAAGATTTTAGGTTATTTATGTGGAAATCGGTTAGATCTAAGTTGTTCATGGTGGAATGGTGCCAAAACTTAGTGTTCTTGAAGAACACATGATGACATCACCCAAGAACACCTAGATCTTGGTGATTTCATGGATGAAATTCAGATTTTGAAAGATAGAAAGATGGAGAATCGATTAATGAACAAAAACGTACAAGGATTAGAGCGAAATACTTACCGGTTTGAGAGAAATCTGAGATTTAGTGAGAAGAAGAGGCTGGTCGGTCAGAGCTTTTCCAAAAGTGGAAAGTTTGACAAGGACAGCCCTATTTATAGGCTTCCAAAAGAGGAAAGGGTCAGCTGATCGAACAGCATCCCTGATCGAGCAGCTGCTCGATCGAACAGCCTGTTCGATCGGCTAGCCTGTTCGATCAGGTTGCCCTGTTCGATCGGCTTGCCTGTTCGATCAGGTTGCCCTGTTCGATCGGCTTGCCTGATTTTGAGTGTTTCGCGACGATTTTCGATATTTCGAGTTCGATGAACGATGATTTAAGAATGATAGAATTCCTAATCAAATTACTTTTAGTAGTAGTCGAGACTATACTTAACATACAAGCATCCTTACAACTATTTCGGGTTCGATTTCCATTGAGTTTGATTCATCTTCGATTCTTGATTGATTTTGATTGATTCACCACACACTTTAACATAAAGTAAACATGCACAAGTAACACGTAAGGCACACACACACGTATAAAAGCATTAAAATTATCCACACTTGAGTTCGATGATTGATTTGATTAGCTTGATTATTGATTGACTAGCTTTATTGCATTGTTACTTCCTATCATTCACAGTCGGTCGTTGATTCACAGTTCGATTATCGGTCGATTAATTTGATTATACAACACTTACTCCAAATAATATGAAAATCAAAATGAAACTAAAATGAAATTAATCTTTATTGATCTTTAATTCCAATAACAGTCAACACTTGACTTTGACTTTGACTTTTGGAAAACACGGGGTGTTACAAGTTGGATCCTCATCTTCCTCCATGGGATCTTCAGAAAAGTGGTCTTGTGGCCCTAGTGGAACAAAACCTGAAGGTTCCTGTATGTAGTCAGCCGGATTAAACTGACCTATGTAGTATGGAGTAGGGTCGTCGTAATTTCGGTGCGATACCGAACGTTGTAGAGGTATGAAGGAAGGTTGTGGGTTGTTGGGATCATTTTCTGAGTCTGGCCCAAAGGAGTGCCGGTAGGATGGCGTTGAGCTGTGCGAAGTGGAATGCCTCGCGGGTTCGTAAAGATCTCTTCGTCGTTGTGGCTCTTCGCTCCGTGTCATCGAAGGATGTCTTGTACCAGATGGTCCAGCTTCTTTATCGTGATGTGTCACGATTTCTCCTCGGCCTCTTCTTCCCCTTCCTCTTCCTCGGAATATAACAGGTGGCATTTTCCTGCTCCAAAACTTATTAAAAATCAAATCGAAAATAAAGACAAAAATGGAGTAGTAATCCGAATTTGTCCTAAGTTCTTGTCTAGACTCAAGTATGTGCAATTGTGTCATTGAGATTAAACACATTAGGATAGTGTTTAATTCACTCAATGTTGGCTCTGATACCAACCTGTCACACCCCGATTTCCACGTGTCTCACCGGTGGGCCCGGTGGGGGATTACCGTGACGATGTTGGCAACAATATAGTCAAACCACACAATTATATAATGCACAGCGGAAGCATAAGATAAATATATATATTTCAACCTCTGGTGATAATATCAATGTATTACAGAAGTTGAATATCCACAGTGGATCGTAAATAATCATAAAGTATTGTTCCATCAGATACTGCAATCAAGCTTGCGAGGCTTATCCCGACGCTAGGGAGCTAATACCAGCCAATTTACGTTTAGGTACCTGCACTTAATCTTTTTGGGGAAAATACGTCAGTTTACACTGGTAAATACATTCAACTGACACATTTGAAAATGTTTAGTAAAATTGATTTGAATGCACAGGGCACAAACTCTTTTATAACTTGGGAAAATTCATAATGATCTTGTGAACGTTTTACATGTTCTTTTATGCGTTCAGTAGCCCGGGTCGTGCCGGGTTAAAGATTTATAGACACACCACGTTTGCGTAAAACCGTAGTATAAAAACCAACGGCTACGTCTTTTAATTTTAATGTCGACACTTTATACCGGGTGTACGCCTACACCGGGATGTCGATGGTCGTGGCCATTTCGTAAAATGATGCCAAGGATATCCGGGACAACGGTCATTAAACCCCCCAAAGGCTTATAAGCAACAAAACTGTTTAAATGAGCCGATCATATTTAATCAATTAACCACCTAAGCGATGGAATTATATAATGCTCAATCAAGCGGTATTAATATACCGTAACCCAAGCCCATATAGGGGAAATAAGTTAAAGTATTTACCTTTGCAAGTATAAATCCTTAATTTAGATCAAGTCACCGATAGCTTTTACTGGGGCTCCTAATCTGGAACGAAGGTTTTAATTAACCTCTTAGAATCCTAATGGTCCTTGTATTAGCCGTAGCTTAAACCGGTTGATTCCGATATATAGATATGGTTAATTCGCACGAAAAGGCGAAAACCGAGAATGGAGTATGATTTGGACCCAACAAGTTCAGTGACTTGTTTTATATGGGTTTATAGTTCATACTCTGGATTTTGGGGTTCAAATAATATAATTTGACCCATATCGGCTATTGCACGAAAACTAGTTCCAGGGGCCGTACCGTGTGCGCAAATAGGCGAAACGGTTAACCATAAGTGTCCTACGCTTATTTCTTAAGTCAATATGCCTTAAAAGTATTTTGGTATCAGTAGGATACCTTCCGTAACGCCCGTAACGAGTTTATGTAAATATTATGCCCCGAAGGGGCTTTTCGGTCATTTTAAAGACTTTAAAAGGGCTTTTCGAGTTCTACAGGAAATCTGAGTTTCCCGAACAGCTTATAAAGCTTAAAATACTTTATTTATTATTTAAAACCAGTAACAACTGGAATCGGGTCAAAAGACCTTGTAGAACTCCCGTTTTGGCCAAAAAGGGCATATTCGGTATTTACCGAACCGTAGCCATAACCGCAGGTTATGAGCAAGGTAAAAATTATTAAAAATCTTTAAAATTCCCAAAATATTATTTTACCACAGTGGGTAAAAGTTTTGGTGACGAAAACTTGGGTTAGATGGGCGTTATGCTAATTGCGCCGTTAATTACAAAACTTTCTTAAAAGTGCGCCTTTTAGCATAACTCTCATTCTAGGCCTCGGATTGACGTGAAACTTTAAGGACATGCTTATAATTTAACAAGCAAGGTTTTGGTCCGTTCACGTGTCCGAAATACTCGTTTTAATTTTAAAAGGCCGTTACGGTCAATTTTTAGGCGAATGACGGAAATACGTAAAAGACTCGGATAACTCATGAACCGACCACAGAGGTTTATACCAACATGTGACCTGGTCCTAAGAGAGTCCTAAGGTATATTTATACCTCACTAAAACGGGTCAGAACTGAAGTCAAAGCAAAAGTCAAACTTTTGCGACTTTCGGCTCCGAACCGGTTCAATATCGTAAATGATCGATTCAAACGAGCGCAAACAAGTTTATTTACTTATTACCATGTTTTATGATTATCAAAACAGGTTCCATAACATATATATTACAGATTATGCATAAATCGCTAAAATAGCTTTCTGTTGACTTTTTAACCGCACGTTTGACTCGACATTTGACATAGTTAGAGTGGTGATCAGGGGGAACCATTTTAGAGGTTTATTACCCACATAAATACCAACTCATAACCACTTTTGATTCGTCCTAAGACTGAACCATTACTGATTTATTGTAAAGTCAAACCGTAGTTACGACGGTTTGGTTCTTAGCTATTTACTAAGGAAATGTGGAACCACAAAGGGTTAGATCACTTACAGAGGTTGTGTTCTTGCTTATGGAGCAGAGATGAGGACTTGAGAGCACATAGAATGATCAAGGATGTGAGTTTGAGTTGTGTGAATTGTTATGAGCTTAAGGCATGCTATTTATAGCCAATGCCAAGCAAACATGATCATTACAACACTTACAATCAGACCAGAGGTGATGGTAGGTGTCCCCTAAGTGTTATGGGTTGAGCATAGGGTGCCCATGCCCCATTTGTTGGTTATTGATCGTTCAAGGCTCCAAAAGTCAAGAAAACATCAACATTCTGCATCTGGGCACTTTACGCGGCCCGCATGGGAGTTCCCATGCACTATAATGCGGGTCGCCTGAGTTTGATAAATCAGATGCGTAATTGAGGTGGCTCGCGGCCCGCCTCAACTTACCCCTAACCTTCACGCGGGTCGCGAGAGGTTATAATTTCAGAAACTTTAAATCTTTTGTTATGATTACAGAATCTGGCCATTAATAACGAAATCTTTCGTAATGATTTACCTGACCTTTCGGGTTTGAAGGGGTAACTTTGCGGTTTGGCCCTCGGTTATTTACCGGTAGGGGCCTCGTGTTATTCACCCGCGCTATTAAGTCCCCGGTTTATTTATTAATTATATTGGAAAGCCTTAACTTTCACTGTTGACGCTTTTAACCCTTCTTCTACGAATTCGATCGTAACTTTCTCGTTTCATATCGAAACTTTGCGAAATTCATATATATTATTTTAGTGAGTGTATAATACCGTTACAAAGTCTTTGGAACGTTAAAGGGTCACTCAGAGGTATTATTAAACATGTTGACACAGTTAACCCCTGTAGTTTGTAATCTCTCACTTTCTTCCGCGTTTTGTTTTTGTACGATCTATAATTTATTCGTTTGAAGGTTTAAGCATTATTTAGGGATACTATACAGTATATTTACCCTTGTTGACATTTATAACCCTCGAATTTATATATTTTCAAGGTTTGTCAAAATTAGTCCTTTATTTATTATAGATGCCACGTGTAAACAAATGACACGTGTTAACACATCATTGGACACAAAATTTCGAGGTGTTACATTGAGCTGACGAGATGCGTAGGCTATAACCTTGTCTCGCTGCATGAGAACACAGCCGAGACCAAGGCTAGAAGCATCACAGTAGACAATGAAGTTGTCGCTTCCGTCGGGCAGAGTAAGGATCGGTGCGTTGCACAGCATATGATTGAGGGTTTGAAAGGCAGTCTCTTATGCGTTTCCCCACACAAAAGGCTTGTCCTTATGGGTAAGAGCGGTAAGCGGCACAGCGATCTTGGAGAATCCTTCTATGAATCGTCGATAATAGCCCGCTAGTCCGAGAAAAGAACGAACTTCTGACGGGTTCTTAGGCGTAATCCAGCTTTTGACAGCTTCAATCTTCGCAGGATCGACATGGATACCCCGACTATTCACTATGTGACCCAGAAACTGAACCTCCTCCAACCAGAATTCGCACTTGGAAAACTTGGCGTAGAGTTGGTTTCCCTGAAGTAACTCGAGAACCAAACGTAGATGTTGCGCGTGTTCGGCTTTCGATTTGGAATAAATCAAGACATCGTCGATGAACACGATGACGAAACGGTCAAGGTATGGCTTACACACGCGATTCATCAGATCCATGAAAACCGCGGGTGCGTTGGTTAAACCAAAGGGCATGACAACAAATTCGTAATGGCCATAACGGGTTCGAAAAGCGGTTTTAGGAATGTCTTCCTCTTGAATCCGCAGCTGATGGTATCCTGAACGTAGATCGATCTTAGAGAAGCATGCTGCACCTTGTAGTTGATCAAACAAATCATCAATTCGTGGCAAAGGGTATCGGTTCTTGATGGTTAGCTTATTCAATTCCCGATAGTTGATGCACATCCGGAACGACCCGTCCTTCTTTTTGACGAAAAGGACTGGCGCGCCCCAAGGAGAGGTGCTTGGGCGAATAAAGCCTTTTTCGAGTAATTCCTGGAGTTGGTTCGAGAGTTCCCGCATTTCGGAGGGAGCGAGTCGATAAGGGGCTTTGGCAACGGGGTTAGCTCCAGGAATGAGGTCGATACGAAAGTCGATATCACGACTTGGTGGCAGTCCGGGAAGATCACCAGGGAACACCTGAGGAAATTCACGAACCACTGGAACATCTTTGACTTCAACTTTCTTTTTCTTTCCCTTCTCCGCTACTACGATGTTGGCCAAGAAGGCTCGGTATTCCTTGCGGAGATACTTGCTGGCTTGAATACACGACATAAGCTTAAGACCTTTCGATGCTGTTTCACCATATACACATAGAAGATCACCATTCGCGAGCGAGAATCTAATCATCTTTTCAATGCACACAACTTCAGCATGGTTTTCACGAAGAAAGTCCATGCCGATTATGACATCAAAACTTCCAAGTTGCATCGGAATAAGGTCGATCGGAAAGATGTGATTGTTGAGTTCGAGATTTCAATCACAGAGTACTGAGTTAACGGCAATAGTTCTCCTTGTAGCAACTTCGACTAAAAATGTCGAGGATAGATAAGAGCGCTTACGACTAAGGAGCTTCTCAAATTCAAATGACACAAAGCAGTTATCGGCTCCGGTATCAAACAAACATGATGCATAAATACCATTCACTAGGAACGTACCATTAACCACGTTGTTATCCGCCTGAGCCTGGCGGGCATTGATGTTGAAAGTTCGGGCATGGGCTGCTTGCTGCTGCTGCTGAGGCTGCTGTTGCTGCTGGGGCTCTTGCTAGACTACCCTGTTCGGGCATCTGTTGGCAAAGTGGTTAGGGTCACCACATGCAAAGCAGACTCGAGCATTGATTGCTGGTGCTGGAGCTGCTGGTTGGCCTTGAGGGGCGGGGAATAGAGCTTGGTTGACAGTAGCTTGAGCTGGGGCTTGATGGGGACCATAACGGCAGTTCGCAGTGAAATAACCGTAGAGGTTGCAGTGAGCGCAAAAACGACAAGCTAGACCCACTGGATGATGATACGAACATGTCAGGCAGAGTGGGTGAGGGCCTGTGTATGCACGCTTTGCTGGCGGTGCATTGATCGCTGGAGCTGAACGCTGGTGCTGGTGCTGCTGCTGCTGAGCTGGTACAGATTGTAGGGGAGCGGCATTTGTTGCGGCAGCACAGCTCTTGTTGCTGGAGCTGTTGTTGTTCTTCTTCTTCCTTCTTGAAGATTTGGAGGACTGAGCAGATGAGTCGGTGGGTGTTGCAGTGGCTTGATGCAGAGACTTGGTTTGCTTATCCCAGAAACCAGACTTTACTCGCTTATCGTTGATCTCAGCGGTGAGTAGGTAGGTTTCTTCGATCGTTGCTGGCTTGGCAGCGTGAACAAAGTCGGCTACACAGTCGGGTAGAGCTCGGATGTACTTCTTGATGGCTTGATCTAAGGTCTTGACTTGATCAGGACAGATAATGCTAAGCTGCTTGAAGCGAGCAGTGAGAGCAGCGTCGTCTCCATCCTTCTGCTTGATTCCCCAGAACTCGTCCTCCAGCTTTTGGCGCTCATGAGGAGGGCAGAATTCTTCGATCATAATCGCTTTCAACTCCTTCCATGATAGCCCGTAAGTTGCATCATTTCCGCGCTTGTTTCGTTCGGCTGTCCACCAGTCTAGAGCACGGGACTGGAAGACGCCTGTAGCATTGAGAGTACGGAGATGCTTAGGACATCCGCTCTGGCGCAGAGTGACTTCGACCGAGTCAAACCAGTGAAACATGGCTGTTGGACCATCTTCGCCAGTGAACTCCTTTGGTCCGCATGCCTTGAACTGCTTAAAGCTGAAAGCAGCTTTGCTTGAATCCTTAGGGATTTCAGCTCGTGATTCTTCGGACGACTTGCTAGCGTTTTCGTACACCTCACTCACAGCTTTCGCCACAGTTTTGGAGATGATAGCAGCGAGACGTCTGTCCCTCTTTTCCTGGCGGGTAAGTGGGGCTCGGGGTCGGGATCTAGACGACGACATGGTCTGCATTAGACATCGTCACGAGTCTCAACACAACGAAATCGAATCTCACCTCACACGTCTACTACTATCTAAAGCTTAGAATCACGTCGTATCACATATCACATAAACACATAAGCACATAACCACATATACACATATACACATAAGCACAGAAGTACAAAACACAGACACACGTAAATTACCTAGGCATTTAATCACTGAGGTAGTCATAAAACAGAAACCTATCCTTCAAAGTTCGAGTGTCGTTCGAATATCGTATCGAATAACCTAACTTAGTCGTATAGCACAGTATAGTATGATATCGTCTTAGAGTTGAGTTAACTGGGTGTCGAATTGAGATAGAACAGCAATTGCGAGTTGTGCGTGTTGATAGCAAAAATCGAATAATATCCCAAAACATAAGCGTAAAACAAGAAAGCACACATAAACATATAAAATCCACAAGTCATCAGAGTACACAGTTACGGTTCTCAGAATCGAACACATAAAATCGAGAGGTAGGTTGTCTGCGGCTACTAGACATCGACTACCCAAGGCAACTCGACTATTCACAGTAGACTTGTCGTCACTTTCGACTCTATAGGTCGTGTTTCTGCCTCGATTCTTGGGCATTCCACACGCGTTTCCTAGGTCATACTTGTGAGTTCAGGTCGATGGAGTCCGTCGTAGCCTTGGTGAGATAAATAAAATCCAGAACAAACTGTCAAGGTCAGGGTTTCACCCCTTGGCTTAGCAATTTCTTCCTTATTTTTAATAAAATAAAGGAGGTTATTCGTCAAAATATGGATTTCACTCCTGATTTGGCATAACCTCCTTGGTTTGTTGGTGAAAATAATGAGATGAGTATGAATAAACGAATAGAATCAGCATAAGTCAGGCAGCTTGGTCAGGAGTTTGCGGCTTTCACACCTATTCCCAACTAAATCTACCGACTTTATTTGAAAACTCGAGTGCAGTGATAGGGAAAGATCGCAGAATCAAGCACATAAACTGGGTCTGATGGTTCCTAACTATAGTCTAGGTTTCTAAGACAGCGACCCGGACTAGGTCGTGTCTGCCTAATTCCCTATAGTTATGTCTCTGATACCAATCTGTCACACCCCAACCGATGGCGAAATCATCGGGGCGCGGCACTGAGCGAAACAGATTGTCCAGAAGTTTCCACAACAGCTATTATTACAAATTCAGTTTAATGATACATCCCATACCGTATCCCAAATAAATAAACAAGTTATCATAGAAAGCAACTAGGCAAATAAATTCCGTTCCGACAACTCAGATTTAATTATTACAAACCAATTGAATAAAAGTATTGCTTGAAGTCATTAAGACTTATCCGGACAAGATCTACAGACAGCTAGTGCCATAGACCCCAGATCGGACAACTCCAACGGCTCCATGGCAATTGTTTATTTGCTTCTAGAGACCCCTAGGTAGACCTCTACCGACAACTATTTGTTGGGCTCTAAAGCTTTATTATTGCCTCGCTTTCCTAGCAAGCTAACACCTTAAACACCTGTCACATACGTTAAAATAAAGTCAATACATATAATGTAAAGGTGAGCATACAAGTTTGATAATAGCATATAGAGTTCGAATAGTTTACGCATAACCTGGCACATACACAGAGGAAAACGATGCATGTTAATTATCGACATGGGACCATCAATACCAACGACTGCGGGTTGACCGTCCGAGACGGTTCGCAATACATGATTACCACCGTAATCCATGCAAGTAATTGTCCTTAACAACCCCTGTGTGAACGGGTGCTGAGTCCAAACTATAGTACTATGTTGCTAAGGCAGGTAGATAGCATTCCACGTGTAAACATAATAAACAACATTCATTTAGTCAAGTAGCACATGCAAATGGTCAGCGTTCAAATAGTTTGTGTTTGATTGTGATTTGATAGGTAACGTATGTAACACCCAAAAGTGCTAAAAGCAAAAAGGGATCGAGTATACTCACAGTGATTGATTATGGATTGAAGGGAGCGCTGAGAGTAAGATTAGCCTGAATAGTTCGATAGCATAACGATGAGTAACGCGGAAAAGTAAACAAGTATGAATGGATCGAATAGTGCCGTTCGATCGGACGGCCTGTTCGATCGGCTGGTATATCCGATTGGATAGTCCTGTTCGATCGGCCGGTTGGCTCGATCGGCTGGACCATTCGAGTGGATTTTTCTTCCTCTGGTGTGTTTGTGTTTGATGATTTGAACTTTTGAAGTTTTCGTTGCAGCATTTGAGAACACTGAAGTGTTCCTACCTTTCAAGTCGATCGATCGAGCGGTTCGCTCGGTCGGCTAGCTCACTCGATCGGCTAGGAATTTCAGAAGTGGTCCTCACTGAATGTCTCTCGATCGAACAGTCTGTTCGATCGGCTGGCATTCCCTACTACGAACGAGTTGTGAAAACGATTAAGTGTTGAAGCATAGTATCTCATGATCCGAACAGTAATGTTTACCAATCGAGTGACCCATTCGATCGAACATTACTTCGTCAATACTATACTTCAAAAGTTTTGGAAGTGTGGGACCATGTGCTAGCCGATCGGCTGGCCCGGTCGATCGGCTGGCATGTCCGATCGGCTGGGCTGTTCGAACAACCTAGCCGTTCGGCCAGCATTTCTGACCTGGTCGGCCTTTCGTCTAATACTTGGCTGTTGTTTATTTGTCGTTCTTTCTAGGTATCTTGACAACGTGTTGAACTATGATAACCTTCGTTCCTACTTGTCCCCTTGGCTCAAACAGGAATCACCCAAGTCCGGCCGGTGAACGGTTCGGAATGTCGGTTTAGAGTTTAACCCGAAATCGGTGAACCTTTGTCACACCCCGTTTTCCACGTATATCACCGGTGGGCCCGGTGGGGGATTACCGTGACGATGTTGGCAACAATATAGTCAAACCACACAATTATATAAATGCACAGCGTAAGCTTAAAGATAAATATATACTTCAACCTCTGGTTGTAATGTCAAATGTATTACAGAAGTCGAATATATCCACAGCAGATCAAAATAATAATAAAATATTGTTCATTCAGATACGGCATCGAGTTTGCGAGACTATTCGTGATGCTTAGGAAGCTAATACCAGCCAATTTCGTATAGTACCTGCACTTAATCTTTTGGGGAAAAATACGTCAGTTTACACTGGTAAATACATTCAACTGACACATTTGAAAATGTTTATTTAAAATTGATTTGAATGCACAAGGCACAAACTCTTTTATAACTTGGGAAAATTATTAAAATCTTGTGAACGTATTACATGTCCTTTTATGCGTTCAGTAGCCCGGGTCGTGCCGGGTTAAAGATTAATAGACACACCACATTGCGTAAAACCGTAGTATAAAAACCAACGGCTACGTCTTTTAATTTATTTGTCGACAATATATACCGGGTGTACGCCTACACCGGGATGTCGATGGTCGTGGCCATTTCGTAAAATGATGCCAAGGATATCCGGGACAACGGTCATTAAACCCCCCAAAGGCTTTTAAGAAACAAAACTGTTTAAATGAGCCGATCATATTATTCAATTAACCACCTAAGCGATGGAAAAATATAATGCTCAATCAAGCGGTATTAACATACCGTAACCCAAGCCCGTATAGGGGAAATAAGTTAAAGTATTTACCTTTGCAAGTATTATTCCTTAATTTGATTAAATCACCGATAGCTTTTACTGGGCTCCTAATCTGGAACGAAGGTTTTAATTAACCTCTTAGAATCCTAACGGGTCTTTATATTGGCCGTAGCCTAGACCGGTTGGTTCCGGAATATAAATATGGTTTAATCGCGCGAAAAGGCGAAAATCGAGAATGGAATGTGATTCTGCCCCAAACAAGTTCAGAGACTTGTTTTATATGGGTTCAAGGTTCACACTCTGGATTTTGGGGTTCAAATAATATAATTTGACCCGTACCGGCTAATTTATGAAAACTAGTTCCATAAGCCGAACCGTGCGCGCAATAGGCGAAACGGTTAACCATGAGAGTCTTACGTTTATAAAGTCTAATATACTTTACTTATTATTTAAAATCAGTGGCAACTGGAATCGGGTCAAAAGACCTTGTAGAACTCAAGTTTTGGCCGAAAAGGGCTTATTCGGTATTTACCGAACCGTAGCCATAACCGCAGGTTATGAGCAAGGTAAAAATTATTAAAAATCTTTAAAATTCCAAAAATATTATTTTTATAACAGTGAGTAAAAGTTTTGGTGACGAAATTTTGGTTTAGATGGGCGTTATGCTAATTGCGCCGTTAATTACAAAAGTTTACTTTAATTGCGCTTTTTAGAATAACTCTCATTCTAGACCTTGGATTGACGTGAAACTTTAAGGACATGCTTATAATTTAGTAAGCAAGGTTATGGTCCGTTCACGTGTCCGAAATACTCGTTTTATTTTTAAAAGGCCGTTACGGTCAACTTTTAGGCGATTAACGGAAATGCGTAAAAGACTCGGACAATTCATGAACCGATCACAGAGGTCTATACCATCATGTAACCTGGTCCTAAGAGAGTCCTAAGGCATATCTATACCTCACTAAAATGGGTCAGAACTGAAGTCAAAGCAAAAGTCAAACTTTTGCGACATTCGGCTCCGAACCGGGTCAATATAGCAAATGGTCGATTCAAACGAGCGTAAACAAGTTCATATACTTAATATCATGTTTTATGATCATCAAAACAGGTTTCATAGCATATACATTACAGATTATGTACAAAATGGCAAAACGACTTTCTGTTGACTTTTTAAGTGCACGTTTGACTCGATATTTGACATAGTTAGAGTGGTGATCAGAGGGAACCCTTTTAGGGGTTTATTACCCACATGAATACCAACTCAAAACTACTTTTGATCCGACAATTCACTGGACCATTCATGAATTATTGTTATGACAACCGTTAGTTACGACGGTTGAGTTTATAAGCTAAATCTATGGAAATACAAGACCAAAATGGATTTGAACGACTTACAGAAGTTGTATCTTGCTTAGAGAGCAGAGAAGAAATGCTTGGGAGCTTTAGAATGATCAGTAGTTGAGTGTTTGAGTTGTGTGAATGTTATGAGCCAAATGTGGCTATTTATAGTGCAACAAAGCCCTCAAGATCATCACACAACACTCTACACTGATCATGGATGATGGGCAGGTGTCCCATAGAGCTATGGGTCGAGCATAGGGTGCCCATGCCTCATTTATTGACGTTTTGATCATTCACAAGCTCAAAAGGCAAGAAACTACAAACATTCTGCATCTGGGCGTCTAATGCGGCCCGCATGGAGAATCCATGCTGCTTTTACGCGGGTCGCCTGATGTGTAAAGATCAGACGCGTATCTTAGGTGGCTCGCGGCCCGCCTCAACTTAGGCCAAAACATCACGCGGGTCGCGAGAGGCCTGTTTTTCAGGTTTTTAAAATCTTTTGTAATGATGATCAAAATCTGGTAATTAATAACGAAATCTTTCGTAATGATTTACCTGACCTTTCGGGTTTGAAGGGGTAACTTTGCGGTTTGGCCCTCGGTTAATTACAACTAAGGACCTCGTGTTATTTACCCGCGTTGTTAAGTCCCTGGTTAGTTTATTAATTATTCAGAAAGCCTTAACTTTCATTGTTGCCGCTTCTAACCCTTCTCATACGAATTTGATCATAACTTTCTCGTTTTAAAACGGAACTTCACGGAATTTATACAATATGTTCTAGTGAGCGTATAATACTGTTACAAAGCCTCGGGAGTGTTAAAGGGTCACTCAGAGGTATTATTAAACATGTTGACACAGTTAACCCCTGTAGCTTGTAATCTCTCACTTTCTTCCGCGTTTCACTTCCGTGCGATCCATGATTTATTCGTTTGAAGGTACAAGCACCAATTAGGGTTACTGTACAGTATATTTACCCTTGTTTGACATTTATAACCCTCGAATTTATATACTTTCAAGGTTTGTCAATATTAGTCCTTTATTTAATATCACTGCCACGTGTAATCAAATGACACGTGTTAACACATTATTGGACACAAAAATTCGAGGTGTTACATCCTCACCCCCTTAAAATAAATCTCGACCCGAGATTTACTCAAATAAATAGGGGTACTTTTCTTTCATTGTGTCTTCGACTTCCCACGTATATTCGGGACCTCTACGAGCATCCCATTTGACTTTTACAATAGGTACGTGCTTTCTGCGAAGCTTCTTGACCTGTCGATCTTCAATCGACAACGGTTTCTCTATGAATTTTAAGCTCTCATCTATATGCACATCTGTGTGTGGAATCACCAATGATTCATCGGCGAAGCACTTCTTGAGATTGCAAATGTGGAACACATTGTGAATTCCATTGAGCTCTTCTGGCAAGTTCAGCTTATAGGCGACTGACCCGACCCGTTCAATGACCTCAAAAGGTCCTATGTATCTCGGACTCAGTTTGCCTTTCTTGCCGAAACGCATCACCCCCTTCCAGGGTGATACTTTAAGCAACACTTTTTCACCCACTTCGAAATGAAAATCCTTACGCTTTGGATCAGCGTAACTTTTCTGCCTATCGCGGGCAGCCTTGAGACGTTCCCGTATCTGGACAATCTTGTCCGTTGTCTGGAAAACTATCTCTGGTCCCGATAATTGGACCTCTCCTACTTCCGCCCAACAAACAGGCGATCTACATTTCCTACCGTATAATGCCTCGAAAGGCGCAGCCTTTATGCTGGTATGGTAGCTATTATTGTAGGAGAATTCGATTAGGGGTAGGTTCTTATCCCAGTTACCACCTAAATCGATTGCACATGCACGAAGCATGTCTTCTAACGTTTGAATGGTACGCTCACTTTGACCGTCCGTCTGTGGATGGTAAGCCGTACTGAAGTTCAAACGAGTGCCCAAAGATTGCTGGAAACAATTCTAGAAGTGAGACGTGTATCTAGTATCCCTATCGGAGATAATAGACACAGGTATGCCGTGTAAGGCTACAATCTTATCAACATAAAGTTGGGCTAACATATCGGAGCTGTACGTCTCCTTGATGGGTAGAAAATGAGCTGATTTAGTCAGCCTATCGACTATGACCCATATTGTATCATTTCCTTTCCTGGTTTTGGGTAACTTGGTTATGAAATCCATAGTTACACATTCCCACTTCCACTCGGGAAGCTCAGGCTGTTGTAGCAAGCCAGACGGCTTTTGGTGCTCGGCTTTGACTTGAGCACAAGTCAAGCACTTTGCTACGTGGGCGGCCACAGACTTTTTCAAGCCTATCCACCAATAGTTCGCCTTTAAATCTTGATACATCTTGTCTGCACCAGGATGGACTGAGTATTTGGAACTATGGGCTTCCTGGAGGATAACGTCTCGTAGTCCTCCATAAATTGGAACCCATATACGTCCGTTCAATCTAAGGATTCCATCCTTGCTAAGAGTCAACTGCTCCTCAGTTACTCCTAACTTTTCATTAGGATAATTAGCTTCCAACACAGCCTCCCGCTGCGCAGCTAATATCTTTTCAATTAAATTGTTTTTGACCTCAATGCTCTTGGCATTGATTCTAATAGGTTTTACCCTTTCTTTCCTGCTTAAGGCATCAGCGACTACATTCGCTTTGCCGGGATGGTACTTGATCTCACAATCATAGTCATTCAAGGTTTCCATCCAACGGCGCTGCCTCATGTTCAACTCTTTCTGATTGAACAGGTGCTGGAGGCTTTTGTGATCAGAATAAATCACAAATTTAATACCATAAAGGTAATGCCTCCACAATTTCAGTGCAAATACAACGGCACCCAACTCCAAATCATGGGTGGTGTAATTCTTTTCGTGCACCTTTAATTGTCGTGAAGCGTAGGCAATAACCTTGCCCTTCTGCATAAGCACACACCCCATGCCTGTGTGTGATGCATCGCAGTAAACTACGAATTCTTCTGTTCCCTCAGGTAAGGTCAACACAGGTGCGTTGCTCAGCTTTTGCTTTAGGATTTCGAAGGATTCTTGCTGCTTTGGGCCCCAAATAAACTTTTCCTTCTTCTTGGTTAGGGAGGTTAAGGGCGCAGCAATCCTCGAAAAATTCTCAATAAACCTCCTGTAGTATCCTGCTAACCCCAGGAAACTACGAATTTCGGTAGGCGTCTTTGGCTCTTGCCAGTTCATGACTGCCTCTACCTTAGCGGGATCCACTTGGATACCACGCTCACTTACAACGTGACCTAAAAACTGAACCTCTCGTAGCCAGAATTCACATTTCGAGAATTTGGTGTAGAGTTTCTCACGCTGTAGTAATTCGAGAATGCAACGGAGGTGCTTCTCGTGGTCAGCTTGGCTTTTGGAATATACAAGAATATCGTCGATGAAGACGATGACAAATTTGTCCAAATACGGCTTGCAGACGCGATTCATGAGATCCATGAACGCAGCTGGTGCATTTGTGAGCCCAAAAGGCATCACTAGGAACTCGTAATGCCCATAGCGAGTCCTAAATGCGGTCTTATGTACATCTTCATCTCTGACCCTTAGCTGATGATAGCCCGACCTCAAGTCGATCTTCGAGAAATAGCTTGCTCCTTGCAGCTGATCGAACAGATCGTCGATCCTTGGCAAGGGATATCTATTCTTTATGGTAACTTTGTTCAGCTCACGGTAATCGATGCACAAACGCATCGATCCGTCCTTCTTCTTTACAAACAGGACAGGTGCTCCCCAGGGAGACGAACTAGGTCTAATAAAACCTTTTGCCAACAGTTCATCCAACTGGGTCCTTAGTTCCTTCATTTCAGTAGGAGCTAGCCTGTAAGGTGCTCTAGCTATAGGAGCTGCTCCTGGTATGATATCTATTCTGAATTCCACTTGTCTATCTGGTGGTAAACCAGGTAGTTCTTCAGGAAAAACCTCGGGATATTCAGAAATGACAGGAAGATCCTCGATCTTCGGCTTAGGTTCTTTAATTATCACCTGAGCCATGTAAATTACACAGCCTCTGTTCAAACATCTAGAAGTGAGCATAGATACGTCCTCTGGTAATCCGTACTGCGTGTCTCCTCGAATGGTGAGCGATTCACCACTCGGAGTCTTTAATACTATATGCCTTTTGCCGCAAATGATTTGGGCCTGATTATGGGATAACCAGTCCATGCCTAGGACTATGTCGAAACCCGCAAGATTGAAGGGAAGTAGAGATAGAGGAAAAGAATGGTTCTTAATGGACATTTCACATCCCTCTAGAACAGTGGAGACGGTTTCTATTGTGCCGTCTGCTAACTCTACCTCGTATTTCATATCTAGGGTTTTGATCGGTATGTTCAATAGTTTACAAAACTTTTGGTCTACAAAGGATTTATCAGCGCCAGAATCGAAAAGTACTCTTGCAAATATATTATTTACGAGAAAAGTATCTGTAAGCACATTGTCGTTCTGTACTGCCTCCTTTGCATCCATGCGGAAGACTCTAGCATTTGTCTTCTTGGTCTCCTCCGCCTTCTTGGCGTTCTTAGGGCAGTTACTCTTGATATGCCCCTTTTCATTGCAACCATAGCAGGTTGCGTCCTTGATTTTCTTACAATCCACCGTCTTATGATCCTTGGACTTGCATAGTCCACAGGAGGAAGTCTTTGGCTGTGACTGTGAATTCGACGCAAACCTACACTTCCCAGAGTGGGGTTTCTTGCAGATTTTGCAATTGGGTCTTTCACCAGTTTGCCCATCCTTCTTCGTCTCAGCCCCTCTCTTGCCGTCACCGTTTCCACGGTGCTTCTTTCCAGACCTTCGTGAGGTATCATCCTCACGTTTCCTCTTCTCAGCCTCCTTGCTCCTTAGTGTCCTCAGACGGACAGCATCTAAAGTGAGAGACAAGGAGAGGTCAATAACTGACCTGAAGGTCGTCGGCCGAGAGGCCTTTACGCTAGCCTTTATCGCAGGTTCCAAGCCCCCAATGAAACGGGCGATTCTTCTAGACTCTGGTGTCACAAGGTACGGAACCAGGCGAGACATCGTATTGAAGCTCGTCAAATATGCCTGGCAGTCCAGGTTCGTCATCACCAGTGACACAAAGTCAGCCTCGATCTTCTCAACCTCATGCTGAGGGCAGTAGTTTTCCTTAATGAGAGCAATAAATTCCTCCCATGTCATCTTATATAAAGCAGACTTACCTGATGCCTGCACCAACGCCCTCCACCATGCCAGGGCCTCGCCCTTAAATGACTGGGACACAAACTTCACCACGTCCTTCTCTGCACACCCACTGATGTCCACAATAGTGTCCATCTCATCTAGCCAGGTGATACAATCAACAGCACCTTTCTCCCCTGTGAATTCCCGGGGCTTACAAGATACAAAGTACTTGTAGGTGCAACCCTTGGCACCAGATGCATCAGTGTATTCTCGTTCACGACGAATACTATTCTCAGCTGACGAGTGGTTGTCGTCATCTTTCTTGGGTTGAGAGGGTGGTTTGGAGTGTGTCTTTGGTTTAGAGGGTGGTTTTGTTACAGATTTACTATGAGACTCAGTGTATTGACGGTCAAGAGCTGCCTGAACAGCATTGTCAATCAGAGCCTTTAGCTGTGCGCCTGTCAGATGCACTGGCGCATTGTCGTAGTCATCTTCATTTGTATGGCTGTTCTCTCCATTGGGATCCGTCATTGTAACTTGAATCTGTTACAGAAGATAACAAAATTTTATTCAGGAGATTATTATGGAATTTGTCTTTTATGACAATTCGTTAACCATGGTAACAGAGACCATATTTGGTTAACTTATTACTCACTAAGTTTTAGGATTTGAATACATCCTATTTCAGCTATATCAATAATATTGGCGGCATAAAGCCTAATCATGAGGATGTTTTATACTATTAGCCGAGATTTCAGAGAATCAAAGGCATAGAGATTTGAACCGTAGTTCTTTCATCTCTTTCCGACAGAGAGTCATAGACCACCACTGCCTTTTGTCTTTATAAGACAATTATTACGGCCCATAGGCACTACACCTCTAATGGATGTTTTAATATGGTTGGCCCGTAGGCACTACATCACTTAATGGATGATTTAATAAGATTTGGCCCGTAGGCACTACATCACTAATGGATGTTTTTAATAGGATCGGCCCGTAGGCACTACATCACTAATGGATGTTTTAAATAAGGTTGGCCCGTAGGCACTACATCACTAATGGATGTTTTAAATAAGGTTGGCCCGTAGGCCCTACATCACTAATGGATGTTTAAATAAGATTGATCACCTTCATTGGTGATTTAACCCACGATTTATAATTCATTTAGTTGGGTTTTGAAATCCTTAAAGGATTACTGTATAAGAATGACGCGCGTGATTTTAACGAATCACATCTGCCATGATTGTTAACATGCTTGCAGCGGTTAACAGGGAATCTGAATCTTTTAATTAAGTCCTACCATCTTGGCCGGATCTTAAAAGACACCAGGCTAGGTTTCACTCTTTAAGATTCTTTATTTAGGCAGATCAATTTAAAAGGAATGGTTTTGATTTATTTCATACATATTAAAACGAAACTCATAACATACATTCCATAATCTCAAATACAATCACATATTGCCCTAAACGGGTCTTTTAAATAGTACATACCTCCATAGAGGTTTTAAAATGAGTGACAAGTCCACGCAGGGACTAATATAAGATAGGTGTCCATGCAAGGACTAAAAGATAAGTCCACGTAGGGACTGAAATATGATAAGTGTCCACGCAGGGACTTATTTCAAAGTAGAAATTACATTAAGTACAACTATTAAGGGCTAGTGGTCACGTTTCTTCTTTTTGCCCTTTAGTAGGTTCGCCAAGCCTTTGAGAAATCCTCGGTGGCTCTTTTTCTCTTCCTCGAACTCTCTCTCCACACGATCTAGTCGATGGAGTATCTCTTCCTGTTCAGGAGGAGAGAAACGTGGTTGTGGCGCTTGTTGCGGAACTGGAGGTCTGGGAGGTATTGGATACCCATGAGCTGAGTAGTCCGGGGCTCCCATGTTCCCATGAGCTCCGTCAGGGTACCGTTCATTATATCTAGCCGACACCACGTATGGGTCGCGTTCATAATTGTAGTTGTAATGTGTTTGTGACGGTTCGAACGGGTTGTAAGCCGTTGGACCCGTGTAAGCAGGTATGGGTTGGTCATACCCAAATGGTGGCGAATTTGGTGCAGCTGGTGCGGAGTTCGCCTCCTGTATAGGTCTTGAAGGTCCTTCTTCTTGTAGTGGCGGATAGTGGCTACTACTAGAATGTCGAGGGGTGCTGAAGTGGATACCCCCTCCTCCTCGTGTGGACATACGAGCATTTGTCCTCCTACGCCTTGGCGGATCAGGTATTACTGGTTGCGCCGGTGGCGGAGGTGGTGGCGTAACTGCCACAAAGCGGAATCCTCAGAGGGATCCTGTGGATGTCGCGGTTGTGGTGATGTCTGTTGAGGTGGTGTGTAGTACCACTCATGTCGGTCAAACAACGCTTGGAAACTATCTGGTCCCTGATAGGGTGTGCCATGGAAGGATGACCCATCAGAGACTTCTATCGGATGCGTGGGCGTACCACGAGCAGGTTCTGTTGGATCAGTATCTTCATCCATATGGTCTTCGGAGAAGTGATCTTGTGGCCCTAGTGGAACAAAACCTGAAGGTTCCTGTATGTAGTCAGCTGGATTAAACTGACCTATGAAGTATGGAGTAGGGTCGTCGTAATTCTGGTGCGATACCGAACGTTGTAGAGGTAGGTAGGGCTGTAAACGAGCCGAGTCGAGCCGAGCTAGACCAAGCTCGAGCTCGGCTCGAACTTGATTCGAACTGGCTCGGCTCGAGCTCGAATTTCAAATCGAGCTGAGATTTGAGGCTCGAGCTCGGCTCGATTAGAATTCGAGCTAGCTCGGCTCGGCTCGATCTAGCTCGAATTAACAAAGAACCGCAAAATTTTTTACTTAAAAATCCCTTAAAATGAATTTCTTCATAGCCTAAGGGCCATAATTGCCATTTAATTTAACCATATGGCTAAATATACAAGTATAAATAGTTAATTCACTTTCTCCATTGTCTTTACCTACTTTTATAAGGGAGATACTCCCTTACTTTTTGTTTTCTAAGCGATGTGGGACAAAGAATGAAGGATGTAAACCTTATCGAGCCAGCTCACGAGCTCACGAGCCAAGCCAGGCCAAGCTCGAGCTCGGCTCGTTTACAAATCGAGCCGAGCCGAGCTGGCTCATTTACAACCGAGCCAATTTCGAGCCGAGCTTTCTTCGAGCTTTTTTCGAGCGAGTTTCGAGCGAGCTGCGAGCCACGAGTTTTTTGAACACCCCTAGAGGTAGGAAGGAAGGTTGTGGGTTGTTGGGATCATTCTCTGAGTTTGGCCCAAAGGAGTGCCGGTATGATGGCGTCGAGCTGTGCGAGGTGGAATGCCTCGCAGGTTCATACAGGTCTCTTCGTCGTTGTGGTTCTTCGCTCCTTGTCATTGAAGGAGGTCTTGTACCTGACGGTCCAGCTTCGTGATCGTGATGTGTCACGATATCTCCTCTGCCTCTTCTTCCCCTTCCTCTTCCTCGGAATATTACTGGCGGCATTTTTCCTGCTTTATAAAACTTTAAATACCAATAACAAAAAGAAAAAGACAAAATTGGAATAACAATTCGAATTTGTCCTAAGTTCTTGTCTAGACTCAAGTACGTGCAATTGTGTCATTGAGATTAAACACAATAGGATAGTGTTTAATTCACTCAACGTTGGCTATGATACCAACCTGTCACACCCTGTTTTCCACGTATATCACCGGTGGGCCCGGTGGGGGATTACCGTGACGATCTTGGCAACAATATAGTCAAACCACACAATTATATAAATGCACAGCGGAAGCTTAAAGATAAATATATACTTCAACCTCTGGTTGTAATGTCAAATGTATTACAGAAGTCGAATATATCCACAGCGGATCAAAATAATAATAAAATATTGTTCATTCAGATACGGCATCGAGTTTGCGAGACTATTCGTGATGCTTAGGAAGCTAATACCAGCCAATTTCGTATAGTACCTGCACTTAATCTTTTGGGGAAAAACGTCAGTTTACACTGGTAAATACATTCAACTGACACATTTGAAAATGTTTATTTAAAATTGATTTGAATGCACAAGGCACAAACTCTTTTATAACTTGGGAAAATTATTAAAATCTTGTGAACGTATTACATGTCCTTTTATGCGTTCAGTAGCCCGGGTCGTGCCGGGTTAAAGATTAATAGACACACCACATTGCGTAAAACCGTAGTATAAAAACCAACGGCTACGTCTTTTAATTTATTTGTCGACAATATATACCGGGTGTACGCCTACACCGGGATGTCGATGGTCGTAGCCATTTCGTAAAATGATGCCAAGGATATCCGGGACAACGGTCATTAAACCCCCCAAAGGCTTTTAAGAAACAAAACTGTTTAAATGAGCCGATCATATTATTCAATTAACCACCTAAGCGATGGAAAAATATAATGCTCAATCAAGCGGTATTAACATACCGTAACCCAAGCCCGTATAGGGGAAATAAGTTAAAGTATTTACCTTTGCAAGTATTATTCCTTAATTTGATTAAATCACCGATAGCTTTTACTGGGCTCCTAATCTGGAACGAAGGTTTTAATTAACCTCTTAGAATCCTAACGGGTCTTTATATTGGCCGTAGCCTAGACCGGTTGGTTCCGGAATATAAATATGGTTTAATCGCGCGAAAAGGCAAAAATCGAGAATGGAATGTGATTCTGCCCCAAACAAGTTCAGAGACTTGTTTTATATGGGTTCAAGGTTCACACTCTGGATTTTGGGGTTCAAATAATATAATTTGACCCGTACCGGCTAATTTATGAAAACTAGTTCCATAAGCCGAACCGTGCGCGCAATAGGCGAAACGGTTAACCATGAGAGTCTTACGTTTATTTCCTAAGTCAATATGCCTTAAAAGTGGTTGTGGTATCAGTAGGATACCTTCCGTGATGCCCGTAACGAGTTTAAGTTAATATTACGCCCCGTAGGGGCTTTTCGGTCATTTTAAAGACTTTTAAAGGGCTTTTTGAGTTCTATAGGAAATCTGAGTTTCCCGATCAGTTTATAAAGTCTAAAATACTTTACTTATTATTTAAAATCAGTGGCAACTGGAATCGGGTCAAAAGACCTTGTAGAACTCAAGTTTTGGCCGAAAAGGGCTTATTCGGTATTTACCGAACCGTAGCCATAACCGCAGGTTATGAGCAAGGTAAAAATTATTAAAAATCTTTAAAATTCCAAAAATATTATTTTTATAACAGTGAGTAAAAGTTTTGGTGACGAAATTTTGGTTTAGATGGGCGTTATGCTAATTGCGCCGTTAATTACAAAAGTTTACTTTAATTGCGCTTTTTAGCATAACTCTCATTCTAGACCTCGGATTGACGTGAAACTTTAAGGACATGCTTATAATTTAGTAAGCAAGGTTATGGTCCGTTCACGTGTCCGAAATACTCGTTTTATTTTTAAAAGGCCGTTACGGTCAACTTTTAGGCGATTAACGGAAATGCGTAAAGGACTCGGACAATTCATGAACCGATCACAGAGGTCTATACCATCATGTAACCTGGTCCTAAGAGAGTCCTAAGGCATATCTATACCTCACTAAAATGGGTCAGAACTGAAGTCAAAGCAAAAGTCAAACTTTTGCGACATTCGGCTCCGAACCGGGTCAATATAGCAAATGGTCGATTCAAACGAGCGTAAACAAGTTCATATACTTAATATCATGTTTTATGATCATCAAAACAGGTTTCATAGCATATACATTACAGATTATGTACAAAATGGCAAAACGACTTTCTGTTGACTTTTTAAGTGCACGTTTGACTCGATATTTGACATAGTTAGAGTGGTGATCAGAGGGAACCCTTTTAGGGGTTTATTACCCACATGAATACCAACTCAAAACTACTTTTGATCCGACAATTCACTGGACCATTCATGAATTATTGTTATGACAACCGTTAGTTACGACGGTTGAGTTTATAAGCTAAATCTATGGAAATACAAGACCAAAATGGATTTGAACGACTTACAGAAGTTGTATCTTGCTTAGAGAGCAGAGAAGAAATGCTTGGGAGCTTTAGAATGATCAGTAGTTGAGTGTTTGAGTTGTGTGAATGTTATGAGCCAAATGTGGCTATTTATAGTGCAACAAAGCCCTCAAGATCATCACACAACACTCTACACTGATCATGGATGATGGGCAGGTGTCCCATAGAGCTATGGGTCGAGCATAGGGTGCCCATGCCTCATTTATTGACGTTTTGATCATTCACAAGCTCAAAAGGCAAGAAACTACAAACATTCTGCATCTGGGCGTCTAATGCGGCCCGCATGGAGAATCCATGCTGCTTTTACGCGGGTCGCCTGATGTGTAAAGATCAGACGCGTATCTTAGGTGGCTCGCGGCCCGCCTCAACTTAGGCCAAAACATCACGCGGGTCGCGAGAGGCCTGTTTTTCAGGTTTTTAAAATCTTTTGTAATGATGATCAAAATCTGGTAATTAATAACGAAATCTTTCGTAATGATTTACCTGACCTTTCGGGTTTGAAGGGGTAACTTTGCGGTTTGGCCCTCGGTTAATTACAACTAAGGACCTCGTGTTATTTACCCGCGTTGTTAAGTCCCTGGTTAGTTTATTAATTATTCAGAAAGCCTTAACTTTCATTGTTGCCGCTTCTAACCCTTCTCATACGAATTTGATCATAACTTTCTCGTTTTAAAACGGAACTTCACGGAATTTATACAATATGTTCTAGTGAGCGTATAATACTGTTACAAAGCCTCGGGAGTGTTAAAGGGTCACTCAGAGGTATTATTAAACATGTTGACACAGTTAACCCCTGTAGCTTGTAATCTCTCACTTTCTTCCGCGTTTCACTTCCGTGCGATCCATGATTTATTCGTTTGAAGGTACAAGCACCAATTAGGGTTACTGTACAGTATATTTACCCTTGTTTGACATTTATAACCCTCGAATTTATATACTTTCAAGGTTTGTCAATATTAGTCCTTTATTTAATATCACTGCCACGTGTAATCAAATGACACGTGTTAACACATTATTGGACACAAAAATTCGAGGTGTTACAACCTTGTTCATAGAACCCGAATCTTGAACCTTTTAATCTATTTGAATGATTAGTTAGCCGGTGCAAGCTCCGTTTCTATCGGTTTGAAAGCATTAAGTGTAAAAGAGTTGAAAGAAAGTTGGAAATCCTTCTTTCAATCCTTCACATCATGAAAATGTTTAGATCTATGATGGATCTTAACTTGTTTATGTGGAAATCGGTTAGATCTAAGCTATTCATGGTTGAATGATGCCAAAGTTTGAAGTTCTTCAAGAACACCATGATGACATCACCCAAGAACACTTAGATCTTGGTGATTTCACGGTTAGAATTCAAGTTTTGAAAGATAGAAAGGTGTAGAATCAAGTAATGATAAAAAACGTACAAGATTTAGAGTGAAAACTTACCGGGATTGAGAGAAATCTGAGAAAAGGTGAAGAAGATAGCTGGTTCAGTCAGAGCTTTCCAAAATGGAAAGTATGACAATGACAGCCCTATTTATAGGCTTCCAAAAGAGGAAAGTGGCAGCCGATCGGCTGGGAGATCCGATCGAGTGGGCGGCTCGATCGGCTGGCAAGATGCGAGCCGATCGGCTGGCCTGTTCGATCAGGATGCTTCCTGTTCGATCCGCCACGCACTTCGAGTATTTTGCGACGATTTTCGACGTTTCGATTTCGATGGACGATGATACGGATACGATAGAGTTCCTAGTCAAATTACTTTTAATCCCAACCACTATATCTAACATACAATCTTCTATAAGTCACGTTTCGATGCCGGTTTCGATTGAGTTCGATTGCTTTTCGAGTTTCGATTAGATTTTCGATTGATTTGCTTGAATACCACACCAAACATAAAGTAAGCACGCACAAGTAACACATAAGGCACACACACACGTATAATAATATCAAAATTCGCATAATTCGAGTCTCGAGTTCGATTGATTGTTAGATCGGTTTGATTACTGATTGGTTATCTTTATCGCATTGTTACTTCCTATCATTCACAGTCGTATATCGGTTCGCATTAAAACACATTCGATTACTTCGGTTCTTGCTGATTACAACACTTACTCCACATAATACAACTAAAACACAAAATCGACTATCTACAGTCAAAGAAAGTCAAAGTTGACTTGGACTTTGACTTTGACTTTGACATTCGAAAACACGGGGTGTTACATTGGAGCTGTTGTTGTTGTGCTTCTTCTTTCTTCTTGATGACTTGGAGGGTTGAGCAGTGGTGGTGTCGACGGTCGATGCGGTGGTGGCTTGGTGCAAAGACTTGGTATGCTTATCCCAAAAACCAGACTTTACCCGCTTGTCATTGATCTCAGCGGCAAGCAGGTAGGTCTCTTCAATCGATGATGTCTTGGCAACATGAACGAAATCGGCAACACAGTCGGGTAGAGCTCGGATGTACTTCTTGATGGCCATGTCTGACGTCTTGACCTGATCGGGACAGATGATGCTGAACTGTTTAAAGCGTGCAGTCAGAGAAGCGTTGTCTCCATCCTTCTGCTTGATGTTCCAAAATTCGTCCTCCAGCTTTTGGCGGTCATGGGGAGGGCAAAATTCGTCCATCATAATTGCCTTTAACTCCTCCCAAGTCAGCTCATAAGCTGCATCATTTCCGCGCTTGTTTCGTTCGGCCATCCAACAGTCTAGAGCTCGGGACTGGAAGACGCCTGTAGCATTGAGGGTGCGGAGATTCTCAGGACAACCGCTTTGGCGCAGAGTGACTTCGATAGAATCGAACCATTGAAACATAGCTGTTGGGCCATCTTCTCCGGTGAATTCCTTTGGTCTGCATGCCTTGAACTGTTTAAAGCAGAACCCAGTCTTGCTGGTATCCTTAGGAGCATCGATTCGCGACTCCTCAGATGACTTGCTGGCATTTTCAAAGACATCACTCACAGCTTTTGCCACGCTCTTGGCGATGATAGTAGCGAGACGCCTGTCTCTCTTCTCTTGGCGGGTAAGTGGGGTTCGGTGTCCAGATGACGACATGGTCTGCAACAGACATCGTCGTATGTCTCAGACACAACAAATCGAATCTCACCTCACACGTCTACTACTTACTAAAGCTTAGAATCACGTCGAAACACGCATCACATAAACATGTAGGCACATAAACACAGATTCACGTAATCACAGAAGCACATAAGCACGTAAAGCACAGAGACACGTAAGCACATAAGCACATACTCATTTAAACACATAAGCAGTCAGAACACAGAAACCTATCATTCAAAGCTCGTGCGTCGTTCGTATATAGCGATCGCATGTAGTATATCGAATAGTATTACATATTCGTATAGCATGTCAAGTATAGCGTAGTATAGCGTATATCCTAGCATAGTATTGTCTAGAATTGCTGCGACTTGTTATCGTTTTGAGATAGAAAAGCAATGCGGGTCGCGTGTGTCGATCGAAGTGATAGCAAAAATCGAACGATTCATCAAAATAAAACACATAAACAGATAATCACACACATAAAACACATAAAAATCAACGAATCATCAGAGTCTGCGGTTGCGGGCTCAGAATCGAAACACATAAAATCGAGAAATAGATTGTCTGCGGCTACTAGACATCGACTACCCAAAGCGATTCGACTATTCGCAGTAGACTTGTCGTCACTTTTCGACTCTTGGGATCGCGTTTCTGCCTCGTTCTTGGGCATTCAGCGCGTATTGCCTAGGTCATACTTGTGAGTTCAGGTCGTTGGAGTCCGTCGAGGCTTTGGTGAGATGAGTAAAAGTTGGAATAGGTTGCCAAGATTCGAGTTTCACCCCTGGCTTAGCAATTTCTTCCTTGTTTTAGTAAAATTTGAGGTGATTATTCATCAAAGTATGGATTTCACTCCTGATTTGGTATAATTCTCCTCGTTCGTTATTGAAAATAATAAGGAAACCATTGATAAATTGATAAAATCAGCATTGATCGAACAATTTAGTCGAGAGTTTGCGGCTTTCACACCTAATCTCGGCTAGATCGCTTGACTTTATTTGAGAATTCGAGAGCAGTGATAGCATATGATAGCAGGATATAGCACCTAAACTTGGTTTGTTGGTTCCTAACTATAGTCTAGGTCTCTAAGACAGCGACCCGGACTAGGTCAAGTCCTGCCTAATTCCCTATAGTTATGGCTCTGATACCAATCTGTCACACCCCAATCGATGGCGGAATCATCGGGGCATGGCACTGAGCGAAACAGATTGTCCAGAAGTTTCCATAACAACCTTCATTACTATTCAGTTTTAAATGATACGTCCCATACCGTATCCCAAACAATAAAACAAGTTATTACAGACAAGCATCTAGTCAAATACTCCGTTCCGACAAATCAGATTTTAAAATAAAATAAATATTGTTCAAATGCTTCTAGAGACTCGATCTGCAAGATCTACAGACAACTATGCTCTAGACGCTTATTCCTAGCTCGCCTTCCTAGCAGGTAAGCATGCTAATTGCCTGTCACATACGTTAAAATAAGTCAATACATATAATGTAAAGGTGAGCATACAAGTTTAATAATAGCATATAGAGTTCAAAATAGTTTACGCATAACCAGCACGTACACAGAGGAAAACGAAGCACGTTAATTATCGACATGGACCTATGGATACCAGTGACTGCGGGTTGACTGTCCGAGACAGTTCGCAATACATGATTACCACCGTAATCCATGCAAGTAATTGTCCTTAACAACCCCCGTGTGAACGGGTGCTGAGTCCAAACTATAGTACTACGTCGTTAAGGCAGGTAGACGGCATTCCACGTGTAAACATAACAACAAGCATTCATTTAGTCACGTAATACATGCGAATCGGTTAGCGTTAAAATAATTGAGTAGTGTGTTCGATTTGTGATTTAGGTAAGTAACGTATGTAACACCCAAAAGTGCTAAAGCAAAAAGGGTTCAAGTATACTCACAGCGGTTGATTGATGGATTGAAGGGAGCGCTTGAGAGTAGGGTTAGCGTGAACAGTTCGATAGCATAACGATGAATACACGTAGAATGGAAACAAGTGTAAGTGGGTCGAATAGCCTGGTCGATCGAACGGCAGGTTCGATCGAGTGGGTTGTTCGTTCGGCTGGACAATCCGTTCGGACAGCCTGCTCGATCGGCCGGTAGGCTCGATCGGTTGGACTGTTCGAGTGGATTGTTTCTTCCCTTGAGTAGGATGTGTTTGTGTATGATGGTTTGAACTTTTGAAGTTTTTTGTTGTAGCATTTGAAAACACTGAAGTGTACTTACCTTTCAGGTCGATCGATCGAACGGTCTGTTCGATTGGTCGGCTAAACCGATCGGTTAGGAACTTCAGTAGTAGTCCTCAGCAGGGTGTCACTCGATCGAGCAACATATTCGATCAAACAGCCTGTTCGTTCTGATAGCATGTTCGATCGGGTGGCACTCCAATGCGTCGAACGAATCAAAAATCGAATAAGTGTTGAAGCATAGTATCTAATGATCCGAAGAGTAATGTTTACCAATCAGTCGTTCGATCGGGCATTACTTCGTTCGATACCATACCTCATGAGCTTGTCAAATCGTGGGGCCACATGCTAGTCGATCGGCTGGCCTAGTCGATCGGCTGACCTGTCCGATCGGGTGGGCTGTTCGTTCGAACAGCCTAACCGTTTGGTCAGCATCCTGACCTGTCGGCCTGTTCGTCTAACACTCGGCTGTTCTGGTTATTTGACATTATATCGAGGTAGTTTGACAACGAGCTGAACCATGGAACTTCCATTCTTACTCGTTTTGCCTGTTCGGACAGGAATCACCCAAATCCGGCCAGTGAACGGTGATGTGTGTAAAATGCAACATATAAATTACATCAAATAAGGCATAAAACTAACCCTTTTTAAGTACTAATGTTGGAAAAAGAGTGTTTTTGCCTTCCTTTTGTATTTTCAGGATGAAATGAGCTCAAATTCACAAAAGAAGCAAAAAGACAGCTAATTCTAACATAAATACAAGAAAAGGAATAAAAGTAGACTGCCCGAACCCTCAACGGCATCCTCCCAAGCAAAGAAGAGAAAACAGAAGCCTGAACACGCCCCGTGCTCAGCCAGCACGGGGCCGTGCCCAAGAAGCAGCAGAAAAGACAAACCTGTAGAAGCTTCTATTGCCCACCACGGGGCCGTGTCCAGTGAGCACGGGGGCGTGGCGAAAGTACAGCAGGCGCATTAATTGTAATTGCGAATTACAATTAATGAAGAGAGAGAGTGTCAGACGGGCACGGGGGCGTGTCCAGCGGACACGGGGCCGTGCCCAGCCTTCTGTTCAGCCTATAAATAGGAGTGTTTGGTTTCATTCCAACTCATCCCTTGGCACACCACCTCTCTCACACTTCATCCACCACCCACCACCACCATAACACCATCATCCACCACCATCATCCATTGTCCATCGTAGAGTGTGTGAGTCGTCTCGGGATCCAAGATTGATAGTAAGAGTTCTTAACAATCAAGGCCATGTTTGCCTAAGTCTCTTACATCACTTGGTGAAGACAAGTGTTTAGTATAATACTTTTTATTTTTAGTCTTTTGCACTTTTTATTTGGTTTTGTATTAATGACTTTAATAACTAGTTTCTTATGTTAAAGGTGATCTTTCCTTATCGTTTGTCCGTGATGTCTTGGCATTATTTTACTGTCTATATAAAATAAAAGATTTTCACCATTCATATCTCCACGGTCTATATGGAGATATGTTGGCTACCTGGTCGGGGGTTAAGGGAACGGTTTGGTAAGGGTCTTGCCCTTGTTCAGCGTTTAGAGGTCCTGCAAGGGACCTGGGTCAAATTTAGTAGGATCTCCTTCAATGCCCATAGGTATTGGATGGCGGGGATCCAAACTCTTTGACCCCCTCATAAGTTAACTACTATTAATACTATAACCCGTCTATTTAGGACTGTATCCCTGCTGACTCAGACTACTTAGCCGAGGGTAACGTCACCGCCAAAAGCGGGGCCTACCACAATTTGCACTAATAACTTAATTCATTATCTTCCAATAATCCAACCCTTTAGGATTGTATCCTTGCTGACTCAAACTACTGGGTTGAGGGTAACGTCGCCTTCAAAAGAGGGGCCTACTACAATAACTAAGATAATCTCTTAAACAAGTGCAAAAGTGCGAAAATAATCAAAGGTTATACTAATACACGAGTCAGATCCAAGTGATTCATCTTGTCTATCTGTTTTTATTTTATTTTTATTTTTCAGCATTTACTTAGTTTTTATTTTCTTAGTTTAAAAACATTTTTCTAACTTTTTGATTTGATTAGACGTTGAGGATAAACCGGTATTAAAAGCTCTTGTGTCCTTGGACGACCTCGGTATCTTGCCAACACTATACTACATCCACGATGGGTGCACTTGCCCATATGTGTGTTTAGTGTTAGTAAATATCGTGTTTTATAAATTTAAAACTTGGCTAAAGGTGTAAAAAGGGCTTAAATATACATCAAAAATATAACACACTTTACGCACATCAAGTTTTTGGCGCCGTTGCCGGGGAAACAAGGATTTTAAGAAAGTTAGGAGTCAACGGCCTAATCATATTTTTATTTTTCTTTTAAATTTTTAGGATTTTCTTAGTTTTCAGCTTCTGCAGATGTCACACCCCAACCGATGGCGGAATCATCGGGGCGCGGCACTGAGCGAAACAGATTGTTCAGAAGTTTCCACAACAACTATCATACAATTCAGTTATATAACACGTCCCATACCGTGTCCCAAATAATAACAAGTTATCATAGAAATCAACTAAACAATATGGGAACTGTTCCGACAACTCAAATTCTTAATTATTACAGACCGGAAGTAAATATTGTTTTAAGACCTCTAGACGGCTATCCGTAAATCTTACTGACTACAGGTCCCAGTACAAGATCTACAGATAATTATGGCCCTGGGGCAGGTACGTGGACACTGTCCTAAGGTCACAGGCTCCTAGAAGCTTATTATTGCCTCGCTTCCCTAGCACGCTAGTAGCTTAAACACCTGTCACATACGTTAAAATAAAAGTCAATACATATAATGTAAAGGTGAGTACACAAGTTTGATATAGCATATAGAGTTTGAATAGTTTACGCATAACCAAGCACGTACACAAGGGAAAACGATGCATGTAAATTATCGACATGGGACCATCGATACCAATGACTTCGAGTTGACTGTCCGAGACAGTTCGCAATACATGATTACCACCGTAATCCATGCAAGTAATTGTCCTTAGCAACCCCCGTGTGAACGGGTGCTGAGTCCAAACTATAGTACTACGTTGCTAAAGCAGGCAGATAGCACTCCACGTGTAAACATAATAAACAGCAATCATTTAGACAAGTAATACATGCAAGTAGGTTAGCGTTCAAATAGTTTGTGTTGTTTGTGATTTTGATAGATTACGTATGTAACACCCAAAAGTGCTGAAAGCAAAAAGGGATCGAGTATACTCACAGTGGTTGATTGTGGATTGAAGGGAGCACTGAGAATAGGTTAGCCTGAATAGTTCGATAACACAACGATGAGTAACGCGGAAAAAGTAAACAATGCACTTGGATCGAGTAGGCCATTCGATCGGACAGCAGTTCGATCGAGTGGGCTGTTCGATTGGTTTGAAAGTCCGTTCGAACATCCATTCGATCGGCCGGCTGGCTCGATCGGCTGGTTTCTTCAAGTGGATTGTTTCTTCCTTTGATGTGAAGGATGTGTTTGTGTATGATGGTTTGTACTACCTTTCAGGTTGGCCGATCGAACAGCTGTTCGATCGGTTAGCCCAACCGATCGGCTAGCACTTCATTGTTTTCAAATATGTCACTCGATCGGCTGGCATGTTCGATCGGGTGACATTCCAATGTTTCGAAAAGTCTAAGTGTTTGAAGTATAGTATCTCATGATTCGAGCAGTAATGTTTACAATCGAGTGGCGTAGTCGATCGAACAGTACCTCGTCAATACTACACTTTTGTGAGTTTGTGGGACTAAGTGCTAGTCGATCGGTTAGCCTAGTCGATCGGCTGGCATAGTCGTTCGGTTGGGCTGTTCGATCGAACAGCCTAGCCGTTCGGCCAGCTTCCCGATTCGGTTAACCTTTCACTTAACACTTGGTTATTCCCGTTAATTGTTTGGTGTTTTAGAGATATTGTGACTACGAGTTGAACCACAAAACTGAAGTCCCCACTTAGCCTACTGACTCGAGCAGGAATCACCCAAACCCGGTCAGAGACGATTTGGAACCCAAGCTTAACGTTTAACCCGGAATCGGTATATCTCTAGGTAGAACCCGAATCTTGAACCAGGTGTTTGTTTAGATTGATTTATAAATCGGTTCAAGCTTCGTTTTCACCGGTTTGAGTGTAAAAGAGTTGAAAGATAGATGAAAACCCATCTTCCAATCCTTTTCCACCGTGAAATGTTAAGATCTTTGGAAGATTTTAGGTTATTTATGTGGAAATCGGTTAGATCTAGCTTATTCATGGTTGAATGAAGTCAAGAACATGAAGTTCTTGATGAACACCAAGAACACCATGATGACATCACTCAAGAACACCTAGATCTTGGTGATTTCATGGTTGAAATTCAAGTTTTGAAAGATAGAAAGATGGAGAATCGATTAATGAACAAAAACGTACAAGGATTAGAACGAAATACTTACCGGTTTGAGGGAAATCTGAGATTTAGTGAGAAGAAGAGGCTGGTCGGTCAGAGCTTTTCCAAAAGTGGAAAGGTTGACAAAGACAGCCCTATTTATAGGCTTCCAAAAGAGGAAAGGGTCAGCTGATCGAACAGCATTCCTGATCGAGCAGCTGCTCGATCGAACAGCCTGTTCGATCGGCTAGCCTGTTCGATCAGGTTGCCCTGTTCGATCGGCTAGCCTGTTCGATCAGGTTGCCCTGTTCGATCGGCTTGCCTGGTTTTGAGTGTTTCGCGACGATTTTTGATATTTCGAGTTTGATGAACGATGATTTGAGAATGATAGAATTCCTAATCAAATTACTTTTAGTCTCAACTATAATATCTAACATACAAGCATCCTTACAACCATTTCGGGTTCGATTTCCATTGAGTTTGATTCACCCTTGAGTCTTGATTGATTTGATTGATTCACCACACACTTTAACATAAAAATAAACATGCACAAGTAACACATAAGGCACACACACACGTATAAAAGAAGTACTAAAATCCCCACACTTGAGTTTGATGATTGATTTGATTAGCTTGATTATTGATTGACTAGCTTTATTGCATTGTTACTTCCTATCATTCACAGTCGGTCGTTGATTCACAGTTCGATTATCGGTCGATTAGTTTGATTATACAACACTTACTCCAAATAATACGAAAATCAAAAATGAAACTAAAATGAAATTAATCTTTGTTAATCTTTAATTCCAATAACAGTCAACACTTGACTTTGACTTTGACTTTTGGAAAACACGGGGTGTTACAGTCTCCCTTCCTTTAGGGAATTTCGTCCCGAAATTAGGCCGAGAACCGTACATCGCCGCGTGATTTTACCAATTTGATGCTTCAGATCTATCTGAACAACTGCGGGTACTTGGCCTTCATGTCACTTTCGAGTTCCCAAGTGAACTCCGCGCCTCGTTTGCCTTCCCATCGTACTTTTACAATAGGAATGCGAGAGCGTCTGAGTTGCTTGGTCTGTCGGTCCATGATTTCGACAGGCTTTTCCACGAAGTGTAGCGTCTCATTGACCTGAAGATCGTCGAGTGGTATTATTGCGTCATGGTCGGCTACGCATTTTCGAAGGTTTGAGATATGGAAAGTCGGGTGGACATTGCTGAGTTCCTCCGGTAATTCGAGTTTGTAGGCAACTTTACCGATCCTTTCCAGAATCTTAAACGGTCCAACAAATCGAGGCGCAAGTTTCCCTCTTTTGCCGAATCGGACTACTCCCTTCCAAGGTGATACCTTTAGGAGCACGTAGTCGCCAACTGCAAATTCGCGGGGCCTGCGTCGTTTATCGGCGTACATCTTTTGTCTGTCCCGGGCCTTTACCAAATTTTCCCTTATCTGGTGGATCTTGTCAGTCGTTTCTTGCAGAATCTCGGGCCCAGTCAATTGTGAATGACCGACCTCGTGCCATACAATAGGCGAGCGACATCTCCTACCATACAAGGCTTCGAAAGGTGCCATTTCGATGCTGGAGTGATAGCTATTATTATACGAAAATTCGACTAACGGTAGGTGTTTGCTCCAACTACCACCAAAATCGATAACACACGCACGGAGCATGTCTTCAATAGTACGAATCGTTCTTTCAGTCTGCCCGTCGGTTTGCGGGTGGAATGCGGTACTCAAATTCAGCGTCGTACCAAGAGCTGCTTGAAAAGTTTCCCACAATCTCGATGTAAACCGAGCATCGCGATCCGAAATGATGTCTCGAGGCGTACCATGATTCTTAATGATCTCGTCGGTGTAGATTTGGGCTAGCTTGGCCACCTTATAGTCTTCTCGTATTGGCAGAAAGTGGGCTGATTTGGTTAGACGGTCGACTATAACCCAAATACTGTCGTGACCTGATGGCGTGGTCGGAAGCTTAGTTATGAAATCCATAGCTATGCTTTCCCACTTCCATACGGGTATCGGCGGTTGTTCGAGTAAGCCTGACGGTCTTTGGTGTTCAGCCTTGACTCTTGCACAAGTTAAACAGCTACCAACATATAGAGCAATATCCCTTTTCATCCCAGGCCACCAGTACTTGTAGCGGATGTCCTGGTACATTTTGTCCGCACCGGGATGAATGGAATATCGGGATTTGTGGGCTTCGTTCATGATGATCTTTCGCAAATCTGTCCTCCTCGGAACCCAGATTCGGTCCAGATAATAGAATATCCCGTTGGCTTTGCTCACGAGCTGAGTTCCATCGTGATAGATTCGTTCTTTCTTCAACGTACGCTCGTTAAAGCAAGCGTGTTGTGCTTCGCGGATGAGAGCTTCGAGGTTATACTGAGCCTGGATGTTTTGAACACCTATCACGTAATTCTTTCTGCTGAGGGCGTCTGCAACTACATTCGCCTTGCCTGGGTGATAACGGATCTCACAGTCGTAATCGTTGAGAAGTTCTACCCATCGGCGTTGACGCATATTGAGTTCTCTCTGGTTAAAGATATGTTGTAGGCTCTTGTGATCAGTGAAGATTGTGCACTTTGTACCATACAGGTAGTGTCGCCAAATCTTTAAGGCAAAGACAACTGCGCCTAGCTCGAGGTCATGGGTCGTATAGTTCTTCTCGTGGATTTTAAGCTGTCGAGATGCGTAAGCTATAACCTTGTCTCGTTGCATGAGAACACAGCCAAGTCCAAGGTTTGAAGCATCACAATAGACAACGAAGTCATCGCTTCCGTCCGGCAGTGTAAGAACTGGTGCATGGCACAGCATGTGTTTGAGGGTTTGGAAAGCAGTCTCCTGTGCGGTTCCCCACACAAAAGGCTTGTCTTTATGGGTAAGGGAGGTAAGCGGTACAGCAATCTTTGAGAATCCTTCGATGAATCGCCGGTAGTAACCAGCTAATCCGAGAAAAGAGCGAACTTCTGACGGATTCTTTGGCGTAACCCATCCCTTGACTGCCTCAATCTTTGCAGGATCAACGTGTATACCCCGACTATTCACAATGTGACCCAGAAATTGAACCTCCTCCAACCAGAACTCACACTTGGAGAATTTGGCGTAGAGTTGGTTTCCCTGAAGCAACTCGAGAACCAATCGCAAATGCTGCGCATGTTCGGCCCTCGATCTGGAATAGATCAGGACATCGTCGATAAATACAATGACAAAGCGGTCTAAGAACGGTTTACACACGCGATTCATCAGATCCATAAAGACCGCGGGTGCGTTGGTCAGACCAAAAGGCATGACAACAAATTCGTAGTGGCCGTATCGGGTTCGAAAAGCGGTTTTGGGTATGTCTTCCTCCTGAGTCCGCAACTGATGGTAGCCTGAACGTAGATCAATCTTGGAGAAACACTGAGCACCTTGTAGTTGGTCAAACAGATCATCGATTCTTGGTAAGGGGTATCGGTTCTTGATGGTCAGCTTGTTCAATTCCCGGTAATCGATGCACATTCGGAACGACCCGTCCTTCTTTTTGACGAAAAGGACTGGTGCGCCCCATGGAGAAGTGCTCGGGCGAATGAAGCCTTTTTCAAGTAACTCTTGGAGTTGGTTTGAGAGTTCTCGCATCTCAGATGGAGCGAGTCGATACGGAGCTTTGGCCCCTGGGTTGGCTCCTGGAATCAGGTCGATTCGAAAGTCGATATCACGACTTGGAGGTAATCCAGGAAGATCATCAGGGAACACCTGAGGAAATTCTCGGACAACAGGAACATCCTTGACTTCAACTTTCTTTTTCTTGTCCGTCTCTGCTACAACAATGTTGGCCAAGAAGGCTCGATATTCCTTGCGGAGATATTTGCGAGCTTGAAGACAGGACATGAGCTTGAGATCTTTCGCAGTAGTTTCACCGTACACACATAGAATATCACCACTAGCTAACACAAATCGAATCATTTTATCGGAACACACAACTTCAGCACGGTTTTCACGAAGAAAGTCCATGCCTACTATGACATCGAAACTTCCGAGTTGCATCGGGATAAGATTGATCGGGAATATATGATTGTTGAGCTTGAGAGTACAATCACGGAACACAGAATTGACAGCAATGGTTCTTCCGGTAGCGATTTCTACTTCGAAGGGTGTCGAAAGATAAGAGCGCTTACGTCTAAGAAGCTTCTCAAATTCAAATGACACAAAGCAGTTATCGGCTCCAGTATCAAACAAACATGATGCATATATACCATTCACAAGGAACGTACCATTGACCACGTTGTTGTCAGCTTGAGCCTGTCGTGCATTGATGTTGAAGGTTCTGGCGTGAGCTGCTTGTTGTTGAGGCTGTTGTTGTTGTTGCTGGGGTTGTTGAGCTTCTTGTTTCACCACCCTGTTCGGGCACCGGTTTGCGAAGTGGTTAGGGTCACCACATGCAAAGCAGGTCCGAACATTGTTTGCTGGGGCCTGTGCAGCTTGAGGAGCTTGAGGAGCTTGAGGAGCAGGGAGTAGAGCCTGATTGACAGCGGCTTGAGCTTGAGCTTGACGGGGACCATAGCGACAACTCGCAGTGAAATGCCCGTAAACGTTGCAGTGGGCACAGAATCGGCAGGCCACACCCACCGGATGATGATAAGAGCATGTAGCACAGAGTGGGTGGGGGCCGGTGTACGCACGCTTCGCTGGCGGCGCATTGATCACTGGCGCTGAACGCTGTGGCTGTTGCTGCTGGGCTGGTACAGACTGTAGTGGAGCAGCAGTGGTTGCGGCAGCGCAACTTTTGTTCTTCTTTCTTCTTCTCGAAGACTTGGAGGCTTGAGTGGTGGTGTTGTCGGTTGATGCGGCGGTGACTTGATCCAAGGGCTTGACTTGCTTATCCCAGAAACCAGCCTTCACCCGCTTGTCATTAATCTCAGCGGCGAGCAGGTAGGTCTCCTCAATCGTTGCGGGCTTTGAAGCTAGGACAAAATCCGCTACACAGTCAGGAAGAGCGCGGATGTATTTCTTGATGGTCATGTCGGGAGTCTTGACCTGGTCTGGACAGATGATGCTTAACTGCTTGAAGCGAGCAGTGAGACCGGCGTTGTCACCCTTGTCTTGTTTAATACCCCAGAATTCATCCTCCAACTTATGACGCTCATGGGAGGGACAGTATTCTTCGATCATGATCTCCTTCAGCTTCTTCCATGACAGAGCATAGGCTGCGTCGTTTCCGCGCTTGTTTCTTTCAGCAGTCCACCAGTCCAAAGCACGGGACTGGAAGACGCCAGTAGCATTGAGAGTCCGGAGATTATCTGGGCATCCACTTTGACGAAAGGTGACTTCTATCGAGTCAAACCAGTGAAACATAGCCGTTGGACCATCCTCGCCGGTGAACTCTTTTGGCCCACATGCCTTAAATTGCTTGAAGCTAAAAGCAGTCTTGCTGGATTCTTTCGGAGCATCAGCTTGTGACATCTCAGATGATTTGCTGGCGTTCTCATAAACCTCACTCACGGCCTTCGCCACGGTCTTAGAGATGATAGCAGCCAGACGTCGATCTCTTTTCTCCTGGCGGGTAAGACGTGAGCGTGATCTAGGTTGTCCAGATGACGACATGGTCTGCAATAGACATCGTCACAGGCTCAACACAACGAATTCGAGTCTCACACGTTCTTAGATCTCTAAAGCTTAGAATCACGTCGCATCTCTCGTCACGTAACACATATAATCACATAAGCACATAATCATAGAGGCACATAAGCACAGAAGCAATTAGAGCACATAAGCAATTAAGCAAATAGAGCACTTAATTTTTCCTAAACACGTACGAAATTTTATCACAGAGGTAGTTAATGTCACGTAATTCCTCCTAACAGTACTTAGTAGCACACTTAGTTTCCTGTCTACCTCTAAGTTTTGAATATAGCGGTCACATACAACACATCGAGTAGCTTAGTATGGCGTAGCGTAGCATAGCACACTGGTTTCGTTTAGATCACCTCAACAGGGATTTGAATCGAGATAGGATAGCAACAAAGGTTACGCAGATCGATAACAAATGGAGTAACCAACGAATCTTTAAAACACGTAAACAGGTAAATCATATAAAATCAACAAAACAACACTCAAAATCGGAAAATGGATTGTCTGCGGCTACTAGACTTTGACTAACCATGGCAATTTAACTATTCACAGTTGACTTGTCGTCACTTTCGACTCTAGGGGACATGTTCCTGCCTCGATTCTTGGGCATTATGCATGCGCATTCTAGGTCATACTCGTGAGTTCAGGTCGTTGGAGTCCGTCAATTGCCTTGGCGGGATAAAATTAAAGTTGGAATAACTGTCAAGGTTAGGGTTTCACCCCTAGCTCAACAATTTCTTCCCTGTTTTAAGAAAATCCAGAGGAAAGTTTTCATCAAATTACGGGTTTCAGCCCTAATTTGGTATAATTCTCCCCCGTTTGTTGATAGAAATTAGCACAAAGTAATTGGCAAAATTTTGTAATCTAGGCAGGAATTTGCGGGTTTCACTCCTAATCCCGTCCAAATTACAAAATTTGGCTCGGAGTTCGGATGTAATGATAGAATAGAAGGAAACAACAAAAAATAAGCACATAAACTTGGTCTCTTGGTTCCTAACTATAGTCTAGGTCTCTAAGACAGCGATCCGGACTAGATCGTGTCTAACCTAATTCCCTATAGTTATGGCTCTGATACCAATCTGTCACACCCCAACCGATGGCGGAATCATCGGGGCGCGGCACTGAGCGAAACAGATTGTTCAGAAGTTTCCACAACAACTATCATACAATTCAGTTATATAACACGTCCCATACCGTGTCCCAAATAATAACAAGTTATCATAGAAATCAACTAAACAATATGGGAACTGTTCCGACAACTCAAATTCTTAATTATTACAGACCGGAAGTAAATATTGTTTTAAGACCTCTAGACGGCTATCCGTAAATCTTACTGACTACAGGTGCCAGTACAAGATCTACAGATAATTATGGCCCTGGGGCAGGTACGTGGACACTGTCCTAAGGTCACAGGCTCCTAGAAGCTTATTATTGCCTCGCTTCCCTAGCACGCTAGTAGCTTAAACACCTGTCACATACGTTAAAATAAAAGTCAATACATATAATGTAAAGGTGAGTACACAAGTTTGATATAGCATATAGAGTTTGAATAGTTTACGCATAACCAAGCACGTACACAAGGGAAAACGATGCATGTAAATTATCGACATGGGACCATCGATACCAATGACTTCGAGTTGACTGTCCGAGACAGTTCGCAATACATGATTACCACCGTAATCCATGCAAGTAATTGTCCTTAGCAACCCCCGTGTGAACGGGTGCTGAGTCCAAACTATAGTACTACGTTGCTAAAGCAGGCAGATAGCACTCCACGTGTAAACATAATAAACAGCAATCATTTAGACAAGTAATACATGCAAGTAGGTTAGCGTTCAAATAGTTTGTGTTGTTTGTGATTTTGATAGATTACGTATGTAACACCCAAAAGTGCTGAAAGCAAAAAGGGATCGAGTATACTCACAGTGGTTGATTGTGGATTGAAGGGAGCACTGAGAATAGGTTAGCCTGAATAGTTCGATAACACAACGATGAGTAACGCGGAAAAAGTAAACAATGCACTTGGATCGAGTAGGCCATTCGATCGGACAGCAGTTCGATCGAGTGGGCTGTTCGATTGGTTTGAAAGTCCGTTCGAACATCCATTCGATCGGCCGGCTGGCTCGATCGGCTGGTTTCTTCAAGTGGATTGTTTCTTCCTTTGATGTGAAAGATGTGTTTGTGTATGATGGTTTGTACTACCTTTCAGGTTGGCCGATCGAACAGCTGTTCGATCGGTTAGCCCAACCGATCGGCTAGCACTTCATTGTTTTCAAATATGTCACTCGATCGGCTGGCATGTTCGATCGGGTGACATTCCAATGTTTCGAAAAGTCTAAGTGTTTGAAGTATAGTATCTCATGATTCGAGCAGTAATGTTTACAATCGAGTGGCGTAGTCGATCGAACAGTACCTCGTCAATACTACACTTTTGTGAGTTTGTGGGACTAAGTGCTAGTCGATCGGTTAGCCTAGTCGATCGGCTGGCATAGTCGTTCGGTTGGGCTGTTCGATCGAACAGCCTAGCCGTTCGGCCAGCTTCCCGATTCGGTTAACCTTTCACTTAACACTTGGTTATTCCCGTTAATTGTTTGGTGTTTTAGAGATATTGTGACTACGAGTTGAACCACAAAACTGAAGTCCCCACTTAGCCTACTGACTCGAGCAGGAATCACCCAAACCCGGTCAGAGACGATTTGGAACCCAAGCTTAACGTTTAACCCGGAATCGGTATATCTCTAGGTAGAACCCGAATCTTGAACCAGGTGTTTGTTTAGATTGATTTATAAATCGGTTCAAGCTTCGTTTTCACCGGTTTGAGTGTAAAAGAGTTGAAAGATAGATGAAAACCCATCTTCCAATCCTTTTCCACCGTGAAATGTTAAGATCTTTGGAAGATTTTAGGTTATTTATGTGGAAATCGGTTAGATCTAGCTTATTCATGGTTGAATGAAGTCAAGAACATGAAGTTCTTGATGAACACCAAGAACACCATGATGACATCACTCAAGAACACCTAGATCTTGGTGATTTCATGGTTGAAATTCAAGTTTTGAAAGATAGAAAGATGGAGAATCGATTAATGAACAAAAACGTACAAGGATTAGAACGAAATACTTACCGGTTTGAGGGAAATCTGAGATTTAGTGAGAAGAAGAGGCTGGTCGGTCAGAGCTTTTCCAAAAGTGGAAAGGTTGACAAAGACAGCCCTATTTATAGGCTTCCAAAAGAGGAAAGGGTCAGCTGATCGAACAGCATTCCTGATCGAGCAGCTGCTCGATCGAACAGCCTGTTCGATCGGCTAGCCTGTTCGATCAGGTTGCCCTGTTCGATCGGCTAGCCTGTTCGATCAGGTTGCCCTGTTCGATCGGCTTGCCTGGTTTTGAGTGTTTCGCGACGATTTTTGATATTTCGAGTTTGATGAACGATGATTTGAGAATGATAGAATTCCTAATCAAATTACTTTTAGTCTCAACTATAATATCTAACATACAAGCATCCTTACAACCATTTCGGGTTCGATTTCCATTGAGTTTGATTCACCCTTGAGTCTTGATTGATTTGATTGATTCACCACACACTTTAACATAAAAATAAACATGCACAAGTAACACATAAGGCACACACACACGTATAAAAGAAGTACTAAAATCCCCACACTTGAGTTTGATGATTGATTTGATTAGCTTGATTATTGATTGACTAGCTTTATTGCATTGTTACTTCCTATCATTCACAGTCGGTCGTTGATTCACAGTTCGATTATCGGTCGATTAGTTTGATTATACAACACTTACTCCAAATAATACGAAAATCAAAAATGAAACTAAAATGAAATTAATCTTTGTTAATCTTTAATTCCAATAACAGTCAACACTTGACTTTGACTTTGACTTTTGGAAAACACGGGGTGTTACAGCAGAGCTCAGCACCGGCCGTGCCCGCTGAACACGCCCCCGTGCTCAATCATTGGAACTGGCAATCCTGTTTTAAGTCAGACAGTAAGCTGAACACGGGGCCGTGCTCACTCAACACGCCCCCGTGCCCAAGATTCTCTTACTGAAAACAGAACCGTTTGATCCCGGCGGTTGGTAATTTCTGACACAAACATGAGTGATAGTAATTCTTTTTACTTTCGGCACTCTTATGGTATGTGGTGTCAATTATGTGGAGGCGAACATGAAGAATTAAAATGTTATTTTCTAAATTATAGGCCCCACTATATAGACCCACCAATTCCTTATAACCTTAAGAGGGGCGAAAGTAAAAATAAGCACTATCTCTCCCTCGAATGCGCCCAGCCAGATATTCTAGGGGAAATGCTCCTTGACGAGTTATTTCAACTAGAAGAACTAATTCTAAATTGGTCAAAAGAACTTAGGAAGGATTTTATTGATCCGCCCCAAGACGATGACCATGAAGAAATGTTGGAACCGCATTCCGACAACCTCCTTGCTTCCGAAAATACCTTAATACCTAGAAAAGACTTGGACGATAGTCGTCCCTGTGCCGATTGTGCCGTGAAGGACTCTCCATCGACTTCGTTCGATGCATACATAGACCTGAACGATTCGGCATACACCTTCTTTAACGAGAGCCCGGGAAAGGGTTGGACTTGTCCACCTAGAATGAAAATAGGAATTACCCTCACCGACAACCTCTTGCGTTCTCGCCTTAGTATAGGACAATTAAGGTATCTTAGGCACTTTGGGGTTGTTCCATCCAGTAAGGAACCACCCGATATCAATAAGATCCTTAGGGACAACAAAACTCCATAAGACAGCCTCCAGGCACGGGGCCGTGTTCGGTCAACACGCCCCCGTGCTCACCTAAAAGATTCTCTGCTGATTATGTCAGAATACAGACAAAATGTGTCAGGATTTTCTCTGCACACGGGGCCGTGTCCAGCGGACACGGGGCCGTGTCCAGTGCGCTGTCGTTTTCTTTAAATGCAGCCTGATTCCTGCTCATTTTTGACCACTTCACTAGCCAGAGATTCCTGGGATCTTCACCTATACCATCCTAGAAAATGGCCAGCAGAACAAGCGGATCATCTTTAAGAGGTAACCGAAATGGGAGAAGGTCGTCCACAGCAGAAGACTCCCTGGTGAACTACGTTTACGCCTTGAGGGAGGCCATAGACGAAATGACTGGAGTGGAGGAAGCGTTAGTGGACCGTATTAACCATCTGACGGTGGGGTTGGAAGGCTGTCTCAGAGAAGTAAACCTCTTGCACCAGAGGTTAAACCTTCTCGCTTCCCCGCCTTTGGTTCCCATAATAACCCAAAGAGCGTGGAATGTAGTACCCGAGGTCATCATTCTGGCCGAATGGTATGCCATGCACCAAGAACCTCCGCAAAGGGTGGTGCAAGGAGTCCCGGTGAATGTTCCTCCTCAAGCCACTAAGGAAAATGAAGCCGCTTTCTTCCTTCCAAGGGAGATAGAAGAGTGGCTTTGAACAACATCTGAGGAACAATCGGCTAAAGGTCTTACTACATCGGGAAACTATTCCCGAAATTTTCTTAAAGAAGTAGAACCCTTTATGATAACCTCGTGTATCTCCCTAGTTATTTAGTTAAGTTTTTAGTTTATTTTGTTTAAGAAACTATATGTATCTCTCTATGTTTGCAATGAAATGATGGTTTCTAAAGTTTGATGGTTTATAATAAATAACACACACTCGTGGTGATAAGGATGAAAAAAGGGAACGAGAAAAATGGCCCCATGCACAAGAACGAAGCAACCCGACACAAATCTCCATTACAGAAGGCTCAACACGGGCCGTGCTCAACCAACACGACCCCGTGCTGAGACACCTGCAGAAAAACGCCCAGTTCAGGTAACTGGACACGGGCCGTGTTCAACGGACACGCCCCCCGTGTCCAGGCTTCTGTCTCATTTCTTTAATTTTTGTTACTGGCACCTGAACACGGGGTCGTGTCCGGTCCCCACGGGGCCGTGTCCAGACTGCCAGTAACATAAATCTTTGCTTTTTAACACCTCATTACACATCCAATCAACCTAAAAATTTATTTTTGAGACACATTGAGGACAATGTGTAATTTAAGTGTGGAGGGGGGGGGGGAAGCTAAAACCTTGAAATTTTGCAAGTCCTAACAACAAGCCTTACACAAAACTCTATTGGAACCGCTAAACACCCCAAATTTTTCAAAAAAAAAATATATTTTTTTTACTTGTCTAAAGTTTAAGTTAGGAATACCAAGATTAATAAGGTTATATTTTTATAAAATTTACAACCGAGAGCATCGTGATAACAAGAACCAACATAAGAAAATTATGAAACGGCATAACAAGTCTAGTTAAAATTTGATTATATATACTTGATCACATTAAAAACCCATTCCCACAAAAGTGAGTTTTTGAGCCTTTATTGAGCATACAAATTTACATCCTTAGACTAAATGCTCATTTTTCGTTTCTTGTGTGAATAGCCGCTTGGTTCTTGCAACTCTAGAACTTGCCACGACGATTCATTCCCGGTCCTTACCAACTTAAACCCAAGTAAGTAAATGATGGAGGCATTAGGACTAACCATTTTTCTTTCTACACCATTATTTTTCATTTTTTTTACCACCTACCCAAAATCCCCCTAGTTAACCCCTTTGAGCCTAAACCTTTCGTTTCTTTACCCTAAACCCTTTTTACCCACCAAAAATCCTTTTTATTTTTCACCCTTTATTTTAGTAATAAGCTCGGTTTTTCGCAAGCTCGTTCTTTTATGTGATGAAAAAAAAATGATGAAATGATGAAGTTAAAAACAAACAAAGCTATACAAACAAAAGCTTGTTTGGAGAAATACTTCAAAATAAAAAGTCACTAAAAACAAAGTGTTTTACGAAAACCGACGCTTTTTACGCTTTTCGCCCTTTTACTAACCACTAACCCAACCACCCACCTTTAGCCCAAGCCTAACCCTTCACCCAAAAAGTCCTCTTGATATTTACAAAGGTATAAAGTTAAAAAGGAGGAGGATTGATTGCTTGGCAAGCCTATGGTAGGCGTAAGTTCCATGCCGCTCTCGAGTGATTCACTAAAAAAATACACCTTCGGCCGAGTGTTGAGTGATTTCTCCCGTGAGGTATGTGAACTTGTATATAAATGAAATTTTAAAAAGGCATGTTATGCCCAAATAAGTAATTTATCCTATGAAACGTTCTAAATAAATCATAACGAATAGGATTGTAAATAAATAAAAATAAAGCCCAAAAAAATCTTGGATTCCCGACACTCTATGACAAGCCAAAAACCTTCTCTTCTACCCATTCCATTTGGGAGTGTAAGCCACATTTAAAGAGTTTTGCTTGAGGACAAGCAAAAGTTCAAGTGTGTGGGTATTTGATGTGTGTAAAATGCAACATATAAATTACATCAAATAAGGCATAAAACTAACCCTTTTTAAGTACTAATGTTGGAAAAAGAGTGTTTTTGCCTTCCTTTTGTATTTTCAGGATGAAATGAGCTCAAATTCACAAAAGAAGCAAAAAGACAGCTAATTCTAACATAAATACAAGAAAAGGAATAAAAGTAGACTGCCCGAACCCTCAACGGCATCCTCCCAAGCAAAGAAGAGAAAACAGAAGCCTGAACACGCCCCGTGCTCAGCCAGCACGGGGTCGTGCCCAAGAAGCAGCAGAAAAGACAAACCTGTAGAAGCTTCTATTGCCCACCACGGGGCCGTGTCCAGTGAGCACGGGGGCGTGGCGAAAGTACAGCAGACGCATTAATTGTAATTGCGAATTACAATTAATGAAGAGAGAGAGTGTCAGACGGGCACGGGGGCGTGTCCAGCGGACACGGGGCCGTGCCCAGCCTTCTGTTCAGCCTATAAATAGGTGTGCTTGGTTTCATTCCAACTCATCCCTTGGCACACCACCTCTCTCACACTTCATCCACCACCCACCACCACCATAACACCATCATCCACCACCATCATCCATTGTCCATCGTAGAGTGTGTGAGTCGTCTCGGGATCCAAGATTGATAGTAAGAGTTCTTGACAATCAAGGCCATGTTTTCCTAAGTCTCTTACATCACTTGGTGAAGACAAGTGTTTAGTATAATACCTTTTATTTTTAATCTTTTGCACTTTTTATTTGGTTTTGTATTAATGACTTTAATAACTAGTTTCTTATGTTGAAGGTGATCTTTCCTTATCGTTTGTCTGTGGTGTCTTGGCATTATTTTACTGTCTATATAAAATAAAAGATTTTCACCATTCATATCTCCACGGTCTATATGGAGATATGTTGGCTACCTGGTCGGGGGTTAAGGGAACGGTTTGGTAAGGGTCTTGCCCTTGTTCAGCGTTTAGAGGTCCTGCAAGGGAACTGGGTCAAATTTAGTAGGATCTCCTTCAATGACATAGGTATTGGATGGCGGGGATCCAAACTCTTTGACCCCCTCATAAGTTAACTACTATTAATACTGTAACCCGGCTATTTAGGACTGTATCCCTGCTGACTCAGACTACTTAGCCGAGGGTAACGTCACCGCCAAAAGCGGGGCCTACCACAATTTGCATTAATAACTTAATTCATTATCTTCCAATAATCCAACCCTTTAGGATTGTATCCTTGCTGACTCAAACTACTGGGTTGAGGGTAACGTCGCCTTCAAAAGAGGGGCCTACTACAATAACTAAGATAATCTCTTAAACAAGTGCAAAAGTGCGAAAATAATCAAAGGTTATACTAATACACGAGTCGGATCCAAGTGATTCATCTTGTCTACCTGTTTTTATTTTATTTTTATTTTTCAGCATTTAGTTAGTTTTTATTTTCTTAGTTTAAAAACATTTTTCTAACTTTTTGATTTGATTAGACGTTGAGGATAAATCGGTATTAAAAGCTCTTGTGTCCTTGGACGACCTCGGTATCTTGCCAACACTATACTACGTCCACGATGGGTGCACTTGCCCATATGTGTGTTTAGTGTTAGTAAATATCGTGTTTTATAAATTTAAAACTTGGCTAAAGGTGTAAAAAGGGCTTAAATATACATCAAAAATATAACACACTTTACGCACATCAACGGTTTAGAACGGTAGTTTAATGTTTAACCCAAAATCGGTGAACCTCGTAAGTAGAATCCGAATCTTGAACCACTCATCCATTAGAATATTTGGTGAGTTGACTCAAGTTCCGTTTCTACCGGTTTGAAGGCATTGAGCGTAAAAGAGTTGAGAGAAAGTTGGAATTTCTTCTTTCAATCCTTCACATCGTGGAAATGTTTAGATCTTCAGTAGATCTTAGCTTGTTTATGTGGAAATCGGTTAGATCCAAGCTATTCATGGTGGATTGAAGTCGGGACATGGTGTTCTTGAAGAACACCATGATGACATCACCCAAGAATGCCTAGATCTTGGTGATTTCACGGTTAGAAATCAAAAATTGAAAGATAGAAAGGTGTAGGAGCATGTTTTGATTGAGAAAGTACAAGATTTAGGTTGAAAACTTACCGAAATCGGAAGAAATCTGAGGAAAGAGGAGGAGCACGAGCTGGTCGGTCAGAACTTTCCAAAAGTGGTAAAGAGTGACAATGACAACCCTATTTATAGGCTCCAAAAGAGGAAAGGGCTGCCCGATCGGCCAGGCTTCCCCGATCGGACAGCCTGCTCGATCGAACAGTCTGTTTGATTGGTTGGGCTGTTCAATCAGCGGATAGCCTGATCGATCAACAGCCTGGTTCGAGGGTTCGGGCGACGATTTTTGATATTTCGATTTCGATCGAAGGCGTTACGAGTACGATAGAGTTTCCTATTCAAATTACTTTCAGTCCCACTACTATATCTAACATACAATCACCTATAATTCTCCTTATCCTAAAGTTACCATTCGTCGTAGTTCGATTTCGATTGTATTCGATTTGAGTTTCGAGTTTCGATTCGAGTTTCAATTGATTACCACACAACATAAAGTAAACACGCACAGGAAACACATAAGGCACACACACACGTATAACAGCAACCAAAGTTCGCGTAATTCGAGATTCGAGTTCGATGATAGTTAGATCGGTTTGATTACTGATTAGTTAGCTTTATCGCATTGTTACTTCCTACTATTCACAGTCGTAAATCGGTTCGCGCTAAAACATACGATTACTTCGATTCTTTCTGATTACAACACTTACTCCACATAATACAAATAAAACTGAAAATAGACTATTTACTGTCAAAGAAAGTCAAAGTTGACTTGGACTTGGACTTTGACTTTGACTTTAACATTCGAAAACACGGGGTGTTACACTACGTAATATATAATTGTCTTAATTATTCAAAACAAAAGTACAAACTAATATACAATCCTCTATTTCAAATTGATATTGTACAGATTCCGTGTATAAATTTACAACTAGAGGTGTTCATGGTCCACTTCAACCATGCTTTTATTAAAACAATGGACCGAACAACTAACTAGGTTTTATAACATGACAAACCAAACCGACCCAAATAGTAGGCCGACCGTACTTTGTTACAGACTTACAACTCAAAAGACTAGTCTGGTGAATCCCATATTTATTGCTCATACAACTTAGATGTGACAATTGCAACGGTTTTTGGTAGGATCGTTCAAACCGCTCGTCACTCGTTCAAAAATTACTCGTTCGATTTAACGCTTGGTTCTAAACCGAACCGCTCTGCTCGGTTCAGTTTGTAAACGAGCCCAGCACAAGCAAATTCCGGTCCGTTCAACTCGGGCTCGGCTGGTGGACATCCCTGGTTTTTGGTAAATAAAGTTAGATCGGATATCCAATGTTCCGGTTTGGATGAACATCACGAGTTCATCAAATCCTCCAAATGGCTTTCTGCAACCTTCCAACTCTCGTACCTTCATCATCTTTCCCTCTGCAATTCCAGTTTAATTTCAATCGTAACCTCATCCGACCAAGATTTCCGACCATAACAATGGCCACAAAAACCGATGATAATGACAACCCCACAAAATTCGTCACGTTTTTGGGGAAAGGTGGGTCTGGTAAAACCTTCTCCGCCGTTTTTGCAGCTCAGGTTCGGTTTCTTGCTTCATGATATCTGTCATTGTTATTCATCTTAACTGGGATTTAGTTATAAAATTTAATCCAAATGTACTAGTTCTTGCATTTTAGTGAGTTGGGGAGGATTGTTTATACTTTTATATTTCAAGTTTTGATGTAGAGTGGTAGCAAGAATAATGAATCTTGAAGAAATTGATACAAAACTGAATGCCTTAAATATTAGGATTTCCCAAGTTAGAAATTATTAAAATCAAGACTATAAATAGACGCTTATATTATGTCAATCAATAATTTACGCGTTTTAAGCTAAAAAGGAGTGGATTGAAGATTGCTTAATGACGAAATTGGAATCCTAATTGATGAAATGCGAGTCCGAAAATTGGACATGGGGGTTCGTCAAATGATTCGGCTTGTCGAGACCTTTCTGTCTGTTGGTTAGTTAGACCATGCGTAATGAGCATTATATGGGTGTGAAGGGGCTTGGTAACGCCCCCAGCATGAAGAGGGAGGGTCGTTTCTAGTATAACGCCAAATGAGGAGGGACAAAATTGGAAAATAAAGATTGAAAAGGCATTAAAGGGAGTTAACCATTACACATTTTTGAAGGGGCGTTATGATGCTGATGTGGCGGAAATTAACCATTACGGATGGTCTTATGGGCCATGTAACTCCACTCCTAGCCTAAGTTATGCTTGTTTGAAGTTTGAGCCCTTCTCGCCCCATTTCCTTCTGTCCAACTGGTCCAAGTAAGAAGAGTCTGCGAACTCTTGGATTAGCTCCTTATCACATTTTGACTTCATATATGATATAAACTATATATTTTCGAGAAGGGTCTTAGAGTGTATGAAAAATTCTTTGAAGAGGAGTGTTTATGGTTGAGGTCGAACGTAATTAATTTGAAGTCGAGTTGCATCTTTACTGTCGACTGTTGTTAGTATTAGTTAGCTATACGTTTGAATAGTATGTAGTTAGTTATGGCAGTGTGTAAATTTCATCAAGATTTTGAAAAGTTGAAAACTTGCAGCATTACGCAAGTGCTGGGTTCAAAACGTGTTTGGTCATACATTCACAAGATCCCACCGCGGATTATATACTTAATAGTAAGATCGGAACAACTCCTGTTACTTGCAATGACAATCTCTCGGCCGTTAGATTGGAAACTACAAAAGTAAGTTCCGTTTGCTGTTTTTCGGTTCAGCATCTTTTGATCATTGACCATTGGTAAAGTATGTTTTACGATGTTAGATGATTCTCGAGCCGCTTAGTAAAATGAAACAAGCCGATGCACGTCTCAATCTGACACAAGGAGTCCTTGAAGGGGTGGGTATGTGACCTTTATTAATGTCTTCATAGTTTGTAAAAAGCTTTGTTTTTTATACCTTTTTAAGCTATTAACTGACTGTAATTTGCAATAATGAAATGTTTTTTTGGTTATTTTCTGAAATTTAAATGCAAAAAAGAAGAATTGAACATCATGGTTGGCATCTTTTGGTCGACAGATGCTCGTTCTTTGTTTGTTTGTTACAAAAAGTGAAATATGATGTTTTGAAAAGTCAATTACCCTTTTTATATAGTTATAAGATTAAGAGTAAAATGCCATTTTCGTCCCTGAGGTTGGCCAGTTTTGCGACTTTCGTCCAAAGGTTTGTTTTTCCACATATGGATCCAAAAGGTTGAAATTTTGCCGTTTTCATCCGGCTTGTTACCTCCATCCATTTTCTCCGTTAAGTCAGGGGTATTTTCGTCTTTTTTTTAACTTAATGGGCAATTCCGTATTTTTCAGGGGTATTCGATTTTTTTACATAAAGTGAATAAGACCGAATTGCCCTTCAAGTTAACAAAAAAGACGGAAATACCTCTGACTTAACGGAGAAAAATGGATGGAGTTAACGAGCCAGATGAAAATGGAAAGATTACAAACCTTTTGGATCCAGATGCGAAAAAACAAACCTTTGGACGTAAGTCGCAAAACTGGCCAAACCTCAAGGACGAAAATGGCATTTTACTATTAAGATTAACATAAATGACATTTCATGCACTATTTTTGAGTAGGTGGTGGGAGAAGAGCTTGGTGTGCTTCCTGGAATGGATACGATATTTTCGGCTCTGGAACTTGAAAAACTTGTCGGGTTTTTAAGGAAAAAAACTACAAAGAGTAACCCAAAATACAACTTTGATGTAATTGTTTATGATGGTTTAAGCACCGAAGAAACAATAAGATTGATAGGTGCAACCGGGAAATCAAGGTTTCAAATCTCTTTTTTTTTTCTAGAGTAAATTACGATTTTGGCCCCTGTGGATGTATCACTTTTACCCTTTTAGCCCAAAAAGGAATCTTTATCATCTGAGCCCCCAACATCTTTTTTTCTAACCCTTTTGGTCCCCCAACGTCTTTTTTTCCAACCCTTTTGGCCCCTAAAAGTAAATGGATGGGGTTAGTGTTAGGGGCCAAAAGGGTTAGAAAAAAAGACGTTCGGGGCTCAGATGTTGAAAGATTCTTTTTTGGGCTAAAAGGGTAAAAGTGATATAACCACAGGGGCCAAAATCATAATTTACTCTTTTTTCTAATATGTATATATACATACACATGTGCGTGCACAAGCGTATATACATATAATGATGATATATGATTATATTTCTGTATCAGATTGTATTTGAAATACTTGCGGTTGTTGGCTGAAAAGACCGATTTCGGACGGTTGGCGGGCCCATCACTATTGAGACTTGCAGACGAGTCCTTAAATGCGGGAACTATTAGTTCCGGTTATAATGGGCAACTTAGTGGAGAAATATGGGACAAGTTAGAGCAAACATTAGAGGTATCGCATTCTCATTTTTTGATTGGCATTTCCTAAATAAATATCACCTTTTGACTTATTACAAAAATACAAAATGACATTGACTAACAACCGAATTACCCAAAATAGCCCTGTTGGGTGTAAACGAACTGAATGTTCAACGAATTGTTCGTGAACTGTTCAACGGGTTTGGCGGGAATTTTGTTTACATTCATTTGTTTAATAAAAGAACGAATATGAACAAGGAATTTTGTCGGATTATTTAAATGAATGAACACGAACAAAGGCCACGCTCGTTCAATTACGTTCGTGAATGTTCGGTAATATGTTCATGTTCGGTAATATGTTCGTTTACGTCCGTTCATGATCGTTTGTTTTGTTTAGTTATTGTTCGGTCATTAGAAACGTAGATCTTTGAAACATTGTTTTGGATTAATTATGTTTAAGCTTATTATATCTAACTTGTGCCTTTGTTTTGGGATAATTACTTTTATAATTACTAGGTTATAACCCCATGTATTACACGGGTTGAGTAAATAAATTTACATACTAAATAATAAAACATTATATCTTTAAAAACTTCATTTATTGCACGGGTTGAATAAATATAATTTTATATATTAAATAATAAAAAGTTATATATATAAGAACCATATTGGACGGGTTGAATTAATGTAATTTTATATACCAAATAAAAAAATTATATCTTTAAAACCACATGTATTACACGGGTTGAATAAATGTAATATTGTTTACCAAATAATAAAATAATACATCTTTAAAAAAACCCATTTATTACATGAGTTAAATAAATGTAATTTTATATACCAAATAATAAAAAAAAGTTAGTAAATGTAATTTTGTATAGTGAAAACAAAAATATTTAATATATTAATACAAAATTTGGTTTTCGTGATAAATAAATTTAGATTGATATAAATAGATTATTTTGTTGTAGCAAAATTTGTTAACAAAGTCTCAATAAATTTAACCCATTATTTAAAACTCCGTAAATGTATAGATGATAAATAATATTAGCTAGAGTAAATACCGATTTTGGACCCTGTGGTTATATCATATTAGGCCATGTCTTATAGATAAGTATTATTTTAGTTTAATTTTTTCTAATTAATTATAGATAATCCTCTTACTAAATATTATTTAGTTTAATTTCTTATGGATAATTATTATTTAGTTTAATCTCCTTCTCATTTATAATATTATTTATTTAACTAATAGAGTAAATTATGAATTTGGCCCCTGTGGTTATATCACTTTTACCCTTTTAGCCCAAAAAAGAATTTTTTAACATCTGAGCCTCCAACGTCTTTTTTTTCTAACCCTTTTGGCCCCTAACACTAACCCCATCCATTAAATTTTAGGGGCCAAAAGGGTTATAAAAAAGACGTTAGGGGCCAAAAAGATTGGAAAAAAGACGTTGGGGGCTCAGATGTTAAAAATTCTTTTTGGGCTAAAATAGTAAAAGTGATATAACCACAGGGGCCAAAATCATAATTTACTCTATTAGTTAAATAAATAATATTATAAATGAGAAGAAGATTAAACTAAATAATAATTATCCATAAGAAATTAAACTAAATAATATTCAGTAGGAGGATTATATATAATTAATTAGATAAAATTAAACTAAAATAATATTTATCTATAAAACATGGGCCTAATATGATGACAAGTGTCCCTAAAATGGTTTCTTTTGTTATATGGTATAGATTATATCAAGTGCTTCACACGGTGATTATGTCTAACGTCTGGGATTAGGAATGTTATTTTTTTATTTTCTAAATTGGTATGTGTTCGTATTTGTTTGTGAACCGTCCGTGAACAAGTTCAATTTCTTAATGAACGAACACGAACAAGAATTTCCGTTCGATATGTGTTCGTGAACATGAACACGATTCCGTTCAATTCAATTCGGTTCGTTTACCGCCCTAGTGGGGTCACATAGCGGTCTCTAAATTGTTCAGAAAAGTAAACTTCGTTAATTTGTGATGCAGAACGGGTCATCTTTCGTTACAAATCGAGAGCTATTCGGGTGCTACCTCGTGATGAATTTAAACGATCCATTATCCTTAAACGCAGCATTACGTTACTGGGGTTGCGCTGTACAAGCCGGTGCACTCGTTTCCGGTGCATTCGGCATAGCACATTCAAATTATGACCAAAAACATCTAGAAACCGCCAAAATTACCTTTTCACCCTTGCCTTTTGCACCTTTTACTCCTATTTCATTTAGCTCCCCTTTGAACTGGGAAGATATAATACACAATGGTCATTTTAAGGATGCACAAGATCTTCTTACTGCATCAAAAAGCGGTTCAAGCGAGCATATGCAGTCTGTGACGTTTGATCCCGTTAACAAATCCGTAACCCTTCTCATGCCCGGTTTCGACAAGACCGAAATCAAGTTATATCAAGTAAGTCAACATAAAGCTTGCATGATTTCTCTCGTCAGATTGTTGTGTTGACCTTGAAAGTCAAACTTTGTTTGTTTGACTCTTTGACTATTATCGAATGTTGCAGTATAGGGGAGGATCGGAGTTATTGATTGAAGCTGGGGATCAACGACGGGTTGTTTTTTTACCGTCTCAGATTCAAGGGAAGGTTGGGGGTGCCAAATTTGTAGACAGAAAGCTTATAATCACAATGCGTAGCTAACCGCTGTTCTTGCATGTGAGTCTTCGATAAAAACTTTGAATTCATGTTACTTCTATACATCTGATAGAGTTTCTTGGAAATTATGAACAAACACGATACAAAGAGGCATATGTTTATAAACAACATAAGATTTGTGGTTTAATGGTTATATTATCGACAAAAACATTTATAAAGTGTTTGTTCTGTTCCATTTGGTTTGGTTGGGTTTTAGGGATATATCCTTTGGTTGAAAGATTTGATGGTAATTGCTAGATTTTGGTGCCTCTTAAAGGATTAGGTCTTATGTTTGAATCACTAGATGTAGAGGCGGTAATTCTGACCCGTTCATGTTTTAATCACTAGACGTAGAGATAGAGGTTGTAATTTTAACCTGTTTTTGTTGGAATATGAGTTGGTAGTTTTGACCCGTTTATGTTTGAATCACTAGACGTAGAGGTGGTAATTTTGCCCGGTTTATATCTGAATCACTAGTCGTAGAGATGTTTTTTTTATATTTTAATAACTAGACGACGTCATCATCGTCATCGTCAGTAGATCCCACCAATAGCAAAGCTAAGGTAGGGTCTGAGGAGGGTAAGATGTAGACAACCTTACCTCTACCCCGTAAGAATAGAGAGGCTGCTTCCAGTGAGACCCCCGGCTCGATAGTAGTTTTGCATCAAGCCATGAACGTAAGGCACATAGCACTCAACAATCGGGACAATGGCCGATTAGTGCATGTACCCTTTTGTCTTTCGGCTATCAACGCCACCACATGATGTATGATTAATCACGAAATTAGTAAAATAACGTTAAAATTAGTGCAAGTTCACTCCCCCCCCCCCCCCCCCCCGAGGGCCCATTTTAATAACTAGACGTAAAGATGGTAATTTTGACCCATTTATGTTTAAACCACTAGACATAGAGATGGTAATTTTGACCCATTTATGTTTGATCACTAGACGTAGAGATGGTAGTTTTGACCCATTTATGTTTGAATCACTAGACAAAAAGATGATAATTTTGACCCATTTATTGGAACATATAGTATTATAGTATTTAGGGTTTATTAGTATCAGGCCCACGGACCTTGTTTATTTCTATATGTTGTAATCGCTATTGAATGAAATGAATGAAGTCAATATATTTAACCATCTTACGATTCGGACTCATTATGCTGGAATCACTAGACATAGATTTAGGTCGTTTTTGAGTCCAGGTGATTTCCTTGTTCGTTTTTAGGGTGTTTTTCCACGTCATCAACATATTTTACATTTATTTTGAATAATCAGTTTATTTATTGTAATAAAACACTAAGTTATTAATATGGAATAACTAACTTTAACAAATTTTATTGTAATAAACTGTTTATTTATTTGCATTTTAATATGTTTAAAAATATGAATAAATTTATAAAATTAAACTAGAAAATTAAAGGAAAAAAAATTAAAGAAAAGGCTTTATTAGGGCATGTTTGGCTAAGCTTATTTAAGTCAAAAAGGACTTTTGGGAAAAAGGACTTTTTGAAAAGGAGTTTTTTAAAAAAAGTATTTGGATTAACTTATGGGGTGGGAAAAGCCAATAAGTCAATAAGTTGTTTTTTAAAAAGTGTTTGGCTTAACTTATTGATGTAAAATGACTAAAAGGGGCATTATTTCATAAGGGATGTTAAAAAATAAGGGGTATATTGGTAATTTGTTGTTTGAAAAGCTATAAGCTGATCAAGAAGTCACAATCTTTTAACTTTTCAAAAACTCTTTTTCCTTCATATCAAAAAGTCATTTTAAAAAGCACTTTTCCATTTGCCAAACACTAAAAACTGCTTATTGGCTTTTTGATAAGTCAATAAGCTAATAAGTTGGTTGGAAAAGCTTAGCCAAACATGCCCTTAGTTGAAGTTACATAGCCATCTTAGAGCATCTACCGTAGACCACAGACCTCCACCTCAGCAAAAGTGCAAAACCTCCCACGGTACGGATCTACTCCCCCCCCCCCCCCCTCATCTCCCCTCATAGTTCTCAACGGACTGTCTGTAAAGGAATTTCCCTTTAGGAACATGCAACGTTTTTGAAGCTTCGATGCCACCTTAGCTAGGTAACAGACATGTCCGAGATGATGCGCTGCTGGTGCTCTCATTGGTTGAAAACATTTAACATGCTCACTTTGTCTTCTTCCTCCCTGTTACAAATAAACTCAACGGAAATTTCCAACCACCACCCGAGATGCAAGAGAAACTGAAGAAACACTAGTCCAAACCATAGGCTTTAGGCTTATGGGTGATGTGGTCTCGACAAGATGGTTAATCTTTAGTCTCTTCTTGATCCGTGGCTGGACTTGTTCTGCAGAATCAATCTACAAAACAAGAACACCGTGAAGCTCGTTACAAGGAGGAGAGGTGGGCGGTTCTCCTTGTAACCACCCTCTGGCGTGATAATAAGTATCGTTTAAGAAGAATAAATGAGCGTTTGTTAAGCCGAAGGTTGGAGAGAAGTATTCTGGGCTGATGGGCCTTGGTACAATTGTCCATGTAAGAGAATATCCACCTGGTCCCCAAGACAGATAGTGTCTATAGAGGTGGGGTGACGTGGCGCAGTGTGACTGGTCATCTGTCACTGTCCAGGTGTACCTTCTGTCGGGCCTGCTATTAGTCGTTAGTGGAGAACGAGTCCCTTACGTGATTCCTCCGTCATGGGAGGTGTAATTGCCAGGCTTGTTACAAGCTGTCTGCCTGCCTGGTCTTGCTACGTGTATTCCTTGTCCTTTCTAAGAGCCGCCGTTACACACGCACACGCAGTGGCGGACCCAGGATTTTTGGACACTGGGGTCCCATTTTTCCGGTGTTCAAATCTTTTGGATCGGTCGTTGTTCGGGTCGGGTTGGGGCGAGAAACATAATAGAAAACAATATCATAACTAAATTACAAGTTTCATGTACTACACATTCAGCTAAATATAGGTGAGAAAAAATTGAAACAGGAAAAAAATAGAGTGATTAATCTAAAATCAGGTTTAAGAAAAAAAAAACACAAAAAAACGAAACAAACAGGCATCAAACCCAAGACCTTTTGTGTGTAAACAAGGGGTTTTACCAGTACACCAGGCTCACTCTCATTGTTATGGGGTCCAACTAAATTATTTTATGAAGTCCATAGAAAATTTTATATACCGCTTCTACTACTTATTAAAAAAAGATTGGGGTCCGGGGACCCTGTTCCGTTTAACGTGGGTCCGCCCCTGTGCACACGGACGTTCCCATGCAGGAAAGTCTAAAATTAGTCAAGTGTTTAGGGGATAGCCGTTGGTATGATCGTGCACGCATATGGTTATGTGCCATTCCGGATCATACCCCTTCAGAAACCAAGCCTCGGTCAATCTCTACTAACAGTCAACTAAACATTAAAGTGATAAAAGGTATAATTGTTTTTACCGTGTCACAATGTTTATGTTTAGATCATAGTATTCGACAAAACACACTCACAATGTTAAGTTGTCATACTTGTCAATTAAATTTCCGTGTGTTACAATAGTATTGACTCATGAATTACAACATATTACAACCAAAACAGGGAATTAAACCACAAAGAGTAAATTGCCATTTTAGTTCCTGAGTTTTGTCTAAATTTGCCATTTTAGTCTAAATAGTTTTTTTTTTGCCTCTGGGTCCCTGACTTTTCCCTTTTGTTGCCATTTTGATCACATACACTAACTCCATCCAAAAACTCCATCTTTAACCAGGGGTATTTTGCGGATTTTCATTTTAAATGTTTTCAATTGCCATTTTGATCCAATTCCAAAAAATCAAAAAAATTCCAAAAAATTCTAAAAAATCATAAAAATTCTAAATAATCATAAAAATTCTAAAAAAAATACAAAAAATCCGTTTCGGCGCGAACCGTTTCGACCCGTACCGTTTCGACCCGAACCATTTCGAGCTAAGCCGTTTCGACGCGAACCGTTTCGAGCTGAACCGTTTCGAGCTGAACCGTTTCGACGCGAACCGTTTCGAGCCGTACCGTTTCGAGCTGAACCGTTTCGAGCGGAACCGTTTCGAGCTGAACTGTTTCGAGCCGAACCGTTTCGAGCGGAACCGTTTCGAGCTGAACTGTTTCGAGCCGAACCGTTTCGAGCTGAACCGTTTCGAACCGAACCGTTTCTAGCTGAACCGTTTCGAACCGAACCGTTTCTAGCCGAACCGTTTCTAGCTGAACCGTTTCGAACCGAACCGTTTCGAGCTGAACCGTTTCGACGCAAACCGTTTTGACCCGTACCGTTTCGAACCGAACCGTTTCGAGCTGACCCGTTTCGACCCGTACCGTTTCGAGCTGAACCGTTTCGACCCGTACCTTTTCGAGGCACGGTTCGCGTCGAAACGATTCAGCTCGAAACGGTGTGGGTCGAAACGATACGGGTCTAAACGGTTCGCGTCGAAACGGTTCGCGTCGAAACGGTTCGGCTCGAAACGGTTCGGCTCGAAACGGTTCAGCTCGAAACGGTACGGGTCGAAACGGTTCAGCTCGAAAGGGTTCAGCTCGAAACGGTTCGGCTCGAAACGGTTCAGGTCGAAACGGTACGGGTCGAAACGGTTCGCCTCGAAACGGTTCAGCTCGAAACGGTTCGGGTTCGAAACGGTTCGCGCCGAGACGGATTTTTTGGATTTTTTAGAATTTTTATTATTTTTTAGAATTTTTTGGATTTTTTTTTATTTTTTGGAATTGGATCAAAATGGCAATTGAAAACATTTAAAATGAAAATCCCCAAAATACCCCTGGTTAAAGATGGTGTTTTTGGATGGAGTTAGTGTATGTGATCAAAATGGCAACAAAAAGGAAAAGCCAGGGACCCAGAGGCAAAAAAAAAACTATTTGGAATAAAATGGCAAATTTAGACAAAACTTACGGACTAAAATGACAATTTACTCAACCACAAATAATGAGTATGTTTTAACACAAGATAAACTTAATAATACATATATAGCATAATTGATGATTGGATGAGACATGCACCACACTTCTTTATTTGCATCCATTATTGTCACGCTCACCTTGCAAATCAAACCCATCTATTTGCAAGTAGCAACCAAGACTCTTCGCGGAGGTAACGATGGCCTTCTTCCATGGAGTGTAGCGTAATTATCGAGGAACAACACGTCTCCTTTCTCCCACTTAAACTGGATGCTTTCTTCCTCGATGATTTCCTCGCATCGCTTCACGATATCCTTTGGTATCTCCGTCCCATCAGCCATCATCGCGGAGCTAAGTTCCTTTCCATACATCCCGACCAACGTGTTGAACCACATTCGTCTCCCTTTCCTTCCCTCAAACACCTTTGTTAGTGGCCTCGGACCCAAAATCGTCTTTATGCTACCGTTTTCTAGCCATTCCACATCCATCCCTAGTGCCCTTGCCCTGTTAGGTTCGCGTCTAAATTAGTAACAACGCGTTGGGTTGATATAATCATGAAACCATAACTATATAACAAATGATAGCTTCACTACTATCATTTTCAAAGTAATCTCTCTAATAAAAGACCCGATTTTCAGTTATTCAGTACACAAAATATTGCTCATCTATACAGTTTTTCCGTTCTTTTGAATTCTTTTAATGTAATTGATATACCTTTTCTCAGCTTCTTGTTGGTCATTTGTTGCAAAAGCATCTTGCCAGCCACGACCTCTCATTGAGGTCGTGTTATCGCTGTTGAGAGCGATGAACGTGTATTTCAGCCCCTTCGCCTCCACTTCCTCCACGAATTCGGGGAACTCCTCCATCATTCGTTCGGTGACCTTAAAGCTCGGTACAAATGGCGTTTCTCCGCCCTCCGGGGGCGGAACTTCACAAAACAGTATTACCTTTTTCGGAAACTCGTTAATCTGTTCATATAATTTTATCAACAACACATACATAAACCTCACTTTGGAAACTTAATATATACCAATATATGTTTTATAAATACTTTAGATAAAAAAATTAATAAAAAATAATAATTTTCAGTTCCGCATGTTCTCGCAATATACATATGTGGGTTTGACATACCAGAACCATTTCATGATGATAATAAATGAACTCCGAAAGAGGTCCTTCATTCGCGGTCCAAATCCTCTTGTGGATATGCGTTCGAGGGGCGGGACCAACATACCGGATATCCTCCCAACCAAACGTCTCAACGATGTCATTAAACTCGACCGCATTCTTGACATCAAACCCTCGTAGCAAAACCGCACTATTCTTTGTCACCATATCATCAAACCACTCTTTGTTGTTCCCAAGAGCCTCGAGTAGTGACTCGATCCCATTCTTGCTTGCCTCTGGCGGCGTGAGCACCAACGGCAAGGTCTCACCGTCGACCAACTTCTCGCCTTCGCATTTCCCGACCTTAAATTCCTTGCAGTTGTACTCCATTTTGGTGACTTTCTTGATGGTTAATTATGGGAATGAATGACAGAGACTAGGGGATTTAAGGAGTATATATAGCCACAATCATATATTAGTGGTTCCAAAAACTGGTTTGGTTTTAGCCCACCCAATCATAATGATGATCATATCAAAGATGCATTCTTGTCTCAAGTATAAAGACAATTAAGATTTAATTTCTACCTTTTGTTTCTTTGTTCATAAAGGCCGAAAGATTCGGTTCTTTGTTAGAGGAAAATACTACAAAGGAAAAGTACAAAGATATATATTTTTAAAGTTTAAGATCTAACATTTGTCGACTTATATTGTATTTAGATGGTTTATATGTACATATATAGAGGGCACATTTGTAGATAATATAAGAATTTTTTGACAAAAAAATAGGGTTTAGGGCTTGATCGTGTTTGATTTGGAACTATATAGAGTTGTGTTTTTTACAATTTTTTATTTAAAAAAAAGTATCAAACTTGCCTTGTTTCATTTGTTATATCGATTCATCGGTTTGAGATCTTTGTAATTCTATAATTAAGCATTGTTTATAAACCGACAGTTCGAAATATATACAAGCTGTTTTTAACTGTTTGATGGTTTATGGTTTAGAACTTGAAATTGGTCGTTTAACATTTTGTTGTTGTTGTTGTTGTTGTTGAAATTAATTGTATTAAATTATCCAAACGTAATGCTAAAGGATATACTTACCGAACCCACATGCAAAATGGCGATTACAAGATTATTTGTCTATTATTGATTTATTTCACTTTTAGTGTGGGACGGCCAAAAGAACCCCATATATTAATTAGGCATTTAGAAATTGGATATCGTGATTAACTATAAATATTTAGCTTTAATTAGTAGATATAAAATTATGTTTAACTTTCTGTTTTGAAATTATGAGTTCATAAGTAATGGACAAAAACATTTCAATATGGAGAATCATTTAACAAACGCTAGCTGCAATTTTCCCAACTATTGAACCCGAATTCTACCATCCTTATTCCCGAATTCAAATTTCAAAAATTTCCCCAATTTTAGCAACCTTTTTTAATTCAAATTTAATTGTATAAACGGGTAAAATTTTTACTATGTTAAATTATGTGTCTTATGTATTTTCTCGTATTTAGTAATTAGCTATCATTTTTTGAATTTCAACATCTATGATCTATATGTTAAATTTAGATTTTTCCTATATAATAGAGCTTGAGATAGGTAGAGGATCCTGTAAAAAGTGCTCAAAGAGTGAGTAGTGTATTATAACACTATATATAATACTATATAACACCATATAAACACCGTATAACAATATGTAACACCATATAATATCATATAACACTATGTAACACTATATAACATTATATAACAAATATAACACTATAGTTTGTCTGATAGCATGTCTATGATAGATGTATAGTGTTATATTTGTTATATAATGTTATATAGTGTTATATGGTATTATATGGTGTTACATATTTGTTATACGGTGTTTATATGGTGTTATATAGTATTATATATAGTGTTATAATACACTTCTCACACTTCAGACCCTTTTTACACTATCCTTACCCCTTGAGATACTAGTTTATGTATTCAACAATATGTCACTTTTCTATGAGTTTATTCTCTCTATTTATTATTTTGCTTTGCGTCATTAGTTGTGAATTTGACTTAGAATATCAAACTTAGTTGCGATAGTGTAATGAACGAGTCGGGCATAGATACATATATTTCCATGTACAAGTCGAGATACATATATTTCCATGTACAAGTCGAGTTGTTAATGATATCATCTAACACAAGTAGATCGTTACCTCTGTTAAAACTTAAGACTCGAGCGTGTTTTCTTTCATCCTCGGTGCCTTTTCTCTCACAAAATCTCTAATAAATTATTACAAATGTATATATAGTAACGTATAAATTTCAAGGTAAGACATTTTAGTAGTAGCAGTAGAATTGAAGCCGATAATGATTATTTCTCCGTCCCTTGTTCCATACATCAACAAGAACAATAAAAGAGTTAATTACTGTTTTCGTCCTTGTTGTTTGTAAAAAAATCATTATTTCCGTCTATTAGTTTAAAAATTGCGATTCAGTCCCTGTGGTTTCACTTTCGTAACCATTTCAGTCCACCTCGTAACCATTTCAGTCCTTGTACTTAACAGAATATTGGATTGAAATGGTTACGAAAGTAAAACCACAAGGACTGAAATGGTTACAAAAGTGAAACTATAGGGACTGAAATCACAATTTTTAAACTGATGGACTGAAATAATGATTTTTGACAAACCACTGAGACAAAAACGGTAATTAACTCATAATAAAATTAAGGAAACTTTCAAAAGGAAAACACAATACCAATTACCAAACCACGGTTTATGGAATAAATCTTGGTCTTTCTCTCTAGGGCTATCTTTTATTATTAATTGTGTTTTTCCCAAGTGATAGACCCATCTTTCTTTATCTCTTTCGATTTCTCTCGTGTGAATGTTAAACAATAATAACTAAATTTTCACTTATTATTCTTACTCAAAACTTTATACAACAAACACCTTTTTAAAGAATGACGAAATCAGGAATTTTCTCCTTCACTGACTATGGTTTTTTATAACATAAAGGTTGATTTGTGTAAAAATATTATTTTACAACATAAAGGTTGATTTGTGCAAAAATATTATTATATATATAGTAGAGTATTTTCTTTTTTGCAAAAACATTATTATTTGTTAATTATTATATATTTATAAACATATATAAAAAATTAGTTTTAATTTCATTTTATAAAAATTATGGTTTTAATATTTTTATAAAGTAAATACTAATGACAAGATAAATTACTATTTATATAAAGTATAGATAAAAAACACAAATTCTTTTAAATAAAGTTATTGTAATATCCGGAATAAAGTATATTTGCACAAATCAACCTCTATGTTATAAAATACCATAGTACCCTCACATGAAAAAGCATGTGAGGTAACTTAACTGAGTTTGTGGAAGACATTAGTTATAAAGGTTATAGAATGTAATAAAACAAGAACATGAAGGTTGGGTGTAGCCGATTTTATAATGAAAGGTATAAAGTGCAGTTTAGGTATAATATAAAGGTTGATGTATGTAATTTTATCTAAAAAATACTCCTTCACCACCTTAAAGACTCTCAACTCACTTTCAACTCTTACACATCTATTCATTTCTTTAAAGAACTCACTATTATATTATATATATATAGTTAATGAGAGCTGATGAATAGTAACTTTATTTTTAAAATAATATATAGCTTTTTATTATTTTTTATTTAATGTATTATAATTGTTTTATTATTATATTTACTTTTAATAATATATTTTATTTTATTTTTTCCTTTTCTAAAACCATATATTTCGTTTTTCACTTTATAATAATTCGTTTTTTTCTTTTTAATATAGTTAGCGAGAGAGGATTAATAGTAATTTTATTTTTTAAATAATATATAGCTTTCTATTATTTTTTATTTAATATATTATAATTGTTTTATTATTATATTTACTTTTAACAAGATATTTTATTTCATTTTTCCTTTTTTAAAACCATATATTTCCTTTACCGTTTTTTAATAATTCTTTTTTTTCTTTTTTTAGAACATATATTAATTTATCACATAATTAGATACTTTTTTTAATAATTTATGTTTCTAACTTTTTTTCTAAAAACTTAAGTACGTAGTTGTGCTTCATTTTTTACCTCGACATTCCGTTATAAGTTTTGTTAAAAACGAAGTTGTATTTAAAATAAAATGTTTTTTTTGGTATCATCAAACGGTACAATGATAAATTAAACTGTTCTAATGGTTTAACTTTCTAAACAACATGCTTTATTTTCAAATCACGCTTGTTTTACATTATCATTTGCTAGGTTTCGCCGCAATGCGCGACGTCAAAAAAAGCTAGTTAATATTAATGTGTAGGAATGTATATCTTAAAATACTATGACGTTTTTTTTTGAACATTTATTTAGAATCCATTATTAATAATTAAATAATAGAGTAAAGTACAGTATCAGTACCTAAGGTTTACATCCGCTCACAGTTCCAGTTCCTATTTTGAAAAAAAATAACACTCTAGTCCCTGACGTATTCAATTGCTCACAATTAAAACCTTTGACCGTACTGGCGTTAGTTGACTGTTAAGTCTTTTAACTTCAGGGGGGGCGTAATGGTAAATTCACTAAAGTTAGAAACTTATACTATTAATACACCCCCCAAACTTCTTTTGTAAGCTACAATACACTCCCCCATCTCCCCCAAACACTCCGGCGACTCCACAGCTCCGGCGAACTTCCTCCGAACTTCCTCTGATCGTCTTTAAAATGAGGCAATGCGCGGTCATTTTGTTCACATTACACGTCGTGGGTAAGATTTGAATGAAATTTGTGTTTTTCATGTCCGTATATGTTTGATTTCGTTCGTTCCAGTTGTATGAAACCTGAAATTTGGGTTGTTTATGTTTGATTCCAGTTGGGTTAAGGGTGCAGGTGACCAGGACGTATGTCAAGATCCATTATTGGGTCCTGATGAGGAATGTGTAACACCCCGTGTTGCGAAGGTCAAAATCAAAGTCAAGATTGAAGCCAAAAGAAGAAAAGATAGCTAATTGCTATCTGGCACTCCTTGCTCAACTCCTATTTTGACTTCTTTGACTTGTAATCGAATCTATTTATTTAATCGCATTAGTTGTATTATGTGGAGTACTTATTAATAATCGAGGTTTAATCGCTATTTATCGCTTATCGCATCGCAATCGCATTCGCAACCCGAATCAAGCGTTCTGGATATTGTTTTACGTGTGTGTGCTCTTTATATGTTACTTGTGCATGTTTAATTATGTTTATGTTGTGGTGGATAATCAAAACGCAATCGCAACTCTACCGCAACCGAATCGCAGACGCTAAATGCAAGTTATTTATAGTGATTGTATGTTAGATATAGTAGTTGGGATTAATAGTGTAACTAATGGGTAATTCTATCGCATCGCCCACTCGAAACGCATCGCCACGCTCAACACACGAATAGAAATTACAAAACTCAACACGCCGGACACCGGATCGAGTGGCCACCCGATCGAGTGACCATCCGACCGGATTGCCACCCGATCGAGTCGCCATCCGATCGGTGGCCCATCCGATTCTATGCACTTTCCCTTTTTGGAAACCTATAAATACCCTCACTTGTCACATCACTTGATGTGACAGCTCCTCTGCTCGACCAGCTCGCTTTAGCCATTCTTTCTCTCGATTTCTCGCGATTCTTGTAAGTTTTCAACCTAAATCTTGTACTTCTATGATCTACACACACTTCTTCATCATTCTATCTTTTGAATCTTAACTTTTAACCGTGAAATCAATGGATTTGAGGTGTTCTAGGGTGATGTCATCATGGAGTTCTTATGAACTTCATGTTTTGGCTTCAATCCACCAAGAACAACTTAGATCTGGTCGATTTCCAAATGAATAAACAAAGATCTTGCATAGATCTGAACATATTCAAGGTGAAAAGGATTGAAAGATGGTTTTCAAACTTCTTTCAACTCTTTTACACTCAATGCACTCAAAACCGATAGAATCGGAGCTTGTTCTGACCTTCTACTCCTTCTTAGTGATGTGTTGGTTCAAGACCTGGGTTCTACCAAAGAGATAACCGATTCCGGGATAAACATGAACAACCGTCACGAACCAGTGAACGGGTCAGATCTGGGTGATTCCTGTTCGATCGGGTCACTGGGGTCTTGACGAGGTTCTATTGTTTAGCGCGTTATCACACCATCTCGATCAAAACTACAAACTTTCAAAACTATCAAGTGTTAGGACGATCAGGTCGTTGGGACAGATTGTCGTCCGATCGGAGTGCAATCCGATCGGATTGCCATCCGATCGGACAGCCACCCGTTCGGCTTACACTTGATCCCACACTTGAACCTTTATTTCAACTTTTCAAGTTTTGAACATCGAAACAGATTGCCGTCCGATCGGATTGTCATCCGATCGAACGACCATCCGACCATGTGATGTTTGGAATTTCAACACTTAAACAATTTTCAACATGTTCAATGCATTACCAGTTCTAACGGATTGCCACCTGATCGGTAGACCATCCGATCGAGTGACAACACTGTTGTGAACTTGTTCTCTGAGAAATACCTCGTCGAACGGATTGTCATCCGATCAAACCGCCGTTTGATCGAATGACCTGAAAGGCAGAGATACTTCTCTGTTTTCAAAATGCTACAACAAAAACTTCAATAGGCAAACCATCATACACAAAACGAGGTGTCAATCCAATCGAATGGCCATCCGATCGGATGACCATCCGAACGGATTGACATCCGATCGACTGGCTATCCGATCGGATTGTCATCCGCTCGGATTACCATCCGACACTTATCACTTTGCACCGTTTTACGCGTCGCTTATCATTTATGATATTGTTAACTGTTCAGGCTAATATCTCTCAGCACTCCCTTCAATCCAAGGCAGTGTTTATTAAGTTAAACGCTATCTGTGAGTATACTTGATCCCTTTTTGCTTTACGCACTTTTGGGTGTTACATACGTTACTTATTCTAAATCACAATCGACACACAACGCAAACACTATTTATACACTAACCGTTATTGCATGCTACGTGTTATTCGATGAATGCTTGTATGTTATGTTAACACAGTGATTGTTGCCTGACACCTTAGCAACGATAGTACTATAGTTTGGACTCAGCACATGTCGTGGACAGGGGTTGTTAAGGGCTTTACTTCACGTGTCCCAGTGGAGATATGTGTTGCGCATTCTACAACTTGCAGTCACGTCTGTGCATATTTCCCTGTCGATAACCTACTTGCCTTCACTTTATACATGTTCCATGCTGGTTATGCGTAAACTATTTCGAACTCTATTATGTTATATCAAACTTGTATGCTCACCTTTACACTATGTGTATTGACCTCTACTTTAACGTATGTGACAGGTGTTTGAATGCTTAGGATGCTTGCTTGTTAATTGCTGGAATCAAGACTAGGTTGGAGTCTAGAAACAAACTTAATAAAAATCTGAGTTGTCGGAACAGTTTGCTTGTTTTTGAGACAATTATCTGTAATAACTATTTTTACTTTATCTGTTAGTAGTACGGGATATTAACGTTAAGGATTTGGTAATTTAATAGTTGTTGTGGAAACTCATGGACAATCTGTTTCGCTCAGTGCTGCGCCCCGATGATTCCGCCATCGGTTGGGGTGTGACAGAATGGCAGGGGGTTCCGGGTGGAACTCTGTTTCCAACATCGGGGGTAGATGTGTTGCTGCACCTCTGTAAATAGATGATGCATATATAATATATTAAATTTTGTGGATGATTTGGGTTGGGTTGATCAAATTTTGGGATTGAATGATAATCACCAAACTATTAGGGTATGTAGAACGGTTTAAAAATGTTATTTTGTTTGGATAACTGATCGTTTCTTTTTTTTGTTATGGAACTCTATTAATGGTCACTGAATGGTGAAATATAATGTTTATTTAAATTGTATCAGTTTGAGATCACTGGATATTAGTTTGAGATGTATCAGTTGAAGTTTGCAGCATATCAGTTGATATTAGGATCAAAGGATATTAGTTGAAATCAGTTGATGTTTGTTTATGTTTATGTGCTTAGGATCAGATGATATTATGTGCAGCATATCAGTTAAAGTTTGCAGCATATTTATGTTTTATGTGTTTAAGATCAAAGGATATTAGTTGAAGTTTGCACATAAGTAGATGATTTGAAGGGTGTTTAGGATAAATGACATTGCTGGACATAAGTAGATGGATCAGTTGCTGCACATAAGAATTGTTGGTTTGCTGCACATTAAGTTTTGAACTGCACATAAGGCTTTGAACAAGAAATGCACAATTGGACTTAATTATAAGTTAAACACATGCTGCACATTAAGTTTTCTAATTGTATGTACAATTGAACTTGGTTATAAGTTGAACAGGCATGATAGACTTTGTTTTGCACTATTAAGTATGATTTGTCAATCACTTGAACAGGGAGCATACATCTTGGCTCGGATAACATGAACTGTTTGACCAGATAAAGTCAAACCCAGTTCACCCTGATTACACGCATTCCAATTCTGGTTAAATTTGTTGATCTCTTCTTGTTGTTGTGTTAGTACCTTGATCTTGTTGTTTAATTTTCTGGTTAAATGTGGTTTGTTACTAGATTAAGAAAAACATTTGAAAATGGAGGGAAATTAAGAAATCAACCTACAGGGACTGAATTTGTAAGTAAAGTTTTGGGGGTATTTTAGTCTTTTCACAGAAATATAAACGGTCAGTTAGTGCCAGACCCTTAATTGTGAGCAATTGAATACGTCAGGGACTGGAGTGTTGATTTTTTCAAAATAGGGACTGAAACTTGCGAGCGGGTGTAAACCACAGGGACAGAAATTGTGCTTTACTCTAAATAATATTATTTACCATACAAATAGTATATACCCGGGGACAAAAATTATACTTTACTCTAAATAATATTATTTACCATACAAATAGTGTCTGAATTTATAAGAATGTAAAAATTATGATTTTCTCATGTTATTAAACCAAATATTTAAGGTCATGTTTTCTAAGAAAAAGTTATAGATAGAGTAAATGAATACAAAAAAACCGGTTATGTAATCAATGTAACAATGGTATTTTTGGATTATACTACATTGCTACTCTCAAAGACTCAAAACAATGACTTACCCATATCGATACAAACGATATTGTTATCTCCACACCATTGGGTAGTAAGTATTTTAATAGTAATATATCTTGATAGGCAGCATATGAGGAAGTCGTTAAGATGATACTAGTCCAATACACTTTATAGTCCAAGGTCTCAAATGATCGTCTGTTTTACAATGTTGTAGTAATCGCTAGCCGGGCGGTGGGGTATGAACTAGTGATTAATCGGGATTTATTGGGGATTAATCGGAACTAACAGAAATTAATCGAGATTAATTGTGATTAATCCAGGATTAATCGGCGTCTAGTCAGGATTTTTATAACTATGAAAGTTTCATGATTATACAAACCCAAACAAATAAGCTTACAATCTATACATATAATAAAAGAAACCTCTTTGAGGACATGTATCAATCAACGAGGGTACCTAAACAAATGACTCCTGATCTGATTAAAAAAGTTTTTTTTTTTTTTATAAATATCATTTAAGTGTGATAATATATTTTGTTCAATATTTGAATAATTCATGGTTGTTTGTTGCCTCTAATGATTTAAAGATAAATTTAATCCATTAAATTTTTTAAATCTTCCATTCAAATTTTATCTAACATTGGTGTTGGGTTTTGAATTATTTATTCAATATTAGGATAAAGGATTCAACTGACAAGCGATTGGATCGACACTTTATTTGAAGAAATCTTTATTGGAAATGAATTGTGTCAATGTGGTCAACAAAATCAATTCTCATTTTTTTTATTTCTAATTTTAATATCCTTCCTTTTGTTTAATTTTTTCTACCGTATATTATGTTGATTTACTTACTCTTTATTAATTTTTCAATGACTAATGTTATAGTAACTTTACTTCTAAATTACACCAAATAGATCCTAATCTATCATTATGTTGATTCACTCTCTTTATTAATTTTTTCAATGGCGAATGTTACTTTTTGTGTTTAACGTATAGTGCATTCATAAGTTCCCATATCTTTTAAAAAACTTAAACATATTAAGCATAGGTATTTGGTGTCTTAATAGATAGATATATTTTTCATATAACTAAGTTTTTTCATTAGCAATTTTGGAACAGAATGCTTCCCTATAACGAAATCGTTTGTTTTTTGATGCTATAACTTTTTCTTATTATCACGAAAACTAAACTTTGTATTAATATATTATCATTAGTTTTTTTATGATATAACTTTTTTTTATTATTTACTATACAAAATTATATTTACTTAACCCATGTATTACCCAAGATTTTTAAAGATATAACTTTTTTTTATTATTTGGTATATAAATTACATTTGTTAAATCCATACAATACACTAGTTGTTTAAGGATATATTATTTTTATTATTTAGTATATAAAATTACATTTAGTAAACCCGTGTAATACACAGGGTTCTAACCTAGTATTATATAATTAAAATTAAACTTAAAAAGTTTACATGTAAATGGTTTAAGTTGAACATAACGTACAGTGGCGGAACTAGCCCAGAAAGTTAGGGGTATTCTATTTTTTTTTTAGGATCAAGGGTATCCTTTATATAACAGAAACGGAATTGAGGAGTATTTTTACACTATAAAAATGGAGCTAAGAGATATTTTTACACTACGGAGACGGGGTTGAGGGGTAGCCCGTGCTACCCCTTTTAACACTCTATGTCCGCCACTGATAACATATATCACCTATTCATACATGTGTCCAAACCTGCAACTTTTTTTTATCAATCACATCTAGTTGTTTCACAAGTGGAGATCTCACTAAAAACAGCATCTTTATTCTACAGGGTAACTCAGACCATACATTAGCTTTGTTATTTGTGGAATTTACTGAATATGATAATGACAACATCTAGTTGTTGTGGTATTCCTTTCCGGATACGATTATAGCTTTGTAATCTCTTTTCTAATAGTTTTTGGTTATCTATAAAATAATTTTTGATATTTTCCCAAGTATAAGAAACGACTATATATAGTAAAGACAAAAGAACATAGACATACACATTAATGGTCTTGAAAAGATGAAATCATGAAACTTTTTTGTGACCTCTAGTCTACAAATACTCGGAGTAATACAACCATACCATGAGGAAGCTGGGAACAAACATTCACCTAATTTTATTTTACTTCAAAAGGAAACCGAAAAGGAAAAAAAAACCCAACATAGCCTTCACATTCGCGGTATGTACCTAAATAACTTGTAAAAAACACCAACAAAGCTCTAGTAGTCATTGCCTGCATTTTGGTTTCTCACACCACGGCCCCTCCCGCCATACCCGTATCCTCCTCGTCCATAATAACCGCCACCTCGTGACCGCCCTCCACGATAGGGACCACGCCCACCCCTACCACCCCCTCTGTACCTAGAAAATTCTCCAAATGTCTGCAGCAGATCACCATAACACGTTAGCATAGTGATGGCCAATGTAGCACGTAAAATCGTTCAACCAAAACACGACCCATATATTTGTGTCAAAGGCATTAGTCCTAATCCAGACACTTAAATAGGGACCCGTTTACCCTATTTATCTTTTTTTTTTTTTTTTTTTTGAAAAGCAACTTTCATACCCTATTTATCTTATATGAGTCAAACAAGTTGGCCAGTTGTAAAGTTGTAAATGTGTTAAACATGTCATAAACGGGTCGGTAGATTGCAATAAATGAGTTAAACAGGTTGTAAACGTGCTGACGGGTCAACCTGATTGATTAAAACTGGTATATAGGTCACCTGTTTAGTTACACTGGTTAAAACAGGTCAACCAAACACGACCTGTTCGCTAACCAAGTTACATATGACAACCCAATACTTGATTATTTTTGCATCTTGTCAGGATTTGCCTCCCCTGAAAAAACCCTACCGCCAAAGAAAATCGATTATCTTAGTATATCTTACCTCAGTATCTAGTTTCATTTGTTCAGAGAATCTCGTCCTTCCATAATTTGATTGACGATCAGATGTGTTGCTTGATAAAGTATCAAAAAAGTCGTCTTTACTATAAACAGGCTGTAGACCATCGTAGGGTAGATTATTAATTATCAAGATTTGATAGAATTAATTAATTTAAAATAACAATAACGGTCAACAGGTCACCTTAACATCAACTTTGGGTAAGTTGGGATCCATTTCCTCTTCTGATTCTTCCTCATCCGTAGCATTTTCATCTTTTTCCTTTGACCCGGACCTGTTCTTTCCCAAAGTACCCCAGACTTCGTCCTTGTTGAATTTCTCATTCATTGCATCAAAATCAAACTCCTCGGTAAACTTCATCACGTGTCTTGATCCCTGTATAATTTAACAAAATAGAG